>NC_072409.2:23191875-23813750 GCF_028858775.2 Pan troglodytes | reverse complement strand
ATACTCTTCGAGGTATGAATTATTTTCCCTTTTTCCTTGGTGGGTGAAATAAGGTTCCAAGAGGTCAGCTGACTGGCCCAAGGTTGCCAGAAAGGGAGAGTGCAGTAAGCCCATGGCAGAAGCCAGCCCTGCTGATTCTAAGTAGGCCAATGTTCTGGCTACAGTTCCTTGCTTCTTACATTATTGATTTTAGAGTAAACTGGCGAGAAGACCAATCTGAGTTAGTGAGTGGTAAACTATTTGAAGTGTTTTATATTTTCTAGCACAAAGGATAACTTGAAACAAAAGCTAATCTTATGAACCATGTGGGGTTTCTGCTTTTTTGAGTGATAATGATGGAAAGATATTGATGCCATTTGTGGAGCACTAGGCACTGGGCTCAATGCTTTCTGTCTATTAGTCTCTCTGTCTCTTTTTTTTTTTTTCGAGAGGGAGTTTTGTTCTTTTGCCCAGGCTAGAGTGAAGTGGTGTGATCTCGGCTCACTGCAAACTCCATCTCCCAGGTTCAAGCAATCCTCCTGCCTCAGCCTCCCAAGTAGCTAGGATTACAGGCGTCCGCCATGATGGCTGGCTAATTTTTGTATTTTTAGTAGAGATGGGCTTTCACCATGTTGGCCAGGCTGGTCTTGAACTCTTGACCTCAGATGATCCACCTGCCTTGGCCTCCCAAAGTGCTAGGATTACAGGTGTGAGCCACCACGCCCGGCCTCTATTAGTCTCTTTAATCCTCACTCTAACTTAGAGGGGTCAGTGCCACTATTTTCCTTATTCTACCAATGAAGAAATGGGCTCAGTAATGTGAAGTGACTGCTCTGGGTTAGTCATAGAGTGGCTGAGTTGAAACTCCCTCTTGGCCTTTTTGACTTTAAAGCCTATCCTTAATTACTAACTCTACAGACATACCTAGTGTAACCCACACTTCATTTCATTACATTCAGAGTGGACACAAGTATTGCGAAAGAGCTTCAACCCCATGCTTAAGGAAGTTAAGCATTTCCCCTGAGATCCCATCTTCTAGACCAGTGAATGGATCTTTACAGACCAACTGTGTTAATAAGAATGTGCATTAAGGCCTAGCGCCGTGGCTCACGCCTGTAATCCCAACACTGTAGGGAGGCCAAGGCAGGAGCCCAGGAGTTCAAGACCAGCCTGAGCAACATAGTAAGATCCCATGTCTTTTTTTTTTTTTTTTTGAAACGGAGTTTTGTTCTTTTTGCCCAGGCTGGAGTGCAATGGTGCCATCTTGGCTCACTGCAACCTCTGCCTCCGGGTTCAAGTGATTCTCCTGCCTCAACCTCCCAAGTAGCTGGGATTACAGGCATGTGCCACCACGCCTGGCTAAATTTTTTTTGTGTTTTCAGTAGAGACGGGGTTTCACCATGTTGACAGGCTGGTCTTGAACTCCTGACCTCAAGTAATCTCTCCTGCCTTGGCCTCTCAAAGTGCTGGGATTACAGGCATGAGCCACTGTACCCGGCTGTACTGTGTCTTTAAAAAAGAAAAAAAAGTACATTACATTCAATTTTTTAATCCTTTTTTACTTAAAATTTTTTTATTGTGGCAAATATACATAATATAAAATGTACCATCTTAACCATTTTAAGTATATAGTTCAGCAGCATGAGGTACATTCACATCGTTATGCAACCATCACCATCAGCCATCTGCAGAATGTTTTCCTCTTCCCAAATTGAAGCTCTGTGCTCATTAAACACTAACTTCCCCTTCCCTCCTTCCTCCCCACCCTCAACCCCTAGAAACCACCATTTTACTTTCTCTCCCTGTGAACTGATTACTCTAGGTGCCTCGTATTAGTGGAATCATACAGTACATGTCCTTTTGTGATAAACCTAATTTTTATAAGCAATCTCTTTTTTTCCCTTTTTTATGTTTTTCTTTCTTTTTTTTACTGTCAGTGATCATATTTCAATGTAAGCAGTTTCTTTTAATATGTTAGGAGTACTTGTGTAAAGAAATCTACCAGGTACCTTGTATGAATTAAATAATTCTGCTATAATGGGAATATTCCTCTCCCCGCCTCCACATTTAACTAGTAATTTTCTTCAAGTGAGTCACTTTGATCTCATGTACTTTACAGACTCATAGACATTTGAAAGTGGAAAAAATGTATTTGTGGCTGGCTAGGTTTACTTTCTTTTTATATTTTTAAAATATATTTTTAATTTTAATTTTATTTTTGTAGAGACAGAGTCTCGCTCTGTTGCCCAGGCTGGTCTCAAACTCCTGACCTCAAGTGATCTTCCTACCTCGGCCTACCAAAGTGCTGGGATTACAGGTTTGAACAACCATGACTGGCCAGCTAGGCTTAAAAAATTAGATAATTAGAAATTAGGTAATTTCTCTAGGGCTTCGAGGTTGCATATTTTTTTTGTGCGTATTATTATTGCCATTCAGCAGTTAGTTACCCACCTTGGCAACGAGGACACTGAGGCTGCAGGAGCCCCACAGGCCATGAGTTGCAGAACTGGGCTTCTGGACCAGGCTGGCATCTTCTGAGAGTCCCAGGTGCTGACCTGGCCTGGTTCTTCCTAGTGAGCATCACTGCTGGGTCCAGGGGCAAGAAAGCAGCATGGCCTTCCCCTGGTGCCTAAGCCCTTTTTCCTCAAGGGGCTCCCCTGTGGTATTCAATCTGCTTCCCTGCCTCTTCTAGGAAATGGCCCGCCAGCTGCTGGCAGTGTTTGGCGGTTACTACATCCGGCTTCTAGTGACCTCCCAGCTCCCTCAGGCAATGGGGACACGACACACGAACTCTCCGAGAATTCCATGCCCCTGCCAGCTCATAGAAGCCTACATCCTAGGCACAGGGTGCTGCCCGTTCCTGGCGAGGTGACCTAGGGATGAAGGTACTCATCTTCCTTCAAGACTGAGCAGTCAGGAAGGCTTCAGGAGCCCAAGATGGCCAATGGGGAGCCCCAGGTGAGGAGAGAAGCATCTGGGGGCACTCCAAAAGGGGCCTGTGATGTCAGCCACTGGGGTGTTGTGCTCACTTCAGGGCCCAGCACAAAAATCCTTGTTTGACATCTCATGCTGACCCCCTGGCCTTTGCAGAAGCTGATGGTTACAGAGCTAGTCCCACCAAAGCTACTCTCTCTGCTGCTTAGAACTGTGGACACGTATGGAAAGACTGGACCCCCATTGCTTTCATTGTTCAGAGAACCCAGGAGACATGAAGATGACCAGACTGGGCAAATTATGTGTCCAAAACTTGGCCTCAGATGATGTTTCCATCTCCAACCCCTTCATGCCAGATGGGGAAACTGAGGCTCAGAGAGGATACTGCTCTATGTGGCATTGCCTTGAACCCCTAAAATTATCAGACTGCCTTTTTCCAATATAAAGAAAAAAAGTAAGTTTTCAGAATTCTCTCAATTTTTAAGTTTTTCTCCCCCATATTTTGTGAAAAGCAGTGGTATGTGTATGTGTTGTCTACCAGTACACAGGCTGCAGAAGACAGAGACAGAAGAAAGAGATCAAGGGCAGATAACTGTTGATAGGAATATTTGAGAAAGATTGATCCTGTTTGACTTGAGGACTTATTTTGTTCACAGGCATGCACGCTTGTGGTTGTGGTTTTATATTACAGATGTAGAACAACGGTTATGTTTCCCGACATGAACATTGTCCTGGAATGAAGCGTGATCAGCCACTTGTGGAATTCTTTGAAGAGCTCAGAGGCTTCCAAGTGATCTGCTCCTGAACAAGTTTGAAGACCTATTGTTTCATAGACCCAAGACCAAACGCATCTAAAGGATCCCCAGCCCCCAAGACCTAGCCTTTGTCTGCGATTTTGGCTTCATCTCCCACAAAACCCCTTTATGAGTTCACGCTCTTTCCTGGACTGACTTACCTATTCCTTTCCATTTGTTGGACTCCTATTCATGCTTCAAAGTCCAGCTTTCTGAAGCCCTTCTTTAGGAAGCCTTCCCACACAGCCAACCCTGCTGCTCTCTGCCTCCTTTAAATTCTTGATACAGCTGCTGCTTGTTCTGATGTTTTATGGTATTGATTCTGTTTTCCTGTGTATATGCCAGTTTTTCTAGCTAGACTGTAAACTCCTTAAGGACAGAGACTACACCTTGTACTTTTTGTGCATGACCTGGACCTGCTAAGGAAAAAAAAAAAATCCTGTGGATTGATTGCTTTGCCATCCCCACAGCAGCTTTTGCAAATTGCTTTCCAAACTCACTTGAATGATGACATTGCTATGGACCTGGGTTCTGGACCTGATCTGCCACTTCAAGCTGTGTAATTTTTGGCAAGTTGCTTTCTTTGCCTGGTCCTCAGTTTGCCCATCAATATAATGGGTGGATTGGATGATTTTTTTTTTTTTTTTTAATTGAGATGGAGTCTTGCACTGTCACCCAGGCTGGAGTGCAGTGGCGCGATCTTGGCTCACTGCAACCCCCGCCGCCTAGGTTCAAGTGATTCTCATGCCTCAGCCTCCCAAGTAGCTGGGACTACAGGTGTGCACCACTACTCCTGGATAATTTTTTGTGTTTTTAGTAGAGATGGGGTTTCGCCATGTTGGCCAAGCTGGTCTTGAACTCCTGACCTCAGGTGATCCACCCGCCTCAGGCTCCCAAAGTGCTGGGATTACAGACGTGAGGCACCACAACCGGCCTGGATGATTCTTAAGGGCCCTTCTAGGACCAAAGTTCTGGGAATTTCTAGCTTATTCTGCCCCCTCGTAGCCCTTGGCCTATCTATCTTTATCCACATGCAGAAACATCTGGCAACCCCACATGGCTGAGATGACCTGGTCCTAGGACACCCTTGGACAGAAGACTGGCATACCTAGCAGACCTGGATTTTTCTTCCTGATCTGCTGCTTCCAAGTTGTGTGACCTTGGCTAAGTCACTTAACCTTTCTGATTGTCATTTCGCTTTTTAATAAAGTGGGTCTGGTGAACAAGAAATGTAATAAACACGTGGCTTGCCATTCAAGAGATGAGTCTGACCATTCACTTTCTGTGTGCCAGAGAAGAGAGATCATGGGTATAGACCAGCCCCTGGAAAGGCTGCTTTGGTCAAGGCTGAGAGCAGCTTTGCTCAAGGAAATTATTCACGAAGGTGACCACTGTCTTTCTGACCTGGCACAGAGGAAATGTTGGCTGTGAATGTGACCAATAGAAAGAAGCCCGTATTTCTCAGTCAGTCCTAGAACCCCGGTAAGTAATTAACAGAGAATAAAAATGTGTTTGTTAAATGACAAAGCAGCAGTTTTTCAATTGTAAGGTCTGCTTGAGAGCCTTTGATGTGTGTTTCTTTTCCTGACTTTTCCTTTCTTTAGAATTTTTGATGGTCTCACCTGGTGGGTGGGGCTTTCAGGGTATGCCCACAATGTACATTTCTCGGCATCTGTGCCTCAGTTTCCTCATTTATAAAATCCCTATGATCTCTGTCTCACCTACTTTACGGGGTTGCTGTGAAGATCGCATACTACACACAGGAATGCTCATCAGTTTTTAAATTTTATTTAATTTTTATTTATTTTTTTTAAATGTAATTTTTTCAGAGAGATAAGGTCTTGCTATGTTACCCAGCCTAGTCTTGAACTCCTGGCCTCAAGTGATCCTCCTGCCTTGGCCTCCCATGCTGCTGGGATTACAGGTGTGAACTACCATGCCCAGCCAGCTCCTAAGTCTTAAGGCTCTGTGTTAGTGATAGATGTGGCCATGGTGGAGGCAGTGCGATGTCTTCGAGTGAGAGTGAAGGTGGTAACTCATTGCATGGATTCTAGAGTTCTGTTTATTCTAATCCAAGTTCTTCCACTTAAAAACAATGTTCTTCCTCTCATTAAGTCTCATTCCTCATCTATAGGATGGGAATAAGAGCATGTACCTGGCAGGTTGTTGTAAGGATTAAATGATGTAAAAAAATGTCAAGTGCTTGCAACTTTGAATACCAAACTTGAGTGAAAGCTCAATAAATTGTTACTTAAAAAATTTTTTGTCTCGTATATTGTAGATACCTGATGTATATTTTTGTTGATCTAGCAGGTCATTAACCGTTAAGATTATTCAGTCTGCCTCAGACCTCAGCTATTTCAGTGCCATGGGGTATATTTATGTCAATAAAGATTTTAGTCAAATCTCTGGAATTCAGCATCCAGAGATAATATAGCAAGGAGATAAAGAGCAAGCTGGTGACTTCGGGCCAGATGCTCACTCTTTCTGTACTTTCTGTACCTAATTTCCTCATGTATTAAGGGGGGAGTGTGATAATAAGGGGGATTAATGGGAGTGATTGATGTGAAGCACAAAGCCTGGTCCACAGTAAGGGCTCAGTCAGTGGGGGCGTTTCTTCTGCAGCTGCTGGCTGCTGTTGGCTCCTAGTTTATGTTATCCTATGTTATCTTATAGTTGAGTGTTTTTACACTTAGGTCTGTGATTCATTTTGAGTTAGTTTTTCTGAAGGTTGTAAGGTCTCCATCTGGATTAATTTTTTGCATATTGTTCCAGCACCATCTGTTGAAAAGACTCTCTTTGCTCCATTGTATTGCCTTTGCTTTTTTTTTTTTTTTTTTCAAGAATCAGTTGACTATACTTATGTGGGTCTCTTTCTGGGCTCTCTATTTGTTCCATTGATCTATGTGTCTGTTCTTTCCCAATAACACACTGTCTTGATTACTGTAGCTTTATAGTAAGTCTTGAAATTGGATAGTGTGAGTCCTCCAACTTTGTTCTTCTCTCCCAATGTTGATTTGGCTATTGTGTGTCTTATGCCTTTCCATGTAAACTTTAGAATCAGTTTGTCAATATCCACAAACTAACTCACTGTTTATTTTGATTGAGATTGCATCAAATCCATAGATCAAGTTGCAAGAACTGACATTTTCACAATATTGATTTTTATCCACAAACATAGAATCTGTCTTCATTTATTTAGTTGTTCTTTGATTTCTTTTATCAGTTTTGTAGGGGTTTTTCCCTTTTCCTACAGTTTTTTTTTTGGTAATTTTTCTTATAGATCTTGTACATATTTTGTTAGATTTATAAGATTTATACCTAAATATCTTATTTTTGGGGGTGCTAATAAAAATAGTATTGTGTATTTAGTTTCAAATTTCATTTGTTCATTGCTAGTATATGGGAAAGTGATTGAATTTTATCTACTCACATTGTATCCTGCAACCTTGCTATAATCTCTTATTAGTTTTAGGAGTTTCTTTGTTGATTCTTTTGTTGATGAGATAATCATCTCACCTGTAGACAAACACAGTTTTATTTCTTCCTTCCTCATCTGTATATCTGTATACTTTTTATTTCCTTTTCTTGTCCTATTTCATTGGCTTGGACTTCCAGTATGATGTTGAAGAGTAGTGGTAAGAGGGAACATTCTTGCCTTGTTTATGATTGTAGTGGGAGTTTCTAGTGTCTCACTATTTTTTGTTTGTTTGTTTGAGACAGAGTCTTGGTCTGTTGCCCAGGCTGGAGTATAGTGGTACAATCTCAGCTCACTGGAACCTCCACCTCCTGGGTTCAAGCAATTTTCCTACCTCAGCCTCCCGAATAGCTGGGATTACAGGCCTGCACCACCATACCTGACTAATTTTTATATGTTTATTTTTTTATTTTTATTTTTTTTTAGTAGAGATGGGGTTTCTCCATGTTGGCCAGCCTGGTCTCAAACTCCTGACCTTAGGTGATCTGCCCTCCTTGGCCTCCCAAAGTGCTGGGATTACAGGCGTGAGCCACCATGCCTGGCATTCACTATTAAATATAATGTTAGCTCCGGACTTTCTGGTAGGTTTTTTTTGTTTTGTTTTGAGACAGTGTCTTGCTCCATCACCAGGCTGGAGTGCAGTGGCCCGATCTCACCTCACTGCAACCTCTACTTCCTGAGTTCAAGCAATTCTCCTGCCTCAGCCTCCCGAGTAGCTAGGACTACAGGCGTGTGCCACCACGCCCAGCTAATTTTTTTGTGTTTTTAGTAGAGATCGGGTTTCACCATGTTGGCCAGGATGGTCTTGATCACTTGACCTTGTGATCCGCCCGCCTCAGCCTCCCAAAGTGCTAGGGATTACAGGTGTGAGCCATCGTGCCCGGCCCTAGTAGGTTTTTTGTTTTGTTTTGAGACAGGGTCTCACTCTGTTATCCAGGCTGGAGGCTGGAGTGCAGTGGCACAATCACAGCTTACTGCAGCCTTGATCTCCCGAGCTCAAGCAATCCTTCTGAGTAGCTGGGTCTATATGCCATTTATTTATTTTTGTTTTTGAAATGGGATCTCACTCTGTCACCCAGGTTGGAGTGGAGTAGTGGGATCTTGGCTCACTGCAACCTCTGCCTCCCAGGCTCAAGTGATCCTCTCACCTCAGCCTCCTGAGTAGCTGGGACCACAGGCATGCACCACCATGCTTGGCTACCAAAAGGTAGAGACAGGGTTCTGTCATGTTGATGTTGCTCAGTTTGGTCTTGAACTCCTGAGTTCAGGTGATCCACCCACCTTGGCTTCCCAAAGTGCTGAGATTACAGGCGTGAGCCACTGTGCCTGGCCTGGGCCACCACATCCAGCCATAATTTTTTAGTTTTTTGTAGAGATGGGGTCTCATTATGTTGCCCAGGCTGATCTTGAACTCCTGGAGTTGATCCTCCCACCTCAGCCTTCCAGAGTGTTGAGATTTCAGGCGTGAGCCACCATGCCTAGATGAGATATCCTTTAACAAGTTGAGAAAGTTTCTTCTCTATTCCTTGCTTACTGAGAGGAAATTAGCTTTCTTTTGGTTAGTCATTGCATAGTATATCTTTGTTCATCCTTTTACTTTTGACCTCTTCACATTCTTACATTTAAGGTTTCACCCTTGTAGGCATGTAAGATTTGCTTTTTTGAAATTAAGTTTTTTTCTAATTCAAAGTATTTACTACACTATATCTAATGTGTTTACTGATAGACTTGGGTTTGAATGTACCATCTTACTAATAATTCTTTCTATCGGTTTTTCTCTTACTGTGTTCTTTTCTTTTTTCTGTCTTTTTTCCTTCTTTTGGATTAAGGTTGTTTGTTTTGGGTAATTTCTCCTTTATTAGCATATGAAGTATACTTTTCTTTCAGTTCTTACCCTAGATTTAACAAGCATCCTTGACTTATTGAAGTGTATTATACATGATCACTTCTATCATTTCCTGGATAACCCAACGACTATACAATTCTTTTTTTTTTTTTTTTTTTTTTGGAGATGGAGTCTCCCTCTGTGGCCCGGGCTAGAGTGCAGTGGTACGATCTTGGCTCACTGCAACCTCTGCCTCCCAGGTTCAAGTGATTCTCCTGCCTCAGCCTCCCGAGTAGCTGGAATTACAAGTGTGCACCACCACACCCTGATGATTTTTGTATTTTTAGTAGAGACAGAGTTTCACTATGTTGTCCAGGCTCGTCTCGATCTCCTGACCTCAAGTGATCCACCTGCCTCAGCCTCCCAAAGTGCTGGGATTACAGGTGAGAGCTACCGTGCCTGGCCCCAACAACTATACAATTCTTTCACCTTTCTACCTGTTACGGTAGTCTTGTCATGGATTTCAATTTTCTATGTATTTTAAGCCACAACAGACATTCTTATTAATGCTTTCTATAGTCAATATTCATTTAGATTTATTCACATGTTACTTTTTATTGCTCTTTGTTACTTCAATTTTATTGCCCTTTGTTCCTTTCTGTATTTCCATACATCTATTTTGGATCCTGCTTCTGGAACTAACTTTAGAATTTTTCTTCAATATAGTATCATATTTAGTATAGTATATTTAGAAATACCTTTAGTATTTTCCTTTCAGTACAGATCTTATGGTGACAAATTCAATTTTTGTTTGCTGAGAAGTCTGTATTTTGTTTTTATTTTTGAAAGATATTTTTGGTAAGTAAGGAATTCTAGGTTAGTGCAGTTATTTTCTTTCAACCTTTTGAAGATGTCATTGGTTTCTGTTGCTTCTGTTGAGAAGTCATCTGTCAGCCCCATTGCTGCTCTCAATATTTTCTCTTTGCATTGAGTTTTAGCAGTTATATTCTGGTGTGCCTAGCTGTAGCTTTTAAAGTATTTTTCCTGCTTGTGCTTGTTCATAGCACATCTTGAAACTGTGACATAATATCTTTCATCACAGCATTCATGCTCTTCTCTCTCATCTTGTTCAGGACTCTAATGATAAGTGTTAGACCTTTTCACTATATCTCTAAGACCCTTCTTGGTATTTTTCCATTCTTTTGGCTCTTTGTGATTCAGCCTGGATATTTTCTACTGACTCGTCTTCTCCATTAATCTTGCCCTCATTTGTGTTTAATCCTATCAATGGAGTTTTTTTGTTAACCCTATGTTTCATTTAAAAATCAATCCAGTTTCTAATTTTTTTATCTTTTTTTTTTTTTTTTTTAAGAGGCAGGGTCTTGCTCTGTTGCCCAGGCTGGAGTGCAGTAGCACAATCACAGCTCACTGCAACCTTAAACTCCTGGGACCTAAGACTCCCAAGTAGCTAGGACTATAGGCAGGTGCCACCATGCCTGGCCAGTTTTTAAATGTTTTGTAGAGACAGGGTTTTGCTGTGTTGCCCAGGCTGGTCTCGAACTTCTGGCCTCAAGTAATCCTCCTGCCTCTGCCTCCTGAAGCACTGGGATTACAGATATGAGCCACCATGCCCAGCCTGAGTTTTTAATTTCATCCATCATAATGTTCAGTTCTATAATTTTGTTTTTTTTAAAAATAGTTTCCAGTTCTCAAATGAAATTACCAATCTTGTCATCTATTCTCCTCAATATTTAATTGTACTGCTTTTAAAGTTCATGTCTGCAAACTCTAATATCTGGTTCTTTTTTTTTCCTTTTGCTTTTCAGTCAGTTGGTCTTATTTTTTGATATTCATGGTAATTTTTCATTAAATGCTAGACATTTTGAAAAATGAAATATTGAAGAGATATACAAGGCTCTGGATCTTCCCTCAGGCAGGATTTACTTTTGCTTCTGGGAAATGTAGGCTTGAGATAAACTTGACCCTGGGCTTTGTGAGAGCTAGTCTAGTTGTGATTAAACCTTACTTTCAGGTTGTAGCCCTACAGGGGTTTTAGCTGAAAACCTGTGTGTGTGTGTGTGTGTGTGTGTGTGTGTGTGTGTGTGTGTGTCTGTGTGTGTGTGTATAAAACCAGGACTCCTCTTTCATGGTGAGTCCTAAACCTCCAATTTTTGTTACCCCAAGCTGTGAGACCTATTTTTTTTTTTTTTTTTTTTGAGACAGAGACTCGCTCTGTCTCCCAGGCTGGAGTGCAGTGGCACGATCTTGGCTCACTGCAAGCTCCACCTCCCAGGTCCATGCCATTCTCCTGCCTCAGCCTCCCCAGTAGCTGGGACTACAGGCACCCACCACCATGCCCCGCTAATTTTTTGTATTTTTAGTAGAGATGGGGTTTCACTGTGTTAGCCAGGATGGTCTTGATCTCCTGACCTCGTGATCCACCTGTCTCGGCCTCCCAAAGTGCTGGGATTACAGGCATGAGCCCCCGCGCCTGGCCGCTGTGAGACTTCTGAAAGCTCTACTCAACTTTTCAGCTACTTGGACTCTGCTTAGGACTCGGCAGGTGCCTCAAGGGGATAAGAAGGCTTCGGTGCTCATCTCCTCTCTCTACTTTTCTCTTCAGCATCTTGGCCCCTCATGTCCTGACTATGTTGATATCTCTCTGATGCATTCAAACACATTTAAGAGAAAAGAACAATTGCTTTTAAACTGCTGTCAGCAGGAGGGTTGGTCTGATACAAGCTAGTTTACCATGATCAGAAGTAAATCCAGCTGTGGTTTCCATGATTATTTTTATTGTTACTATTTGAAAATCCTTCAAAGAAAGATGTCACCCTGTGGCTGAGAGCCCTTTAAAAAAGTCACAGGATGGAGGTTTCTTTGCATCCCTTCTGTGAAGGAGTTTCTAAATTATCAAAGCAGGAAGTGACATTTAAGGAGCATCTTTTTTGTGTAAAGCACCTGCTACAGTTGTTGCAGAAAGCAGTCCAAGAAATAAGGAATATGGGGTTTGCTGGGGAAGGAAAGTGGGACCTTCGCATGGGAGGAGGTGAGGAATGCATAGGACAAGGGGAATCTGGGTAAGAGGGTGGGTCCAGGGGATACAGTATGAGAATGGGCAGTGGAAGAGGACTCTGGACATGAGGTCCGGGAAAGTGAACTGTATCTTCCCCCAACAGATGCCAGTGGGGTCTCATCCCATGGGGAAGAGGTGCCACGATGCAGTGAGCTGACAACTCCACACACATGTGGTAGGCCTCTCTGCTTCCTTCCAGCTATAGTTCTTTTACCTTTTCCTGCTAAATATTGCCAACCTTCTTAATATGGTCATCTGGATGTCCCATAGGCCCCTCCAGCTTGGAATAGCCCAAAATTAAGTGATCTGCTGTTGTTGTCAACTTGGCCTCAATACCACAAGGACCTCATTCCCTAGAATCTTCTTTCCTGTATGGTTCTGAGTTAGAATTGGCCAGCTTTGCCTGATAAATATGACTCAAGGTCCTCTTCTTCATCCTGACTGCTGCTGCCCTACTTTAGGCCTGTATCACTGTCTGTCCTGATTGCCTATGCAGTCGCTTAATTTGTTTTGTTTTGTTTTGGTAGAGATGGGGTCTTGCTGTGTTGCCCAGGCTGATCTCAAACTCCTGGCCTCAAGTGATCCTCCTGCCTCTGCCTCCTGTATTTCTGGGGCCACAGACATAAGCCCAGCCTCTTAATTTGATTTCTGCATTAGTCATAATCCACTTGGGAGACAGAAACCACATAACAATTTGAATATGAGAAGATTAATATAAATACTAACTAGAACAGGGGATTGGAGTAATGAAGGAGTGGTAAGAAGTCAGGAGAGCTTTAAAGAATATAGGAATAATGGACATAAGGAGCAGCCAGCACCCCTAGAACTAAGAAAGAACACCCCCAGGCTCTATCCCCAGCTGAGATCCAGATGTTGCTGGGAAGGGCATGGCTGTGACTCACAGTGGCAGAGAAGTCTGGGAGAATGTTCTAGAAGACTGCCCTTGGGTGCCAGGGAAAGCTGTCATGGAACAGTGTCTGATTAGAGGCACACCTATTTGTGGGGGACACTAGGAGAAGCTGCTAGTTGCAAAGTGCTACTGACCACCATCCTCTGCAGGATTTCTGTTCTGGAAAAGTTGCCTGCACTGCGGGAGGGTGATGTTGGAGAAGCTGTGAGCTCTGTGCTGTTAAGATGAGCCCAGCACAACCAGGAAGGAAGGCCTCTTCCTCCTCCCGTGTCTCTAGCTCCCCCTCCTGACAGAGCCTAGCATTGCACCAACTACCAAAAGAAAAATATTTAAAGGGCCAGCTCCATTTTTGAAGAGCAGGCGATGAACAGTCAATTTGGGGTCCAGAGTAATAACTGAATGTCATTCTACCATTATCGAGGGGCCGCATAACCAAGTTGTTAAGAGTGTGGACTCTGCAGTTGGGTTTCTTGAGTTCAAGTCTTAGCTCTGGCACTTAATGTGAGTTAGTGTAAACCTTAAAAGATTTATTTAACCTGTGTCTCAGTTCCCTAATCTGTAAAATCAGGTAGTAACAGTTCTAACCTTGTTGGGTTATTATGCTGATTGGGTTGATATTGATGAAGCACTTGGAAGAGGATCTGGCACAGAGTAAGCAAGGAACCAGGCTGTCTATTGTGATTACTATTACACTCAAATCGTGGTGGCATGCGCCTGTAAGTCCTAGCTACTTGGGAGGCTGAGGCAGGAGAATCGCTTGAACCCGAGAGGTGGAGGTTGCAGTGAGCTGAGATCGCACCACTGCACTCCAGCCTGGAAGACAGAGGAGACTCTGTCTCAAAAAACAAAACAAAACAAAACAAAATCCATCCTTCACATTATAGCCAGGATGGGCTTTTCATTGAAGGTATGAATTTTACTCCACAATGCCATGGCATAGACATCATATTCCTTTATTCTTCTCTTTTCTGAGGTGGGGAAGGCATAAGGAGTGCTAATTAATAAGTTGTCTTCTGGCCGGGTGTAGTGGCTCACGCCTGTAATCCCAGGACTTTGGGAGGTCGAGATGGGCGGATCACCTGAGGTCAGGAGTTTAAGACCAGCCTGAACAAAATGGCAAAACCCCGTCTCTACTAAAAATACAAAAATTAGGCCGGGCGCGGTGGCTCACGCCTGTAATCCCAGCGTTTTGGGAGGCTGAGGCGGGCAGATCACCTGAGGTCAGGAGTTCGAGAACAGCCTGATCAACATGGAGAAACCCTGTCTCTACTAAAAATACAAAATTAGCCAGGCATGGTGGAGGGTGCCTGTAATCCCAGCTACTCAGGAGGCTGAGGCAGGAGAATTGCTTGAACGCGGGAGGCAGAGGTTGCTGTGAGCCGAAAGTGTGCCATTGCACTCCAGCCTGGGCAACGAAAGAGAAACTCCGTCTCAAAAAAAAATTTAAAAAAAAAAATTAGCTGGGTGTGGTGGCACGTTCCTGTAGCTACTTGGGAGGCTGAGGCAGGAGAATCCTTGAATCTGGGAGGTGGAGGTTGCAGCCAGCCAAGATCATGCCACTGCCCTCCAGGCTGGGTGACAGAGCAAGACTCCGTCTCAAACAAACAGACAAACAAACAAAAAAAGTGTTGTCTTCCAACTCGCCTTGTTTGTTATGGTCTGAATGTTAATGTTCCCCCAAATTCATGTGTTGAAATCTTAACTCCCAAGGTGATGGTATAAGAATTGGGGTCTTTGGGAGGTTTAGGAGGATTAGGTCATGAGAGCAGAGCCCTCACGATTGAGATTAGTGCCCTTATGAAAGAGCCTGAGAGAGACCCCTCGCCCCTTCTGCTATGTGAGAACACAGCGAGAAGCGCCCTCTATGAGGAACAGGCCCTCACCAGACACTGATGCTGCTGGAGCCTTGATCTTGGACTTCCCAGCCTCCAAAACTGTGAGAAATAAACTTCTGTTGTTTGTAAGTCACCTGGTTATGGTATCTTCTTTTAGTAGTCTGAACAGACTAAGGCACTGTTCATAGTACAAAAGTTGGAAATCAGGCTGTGTCACTTTGTTGCTTAAAACTCACCTGTGGCTTCCCATTATTTTCAAGATAGAGTTCAGCTCCCTTTCCCTGGATACAAAGCTCTTGATGCTCTGCCCACTTCACCTCCCACCAAACCCTGGCTCAGGTTTTCACTTGAGTCTTTCCAGACTTGGTACTTTGCTACCCTCATGCCCTCCCAGGTCGTGTCCCTATTTTCCAACTTTGCTGATTGTATTCCCTCCTTCTGGAATATCATCCCTTCTCCTTTTAGCTAACTTCCCTTCAAGCACCATCGCCTCCAGGAAGCCTTCCATGAATCCCCGAGTCAGTTGCAAAATGCTCCTTTGTCATTTTGCTTTCCAAGTTTTTGCCCTATTATGTCAGAGTGATACACTTCCGTGCCTGGCTCCCTGGCTAATGTGGAAACCATGTGGGGTCTTCTGCATATTACTCACAGTTGCATACTCCGTGTTTCAGCACAAGCGGTGCTGCGTATCTGCACTGGCTATGCATTGCATAACTCTAGGGCTGCTGTTTGTAGAGTTTTTCACAACATGCCCTGCTGTTCCCTATGGCCCTGAGCATCAAATGGAGTCGCACAGTAGGCGAGCAGAATTGTGCCCTGGAGCTCTGGACATTTATGACAGTGGCCTGTTATACAAACTGGCCTCTCCTAATATAGCACTTCCCTGTTAGGTTGGTTAGGAGTGACTGAAACAAATGTGTTAATGCGTTAAAATGACAAAACCACATTTCTTTCCAAGAGGTGCCAGGGTCTAATTGCTCCATGTTTTTGGGAATCTCAGAGGTAGGGCTGGCAAAGGGGGAAGGAGGAGAGACACTTCCTCTGATGTGACCAAGGACTTTAATTGGAGGCGGCTCCCCCCCACGGTGGCTTTTTCAGAAGCTGGAGTGACTCTTGGTGGTGGCACAGGGATGGCTCAGACGTCTTCTCCTCCTGCAGGGGAGTTTCTGAATCAGTCTTCATGACTCCTGTCCACTGCCCTCTTCCTCATGGAAGCCCAGCAGCTGTGCAGCTGCAGGGACCACGTGGGTGCCGCCGGCTAGAATGCTCATGGCCTCCTAAGGGTGCACGCCTTGAGCATCATGCGGTTGTCATAGGGGAGGCGTGGATGTCTTTTTGGTACAGCACTGTGGAGAGAATTTGTGTTCAGATCTGAAAGAACAGAGGAATAAACTTATCCTGGGTAAAGGCTTTGAGTGATGCGCGTATAACCTATCTTGGCCATACTCCACTCAGAGACTCCTCAAATCATTAATCGCTTTAAAAATAAAAGTTTGCTTGTATGAGCTAAGAATGATCTCGAGCTGGGTGAAGCAATGGAGATTTTAGAGTTTACTCATTACCTCAGCGTGGCCCAGCTGATCCTTATACACATCCACAGATATCATTTGTTGAATGTCTTTTTTTTGTTTTGAGGTGGAGTCTCGCTCTGTCGCTCAGGCTGGAGTGCAGTGGCGCGATCTCGGCTCACTGCAAGCTCCGCCTCCTCGGTTCACTCCATTCTCCTGCCTCAGCCTCCTGAGTAGCTGGGACTACAGGCGCCCACCACCATGCCCCGCTAATTTTTTGTATTTTTAGTAGAGACGGGGTTTCACCGTGTTAGCCAGGATGGTCTCGATCTCCTGACCTCGTGATCTGCCCGCCTCAGTCTCCCAAAGTGCTGGGATTACAGGCGTGAGCCACTGTGCCCGGCCTTGTTGAATGTCTTCTTTGTGTGGGGCCATATGCATTCACTTACACACGGTGCCTGCCTTCATCCTCCTAACAGCCTGCACAGTGGGCAATATATTATCGTTATCCTCATTTTGGAGAGAAGGATGCTGAGGCTTAGAGAGGGAGGGTCGGCGACATGCCCAAACTCAGTAAGCAGCAGAGGCAGAGTTTAAACTACCATCTAATAAAGTACCACAAACTCAGTGAGAAATTAAATAAATCAACAAACGGCCATGGAGGACTAAAGCCAGTGATTTCAACAAATATCTACCACCTAATAACTAATCTCTAATAACTGATAGAGTCTTTAGGCTGTGTTGTTCCAGGCTTGAGTAACTACGCCCTTTCCACACTCCCAGAAGGCTGAAAGAAGTCTGACTATGTCCCAGCAGGAGGTGGCCGGGGAGGCCGAGGCGCAGAGAATCATTCAGGTGTTCCTGACACTATCACACACCCACGTCTGGAACCTACTGAAGGACCGTGGATGATGCTGTTCGAACATTCTTGGATTGTGGAAGCCAACAGTGGTGGAAGACCCCTCGCTGGTCTTGCGGCAACAACAGAAGATCTTGGACCCCATGTTTTGGTGGGCGGTGGGAGGAGGAAAGGGCACTGGGGCTCCTGGCTCTGCAGCTCCAATCCCAGAAACCCATTGTTATTTAAGCGCTGGGTCATAGTGGGCCCTTCCCCTCTCTCTGACCTGCTGTAGCTCCCTGTGGCCAGCAGTTCCAGGCCCACCTGCCTGGGCCCACCACTCTGAGGGTCAGTCTTTCCTCAACTGTGCACATTTCTCCTACCTGTGGAAAGGACATGGAGCCTCCACTCTGCCAGTCTTTCCCTGTAGCGTTGCCTTCTTGAACCACAGATGTTGGAGGTCCAGCACAGTTCTCTGGGCAGGGTTGTTTTCTAGATGAACTTAAGACTGTAGCTGGAAAACGTGAATCTCTGCTTTGCCAGGTCCTATGGCAGCAGAACCCCAGGAGATGCGGCAGCCCACACAGACAAGCTTGTGTTTAAAGGTCAGATTTGCCTTCTCTCTAGGTGTATGTGTGCTCTTGGGTTGGTTCTGTAATCTCTTTGTGCCTCACTTTATTTTATTTTATTTATTTATTTTTTGAGACAGGGTCTTGCTGTGTAGCCCAGGCAGGAGTGAAGTGGCATAATCATAGCTCACTGCAGCCTCAAACTCCTAGGCTCAAGTGATCCTCCTGCCTCAGCTTCCTGAGTAGCTGGGACTACAGGTGTGTGACACCGTATCTGGCTAATTTTTTTTTTCTTTAACTTTTTGTAGAGACTGGATCTTGCTATTCTGCCCAGGCTGGTCTTAAACTCTTGGCCTCAAGAGATCCTTCTGCCTCAGCCTCCCAAAGTGCTGGAATTACAGGCATGAGTCACTTTGCCCAGCCACTGGCCTCCCTTTCTTATCTGGAAAATGGGAACAGTAATACCACCTTGGAGTAATGAGTGTTTAATTGTCTGTAAACTGGCCGCTCTGATGGGAGGTGCCCCAAAGTACTTTCTGTGCTCATTGTCTTCCCATATGGTTTGTTGGCTCCAT
The DNA here is from genome assembly GCF_028858775.2 of Pan troglodytes. Taxonomy (NCBI): domain Eukaryota; kingdom Metazoa; phylum Chordata; class Mammalia; order Primates; family Hominidae; genus Pan; species Pan troglodytes. The sequence goes on along the minus strand of NC_072409.2, from coordinate 23,795,429 downwards.
TATTCCAGCTGGGCCCAGGTCCCACAGGAGCATGATGATGAAGCCCAGCTTTGCTGGTCCCAGTCCTGGCACTGCCACTAACTTGCTGTGTGGCTTTGGGCTAGCCCATACTGAGGCCCCCCGCATCTGCAACAGGAAGTCAGTGGGCTGCGTCATCTATCTTTCCAAGGATTCTCCCAGCTCTGATGACCGAAGGTTGTAAGTCTATCTTATTCCCAACCTCCTTTCTCTTTTCCAGGCTCTGGCCTTCTGCTGTTGCTCCCCTTTCTCTGTGGCCAAAGCCCCACTCTGGAAATTTCCATCATCGGTGGTCGTGTGTCGATCACAGCACACTGGGTTCACTCCATGGCCTCATCCTTGGGTAGTGACTTCCCACCCGTCCAGTGCTCCTCTCCAGCCTCAGTCACCAGCATCTCCTACTTGGATTATTGCAACGGCTCCTAAGCATCAGCATTAAGCACCAACACAGATGAATCCTCCTCCTACAGACATTAGATCATGTCACACCTCTGCCCAGAACCTCCCAGTGGCTTCCAGTATCATGTTGAATAAAAGAAAAGTCTTTCCCTGGGCCTGTCTTGAAAAAACTCATAATCTAACCATTTATCCACTTGTCCCTCACTGTCTCCTGCTACTTTACCCTTCACCCCTTTCCCGCCACACCAAACACACCACTGTTTGCATTTCTGCTGGAACGCTCTTCCCCTAGAAATCCACAAGACTCATTCTCTCACTTGTTTCAAGCCTTTGCTTAAAGAACACTTTATCTTTTTTTTTTTTGAATGGAGTATCACTCTATTGCCCAGGCTGGAGGGCAGTGGGGCGATCTCAGCTCTCGCCTTTGGGGTTCAGGCGATTCTTATTCCTTATTCTTATTCCTTAGCCTCCTGAGTAGCTGGGATTACAGGTGCGCACCACCATGCCCGGCTAATTTTTGTGTTTTTAGTAGAGACGGGGTTTCACCATGTTGGCCAGGCTGGTCTCAAACTCCTGACCTCAGGAAATCTGCCTGCCTCAGCCTCCCAAGTTGCAAGGATTACAGGCATGAGCCACCATGCCTGGCCATGAACACTTTTTCTAGTGAGGCCTTCTCTGGCCTATTTACTCTATTTAATTCTCTCTGTTTATTCCCTCTGTTTAAGCCTCCTCCCTGCTCCCAGCACTCTCTATTTCCCTTCCTCACCTCATGCTTCTCTGCACCCCTTGTCATGTTCAGAAGTAGCCTAGAATTTATTTATGAGCACGTATTCACTTTCCCATTAGTAAACCCAGGAAGGCAGGGAGTCTCCTGTGTTCACTGTTGGGTCCCCAGTGCAGGGTGTAGGACAGGTGGTTAACAGCTTTTAGGGCATGGTTGGATGAACCTGTATGTATCTCACTTTGGTCCAGGGTCCAAGCAGGTGCTGTCACCAGGGAGCAGCAAAGAATGTCACAATCAGTAAGACACCACCTGCCTCATCCACCTGCCAAGCTGATGGATGGCTTTATGGATGACTTATAGGGTTGCTTTTGGCTGCCTTCTGATGGGACCACCTCTCTTCTCCACCCTCTCCATCCCAAACTTGCTTTTCCTCCTCTCATGTTTCCTATTTTGGGGACAGGTACCACTATTCATTTTGTGTCTGCAGCTAGAAATGGGGCACCCCTTACCTCCCCTCCGCTCACATTCATCAAGGCCTTTTGAATCTATCCCATAAATATCTCCATTGTCAGCCACCCTCCATTGCCATTGCCCTCACCACTAGCGCCTCCTGCCTTTGGATCCTGACCACTGCTTTCTCACTAGCCTCTCTGGAGGCTCATCTGCAACCAGAAGATCTGCCCCTGGTGCAAATCCTGTTAGGTCACTCCTCCTCTGCCTTAACCCCTCAGTGGCTCCCCTGTTCTGCTGCTCGAACTTGTCTGAGGATCTGCCCCTGTCGACTTTGCCAGGTCCGTTCATTCCAACTCAGTCACTACTCTTCGGCCATAGGAGCTGCTGGCTGTGCTCCAGACTGTTTCTTACTGTTCCATCCCTGTGCCTCTGCACAAGCTGAAACCTGCACCTCCATGTCCTCTCCTCATGACACTTGAAGACAGCTCAGGTGTCACTTCCTTCAAGAAGCCATTCCTTTTTTTTTTTTTTTTTTTTTTGAGACAGAGTCTCACTGTATCACCCAGGCTGGAGTGCAGTGGTGCGATCTTGGCTCACTTCAACCATCCTCCACCCTTTGGGCTTAAGCGATTCTTTTGCCTCAGCCTCCTGAGTAGCTGGGATTATAGGTGCACACCATCACACCCAGCTAATTTTTGTATTTTTAGTAGAGACAGAGTTGCGCCATGTTGGTCAGGCTGGTCTTGAATTCCCGATCTCAAGTGATCTGCCCGCCTCTGTCTCCCAAGTTGCTGGGATTACAGGTGTGAGCCACCATACCCAGCCAGGAAGGCATCTCTTAAACCTGGGATGAATTGAGGCATTTCCTTTATGGTTCCCTTGTCCCCTGGGCTTCCCTGTGTCCTGGACCTGACTGTCATTCCAGTGTCTGCCTAAACCACAGTGGATGCTCAGTAATATTTGTTGAATGGACTGTATTTTCACTGCCTATTTGCCTACAAAAAATCAGTGATTAAAAAAATTTGTTCAGCATATACTTTTTGAGGACCTACTGGTGCCAAGCACTGACTGCGGTGCTGGGGATACTGCCGTGGACAAGAGCAACAGAGCCTCCCTCTCGAGGAGGCAGGGGTGGGTCCAGCCCACCTTCGGGTCCCAGGATGCAACACGGGGCTGTGTGCAGAACGTGTATGCTCTCCATACTGATTGAATAAATACAGGAACATTGTCTGACTGTTGGACAATGGTACGCTCAATCCTTCACCCTGTTCTCCCTTCCATGAACAGGCTTTTTTTTTTTCTTTAATCTCAGAAAGTTATGGGAATAGAAACAGAACACTGACATTCATTGAGCATTTGGGCAGGTCCTTTGACATTGCTGAGCTCATTTCATTTTCCTCTCCACCTTGCAAAGCAGGACTTTGTCTGATTTTCCAGATGGAGGGAATTGAGCCTAAGAAAGGTGACTTGCTCAGGTGTGGCAGCCAAGAGGAACAGCTGGGATTTTAATGTAGTTTTATCTGAAGCCAGATTCTATTCTGTCTATACAATTCCAGAATGAGATGTTCAGAACCACTTTGACCTCCAAGAGTTGATGGTAAGTGGTTTTTAAATGGAAAGGCTCCATCTGAAGCCTGGCAGAACAGCATAACAGTTAAGAGCACACTCCTTTTTTACTTAGATGGACTTCAGTTCTTAATTCCTGTTGCACCTTGCTGTGTAATTTCGGGCCGTTTAGCTTCCTTGAACCTCAGTTTTCCAGTCTGTGCAATGGTATGGTGAAACCTACCCGCAGAATGCCGTTGTAAGGATTTGGTGACATAAAGATGTCAAGTGCTTTGCAGGGTATGCGGTACACAGTAGGCGTTTAATATCACTGAGATGCTGGCTGGGACAGAGTAGGGGCGGGTGTGGTGTTTCTTGCATTACCAGTGCCCGCCTCTAGAGGGAAGCAGGAGCCAAAGAAAAGGGCCCTTGGGCTGTCCCCAGTGGGCTGTGAGTTTCAGGTCTCTAGGGACCCCACAGCACCTTGATCAGAATAAGAAAGATCAATGAAGTCAAACAGGAAGTCGTCTGGAGCTAGGGGAGCCCTCAGGAGTCTTTCAGCACAGCGGGGGAGACTGAGACCCAGAGACAGAGAAACAGTGGGGTCAAGGCAAATAAGGGGTGCTTCTTGTAGCAAAGTGAATAGGTGTCCAGGAGTTGCGGGGACATTTTCTGTTTTAGTACAGAAAAATTACCCCCTCTTACCCTTAGGTCTAACCTATGAGCCTCATTCACCTGCAGCTGGCAGAGTGGACAGGAGGCTGTCTGTGATGTCACAGAGTGGGGGAACCGGGGAATGTTGGGGACAGTGGGGTTTGGACTGAACCACAAAGGCAGGGAGGAGGGAGGACATATGCTGAGCCCCTCTCCAGCAGTCCATTCCTTTGTCCACCATGCTGTAATGTCCACTGTGCCTATCAGGTTGGCTGGAGTGGTTCTGCCTCACATGTCTCTTACCCCTTTTGGGTTAGTAGGCTAGCCAGGTGTGTTCTTCTTCTGGGGCTGCTAGAGGAAGACACAGCAAGCCCCACTGTGAAAACACATTTCTAAGCCCCTGTTAGTGTCCTATCTGTTATGTTTTCATTGGCCAAGCAAGTCACTTGACAATTTAGTTCCCTCTCCCCAGGAAGGGGATGTTGGTGAATTCCTGACTGCTGCCACCTCCTCTCCTGTCCTGGCCTCTGTGCTGTTGTGGCAGAAACCTGCCCCAGAGTGGGCTGCAGATTCTCCCAATGTGATTGGATGGGGCCCACCCAGGTAATTGTGAATTATCTCAAGGTCACTGATTAGCAACCTTAATTGTATCTTCAACTTTAATCTTTTGCAGTGGGGTCATTATTCTGTCTACCACTGTGTTTAAACACTTGTATCAAGAAAATAAAAGAATGAAATAATTTCCCAATTCTTAAAGCTGGAAAAAGAGCAACAAAGTAAGGAAAAGAAAGTATAAGATTAAAAGCAGAATTTACTAGAGTATTAAAAAGCAGATCTAATTAATCAAAATCTTTTTTTGAAAAAAATTAACAAAATAGAAATACTATGTAGCTTAATCAGGAAAAAAAGGAGAAAGCACAAATATATAAAATTAGAAAGAATAAGGGGGGAAAATTGTTGAAACAAAAGAAATTTTAAAAATCTTTAGAGTCCATAATATACTTTTATGTAAAAAACTTTGAAAAACTATGAAGTAGATAGTTTTCTGGGAAAATAGTTTATTAAATTGACTGCATTAAAGATAGAAACTATCAATTTCTGTAGAAGAAATTTATTAAGCAACTACCCTCCCCCAAACAGGCAACAGGTCCAGAAGGTTGCACAAGGAGAGTTTCACCAAGCTTTTAAAGACCAGTTACAGTACTACATAAATTGTTCTAGAGCATATAAAATAAAACTTCCAAATTCTTTTTGTGAAGCAAGTGTATATTGATAACCACATGTGATAGGGATAATCCAAAAGAAAATTACAAGGCAATGTTACCTACCAATACTGATACAAAAATTCTTAATAAAATATCAGTGAACAGAATCCAACCTCACAGTATGAAGATAATAAATCATGATCAGGTGAAATTTATCTGTGGAATGGAAGTTTGATTCGATATGAGTAAAGAAATTGTGATTTTTTTTATAGATGCTGAAAAAAGAAGAGGGAATTGATGGATATTATATTAATATGATAAAATGGCACTCTCTCTCTCTCTCTTTATCTCTACCTCTATGCCTTTGTCCTAAACCCAACTTTTTCCTTAATTTGCAAATACTGGAGCTATTTAAAATCAGGAACGAAGCACAGATATCTACTGACTTTAACATTGTAGCGGTGGCATTAACCATTGCAATCAGAAAAGGTAAATTGGAGACATAAAAATTAGAAGAAGAAGAAGTTAAAGTATTTCTACTTGCAGATTACATAATAGTATTACTGGTAAACCATCGGAAAGCAAAAACAAAACTACTCAAACAATGAAAGAATTCAGAAGGGAAGCAAGGCATACAATTAGCATACTGAACTCAATAGTGTTATTATACGCAAGCAATAACTAACTACAATAGTGAGAGAGAAAACTTCATTTACAATAGCAACAAAAGATAAAATACCTAGGAGTAAAGTTAATAAGAAATTTGCAAAATTAATATAAAGAACTCTTGAAAATAGTCCTGAAAGCCAACAAAGTAGGTTTGAACAAATGAAAAGCCATTGGTTGGTGGTTAGGAAGAATCAATGTTATAGATGTGTCAGTTCTTCCTGATTTATAATTTTCCCTAATTTGTAAATTTAGCACAATCATGACGAAAATAACATCAAGATTTTTTCTGAAGCTAGACAAATTGATCCTAACATTTACATGAAAAAACAAGCAAGAATAAAACAGGCATTGGGCGACAGTGAGACTCCGTCTCAAAAAACAAACAAACAAACAAAAAAACAGGCAGACTCCCCAGTGGAGTAGAATAGAAAGTTCAGAAAGAGACACAAATATATATGAAAATTTAGTATATGATAATAAAGGTGTCATCTCAGATGGATGATTGGACCAAAGATATTCTCCTTAATAAATATGCTGAAATGACTATATAATCATTTGGAGAAAGTGTAAAGTTAGATCCATACTTCCTAAATACATAATAATAAATGCCAAATGGAATAGGTTATATTTCTGATGTATAATGCTATACAAGCAAACGAAGAAGTGTGGGTGAATTCCTCTATAAACTGGATGTAGGGAAAGGCTAACGACAACCCAAAGTCCAGATTCAATGAAACATTAATAAACTTGACTTTGAGGAGCTAGTATTTCTAGTATATAAAGAGCACGCAAAAATTAACAGGAAACAGGAAAAAGAAAAAAGAGTGGAAGACATAAACAGATCATTAATAAAAACATATAAAAATGACCCTTAAACATATGAATAGATGTTAGTCTTCACTCATGGTAAGGGAAATGCAGGTTAAAACCAAAATGAGATACCGTTTCTCACCTGTAGGATTGGGAGAGCCTAAACAGTTGCTGAGGGCATGAGGAAACAGGTATCTCAGATATCATATACTCTTACAGAACAGAACTTGGTAGCATCTAACAAAACTGTATATATCTTTTCCATTTGGCTCAAAAGTCCATGCTGAAAAATTAACCCTAAAGATACACCGCATTAATCCGTTCTCATGCTGTTAATAAAGATATACCTTGGCCTGGCACAGTGGCTCACGCCTGTAATCCCGCACTTTGGGAGGTCGAGGAGGACGGATCGCCTGAGGTCAGGAGTTCGAGACCAGCCTGGCCAACATGGTGAAACCCCATCTCTACTAAAAATACAAAAATTAGCCAGGCCTGGTGGCAGGCACTTGTAATCCCAGCTACTCGGGAGGCTGAGGCAGGATTGAACTGAGTTCAATCACTTGAACTCAGGAGGCGGAGGTTGCAGTGAGCTGAAATGGTGCAAATGGGGAAAATGTAGATTAAACAATTGGTGACTCTGGGTAAAAGGTAAATGGGAGTTCTCTGTATTATTCTTGTGACATTTCTGTAAATTTGGAATTATTTCAGAAGGTATCCAAAAAGCTGTTTTCTCCTTCCTCTCTCTCTTTTTTCTTTCTTCCCTTCCCCCTTCCCCCTTCCCTTCCTTTCTTTCTTTCACGGAGTCTCGCTCTGTTACCCAGGCTGGAGTGCAGTGGCGAGATCTCAGCTCATTGCAACCTCTGCCTCCTGGGTTCAAGTGATTCTCCTGCCTCAGCCTCCCTAGTAGCTGAGATTACAGAAGCACGCCACCACACCTGGCTGATTTTTTTATTTTTAGTACAGATGGGGTTTCACCGTGTTGGCCAGGCTGGTCTTGAACTTATGACCTCATGTGATCCACCTGCTTCGGTCTCCCAAAGTGTTGGGATTACAGGCGTGAGCCACTGCGCCCAGCCAATAGGCTAAATTTTTTAAGCTTAGTTAGATGTGACAATATATTTAAAAATAATAAGACATTAGTTGGTAAGGGGGAAAGGAAAAGAGAAGGACACATCCTCTGGTGCAATCAAGAACTTTAATTGGAGGCATCTCTTCCCATGGTGGCTTTTTAGGAGCTGGAGTGACTCTTGCTTGGTGGCACAAGGATGGCTCAGACGTCTTCTCCTCCTTCAGGGGAGTTTCCGAATTAGTCTTCATGACTCCTGTCCACCGCCCTCTTCCTCATGGAGATGCCCCAGCAGCTGTGCAGCCGCCGGCTAGAATGCTCAGGGCCTCCCAGTGAGGCATGGCTGGAATGGCCAGCGCTCCTGGCAGTAGCGGTTTAAGTTTCTCTTGTAAAAATTTCTTTGGGAAGCATATGCATTCAGATCTGAAAGAAGAAAGGAAAAAATTATGCTGGGTGAAGGCCTTTGAATTGGGCTTTGATGAACTGTTTTGGTTGTTTGTATCCATTGCTGATCATTCCTCAGATTCTTGAATCTCAAGGGACCCAAGGCAGACCCTAGTCTAGGACTTGGTAGTCTTTTGTGATAGGAGGAGTTTCTTGCAGCGTATTTTGCATCGTGCTACGTTGGTGGCTTCAGTGACAGTAGGCTGTCTTGCAAAGCACAGTGATATGGAAGGTAGGAGACTTGGGCCCATCCTGGCTCTGACACTTACGTCATTCCCTAGCGCACTCGTGGGAAGTCCCTTTCCCTCTGTGAGCCTCACCCCTATGGGGGGTGGGAAGGGCAGAAGGAAGGAGTGGGCGAGCTAGTGGGGTTCCTACCTTCTCAAGCTTGATTCAAGCAGAGCTGTTCCTCTTTGATCTTTTATAGAAATTGGACTCTGTGAAATGTTGTTTTCAAGGGGGTTTAGTTGTTAGGAGAATTCAAAATGACTGGGTTGGATAATCCTTAGTTCTCAACAGGACTCCTGGGTTGGTTGTGAGTTATGTGAGACCACCCGGGCATAGAACTGGTGCCCAGCAATGTGGCTGCATTTCTTCTTCCTGGGCTGTGCCACTGTCCCGGGATTGGGCATCTGTTCTTCTGTGACCCAGAGGCATTTCACCCTCAGTTGAACTACACTCAATCCACAAGTGTTTTCTGGCATTGTTTACTTGCCATGCACCTGGCTGGATCTGGGGGCATAACAGGGAACAAAACTGATGTGGGCCCCTGCCCTCCTGGCACTTACTGTCTAGTGGCCAAAGTAGACATCAAGTAAGCATATGAAAAATACACGTGTAAGATGATGCCGCCAGGTGCAGTGGTTACACCTGTAATCCCAGCACTTTGGGAGGCCAAGGTAGGTGGATCACTTGAGGTCAGGAGTTCGCGACCAGCCTGGCCAACATGGTAAAACTCTTTCTCTACTAAGAATACAAAAATTAACCAGGCATGTTGGTGGGCGCCTGTAATCTCAGCTACTCAGGAAGCTGAGACAGGAGAATCACTTGAACCTGGGAGGTGGAAGTTGCAGTGAGCTGAGATTGGAGATTGCACCACTGCACTCAAGCCTAGACAACAGAGGGAGACTCCATCTCAAAAAAAAAAAAAAAAAAAAAAGAAAGAAAAAGATGATGCCACAAAGCTTTGAAAGGAAAGCATGGATGTTTGCCCTTCCCCCAAGACCTGTTCCTTCTCATGCACTTCCTAGCTTGGAAGATAGTGGAGTCAGGTCTTAGCCTCTAGGGTCTCCCCAGTGTGCTCTGGAATATGACTGGGGCTGCTTGATGGGAGCAATTCCATCTCCTCATCTCGCTTAGCTGAAGTATCAATGGGGTCTGGTTATTAGGACCAGGCTCCCTGTCTGGGAGTTTCTGGTCAGTGTTAGGACCCCAATTTGGGACTCACCCTCAAACTCACTGCTGCCGGAGGAAATGCTCTTTTTTGTCTGGATCAGGGGTGTTCTCGAAGGCAAATGGGAGACTGCGTTAATGCGCTTGGGATTTTGTCTGTCAAGCTCATCTTTCTGAAGCTGCAAATCTGGCAATGAGAATTCCACAGGGTCACGTGGGGGAGGCTTAGGTGAGATCACGGAAGTGAAGGTGTTTTGCAAGCTCTGAAGCAGCACACACAGGCAAGTGGGGGTTATTATGGGATGGGGGTGTACCTGAAACTACCACCTCCTGTCCTCTGAGGGCTTCCCCTCATAAGCAGGTGCTGGATTCAAAGTGTGTATTTTAAAATAGTACATTGTATTTGTACGTATTTATGGGCTACATATGAAATTTTGTTACATGCATAGAATGTGTAATGATCAATTCAGGGCAAAGTATGTATTCTTTTTAAAACATTAACTTTTTTCCATTTATAAATGTAATGCATACACTTTATAGAAAAGTTAGGAAATATTGAATAGTATAAGGGAGGAAAAAGTGCCCCAAACATCTCTTCCCCAAGTTATTATCACAGTTCCAGTCTTTTCCTATGCATATTTTACATAGTCCATCATATCCTATGTATTATGGATGAATTTTACTTATCTATTTATTTATTTTTTGAGACAGGGATCTGCTCTGTTGCCCAGGCTGGAGTGCAGTGGTGTGATCATAGCTCCCTGTAACCTCAAACTCCTAGGCTCAAGCAATCCTCCTGCCTCAGCCCCCCGAGTAGCTAGGACTACAGGCATGTGTCACTGCGCCCAGCTAATTTTTAAATTTTTTTTTGTAGAGAGCGGGAGTCTCACTATGTTGCCAGGCTGGTCTTGAACTCCTGGCCTCAAGTAATCCTTTAGCCTCAGCCTCCCGAAGTGCTAGGATCACAGTTGTGAGCCATCTCACCCAGCCCTGCATTTGACTTTATTCATATACATTATGGCATAAATATTTTTCTCATGTCACTAAATTTAAAAAATGGTTGTACAATATTCTAGTTTTTGAATAATGTAAGATTTATTTAACCAAAGTTCCAATGTTGGATTATTTATTTATTTATTTATTTTTTTGAGAGAATCTCACTCTGGTACCTAGGCTGGAGTGCAGTGGTGCAATCATGACTTACTGCAGCCTCGACCTCCTGGGCTCAAGTGATCATCCCACCTAAGCCTCCTTAGTAGCTGAAATTACAGGTGTGCACCACCATGGCTGGCTAATTTTTTTTTTTTTGAGATGGAGTTTCGCTCTTGTTGCCCAGGCTGGAGTGCGATGGCACGATCTCGGCTCACCGCAACCTCCACCTCCCGGGTTCAAGCGATTCTCCTGCCTCAGCCTCCTGAATAGCTGGGATTACAGACATGTGCCACCATGCCTGGCTAGTTTTGTATTTTTAATAGAGACGGGATTTCTCCATGTTGGTCAGGCTGGTCTCAAACTCTCAACCTCAGGTGATCCACCTGCCTTGGCCTCCGAAAGTGCTGGGATTACAGACATGAACCACCATGCCCAGTCTGGCTAATTTTTTATTATTTGTAGAGGTGGGATCTTCCCATGTTGCCCAGGCTGGTCTTGAACTCCTGGGCTCAAGTTATCCTCCTGCCTCCCGAAGTGCTGGGATTATAGGTGTGAGCCACTGTGCCCGGCCCAGATTTTGCTACCATAAATACTGTTGTGATGAACATTGTTGTATATGAGACTTTGTCTTTATATAGTTCTAGGTTTCTAGAAGAACAACAAAGAATTTTGTCAATAGTCTGAGCTGTGTTCTGTGATAGGCAGCTCTGTCATTTATTAGCTGCATGCCTTAACTAATTGCTTAACCCCCACCTGCCTCTTCATTCATATCTGCAAAATGGTATGCTCAATTTGAATACTAATTTGTGCTTCTTAGAGTTATCCTGGGGATTAAATAATATCATTTTACTGTTAAAATATGAAATATACACTCTGAAACAGTAAGGGATTTATCTGATCACAGCTGGGTCCCTAGTGTCTAGACAGCGCTTTGCATATTATAGAGTTTCAGTAATTATCATCATTCTTACCTTGGGAAAAGGCATTGATATTTTTAAGGTTCCTGATTTTTATCGTGACTCTACTTCCAGGGAAAGTATTTTAAAGACCCTCACATGTGGATTTCTGTCAAAATACATCATTGTATTATCCTGTCTCTCAGTGGGACTCTGCCACGTTCCTGGCCATCTGTGCTCACCCCCTCCCACCTGTGTGAGTCCTAACTTTGGCTGATTTTGACAATAGTGCTTCTTTTTTTTTTTTTCTGTCTGAAATTGTTGATTTTGATCCCTGATCTTCTCTGCTTGATCTCTTTTCATGGATCTTCAAGAAGGTTTTGATTACAAACTGAAGGCCAGGGTGACTTCTCTGTCTCTCTCTCTTCCCTTGACATGGTAGCCTAGGAAGTCTCATATTCCAGAGGCCCTGGCTAAAGATTTAAAGGGGGGTGGCTGGTTTGTACTAGACTTTGTTCAAGCAAGAAATACATTTTTATTTTGTAAACCATTGAGATTTCAAGGCTTATTTGTTTCAGCAGCAGAACATACTCTATCCTGATCAATACCTATATATTTTTTCTGCATGTTGAGTGCCTACTCTGTGCCAGACCCTGAGCTAGATGCTTATTTATATTGCCTCACAATAATAATGTATTGTGAATATCCCTGTTTTAGAGGCAAGGACAGTGAGACTCAGGGAGGTCAAGAGACTTGCCTAATTTCTGTGGCAGAGCTGAGATTTGAACTAACATGTATTGCCCCCAAAACAGGGATCTTAACCACTATTTTTGTAGTCTTTAATCCAGTGCTTCTCAAACTATCATGTACATTCAAATTTACCTGGAGATCCTGTTAAAGTGCCAGTTCTGATTCAGTAGTTCCAGAGCAGGGTCTGAAAATGCATTTCTAACAAGCTCCCAAGTGATGCCAATATTGCTGGCCCATAGACTACACTTTAAGCACAAGAGTTTAAGCTCTCTTGTTTATTGGTTTGAGTACTTAGCCATCCAACACCCACCTCATTTTAAATTGGAATTATCACTCAGTGATAGTGATGACGGCAGTTTGGGGGTATCCCAGCAGGCAGAGAGTGAGCAAAGTGAGGTTTAGAGAGGCCATGCAGAGTGTCCTTATCTGATACCTACTTTGGGTCGATGGCTTGTGCTCTTGGGTTTGACTGGGAACCTTGGAGTCATTGATGGCATAGGGCTCCTGACAGTCCCTGCAGCATAAACAGAAGATCTTCAAGATCAGGTTCTGGTGGGCTGCTGTTGGAGGCAAAGGAATGAGGGGCATGGGTTCTGGAATCTGAATTCCAGATGCCTATTGGAAATTGACTGTGGTGGGGGTATCATTGGGTCAGCCTCTCCCAAGGCATTAATACAATACTCCTCCCCTCTCCCAAATCTTCTGTAGTTTCTCATGGCCAGCAGATCCTTCTGCCTAGGCCATTTTTTCCTATTCTGTACAAAGTTTTCTTACCCATGGAAAGGAGTTGAAACTTCTACTCTGCCAGCTTTGTCTGCAGGGGTGCCTTGTTGAATCAGCCAGTCTTGAGTTTGAGCCCAGTTCATTGGGCTGGGCTGTTTCCTAAGTAAACGTAAGACTGTGGCTGAAAAATGCTAGTCCTTCACCTGTGTTCACACTCCAGATAGGATCTAATGACAGCAAAATCCCACCTCATGCAGACATGCACATAAACATGCTCAGGTTTCAGATAGCTCTGTGTCCTACCCCATGAACAGGTGCATGTTCTTAGGTGGATTCTTTACCCTTTTTGAACTTCACTGTTATCACTTGAAAAATGAGAATAGCAGTGCCTACTTTGCAGGAGTAAAGAATCATATATATGAAAAGTAGCTCCTGTGAAGCTAGGTATATGGTAAGTGCTCAATCAATGGTCATTCCATTTTCCTCCCTTCTCTTTATGTAGCTCACTGGCTTCCAATGATCCCAGCTGGTCCAGGTCCTATGGAAAGGAAGCATATGGACTTGTAGGTTTAAATTCTGGTTTTGCCACTAATTTGCTGGAGGGCTTTGGGTAGGTCCATGCTTTTTTCTGTGTCTCAGGCTCCTCGTCAGTAGTAAGAAGTTAGGCTGGATGATCTCCGCAAGGATCTTTCTAGTTTTGAAGGTCCAGGATTATAAGGCCTTGCTTTGGTCCCAGATCCCTTTATTTGTGTATCAAGTTTTTAGATCTCTGGATACATTCTGTTCTCACTCCCCTTCTTGTGGCAAAACCCCCTTTAAAAGGAAATTCTTATCATCGTATTGTTTAGGCGTCCCTCACAATACCTAATTCACTTCGCTTTGTGAGTTTTGCCTTCATTATAGGCACTTGAGTCCCATTTTCTCTACTTCCATACCCTGGCCTAAGCCACCATCATCTCTTGCCTGAATTCCTGCAATAGCTTCCTGACTGGTCTCCTTATTTCTCTTAACCTGAACTTCCTCCATAATTAATACAAAAGTTGGGGTAGTTCTGTTAAAATATATCATGTCACTCTTCAGCTCAAAACTTCCAAGGATAGGAAAAAATGGGTATAGTAGATGGAGCGATATAATATGGAAGGAAGAAATGGAAACTCAAATAGAATCAAATAGAAATTCTAGTTCTATAAAAACCAGTATCTGAAGAAAATATGTATTGGGTAGGGTTAACAACAGATTGGACAAAGCAAAAGCAATGATCAGTAAACTTGCGAAAAGGTCAATAGAAATTATCCAAACTGAAACAGAGAAAGCAAAAAAGATTTTAAAAGGATGAAGAGTACCCCACTGACCTTGCGGGATGCTACCAAGCTGTGTAACATACGCGCGTTACTGGACTCTCAGAAGGACAAAGGGCAGAAAAAATATTTGGCAATAGTGGCTGAAAAGTTACTAAATTTGATGGAAAGCATCAACATAAGTATTCAGTGAGCACCAAACATGAAAAACAAAAAGAAAATCACAACGACCGAGCGCGGTGGCTCATGCCTGTAATCCCAGCACTTTGGGAGGCCGAGGCTGGCAGATCACCTGAGGTCAGGAGTCCAAGACCAGCCTGACCAACATGGAGAAACCCCGTCTCTGCTAAAAATACAAAACTAGCTGGGTGTGGTGGCACATGCCTGTAATCCCAGCTACTTGGGAGGCTGAGGCAGGAGAATCGCTTGAACCCTGGAGGCGGAGGTTGCGGTGAGCTGAGATCACGCCATTGCACTCCAGCCTGGGCAAAAAGAATAAAACTCTGTCAAAAAAAAAAAAAAAAAAAAAAAAAAAAAAAAAGAAAGAAAAGAAAATCACACCTAGGCACATTTTAGTCAAATGGCTAAAAAGTAAAGAACAGGCTCTTAAAACAACTGGAATAAATAAACATGAAAAAAAGAAACTGTAAACCTTTCACTTCATATTCCATGAGAATATCCTTCAATAATTAAGGCAAAATGAAAACATTATAAGATAAACAAAAATAGAGAGAATTTGTCTTTAGAAGACCTAGGCTGTAAAAAATGCTAAGATTGAAGGAAAATGATACCAGATGGAAATTCACATTTACAGAAAGGGATGAATAGGATAAGAAATAGCAAATATGTGGGGGTAAATGCAAACTTTTTTTTTTTTTTTTGAGACAGAGTTTTACTCTGTTACCCAGGCTGTAGTACAGTGGCGTGATCACAGCTCACTGCAGCCTCAAACTCCTGGGCTCAAGTGATCCTCCTGCTTCAGCCTCCCCAGTAGCTGGGACTACAGGTGTGCACCACCACACCTGGCTAACTTTTGTATTTTTTGTAGAGACGGGGTCTCCCTATGTAGCCCAGGCTGGTCTTGAACTCCTGGGCTCAAGTGATCCTCCCATGTTGGCCTCAAAAGGTGCTGGGATTACAGGAGTGAGTCACTGTGCCTAGCCAGAAAGATTTTTTCTCTTAGTCTTTCTTTTCTCCAAAATTCAGTGGTTTTGCATATTCCTCAGAAGAAAAACCAAAGTTCTCACCTGGGTCTTAAGATACTCTGTAATCTAATCATCCTTCTTCCCTCCTGTCCACCCACAACCCTCATCACCAACTCTGTCTTCAATTCCTCCAATACCCCAATTCCATTTGCCCCCCCTGCTGAGTTTTAAAACACAGCAAGCTCTCAACAATTTGTGCTTGTTTTACTCTCTGCCTGGAATTCAGTTCTCTTAGATAACAACATTCTGTCATTACCTTCAAGTCTTTGCTTCACCTTTTCTAGTGAGACTTTCTCTGTTGTATTTAACATTATAACCCCCTTGCCCAGCACCCCAGCACTTCCTAATCTCTTCCTTGCTTACTTTTCAAACATTTTCTCTTTCTTTCTTCTTTCTTTCCTTTCCTTTTCTTTCTTTCTTTCTTTTTCTTTCTCTCTCTTCTTTCTTTCTTTTTTCTCTCTTTTCTCTTTCCTTCCTTCCTTCCTTCCTTCCTTCTTTCTTTCCTTCTCTCTTGCTCTCACTCTCTTTCTTGACAGGGTCTAGCTCTACGCTCAGGCTAGAGTGCAGTGGCACAATCATGGTTCACTGCAGCCTTGAACTTCTGGGCTCCTCCTGCCTCAGCCTCCTGAGTAGCTGGGACTACGGGTGTATGCCACCATGCCCAGCAAATTCTTCTTATTTTTTTTTTTAAGAGAAGGGGTCTCACTGTATTGCTCAGGCTGGTCTTGAAATCAAGTGATTCTCCCATGTTGGCCTCCCAAAGTGCTGGCATTACAGGTGTGAGTCACCGTGCCCAGCTTCATTTCCTAACACTCTACATAATTTGCTAAATTACTGTGTTGAAGGTCTGCTTCTTCCCACTAAATTAGAAGTCACATGAGGTCATGGATTTTAGCTGTTTGGTTTACTGCTCTATTATCAGTGTCTAGAGCAGTACCTAGTGCAGTGCGGGAAGTCAATAACTGTTTGTAGAATAAAAATTGAGGGTGTTTGTAGAATAAACTAGCATTTATTCTTGTCTTGAGTAAAAGCACTTGCAGGCCCTGGGGGCAGTAGAGAGGTGGGTGGTAGTTTTTGTGCCAGGAACATCACAAGCTGTAGGACACAGCTTACCTCATTCACATGCTAAGCTTACTCTGATGGTTTCATGAGTCAATTTTAGTTCTGCTCTCTGTTTACTGGTTGGGACTATTTTTCTTCCCCGTCCACTGCAAAGCATATCTATCTTCTTCCCATGTTCCCTATTTCGTGGGATGATCCTATTATTCACTCTGTCTCTAGAGTCAGAAGCCTGCCAGCCTCCTGCCATCTGCTCACGTTCATCAGTCTTTGAACTTTACTTTCCAAACAGTCTGTCTGCCCAGTCAATCCTTTGCCATTTCCTTCACCGTAGTGTAAGCCACCATTACTTCTCACCTGGACCACTGCTTAAACTTTCTCATTGGTTTGTTTGCCTCCACCTAAAGCTAGAGTTATCTGGTAGACATGTAAATCCTGTCTCTCTTCTGCCCCAACAACCCTCTGCCCCACCAAGGGGGTCCCCAAGTCTGCAGATCCAACTCCTTTTGTGATCACCACTGTTATTCTCTTCATCCTCATCTTCTCTGGGTTGCACTCACCGCACTACAGCCATAAGAGATGCTGTATAGGCAGCTTCCCCAATCACCTTTTACTGAATGGACCCTGTTCACATCCTGTTCCCTCTACCTGGGATGTTCTCACCTCAATCCTTGAGTCATCAAACTCCAGGATTCAGCTCAGGGGCTACAGGAAGGCATGGGATAAGTTAGGAGTCCCTCCCTTGTGCTCCCACAGCACTCCCCTGCTGGCCCACCATGTTTTCCTGTACACAGCCTGTTATTGTACAGTGACTGCCTAACTCATGGTAAATGCTTAATAAATACTTGTTGAAACGTTGTCTTGTAACTGCCTCTTGTTGACAGTCTGGATACTAGTTCATGAGCTTTTTTCTTTTTCTTTTCTTTTTTTATTTTTTGAGACAGGGTCTCACTCTGACACCCGTGCTGGACTGTAGTGGCACCATCAGGGCTCACTCCAGCCTCAACCTCCCAGGTGCAAGTGATTTCCCTGCCTCAGCCTCCTGAGTAGCTTGGACTACAGGCTCGCACTACCATGCCCGGTTATAGTTTTTTTGTTTTTGTTTTTGTTTCGGTAGAGATGGGATTTTGCCATATTGCCCAGGCTCATCTCGAATTCCTCAGCTCAAGAGATCTCCTGCTTCAGCCTCCAAATGTGCTGGGTTATAGGCTTGAGACACTGAGCCCAGCCAAGCTTTTTTCTTTTTTTTTCTTCATTTATTTCACATGTATTTACTGAAAACCTGCCATGTTCCAGGTACTGTTAGGTGCTGGAGATATAGCAGTGAACAAGACACAGGATAGACAAATGTCCATGGAAGCAGGGACAGTATTTTATTCACTTTTTTTTTTTTTTTGAGACGGAGTCTCGCTCTGTTGCCCAGGCTGGAGTATAGTGGCACAATCTTGTCTCACTGCATGCTCTGCCTCCCGGGTTCATGCCATTCTCCTGCCTCAGCCTCCCGAGTAGCTGGGACTACAGGCGCCTGCCACCACGCCTGGCTAATTTTTTGTATTTTTAGTAGAGACGGGGTTTCACTGTGTTAGCCAGGATGGTCTCAATCTCCTGACCTAGTGATCTGCCCGTCTCGGCCTCCCAAAGTGCTGGGATTGCAGGCGTGAGCCACCGCGCCTGGCCTTTATTCACTTTTGTATCCTCAGCACTCAGCCCAGGGATGGGCATAGAATAGGTAATTTATACATATCTGTTGAATAAACACATGAACCTTCTCTGACTGTTGGAAAAAAACTATGCCAAACAGATCTCCTTTCTCCCTTCCACTAACTGATTTTTAACTTTCTGCACATAAGCTGTTCCTTGTGGTTAGATACGATGCGGGCTAGACACATACAGATGTCACCACTGTGTGGATTTTTTGGTCAAAGTGGGGGCACTCACTAGGTCCATTTAGCTCCAATCTCCAATAGTCTTTTGGATCTGCTGCCAGGTGAGGTGTTTTCTTTTTTTTTTTTTTTTTTTGTTTTGTTTTTTTTCCCTAGACCTAGTGTCAGTGTCATGGGATTTTTTTTTTTTTTAACATGATTTGAGCTCTGATGTATTTCATTGAGTTCTCTTTAGTGGATTTATTTCATTTTCCTATAATTTATAAAGAAATAGAAATTTATACAGGCAGTTAGACCTTTTGTTTTGGAGATACACCATTTAGCAAATATCCTTGCCATTAATCTGCTTCGTATTCTGCTACTTGCTTTAGTTACAGTTGTCTTCATCCACTTATAAAAATGCTTGCCTCACGGGGTTTGGCTTTGTTCCAGACTGCCTTGTGTATGTTGAATGTAGAAGGAAGCACTTCATAAGAAAGGAATGGAAGCATAGCTCCGACAAGGCCCCACCATGAGTCAGCCCTGAGTGTTTGGAGTTTTACTGGAGTGGTAATTGATTTGTCTAGAAGAAATTGCTAAAACCTGGACTTGGGTCCCTCTAAACCTTTGTCAGCATGTGTTCTGTCTTGGTAAATCATGAAAGAAGGTCACTTTCTTTTTTTTAGCTTATATTCGGGAGTCAGTAATTTTCAGGTTTTTGATCATCTGGCCTCTTTTAGGCTCTGCTTGGCCAAGAAATTCAAGACACGGCACAAGTAGAAACTGTTTATCAATTGTAGCATGCTCTTTCCTGCTTGTCGTGGTCTCATCTGCATTAAGGTTGTTGCCTCTTCCTGGAAAAACTCCGTATATATACTCTCACTATAGGTACTCTCATGTATTTGTCTTAATAAATGGCAAAAGTTCACTAGATGACTTAGGATTACTGTAGCCATGATGACAAAGTTTTGATGTCAAAAATCAGATTTAAGAGGAGCTCTAGAGAAGAGAGAAGACAAAAATGCCAAACATAAATAGAAGGCTTCTTTGTCTGGAATGCTCTGGCCTCAGGAAGAAAAAGATAAAAAAGACCTTACTCTTACTCAAACCTTCTGACACCTGTTTTCTTTGCTTCTGTCTTTCTCTCTCCACACAACTTGATCTTTACTACCCACGTATACTCCTCTTACTCATTCCCCTGGCTGCCCAAATAAACTTTTTCAGGGAGCATTTTTCTAGAGAAGAACAATCACATTGCACAACACCCACCTAAAACTTCTGCACTGAAGGTAGATCAAGAGAGGCCGAATTTAAACTCTGAGTAAGAGTTGAGTTGGGTAAAAATAGAATCTTCCCAAATTTCAGAACAAAAGGAAGTTTGTTTTGTATATCCTGTGTAATTCAGGATTCTGTTCGTTACTTATTGTCTTGGACTATCATATTTGTACCAATTAGTTCATTTCGTTGTTGACCTTTAGGCCAGGCACAGTGGCTCACACCTGTAATCCCAGCGCTTTGGGAGGCTGAGACAGGAAGATTGCTTGAGTTTTGGAGTTTGAGACCAGCCTGGACAACATACCTCATCTCTACTAAAAATTAAAATTTAGCTGGGCATGGTGGTGTGCACCTGCACTTCCAGTTACTCAGAGGCTGAGGAGAGAGTATTGCTTGAATTTGAGAAATCAAGACTTCAGTGAGCTATAATCATGCCACTGCACTCCAGCCCAGGCAACAGGAGATCCTGACTCAAAAAAAAAAAAAAAAAAAATTGTTGACCTTGAACAATGGGGAAAATGTTTAAGAGTAGCAGGATGAAAAAGGTCAGAAGATTCAAATAACCTATCTATGCATAATATTTTTAAACATGGACTTGAGAGGGTAAGAAAAATAGGAAGTATGCCACATGAAACTATTTTAAAAGATTTTCTCTTAAGGGTGGATAGGGCAAAGATTCAAGAATAACAAACAAAATGATGAATCAATAGGTGACTTAATAGACTTCAGGACACTTTCAAAGGACATTCTGGGGCAAACAAAGAGTGTAAGTAAAAGGAGCCCTTTCTTTATGCAAAAGCTCATATCTAAAATAGAGGATTTAGAAAAAATCAATTGGAATGGGTAGTAGATATCTTGTATCCATTAGTGTAGATATCTTGATCATTTTCCAAGAGTCCTAAAATGTTAACTAGAAATCGAGATAATCTTATGGCCCACTAGATAAAACAACTGGCCCCTGAAATAAAGACAGGACCCAAATCTCCTCTGTTCTTTAAGAATTTGGAGTCTGTGGAGAACACTTGCACTTACTATATGCAGAAAGGCCATTAGAAGAACTAATGTTCCATGTCAGAAGGACAGCTGTCCATATCTGTCTGCTGAGGCTTTCTGAGGAGAACTTTGCACTTAACATTTTCCTATTTTGCCTCTAAACTCCCAAAGGGCATTGTCTATAAATATAAATGAACAGCTATACTGCTTGCTTGTTGATATGGTTTGTTTCTTATGTGGAGATCAGACTCTTCTATTCCAACTATAATTAAGACTAATTGTTCTGCATGATGAATACTTAGACCATTCCAGTGCATGATTCTCCAGCACCCACGGTGGACTATGTCTTCTTACACAGAGTCTGAAGGGATGAAACCCTTCTTGGGGGTTTAACTACTAGTAGATGAAACAAACTTCTGAGGATTCTGAGTTGAACAATTTAAAGTGCCTTTTTTTCCCTCACCTTGACTGACACAGCAAATCATATAGCCCACATCCTAGGGTACACCTGACCAATTTAAAATCCTTAGTTTGAGTAATTATGGATCACAGAAACCTTCGGGTTTTATTTTAGCTAATTAGGGGAGTCTGCCCCATTGCTAACACTCCCTGTTGTACCTGGATTAATATCACAGGTGAGGTTAATCTATAGCTAAGCCCAAAGAAAAAGCAGCCTGGCTATCTAAGGTAGATGGTCATGCCAGGGAAATCATGGGGCATGACTCCAGAGAGGCTTTCAGATCTTTTTGAAAATACTTTTAATTGTCATTGTCCTTTTTTTTTTTTTTTGAGATGGAGTTTTGCTCTTTTTGCCAGGGCTGGAGTGCAATGGTGCGATCTCGGGTCACTGCAACCTCCGCCTCCTGGGTTCAAATGATTCTCCTGCCTCAGCCTCCCGAGTAGCTGGGATGACAGGCATGCACCACCACGCACGGCTAATTTTAGTTTTTAGTGGAGATGGGGTTTCTCCATGTTGGGTCAGGCTGGTCTCGAACTCCTGACCTCAGGTGATCTGCCAGCCTTGGCCTCCCAACGTGCTGGGATTACAGGCGTGAGCCACTGTGCCTGGCCTTAATTATCATTGTCTTGCATCATTCAGGTTCTCTTGTCCAGAGAGCTGAATGCTTTTATGTAGCCTCTGGTTTGACAAATGGTGAAACAAATGATTCAAAGAAAAAATGAGAAGAAATGAGGCAGACTGATACTCAAAATGAAAACCAGATCTCTGTACATGGAAAAATGGAACTGTGTTTTCAAGAAAAGCCAATGACAGTGGTGAAGATCTGGACAATCTTGGAGGGTCTTTCCTGCACCTTTAGTTGAGGGAGACCAGAAGGCAGATAATGAGAATAAAAAGAGAAGCTCCCACATTCCTAGGTGACGATGGATTGCCCTGTAACCACGGTAACAATGAATCCCCAGAACCTGTGTGACACCCATTTAATCTATTAATGAAACTCCCTTGGTAACCATTCTAACAGACACATGCAAGTAGGTACATTTCGTAGCTAAAGGTCTACCATTCCTAAACACTGCTGCCTCTGAAACACCACCAGTCCACGAACTCAACACCTCCCAAAGCCCCTTATGCATCAGCCGTGAGCTTTGTTCAGAGACTTTGCCATACAAGCACAGTTCTCCCTTGTTTAACCAGAAATAAATTCAGTTTTTGTTTCATGTAGTGAATGCAGGCATCTTCCACCAAAGCAGCTTATGGATATACAAGAAAATGTAGTTATTCAAATTCTCTTTTTCTCTCTTTTTAATGCAAATGATAGCTTACTATACACCACGTTTTGCACCTTGATTTTTTTCAATTAAAAATAAACCGTGGAGATCGTCCGTATTATCAGCAGGGATCTGAAGCGTAGGTTTGTTGACACCCCGTGCTGATGCTCTCTCCACATCTTTACTAGAAAATTTTGCAAGAAAGAGGGTAGTAGAACCACTTTTTCCTCTAAGTGTTGACAGCAGAGAGCTTTGAGTTTTTGAACCCTCTTCAGAAATGAAAAGGCTCTTAGGGAGAGCAGTGTATCAGTTACAAGCACATTCTCTGGGGGTATAATTCTTGGAGATCTACTGTTAGCTAGGAAATTTAGAATTTATGACCTCTTTGAATCTCTGTTTTCTGACCTGTAAAATGGGGATGAGAATAATAGTATCTACAATAGAAGGTAGTTCTGAGGATTAAATAATGATGGAAAGTGCTTAGCACAGCTTTCTGGTGTGTCGTAAAGGCTTAATAAATACAGATGAAGTTTCTGATGCGATGAATATGTAGGGAGATGCCTAGGGGATGTGTGGCACTTCTTGCACTACCAGTGACCCCCTCTAGAGGGAAGCAGAAACCAAAGAAGAGGGCCCTTGAGTTGTCCCCAGTGGGTATGAACTTCAGGTCTCTAGTGACCCCATTGCACTTTGATCAGAAGAAAGATCAATGAGGTCAAACAGGAAGGCTTCTGGCGCGGCGGGCGGGGGTGGGGGAGGTCATTCAGCACAGGTGGAGACTGGGACCCAGAGAGAGAGAGAAACAGTGAGGTTAGAGCAAATGAAGGGTGGGGATTGCTTCTTGGAGCAAAATGAATAGGCGTCCAGGAGTGGTGGGGACATTGTGCCTTTTAGTACAGAAAAACTATCACCTCCCGCCCTTTGGTTTAAACTGTGAGCTCCACTCACCAGCAGCTGGCAGAGTAGAGAGCAGGCTGTCTGTGATGTCACAGAGCTGGGGAACCAGGGAATGTTGGGGCTGGGGTGTTTGGACTGGACCACAACAGCGAGGAGGAGGGAGAAGTTCTGCTGAGCACGATGCCATGCTGTCCACCAGACTGTTTACTGGGGCACAAGTCCTGGGGCCTCGGGAAGCACCTAGAGGATGGCCAGAAGGGGGCAGTACAACACTGGACGCTGTAGATCTGGGTGCCATTCTCTCTCTGTCCGCCCACTGGGTAGTAACCTTAGGCAAAGGGACTTCACGCTCAGGTTCTCCCTCTGCAATATGGGAATAATAATAATAATTTTTTTCTTTTTTGAGACAGAATCTCACTCTGTCACCCAGGCTGGAGCACAGTGGTGCAATCTTGGCTCACTGCAGCCTCCGCTTCCCAGGTTCAAGTGATTCTCATGCCTCAGCCTCCCAAATAGCTGGGGCTACAGGCATGCACCATCAGGTCCGGCTAATTTTTGTATTTTTAGTAGAGAAAGGGTTTCACCATGTTGGCCATGCTGGTCTCGAACTCCTGACTTCAAGTGACCCCCCCCCCCCAGCCCATCACCTTGACCTCCCAAAGTGCTGGGATTATAGGTGTGGCCTTCGCCTGGCCAGGAATAATAATAATTATATGTCCTGTTTGCATTTTTAAGTATTAAATGAAATCAGGTAAACATTTAACATGGTATCTAGATGTAGTAAGCACTTTAAGAAAGGGTAGTTATTAATAACATACGCAAAAATAAAGTGACATTTTCTTCCCTATTTATTTTTCAGAAAAGAGGGAATCACTTTGTATTGGAGTCCTGACAAAATCTCTCAGCTTATGGGTCACTCTTTCCATTCCTTTATTTAGGACAACCAAGTACTATTCACATATGGGGAAGCCACATTGGATTAACATATTCTCAATCAGTGCTATCATTTGATGCATAGAGAGGTCACTGGATACAATAGAAACAGAAGAAAGCAAAGGAATTCAGCACAGCTGTGGGGTCATTCATATGGTTGGGGCGGGTGATGTGACTCCACAGCTGTGCTGAATTCCTTTAATAAATATTTGATGGTGAGTTAAACAGCCTTTGAAAGCTCACAGGTAAAGCCACATTCTTTTTTTTTTTTTAATTATACTTTAAGTTCTAGGGTACATGTGCACAATGTGCGGGTTTGTTACACATGTATATATGTGCCATGTAGGTGTGCTGCACCCATTAACTCATCATTTACATTTGTTATATCTCCTAATGCTATCCCTCCCCTCTCCCCCCACCCCACGACAGGCCCCGGTGTGATGTTCCCCGCCCTGTGTCCAAGTGTTCTCATTGTTCAATTCTCACCTATGAGTGAGAACATGCGGTGTTTGGTTTTCTGTCCCTGCGATAGTTTGCTCAGAATGATTAAAGCCACACTCTTAAATGGTAATTGAAGGTTCTCCATTTTGGCTGCAAGTGAGATTCACCTGAAGTGTTTTTAAAACAAAGAATACCTGGGGCCTAACCCCAGATAAATTATAATTTTGGTAGGGTGTGGAAACTGGGTAGCAGTATGTTTACAAAAATTTCCAGGTGATTCTTGAGTATAATCAAGAACTGCTGAATTCCATCGTGCAGGTCATTATATACAGGTAAGCGGTGGTTCTCAGATCAGGCTGTATATTAGCATCATGGGAGGAGCTTTAGAAAATGCCACTCCTAGCACCTGCTCCCAGTCAGTAAAATCACTATTTTGGGGGCAAGGGCCCAGGTGTCAATAGATTTTACGGCTCCCCAGTTGATTTTAATTCGCAGCCAGCATTAAGAACTACTGATTTATAGAGGTTTTTTTTTAATCATAAATTTCATTGATGTGATACAAATGGATGCTTTTTAGCTTGGGATGAGCTTTTCAGGAACAGCATTATTTATATACAGATTCAAAAGCATTATTTAAAAAATAACTTAGAAATGAAGATAATATATTCTGAAAACCTGTGCTAGATGAGGTTAAAGATGTGTATGAAGCATTTGAATGAAATTGTTTCAGAAAACAAAAGATTGAGGATAGTGATATAGTTTGGCTGTGTCCCTACCCAAATCTCCTCTGGATTTGTAATCAAAATTGTAATCCCCACGTCGGGGGAGGGACCTGGTGGGAGGTCATTGACTCATGGGGGTGGTTCCCCCATTCTGTTCTCCTGATAGTGAGTGAGTTCTCACGAGATCTGATGGTTTTATACGTGGCAGTTGCTCCCGCTCTCTTCTCTTTCACCTGCTGCCAGGTAAGATGAGACTGCTTCCCCTTCTGCCATGATTGTAAGTTTCCTGAGGCCTCCCAAGTCATGCAGAACTGTGAGTCAATTAAACCTCTTTTCTTTATAAATTACCTGGTCTTGGGTATTTCTTTATAGCAGTGTAAAAACAGACTAATATGGATAGCAACACAGGTATTTCCAAATTAATGTATTTTATATAATATGCTCTGGCAAACACATATCAGGTACTGACTACTTATAAGTTGATGCTTGACTATTTCACCCATAGCACTAAATGTGTATATATTCAAATTGGAGAAAATACTTAAAATCTTTGCATAAAGAAACTGCCTTCTGTTTGGGGTGGTTTACCATTCAAGCATGTATGGTGTGATTACTTTCTTCTCCTTGGGTCTGGGAGGGGAGATGGGCCAACAGGCTTCTGTATTAATTTCTGGTTCAGGTAGGGAATAATGAAATCTTGACCTGATGCACTGGGCTAAGACAAGTGGGTGGATTTTTACTCTGGTGATTTCACAGTGCGTAAGTTCTGGGGTCCGAGTACCTGGGTGGGACGCTTGCCTTCGTAACTTAATGCATGACCTTGGCCATAGCCATTAACTCCTCTAATTCTCAGTTTCCTTAACTTTAAAATAGAAATAATAATAGAGTTGGTGTGAGGAGTAAATTAGACCAGCCATGGAAAGCTGTAAATGTAGTGCCTGCTAGAGAGGCAGCACTCAATAAATTTTCCTTATTATTATCTGGTGTTGAGAGTGAAGGATTAGCTTTCACACCTGTGGATGTGAAATCAGGGAATTCAATTTAGGTTTTCAAAAGTTTTATTTTGTTTATTTTTATTTTTATTATTTACTTATTTATTTGAGACAGATTCCCACTCAGTCGCCCAGGCTGGAGTGCAGTGACTCTATCTCCGCTCACTGCAAGCTCTGCCTCCTGGGTTAACGTTGTTCTCCTGCCTCAGCCTCCCGAGTGGCTGGGACTACAGGCGCCCGCCATCACGCCCAGCTAATTTCTTTCTTTCTTTTTTTTTTTTTTGTATTTTTTTTTTAGTAAAGACGGGCTTTCACCGTGTTAGCCAGGATGGTCGCGAACTCCTGACCTCGCGATCCGCCCGCCTCGGCCTCCTAAAGTGCTGGGATTACAGGCGTGAGCCACCGCGCCCAGCCTTGTTTTTTAATAAAGTCTCGGTCTGTTGCCCAGGCTAGAGTGCAGTGACATGAACTCGGCTCACTGCAGTCTTGACCTCTTGGGCTCAAGCCATCCTCCCACCTCAGCCTCCCGAGTAGCTGGAACCACAGGCACACACCACCACGCCAGGCTAATTTTTAAATTTTGTGGAGAGGGGATCTTGCCATGTTGCCTAGGCTAGTCTCAAACTCCTGTGCGCAAGCAATCTTCCCACCTCTGCCTCCCAAAGTGGTGGGATTACAGGCTGAGCCACTGTGTCTGGCCCAAAACTTTATTTTGAAATAATTACAAATGCACAGAGAGTTACAGAGGTAACTTTGTAACTTTCTCTCTTCAGAGAGAAACAAAGAGGTAACTTTGTAACTTTCTCTCTTCAGAGAGAAACGAAGAGGTAACTTTGTAACTTTCTCTCTGCAGACAGTTCCCATGAACCCATCCCCCAGCCTCCTCCAATGTTAACATCTTGCCTTACTATATTACAAGATCAAAATCGGAAATTAACATTGGCCCAATCTACAGAGCTTATTCAAAGTTCAGTCGTTATTCAAGTACTCATTTGTGTGTGTATGTGTATAGCTGCATGAAATTTTATTATATGTGTAGCTTCGTGTAACTACCACCACAATCACGGTACTTAACTGTGCCATCACCACAAGGTTCCTTTCTGCTTCCTCTTTATAGCCACACCCACCCCCTCTCCCCAACATCTCTAACCCCTGGAAACCACTAACCTGTTCTACATTCTATAATTGTCATTTCATGAATATTACATAAATGGACACATGCATTTATGTAATGCAGAAAGATATATGTATCTTTCTGAGGTTGGCTTTTCTCAGCACAACTTCCTTGTTCCTCATATACATGAGGAACATGTATCAGTAGTTAGCTCCTTTTTATTGCTGAGTAGTAATCCATAGTAATGCATGTACCAAAGATTTTTTGACCATTCGCCCATCGAAAGATATTTGGATGGTTTGCAGTTTTTGGCTATTACAGATAAAGCTACTGAGAACATTTGTGTACTAGTTTCTGGTGAAAATGTTTTCATTTCTGTATGATAAATGTGCAATTTACTATACAATTGCTGGATTGTATGGTCAATTCATTTTTAGTTTTAAAAGAAACTGCCATATTATTTTCCAGAGTGACTGTACCATTTTACATTTCCACGAACAATATATGAGTAATCACATTTCTCTGAATCCTCTCCAGGGTTTTGTTTGTTTGTTTGTTTGTTTTCACTATTTTTTACTTTTGTCATTCTTATATCTTGAGCCCAGGAGGTTGAGCCTGCATTGAGCCATGATCATACCACTGCACTCCAGTGTGGGTGACAGAGCAAGACCCAGTTTCAAAAAAAAAAAAAAAAGAAAGAAAGAAAGAAAGAAAAAAATTCACTGTATGGATATATCACATTTTGTTTATTCATTCATCTGTTGACAAATGTTTAGGTTGTTTTCGCATTTTGGCTCTATGAATAATGCTGCTATGAATATTTGTGTGCAAGTTTTTGTGTGGACGGATATTTTTGTTTCTCTTGACTATATACCTAGAAGTGAAATTGCTAAGTCATATGATAATTCTATGTTTAACATTTTGAGGAATTGCCAAACTTTTTCCAAATGTGCTGCACCATTCTGCAATGCTGCCAGCAATGTTTCAAGGTTCCAGTCTTTTCACATCCTTGATGACACTTTATATTGTCTGTCTTTTAAATTTCAGCCTAGTGTGTTTTAAGTATTATCTCATTGTGGTTTTGATTTGTATTTTCTTAATGACTAATGATGTTGAGCATCATTTTATGTATGTATTGGCCATTTTCATATCCTGTTAAGAGAAATGTTTATTCAAATCCTTTGCCCTTTAAGAAATTGAGTTATTTGTCTTTCTAGTGTTGAGTTTTAAGAGTTTTAAAAATATATTCTATATACTAGACCTTTGTCAGATCTATGGATTGCAAATATGTCTTGCATTTTGTGGATTGTCTTTTCATTTGCTTAATAGTTATAGTGTCCTTTGAAGCAAAAAATTTTAAATTTTGATGTTAGATTTATCTTTTTTTTTTCTTTTGATGCTTGTGCTTTTGGTGTTACATCTAACAAACCAATTGTCTAACCCAAGGTCATAAAGATTTATTTACTCCTGTCTTCTTTTTTTTTTTGAGATGGAGTCTCACTTTGTTGCCCAGGCTGGAGTGCAGTGGCACGATCTTGGCTCACTGCAACCTCCACCTTCTGGGTTCAAGCGATTCTTCCACCTTAGCCTCCCAAGTAGCTGGGATTACAGGGGCACACCACCATGCCTGGCTAATTTTGTGTATTTTTATTAGAGACAAGGTTTCACCATGTTGGTCAGGCTCTTCTTGAACTCCCGACCTCAGGTTATCTACCTGCCTTGGCCTCCCAAAGTGCTGGGATTACAGGCGTGAGCCACCACACCTGGCCTAATTTACTCCTATGTCTTATTCTAAGAGTTGTATAGCTTTAGCTCTTACATGTAGGTGGATCATCCATTTAATTTTTGTATATGGTGTGAAGTGGGGTCCAACTTCATTGTTTTGCCTGGAGCTAACTAGTTGTCCCAGCACCATTTGTTGAAAAGACAATTCTTTCCCCCATTAAATGGTCATTGTACTCTTGTTGAAAATCAACTGATCATAAAGGTAAGAATTTAAATTTAGTTCTGAGCATGTTGCATTTGGCTCTAAAGGATACTCAAATGGAGGTTTCCAGAAAGATCAAAGGAGATATTGAGTGTGATAGATTGAACTGTTGTCCCCAATTCTTTATCCCTGCCTATGGTTATACCTTTGCCATGGCCTCATCGTGGACAGTATGTGTTTCCATGCTTTTGATTTTGGATTTGACTAAGTAACTTGCTTTGGCCAATGGCTTGTGGGCAGAAGAATAGTATTAGGGTTCTGAGCTTATGCCTTAAAGTTCCCCTATGCTGCCAATTATGATCTTGCTCTTCTGCCAGTGTCAAGAAAAAGTATGCCCCCCCTAACCTATTAGTCCCTGGAGGACAACGAGAAACATAGATCAGTCATTCCAGGCAAGCACCCAGCTAGGCCCAGCATTGACCCCCATGCTACTCACAGATAAGAAAGTGATGAAAACTGGGTGTTGTCACTGAATTTTTGGGTGGTTTGTTACACAGAGTGGTTAAGTGAGATACAGGGCACAAGATCTCTTTATATCTACGAAGTACTGTCCATATGAGAGGGAGGACAGATCACTCACTCCCCTTTCTTCTTTTTTAAAAAATTTTAGGTTCAGGGGTACATGTGCAGGTTTGTTATACAGGTAAACTCACACCTTGGGGGTTTGGTGGACAGATTATTTCATCACCCAGGTGCTAAGCATAATACCTGATAGGTATTTTTTCTGATCCTCTCCTTCTCCCCACCCTCCACTCTCAAGTAGGCCCCAGTGTCTATTGTTCCCTTCTTTATGTCCATGTATACTCATTATTTAGCTCCCACTTATAAGTGAGAGCATGCAGTATTTGGTTTTCTGTTGCTGCATTCATTTGTTGAGGATAATGATCTCCAGCTCCATCCATATTCCTGCAAAGGACATGATCATATTCTTTTTTATGGTTGCATAGTATTTCATCATGCATATGTATCACATTTTCTTTATCCAGGCTACCACTGATGGACATTTAGGTTGATTCATGTTTTTGCTATTGCAAATAGTGCTGCAATGAACATAGATGTGCATGTGTCTTTATGATAGAATGATTTATGTTCCTTTGGGTATATACCCAGTGATGGGATTGCTGGGTTGAATGGTAGTTCTGTTTTTAGTTCTTTGAGGAATCACCACACTTTTCCATGATGGTTGAACAAATTTATTTCATTCCACCTTTGTTTTTGAACAAGAGCTCTAATCAATCAGAGATCTTGGGACATTTCGTAGGTGAAGACATTAGTGAAATATTTTCCTGCAGTGTGGGGCCCAGTCCCCTGATGAGAAGTGGGGAAATTTAAGGCCAAACATGGACATGACATTCTATAGCACTGGTTCACATCATGAAGGAATGACTCCCTTTTTAGTCCTTTCAGTTACCTAAATTTAGCTGGATGCTACCCCCTCAGTAATGCCTCCAAACAGTTGCTGACCTCCCTCACAATAAAAAGAGAACAGCAGGCAGGCTCTGAGTCTTTGGCAGGTGATGGCATCAGGCTAGAATTTAAGCTCATTGTTTTGTTTTTGTTATGTTTATTTTTGTGTTGATCTTTTCTATTTATGGTAGTGGTATGTACCTTTGTTTTAATGTAAAAGAATAATATGGTTTAAAGAAAAATATTAAGGAAATAAGAGTAGAGGTAATAGAGTCACAGTGATGTGTGAATAAATGGGGTTTAGAAAACACTCTTTTGAGGTACATCATTGTGTTAGGGTTCTCCAAAAAACAGAACCACTAGGATCCTGCTTTCCTCTCTCTTTCTCTCTCTCTCCGTGTCTCTCTTGGTGTCTCTCTCTCGGTGTCTGTCTCTCTCGGTGTCTCTCTCTCTCTCGGTGTCTCTCTCTCTCTCTTTCTCTCTCTTTCTCTCTTTCTCTCTCTTTCTCTCAGTGTCTCTCTGTCTGTCTCTGTCTCTCTGTCTGTCTCTGTCTCTGTCTCTCTGTTTCTCTGTCTCTCTGTCTCCCTCTCTCTGTCTCTGTTTCTCTTTCTCTCTGTCCGTCTCTCTCTGTCTGTCTCTGTCTCTCTCCCTCCCTCTCCCTCCCCCTCCCTCCCCTCCCTCCCTCTTTCAGTCTCTCTCTCTCGACCTCTCTCTCTTTCTCTCACCATCTATATGTATGTCTTATCATCTACAAGCTGGAAAGCCAATGGTGTACAATCCCGCGTTGAGTCTGAAGGCCTGAGGACTGTAAGTGCTGAGGGCAGGTGAAGGTGGATGTCCAAGTTAAGGCAGTCAGGCAGGGAGAAGTTGACTCCTCCCTTCCTCTGCCTTTTTGTTCTGTTCAGGCCTCCAACAGATTGGATGCTGCCCACCCCCATGGAGGAGGGCAAACCAGTTTACTTAGTCCACTGATTCAAAGGCTGATCTGTTCCAGACATACCCAGAAATCATGTTTAACCAGATAGCTGAACATTTCATGATCCTGTCAAGTTGACTTATACAATTAACTGTCACAGCCATTGTATCCATGACCTATATACTAAATGTTATGGGATGGTGTTTTGTTTCCCTCCTAAGAAGCTGTGGGAGGGCATCACTGTGGATGTAAACTCGTCACTTGTCCATGGTTTCTGAGCTGGAAATTTGGTTTGTTCTTTCAAACTACTTCAGATTCTTGATTTCCAAGAATCCTAGCACCTAAGCTCTCTTCAAAGCCCCAAGGTGATTGTCACAAACAAAACCCTTCTGTGGCTCATACATAATTGATACTTATAAACCTTTTGGAAAAAAAATCATCCTCTGTAATGTAATTTCCCATTCTAAAAATAGGCTTGACTTTTGGATTTCTGCTTAATAAAAATATATTTTTCGATTACACTGGAGACAGAGAAAAAAATTTCCAGTATCAGTTTGAGGCTTGTGAGAAAATGGAGAGAAGACAAGTTTCACTGCTCTTGTTGAAGGCTTTGTATTAAAATTTTGCCACAGTGGCTGAGTTCTGAGTGTGGTGGGGCTGGGGAGGAAGGAAGAGTGAACACTGTCACCAGTCATTTAAGATGTCATTTATTACTCAGATCTGACCCCAAATGCGAAGGCTGCAGCAGGGAGATGAAGCTGGCATCGCTGTACACGTTTGTGGTTAAGGAGCGCATCTCTGAAATTCTATGGTTTCTCTGAGTAATCACTGAATCATCTCTTTATTACAGTGAAACTTCACAGTGCCATTATTTGCTGTGGAGCAAAGCTAGAGAGCATCACTCTGAGGCTTCTTGGGCAGCATTGGAAAGGGCTTAGGTTCCGAAGAGGTGGTGCCCGTCCCTTTCTAAGGCTGTCTCCCCCAATAGATGGCCCAAGGAACAGTGTTACAGTGCAGGTCATCTCTCAGGAGCACCTGGTGGGCATTCCTCTTGGTGCTGTGTTTTGTGCTTCCCTTTTGGAAGAGAAGGAGGAAGGAGCCGCCGCAGTGTAGGGCAGCATGTGATTCACAGTCAATATGGCTTCCCTTTCCTTCCACACATGCTTTCTTCTTGTCACCAAGTCATCTGGAATGTCCGTGGCCAAACATACTACCCACCCCTAGTTGGATTCAGACTTCTGCCTTTCCCATGCAGGGCAAATCACTTTCCTTCTCTGAGTCTCATTTGCTCATCTTTAAAACGGCACCCACAATTCCCACCTTGCTCAGGGCAAAAAGAGCTGGCACGTATGAAGTTATATTTTGAACTGCACGGTGTGCTGTATCTTGGAAAGACTTCTGTGCCTTCCCCGATGACACACTGTGCTGTCTTTCGGTAGCCACCCACCTCTCTATGCTTTTGTGCTCATGAAGCTCAAAAGCTTCTTCATGATGATTCTATACTGAGCCTTATAACTGATTTCAAGACAGTGTGCTAATTTTCAGAGATATGGAAGATATTTTCTTTTCTTTTGTTTGTTTTGAGACCGGGTATTGCTCAGTTGCCTAGGCTGAAGTGCAGTGGCACTATTATGGCTCACTGCAGTCTCTTCTTCCCTGGCTCAAGTGGTCCTCCCACCTCAGCCTCCTGGGTAGCTGGAACTAAAGGCATGCACCAGCACACTGGGCTAATTTTTTCTATTTTTTGTAGAGGTGGAGTCTCACTATGGTGCCTAGGCTGGTCTCTAACTCTGGGACTCAAGCAATTCTCCCACCTCAGCCTCCCAAAGTGCTGGGATTATAGGCTTGAGCTGCTGCGCCTGGCCGGAGGAGATTATTTCTTAAGATTGTTCTGATGAAACCCTAAAAAGTGAAATCAACATTCTCAGAAACCAATAAAATAAGACAAATCTTCTGGCTTTGGCAGGGATGTGGGAAACTTACAGGAAAAATTATGGATTTGCCAATGAAAATCATCTAGACACTGTGGGTTAAGGAATCTGTGGGACCACCTTGCCCAAATATATGCAGGAATCATTTTATTGATTGATTGATTGATTTTTGAGCCTGAGTCTCCTGTCGCCCAGACTGGAGCTCAATGACGTTATCTTGGCTCACTGCAACCTCCACCCTTGGGGTTCAAGTGATTCTACTGCCTCAGCCTCTTAAGTAGCTGGGATTACAGGTGCCTGCCGCCAAGTCCGGCTACTTTTTGTATTTTTAGTAGAGACAGGGTTTCACCATGTTGGTCAGGCTGGTCTCAAACTCCTGACCTCAAGAGATCCGCCCGTTCGGCCTCCCAAACTGCTGGGATTACAGGCATTAGCCACTGTGCCTGACTGGCAGAAATCATTTTAAGGAAAATAAGCATAATAGTAACATTTGTGATGTTAACTATGTGTAAGACACTGTGCCAAGTGCTTTGCTGTGGAGACAACTATCTAAGGTGAAATCCCAGCTCACCGTATGTTAGCTGTGTGACCTTAGATGACTTATATGGCTTCTCTGAGCTTCAGTGTCCATGCCTGTAAGTGGCATGGTAATGCCTAATGGCTTTTTGAGGATGCATTGAAACATTGAACTCAAAGTTTTAGGCACAGAGTAAACACTCAATACCTAATGTTGCTGTTTTGTTGTTATAATTCATGCATTTCTTACAAAATTCAGGACAGTCGTGAATTTTGTGGCAGATAGAGCATTCTGAGGGCCCTGGGCTTCAGTGCTATTTTGAATTTTTTTTTTCCTCAAGGGGAGAGATAAGTACACTTGAGGTTTAGAGTAAAAGTAAGAGGATTCTTGAGTTGTAAATTACATAAGTCTGATTTATCAAATATAAAGTGGGAAGTTTCTTTCATTGCAGAACTATAAAGATTTATAGGACTTTTAGAAAGCTGTAATTACACTCTGAGTAAAGGTTTCTTTCCTCTTTATAAAGTACACATATGGGCTATGTAATTTGATGATGGTAAATTAAAATGTAGTTTTCTCTATTCCTACTCCAAACAGGACCATATAAATGTTGCCTGGCTGGATTTTGACTATCTGACCACTCCCTTTCTGTGTCTTTTTGGGTCTCTGCTTCCTTAGATGGAGTCCCAGGCAGGAGTTGAGCAACATAATTGGATCTTTGTTCTCTGACCTCTACTGGGTGCTTGAGGGTTATAGCTAGAGGCCTTAATGGACTAGATGCCTGCACCAGACAGCTGCTTCTATGTAACCTGAAAAGCAGCAAGAGCGAGCCCAGGCAGATCTTTTTCCAACACAAGTTTCTGCTAGGTGTTGGCCTTTTTGTTCACTAAATAGCTTCAGACTGAAGGGGCAATGTCACCTAGGTGTGTAAATAGGTACATCTTTGCTAGCATCTGATGGAAGGCCAACCCCTTCAAAATCTTCACTTTGATTTCTAGCAAGGAAAGAGCCAGGAGGAACTTAAGAGCCCATGCAGACTAACTCTCCCTTGCTCCCACTGTATAGATAGGAACACTGAGTTCCCCCAGAAGGAAACATTTTGCCCATGGTCACAAGTTGAGTCCCTGATTGAGCTGCGATATGGACCTATGTCTGTTTGATCCCAAACCTGTCTGCACTTGCAGCAAGACTTCTAATTGTTTCCCAGTTTCCTTTCTCCACTTCTCCCTTAATAATAGAACTTGCAATTTGTGGCTGGAAATGTAACTGTCTGGAATAAAGACCATTATTTTCCAATCTTCTCTGCAGTGGAGGCAGCTGTGAGACTGAGTTCTTGCCAATGACAAATAACTGATAGCATCCTATGTGACTTCTGGAAACATTCTTTTGTCCTTCCTCCTTCCTGCTAGCTGGAATGTAGAGGTGATTTATTGCCACAATAATGCTTAGCAATAAATACAAAACCGCAGTGGCTTATGGCAATGCCTGTTTCTTGCTCTTGTGCCCAGGATGGCCGGCCAGTTCTGCTGAAATTGGTTGGGGTTGGTCATACATCAGGGCAGTTGGCTGGCTACTGGATGGTCTATAATGGGCATGGCTGGGACAGCTGGGTGACTTGACCCTGGTTCATGTCTCTCATCTTCCAGCAGGCTGGCTTATGCCCATGGAAGAGGCTACAAGGGATAAATAGGAACATGCTAGTAATTTTTCTTGCCTCTGCTTGTGTCATGTTCTCTGATTTTCTGCTGGCTAAAACAAGACACATGGCTAGGGCCCAGAGACAGAGTAGGAGGACACCTCACTTTTATATCTACGTCATGGGTGTAGGGTAGAAGGAAAGCTGGGGCCTTAATGGATCCAATCTATTGTTGATGGATGACTGAATGAATGGAGGGATGGATGGAAAGGCAGCGAAAAAAGGCAGACAGGGGAGGAAGTTCTCTTGACCATGTCCAATACAGGGGGAAAGTAAGCACTAGAGAGCAGTTTCCCATGGCTCTACTGTTCTCTGAGACCCTCCTGGCTTGGAGACTGCGCATGGCACACGGGGGTGCTTGGAGCTTGTGGGGTGTTTATTTCATGACTTGCTTCTCTGTTGGGGAACCTTTGCTTCTGAGTGAGTCATTGCGAAAGGCTTCTTAAGCTTCACTTTCAGGTTGGGAAGAGTCTATTTTGGAGATGAGAAGCCTTTTCAGAGGTCCTGAGCTTATAACATGAAAACAGTTGTGCTGTGGCCTGAGAACTGAACTGAGAAGCAAGGGACATGTGTTTCAGTCCCACCTCTGCCAACTCAGGAAAAAAACAAAAGCAAACCAAGAACAAAACACATCAGAAGTAGGAATCTCTCTTGGGCAATTTCTAAGTACTATAGAACTTGTCAGCAAGAGAGAAGGCTAAGGAAAAAGTTTTTTTTGTTGTTGTTTGTTTTTTTTTGAGACTAAGTCTTGCTCTGTCACCCAGTCTGGAGTGCAGTGGCATGAGCTCGGCTCACTGCAACCTCTGCCTCCCAGGCTCAAGCCATCCTCCTGCCTCAGCCTCCCGAGTAGCTGGGATTACAGTCACCCACCACCATGCCTGGCTAATTTTTTTTTTTTTTGTATTTTTAATAGAGACGGGGTTTTACCATGTTGATCAGGCTGGTCTTGAACTCCTGACCTCAAGTGATCCACCCACCTCAGCCTCCCAAAGTGCTGGGATTACAGGTGTTAGCCACCGTGCTCAGCCAGAAAAAGTTTTAAGAATTCATTTTTTTTTTTTTTTTTTTTTTTTTTGAGACAGAGTCTCGCTCTGTTGCCCAGGCTCTGGAGTGCAGTGGCACGATCTCGGCTCACTGCATTTTAACCCAGGCTTCATGGTTCTTTGAGCTTCTGATAATATATTTTTTAAATAAGATACAAATTTTAAAGGAGATAAAACTAAGGTTGATAATTGAGTTTTCCTTTTTTTTTTTTTTTTTCAATTCAAGAGCAGGTACTGTCTATTAACTGACCAGATTAGAAAAATAATCATGGTAGACATCTTCATTTATTCTTCTAAGAAGGCTGTTGATCTGGTCCCCCCTGTTGTCAGCATTTCCACCTTCTACAAAATGGGTGGTCTTTTTCTTCATTCCACCTTCTGGAGAGGATGGTTTGGAGGGCCACAGGAAGTTACTTGCTTATTTGAAGCATTTTCCAGCAGTATAGATCTCATGAATCAGATCTTCCATGCAGATGATACCATATTTACCAAGAGATTGAGCAATCAAAGTGTTATCTGTCAAAGCAATTCGCTTCTTATTGATTTTGCCATAACCACGCTTACAGATTAGTTCATTTACTGACTTCAGATTTGGCTACCCACATGCAATATATGGTTCTACAATCCTCAGCATGTTAATCGAAGCCTTGTTGAGCTTCACAAAGGTTCCATTGAAGATTTTATTTATTTATTTATTTATTTATTTATTTATTTATTTAGAGATGGAGTCTCGCTCTGTCACCCAGGCTGGAATGCAGTGGTGCAATCTCGGCTCACTGCAAGCTCCACTTCCCGGGTTCACGCCATTCTCCTGCCTCAGCCTCCTGAGTAGTTGGGATTACAGGCGTGTACCACCATACCTGGCTAAATTTGGTATTTTTAGTAGAGACAGTGTTTCGCCATGTTGGTGAGGCTGGTCTCGAACTCCTGACCTCAGATGATCCACCCATGTCGGCCTCCCAAAGTGTTGGGATTATAGGTGTGAGCCACTGTGCCTGGCAGGGTCTACATTTTTATCAGTTCTGGAAGAGCCAGGATTTTGCCCTTATTAGGTTTGCCATTTCACCTGGTAGAAGGTGGAGAACTAAATCCCAGGAGCTTTGGGGGTCCCTTCCTGCTCTGACTTTGGGTGGTTTTGCAAGGTTCACTCCCAGAGAAAGGGAAAGGTCCCATTATCACATGGTGGTGTGAATCGGAAAAAAACAACAGCAAAAAACAACTCCCACCATCCCCCAACTTTTACTATCTCTGGGGCCTCTTCTGAATCTCTCTGCAGAGAGAGATCAGGGATGCCCCGAAATTGAGATTGTGGTCGAGGACCGAGACCAAGTTATTCACAACATGGTTATATAATGGATGCTCAGTCATATCAGGACTCAGAAGATGTGAAGGGCCCCGCCCTGCAAGCTGTTTGAAGGTCATGATGGCTTCGCAGTGATGGGAAACAAGGCCAGTGTCTCTGTTTGTGGGTTCCCTGCACCAAGGGTATAATTCACTGGGGCTCTTCCCACCATGGCCTGGCCATCTCTCCACCCACCCACCCACCAACTGACTCCTGGAGAATGGGGGGGAGTCTTTTATACTTAATTTTTTTTTGTCTTCTCCTCTTTTTCTGTGTTTTCTTCAAATTTGTTATAAGGGGGCAGCTTGGCATAGGAAATGTGGTAGTGGCCTGAGGCCTTGGGGCTGAAAGAGCCCGGGGTCTGAAATCATCAGAATTGTCTCCAGATGAATTGAAACTGAGATGGAAAGCAGCATATGACTCATCGTGGGTAAGAAGCCACAGTATTTTTTGTATGATTGTAACCCCTGGCCAAGTGAAAGCAGAATGACCCCTGTCTCTTCTTTGGGGTCACACAGCTACTCAGGAGGGTGAGAGAAAATGATGTCTATGAAGCACCTGCTATGGGATAGGCATTCTATCTAAACCTGTCCTATTTAAACCTGACAATGCACAGTGAGGGAGGTGTGAGTACCACCCCTGTTTTGTAGATGTGGCTCAAGGAAGGTAAAGAACACATCTTAGGGGAGAGGTTTCTGGTAGTCACTCTCCCTAGACCAGAGAGAATAAATAATCCCTTGGCACCCTCCATTTTTCAGCCCGTCTGCCTTAAAAAGTGTGTGCTATAGAAGGGGAGGTGTCATGTCCACTCTGCTCTGTGTGTTTAGGAAAATCCCCTTTCCTCTCTGGTCTATTTCTGCTTCTGTAAAATAAAGTCTTTGGTATGAGGTCTTTTTGTGCTCAAGGATTCTATATTTCATGCCCACTTCTTACTGCTCACTTTCATTTTCCCTAGCTCCAGAATAGGCCATATCACTTCCTGGAAAGTTCTGTCCATTCCCATGCTCCCATGGACAACTGAGAGTGAGGACATAAGGTGATTGGGATAAGATCTTGATATTGTAGGAAAAATGGTGAATGACTTTGAAATGGACCGAAAAGATGACTGGGTGTCTTCATCAGAAAACTAGGTGTTTCTATGGGGCCTCTGGGCCTTTCGTTGCCTTTGAACTGTTTCAGAACTGTAAGTTGTAGATGACTGAGAGTGATGCAAATGGTTCTTGTCCGTAGATATGCAAATACATTTTCTGGTGGTAATACAATTGTCTTACCACATCTCCTGTGGAATAAACCAGTTTTGCATCTTTATTCATTTCAGTATTTCTTGCTTGTGTATATGTGGTTCTTGGAATTATCCTTGCGACTAGATGTGACGTCCTACTAGTTCTCTCACAAATTAATGAGCTAAATCATTGATATGCAATTCTTTGATATTTCAGTGAGTGTTATGATTATGTGCTCTTCTAGCAAGTATCCTTTAATGGTATATAGGTAAGTATAATCCAATTCTATTTGGCATTGTTGGTGGGTAAAGGATGATGGTGGGGTATATTAACATAAACCTTCCTATGTATTTCAGCCTGGAGGCTGCTTTTCTGGCCCAAACCGTTTTTCATGACACCCTCCCTCCCGGCAGGCTTCCTATGGCTTCTGCTTATCCTGTGCGCTACCATTGCTCTGGGATCCCGGGCTTCTCTCTTCTGCGTTTCCTGGAGGGGAATCCATTCTCCCCAGCTCCCTACTTCCAAGCTACACTAGAAGCTTTGCTAGCCTACTACCTACATCTGTGTTCAGATTTGACTTATCATCATTTGGGGGGAATAAATACCTACCGTGGGGCAGTGATAAGGGTTCAGCTATGTTGCACGTGTCTGAGGTTACTGACCTGCAGTCATTCCAGGTACTAACGGGTGCCTGTGCCTACTCCATCTTCATTTATGAGAGTGGGACTCTCCCAACACCTGGCAAGGTGGTGGAATCCTCTACTACTTGGAAACGAAATATGGGCCTAAAGAGCCCAGATTTCCACTGTCCATGGGATAACACTCAAGTTAATCAATCCCATTTTATTTGCATCACAAAGGACAGTTACAATCAGCTAACATTGGGTTAGAAGAATATCCCAAACCAAAAGGAAGGGGTAGAACAGAGTCCTCCCTCACTCAGATCCTCTCTTTGACCAAGGTCACAAACTTCTACAACAGCCAACGCTGGGGGAAGCTGGCCATCTAGAATCAAAGTGAAGAGTACAGCTAGAGGCGAACATCCAACCAGTGCAGAATGTTAGGTGTCTCTACTTTTCAGAGCAGGTGGTGAGACTTGCTGAGGCCTTCAGTGTTGCCTGGAATGATATTCTCTAGAAATTTCCTCGCTAGTGCTTTACTATTTACACAATGTACTTCCATCCATTCTGAGTTGAGCCTACGATGACTCCTTGAGCTACGCAGGAAAAACTTGATTATCCTCCACCTTACACTTGAGGGATGTGAACTTCAGAGAGAAGTGACTTGCCCAAGGTGGGCGTGGCAGGAAAAGAACCGGCGCCGGGACATGACAGACCTGGCACATCTCATTCTACTCTTCACTTTGACTCTAGACAGCCAGCTTCCCCCAACCTTGGGTGTTACAGAAGTTTGTGACTTTGGTCAAAAAGAGGATCTGAGTGAGAGAAGAGAACTCTGTTCTACCCCTTCCTTTCTGTTTGGGATAGTCTCCTAACTCATTGATAGCTGATAGTAACCATCCTTTGTGATGCAGATAAAATGGGATTGATTGACTTGAATGTTATCTCATGGGCAGTGGAAGCCCTGGGGATCTCCTAAGCTCTCTCTCTCTGGTAGTGACACAGGCAGGAGGGCAGGGTCCCTGGTAAGGGCTCCACCCTCAAGCCTGGACCTATGGCCCTAAATGAGAACAGGTATTCCTATTTTTGTGCCTGAATGTTGCCTTTCCAAGACCAGTCTGGCCCACTCCACCCCTTATCCTATGCCCGTAAGAACCCCAAATCCCAGGCTCCATGAGCAGCAGAGCAGCAGAGTGGCGCGGCAGAGGAGAGAAGAAGCATCTGAACGTGGTGAGGAGTTTGGCTATGGACAGTCAGAGAGGAGTTCATCCTGGGACGGCTGAACTCCAGGGGAAGATTATCTTCCCATTGCATCCCCTTTCCAGCTCCCTATGCCACTGAAAGCCACCCTGTCACTCAATAAAAACTCCGCATTCATCACCTTTCAAACCGTTCGTGTGACCTGATTCTTCCTGAACACTGGACAAGAATTTGGGACCCACTGGGTGTGGGAACCTCAAAAGGCTGTCACACTGGCCCTTTGCCCTTGTTGGCAGGGGGCAGCTGCTCTATACGATGAGGCAAAAGGGCCACTAAGCTGGTAACATGCCCTCTGGGGCTCAGGGGTTGCAGGCACCCCATTCTGGACGGCAGAGCTAAAAGAGCATTGTAATATGCTTTGATGCAGCCATGAGGCCTATACAGGGCCTGCTCCTGCTGGAAAGAATGGCTGGGGGTTCCAGCCTTTTTTGTTCTGGTTCCTGCACCCATCTGCTCATGTGCTCCCTCCTGTAAGGGATGGAGCATGGTAGCCGAGTAAACAAGCCACCCCCTTCACGAGGGGTCCGATGAAGGGGTCAAGGGAATTGTCCCATTTCAGTAGGATCTGCTAGAATACATATAACTGCAGGTAAATGTATTGATTTACAGTGATTTAAAAATTAGGCATTTATTTCTCTTATATAACATGGAGTCTGAAGACATGTGGCTCAACACTGAGTAGAGATTCTAGGAATGTCTCACATTAGCTGTCTAATAAGGTCGTCACTAGCCACAGGTGGCTATTTAAATTGAGATGAATTAAAATTAAAGAAAAATGGAAAAGAATCCAGTTCCTCCTTCCCACTAGCAACATTACAAGTGGCCAGTGGCTACTGTGCTGGGTCAGTGCAAATGTAGAACATTTCCATCATGGGGGGAAGTTCTGGTGAGTGTCAGCAAGAAGGCTCCTGCTGGAGGTGTCGTGTATCTGTTCAAAGAAGAAAGGAAGAAGCTGATGCTGTTAGCCATGTTTGTTCCTTTTTATTAAAAAAGAAACACTATTTTAGAATTCCTACAAGGCTTCTGTCAGTATCTTATCAACCAGAACCATGTCAAGTGGCCCTTCTGAGCTGCGAGGAAAACTGGGAAAATGAGAATCTTGAATAGGGCTGGAAATTTTGAGACACTAAAAGAATTGGGGTGTGGATAGCCAGAAGGAAGAGAGAAGGATATTGGGCAGGAGATGCTGCACTGGGAGAGGTTTATATTTTCCTGGCCACCCCTACTCTGAGATGCCCCACTCTGCTGGATTTGTTCAGCACATGGACTATTCCTATAGGTGCTGATCTATTCCACCTCACTTTCCCCAACAAGCTGTCTTCGATTTCCTCAAAAAACAACAAAAAAAGCAAAATTAAAAATGCTCACCAAAGGTTTTTGTGTGCAGTGCCCTTTATTAGAGGTTCGGGGGACATAAAGGAGGCTTAGATCACGTTAACAGAAATCCCTTCATGCTAACATCAGACATTCCTGATCTTTACATTCTGTCTGTACCACTCTGTCATGTGGCTGTTTCTCCTCTCACTCTCTACTTACCTCTTATTAGGATCTTCACCCATCAGGCCTCCTGATTTCCCTGTTTTTATTAAGTAATGTAGGCTGATACCACAGATCATGTGGCATGGGGCCTCCCTTTGCACGCCCAAAGACTCTTTAAAGCCATGGGCAGTCTTCTTCAATGCCTCCCCACCTCCCACTACTTTCACTGGTGCCAGAGAACCTGGGAAAGACTCTGAAATGTCAGTCTATTCCTTTCTCTCTCCCTACCAGCTCTGCCAGACAACAGGGCACCACACAGATTTATCTTCCTTCTGATAGAAACAACATCATCTTTGAAAGGCAGCAATGACAGCTAGTTTTTATTTTAAATAACATGTTTTTTTTCTTCTCACATTTATGAACATTGCACTATGAGCATTGAAAAAGCAGTTAATCAAGCATATTGGTTAAGAACCAGAAGTTGGCAGATTTTAAAAAAAAATGAAATACAGTAAAGAAGTCTTAATCCTGGAGGCAGAGTGGCCCAGGAGTCAGATCTGAAAAATGCCTGTCTTAATCACTGGGTGACCTTGGGCAAGCATACTTAACCTCTTTGGATCTTGGTTTTTCCTTCTGTGTGGTGAGAGGGTTGGGTGAAGCTGGGATCCACCAACCATGGTCTTCAGGCCAAATTCTGCCCCAGGCCTGTTTGTGTATGCTCTTGAGCTAAGAGTGGTTTTTTTTTTTTAAAGGGCATAATAAAAATAGAAGAATATTCAACAGAAACTGGGTGTGACCCACCAAAACTAATATGTTTATAATTTGGCCCTTTAGAGAAACATTTGGCCCATGCCTGGATTAGGTGTTCTCTGAGGGTTTTTCCAACTGTCAAGAGTCTACAAGTCTAGGGCCCTGGTAGCCTAGACAATTCAGGGTGTGCTGTTCAAGTTCAGGGCCTTATGGGGC
Source organism: Pan troglodytes (assembly GCF_028858775.2). NCBI lineage: Eukaryota > Metazoa > Chordata > Mammalia > Primates > Hominidae > Pan > Pan troglodytes. The sequence continues at coordinate 23,751,623 of NC_072409.2, read as the reverse complement.
TCATGAGAGTGAAAATCATGGGAGCAGTTTCCCACATCTCTGGGGTCTCTCTGTTCCCGTATCTAACGGGAAACCAGAAGGAGCATGACTAACTAGGGACTCGGGCTGGAAGCTGTGAGATGGTAACTTTATGGTAAACCTGCTGATATGGTCTGTGGAAAGAGATTTCCCACGGCAGCTGAGCAGCGGGCGCCCACGTCAGAGTCTGGAAACTGTGGTGCAGAACGTCTGGTTTTCCGGTCACAGAGGGGCCTGCTCATCCGAAGCCGACAGGACAAGTTTTGTGGGAAGCTGATGGGTGCCTGTCTGTGGTCAGGTGCTGGTGGCTCCGACGGGAGTCAGCTGGGCAGCACTGGCACCAGGCCCTGGCTCAGATGGGGGTGGGGAAACTGAGTCACATTTGCTCTTCCATAAGAGTACTGAGTCTGGAATTTCACCCTATGTAGGGGGCTTTGTATGGGATTTGGCATCCTTGGCTTTTGCTCTGTTCCTCTGGTGATTCCGGGGCTTCTCCTTGGGGCCTGTGAGGCCAGCTTTTACTGCAGGCCTTGGAAGGCACTGAGTCTTCCCCTCTAGTCATCCCCGGTGTGACCTAGGCCAAGTCACTTCATTTCTCCAACGGTCAAGTGGTGCCAATGAGTCCTATCTATAGACATCTGGTTGGGTTATTGGGAAAGCAAAAGAGGATACTATGTGGAAAATCAGATACAAACAGCAAAGAACAGAAAGCCTCAAAGTTCCAGCTGGAGATTTAAAAAAAAAACAAACCCTACTGTTTATTGAGCACTTAATTAGGAATTAGGCACTAGGCCCTTGGATAAAACTTTTACATAGTTTATTCATGTAACCCTCACAACAATCCTCTAGATACATGTTGTTATCCCTGTTTTTGGGTGAGGAGACCATTTTAATGCATAAGGTAACTTTTTAAAGGGCAGCATTTGGATTCAATCGGGCATGGTGTGATCTCTCGGTCTTGTCCACTTTCTAAGACCTGGAAAGATGATGCATGGCTGGAACTGATGTTTTTAGGCCACCATAAGGATTCCTGCATTTGCTCAGCTGGCTTCCTCATTCCCTTTGCGGGAAAGACCAGTATTGCTTTAGAGGTGCTTTGTGTCTGCTGTCCCATAGAATTTTACCTTGGCTCCTGACTAGCCACGTGGAGGATTGTTGCTATGAAAGCTCTTAACTGGAGTATTTCTATTGTTTAGTAACACCAGAGAACAGAAAAAAGACAACTGTTCTTGGGAAGTAAACAGACAAAAAAGATTGTAATCCAAAATGAAATAATAGTAGAAATAACGAAATAGGGTTTAAGATGGGATCCAAATGTTCTGCTTTGGGTAGATTTTGTGCTATTAGAGGTTTCCAACATAGATGGGGTCTCACTATGTTGATGGGGCTAGTCTCGAACTACTGGCCTTAAGCAATCCTCCCGTATTGGCCTCCCAAAGTGCTAGGTTTACAGGCATAAGCCACTGCTCCAGGCCCCAAATATTTTGATTTTATCTTACCTCTCCCACTGCTAATTTTCATCTCTTTTCTGCCTGCATCCTGAGTAACTGTGGAATGAAAGCATTTTAGAATTACTGTTGTCCAGTCACATCTAAATCATAATTTTCCTTTTATGGAGTCATGCTACAGAGTTTTCTAACCACTATTATTTCTATTGTCTTAGTTGAATATTACAGAAACATTCTGAGGTCTGGATAGTATTAAAATCTATTTTCCACGCCAGGCGTGGTGGCTCATGCCTGTATTCCCAGCACTTTGGGAGGCCGAGGCAGGCGGATCACCTGAGGTCAGGAGTTTGAGACCAGTTTTGTCAACATGGTGAAACCCCATCTGTACTAAAAAAAAATATAAAAATTAGCCAGGAGTGGTGGTACGCACCTGTAGTCCCAGTTACTCGGGATGCTGAGGCAGGAGAATTGCTTGAACCTGGGAGGCGGAGGTTGCAATGAGCCGAGATCATGCCATTGCACTCCAGCCTGGGCGACAAAAGCAAAACTCTGGGGGAAAAAAAAATCTATTGCCCATAAGAAGGAATGGGGGCTCAGGGAGGTTAAATGACTTGCTTAGAACCACGTAACGACTCCCCAGCAGAGGCTGGATTCCCAAGACTGGCCACACCTAGCTGCCCTTCTGGGGAGGGCAACCTACCCTGATTTCATGGTATATGATATTAATAGTGGCAACCACCACAAACATTGGCTGACTCTATGTTTAATTGCTTCTTTTTTAAACATCATAAAAACCAGCAAAATAGGTATTGATTGTCGCTGCAGTCTCACAGATGAGGAAACTAAGACTTACAGGGGCCCACACTTTGCCCAAGTTCACTCAGCCAGTTGGAGGCAGGATCTGAGCCCAGCTCTGCCTGCTCTGGGACCTACATGCTTGCCTACTGTTTTCTGTCCTGTCACTGGAACCACCAGGGAAAATTTAGGTGATGGGGAGGGGAGAGCATAGGGTATCTTGGCTTCTAAATTCATTGGAATTTTTTTTTTTTTTTTTGAGATGGAGTCTTGCTCTGTCACCAGGCTGGAGTGCAGTGGCGTGATCTCGGCTCCTGCAATCTCCACTTCCCGGGTTCAAGCGATTCTCCTGCTCAGCCTCCTAAGTAGCTGGGATTACAGGCACATGCCATCACATCCAGCTAATTTTTGTATTTTTAGTGGAGACGGGGTTTCACCATGTTGACCAGGCTGGTCTCGATCTCCTGACTTTGTGATCTGCCTGCCTCAGCCTCCCAAAGTGCTGGGATTACAGGCATGAGCCACCACACATGGCCCAATCCATTGGAATTTTATGTGGCCAGGGAGTGAGTCTGGTGGAGGACCTACATTAAGTTCGGTGATCAAGACACACACAGTGTGTATTTAGATCTCTGTCATTAGGAAATTAGTATGTATTAAGGTAGCTAAAAGGATGGTCTACAAACAGCAGGCAAGTAGGGTCAATCTGGGCAGGTGATGTGTTTGTGCATGCATCAGTGTCTTGTTCCCCCTGCTTTTTTTTTTCTTAAGCTCAGCATGAAAAAGTTAAAAACATTTATTAAGCACCTCCTATATACCCGGAAGCTTACTGCAAGATACATATTTATTATCTCCATTTTAAAGCAGAGGAAATGGAGGCTAGAGATATACAGTGACTTGGCCAAGCTCGCATGGCTGGAAGGGGCAGAACTAGGATTTACACCCAGGTCTCTTTGGTACTGAGACACTCCACCTGCTATCTTTATCTGCCTTTTCATTCAGCCTATGGCTACTTTTCTTTTAAGTAGCCCCTGCTGCCATATTTCTAAGCTGACTTTTCCCCAAACACAGCTCTGAGGAAGTCCATGCTGGGCCCAGGCACAAGAAAACTCAATTCCCAGAGGCTAAGATGCTGCTCTTGGTTATAAGCTCTGCTTGGGTCAGCGAGCTCCTGCTTTCTAGTTCTCTTTCCCTTACCAGCATCTTGTATGACCAGAGTAGGCTTTCTCCAAGAAGACTAGTGTTAGTAATGGCTACAAAATGAGCAGTGCTTCATACTCACATTCATCCTCCATCTGGACTGCAAAGGCTCAAACACTTCATAGCTGTTGCCCTCTTCCAGGTGGGTTCCTGGGTTCTGGTGTAAGCTCTGCCAACTATCTTTGTAGGACCTTGGCTCTGCAGCTTCCCTTTTCTGGACCTCAGCTTTCCCATTCGCAGATGGACGGGATCCTTGGAGAGCTTCTAAGGGAACAGGCTGAGGCCTCTTTGGCTTCTGTGTAAACTTCTAAGATCTTACTTAGTCTTTTACATTTTGCTCTGTTAAAAGACTAGTTTCATAAAAACACCCCAAACAAGCAACAACTCCTTCTCTCTCAAACCTTTTTTGGCAGAGGGCATATTTCCTTGTTATAGTGTGAACTGCACCCAAATATAATTGATTATTCTCTACTCTACCCCCAAGAAATGGGGAAGATGAATTTAGCTTTAGAGCGATTACTCCTAACCCAGTACAATATTTCCCTACCATGCCCTTGAGCTGAGCTCGTAACAGTACATCAGAATGAAGATGTTTTCCACTCAGGGGACTGTATCTATTTCTGTGATCAATCTCATCCCTCCCCCTCTGACAGAACACTCAATTCTTGGACAATTTCGAGAGCTTGCTTTAGGGAAAAACCCATTTTCCACTTGACAGCAGAGCTTTCTTTTTGAATCAGCTTTGGATGCTGCAGCCCAGGCAAACAGATTGCTCCCTTTGCTTTACCAAATTGTTTTTCTTTTTCCCTTTGCATATTTTTTTCACAGGCATCCCTGTACCCATCGCTACCCTACCCTCACCTTTGTGCTAATGGGAAGCATTGGCCTAAGATGGTAAATGAGACATCAAACCAGGAATCGTGTCCTTCCAGGCTGCAAGGAGAGCTGGAAGGTCAGAGGTCTTTGATTCCATTCCTGGCCATCTTGTCCCTTATGGCTGCACAGTATCTCCTGGCCAGGATGAGGATGTTTTCCTCATCTCCTCTGAAACATCATTAATCATCTGACCCTCCCCTATGCCTGCCTGAACTTTGGAGGTTTGCAGAGAAGCCTGAAGGTCTACTTTTTGTCCTTGGGAGGGTGTCCCCTTGAGGCAAGTAGATTTGATTGAAAAAAGTGCAAAGTTGACCAAGAATGGTCTGCCGAGGCTGCACTGAAATTACTAACATGCTGTCTGTCCCCCACCAAGCCTGGGGCCACCAGCTCTTCCCGATTTGTGCTAACCCCTGGGGCTTTGCAGATCAAAAATAAATTTGGTTATTTGGTCCTTAGGAGGTTACAAGATAGTCTGGAAAAATACCACTTTCATCGTGTCCTTGCTTTCTCAAAAATACTCAGTTGTTCCTCGTAATAGTTTTCTATTCTTGTGGAACAAATTATTCCCAAACCTAGCAGCTTGATATAACAATAAACATTTAGTATTTTACACAGTTTCTGAGGACCAGGAATCTGGGACCAGGTTATAGCTGGGTCGTTCTGGCCTCAAGAAAGAATATCCTCACACTTCAGCAGAGGAGACAGGTTTGTTAATAAACGTGATATCTGTGACTTGTCTTACTAGCTTTGGGGATAAGCATGGTCACAAAAATTTATTAGGAAACATATTTTGAAAGAAATAAGGCATAAAGAATAATGTAAGGTGGGTATACCCAACCAATTCTAAGAAACAAAGCATTTCCAATATGGTAGAACCACCTGTGCATCCCTTTCCTACCACATCCTCCTCTGTGCCACCTCCTTTCTCAACAAGTAGCCAATTCGCTGAATGAGCTTTTTATCATTCCTGGTCATTTTACTTATACTTTTACTGCACTGGCACATGTGTGTCCTTAAGCCATGTAAAGCATTGTTTTGCAGGTTTTGAACTACATTAAATTATGTCATACTGCATATATGACATGATTTTTATGCAATTTGCCTTTTTTAAATCTACTGTGATATTTTACATGTGAATATCCTTTTTTATCCTTTTTTATGCCATATAGTATTTCACTATGTGAAAATACCTTAATTTATTAATTCATTCTCTTGTTGACAGATACTTGGTTTGCTTATCATTTCTTTCAAATTAATTGCATTGCTTATCATTTCTTTCAAATTAATTGCAGAAGCATTCCCTGTCCCAATTAGCAGGAAGTTTCCATTGCATCCATGAGGATCCACCTTCCCACTTCCCCCCTCCCCCCACCCTCCACCAAGATGTCCGGGAGTCTCAGTGACTTTCTTAGGTTGAAGAGATCAGTTCTGCTCAAGAGTTGAAACAGTCCATGGCTGCCCTTGCTTCTGGATAGTAGCGTTGTGTCACTGCTCATAATTTGTTCTACACAGTCCTTTGTGTCCTTATTCCCTGACATGGTGATACTCTTAGAAGAAGAGCTGAGTTTTCTGAGTATGAACAAAAGAGCAGTAACCCAGAGTCTGAGTGTGGGGCACTGCTGATCCCATGCAGGGCATAGTCATTAAGGGGTTGTTGCAGCAGGGCACATGGACAGAGATTCCCTGACCAGTGCCCCATCAGTGTGGAGAACACTTCTCCAGGCAAACCCATCAATAACCGATCAATAATTGTTTGAACCCTGTGAGATTAGAATGCTGTTGCTGAGGTCTGTAGAAGCACTGCCTTTGGTGGGTCTGTGGGAGGAGCTTTATTTTATTTATATATATATTTATTTATTTTTGAGATGGAGTTTCACTCTTGTCGCCCAGGCTGGAATACAATAGAGCAATCTCGGCTCACTGCAACCTAGGAGGACCTTTATTTTTCAATAACATTTCCTCTGTACTTTAGTTTCCTCATCTGTAAAGAGTGTTACCCTATGTGATGAAGAAAACCATTGTTACTGATTATTTAGCTAGAAGTAATCTCAGCTAGCACATGCGCTGCCAGCCCCTACATGCGCTCCCTCCTTCCCCTGGGCAGTAATTCTTTTTTTTTCTTTGAGATGGAGTCTCGTTCTGTTGCACAGGCTGGAGTGCAGTGGTGCAATCTCGGCTCACTGCAAGCTCTGCCTCCTGGGTTCATGCCATTCTCCTGCCTCAGCCTCCCGAGTAGCTGGGACTGCAGGCGTCTGCCACCATACCTAGCTAATTTTTTTGTATTTTTTAGTAGAGACGGGGTTTCACCATGTTATCAGGATGGTCTTGATCTCCTGACCTCGTGATCTGCCCACCTCGGCCTCCCAAAGTGCTGGGATTACAGGCGTGAGCCACCACGCCCTACCTCCTGGGCAGTAATTCTTGCTGGGTTTCCCTGACAGGTGACTGCTCAGCCCAGATGTCTCCAATGGAAGGCATGGCCAAAACACTGCTCTTGGAACAAGAAGTGGACCTTCAGTTTCTCCATCTGTTAAGTTCAGGGAAAACCACCTCTCTCTCCCCACAGAACTGTTTTGAAGGTGAAATGAGACAATGAACTTGAAAGTGCTTGAGAAGGTGGAGTGGGTAGAGTGAGGGTGAGGCTGTCATTATCTTTGGAGGTAGCACATCCTGTTATTGGACAACTCTGATTTTACAGACATCTGAGTCAGGCCCTGATGCCCACAGCCTTCTGAAGCTCTGCTTGGAAGACTGCACAGCCTTTTGGGAATTTGAAGATGCTCAGCATGTTCAGAATATCCCCCAATTTGTTTATGGAACAAATTTCCCTAGTTCCTTAATATGTGACTTTATGATCTACAATTTCCATAAAACAGAAGAAGGTTGTGGAACATAAACTGCTTACAAAAGTATAAAGTGTCACATAATTCTAAGATGATACCATTTTGACCATTGTTATTGTCACAGCGGTGAAAATGACAACCTCCCCTATTGGGAGCAGAGGTAGCTGATGACTTCCATGTCCCTAAATCCAGGGAACACCTTTCAGTCCTCTGGTCACACTTATTTTTTTTGAGATAGGGTTTTGCTCTGTTGCCCAGGTTGGAGTGCAGTGATGTGATCAAAGCTCACTGCAGCCTCAATTTCCCCAGACTCAGGTGATCCTTCTGCCCCAGCCTCCCGAGTAGCTGGGACTACAGGCATGTGTCCCCACACCTGGCTAATATTTGTATATATATATATTTTTGAAGAGACGGGGTTTCATCATGTTGCCCGGGGCTGGTCTTGAACTCTTGGGCTCAAGTGATCCTCCCTCTTTGGCCTCCTGAAGTGCTGGGATTACAGGCATGAGCCTCTGCACCCATCTTGGTCACATTTCTTGACACCTGCTCTTCTCTTGGCTCTTTTGACACTCCTGGGTTTCTTGCCATCTCACTGGCAGCTCCTTCTGAGCCTCCTTTCCTGTCTCTTCTTTTTCAGATCAGCCCTTAAATGTTGTGGTTTTCAGGGTTTATATCCTGGGCCCTCTATTCTCCTCCTCACACCATCCCAGGAAGCTCACTTTAGCTCATCCATTCCAGTGGCTTCTATTACCATTCATATACTGCTGACTTCCAAAGTCATCAAGTCCACATTTCTCCCCTGGGTGTAAGGCCTAGAGCTCCAACTGTCTGCTAAACACCTCAATTGGGATGTCTTATGGGCACTCCCCATCCACCTCCCTCAACCCCCAAACCTCCCCTTTCTGCTACATCCTGTATCACAGTGAAAGTCCCCACCATTTGCCCAGTGGCCCAAGCCAAAAACCTGGGAATCATTCTTGACCTTTCCCTTGCCTTCTATCCTACATGTAAAAAAGCACCGAGTCCTGTCAATACCATCTGTTTCTCTATTCCCACTGCCAGGACCTCTGTGTAGGATGTCAACAGGTCATCTGCTGCCATAGTCCCTTATCTGGTTTCTCTGCCTCTAATATTGCCCATGTCTGATTCAGTTTCTACACTCCAGCCGAAGAGACCTTTCTAAAGTGCAATCAGATTGTGGGGATTTCTGGCTAGATAGTTTTCTTCATTCTCCCTACCCCTCTTCCCACCCCCACCACAAAAACTTGAATTCTGAAGGCACATGGAAGGAGAGGGAAGCATGGAGATGCTGAAGAAATAGCACAAAACCTGTGGGAAAACTCTGGGGTACTGCAGGGGAAGGAATCTTAACTCAGAAGGAAATGTGAGCCAGAGACAGATGGGGATGGATGGGGAGCCTCACCAGGGGACAGGCATGACTCCTACTCTTTCCTCTATCCCATGCATTGCTTCAGGGCATCAGTGCCTGCCTGGCATAACTGTGACATGGAAAAGTATGTGAGCACTTTGGATTGTCACTACAGTTGAAACCAAGAACAAGCAATGTGAGATTGTTATGGGTGCATTGTATCCCCAGTTTGCATGTTGACATCCTAACCGCCAGAACCTCAGAATGGGACTGTATTTGGAGACAAGGTCTTTACAGAGGTAATTAAATTAAATAAGGTCATTAAGTTGGTCCCTAATATAATGTGACTGTTATCTGTATAAGAAGAGGAGATTAGGACACATATAGGTACAGAGACAAGACATTGTAAAGACACGGGGAGTGTAGCCATCCACAAGCCAAAAAGATCACAAGAATTGTGAGAAAATAAATTTCTACTGTTGTTGGATGACTCTGATTTTACAAACATCTGAGCCTTCAGAATTGTGAGAAAATAAATTTCTATTCTTTAAGACATCCAGTCTGGTGTGTGTGTGTTTCTTTTTTAATGGCACCCTAGCAAATTAGTATAAAAGTGTGTGAGGATTAAAAGGGAGAGGCAGGCTGGGTGTAGTGGCTCACGCCTGTAATCCCAGCACTTTTTTTTTTTTTTTTTTTTTTTTTTTTTGAGACAGAGTCTCGCTCTGTTACCAGACTGGAGTGCAGTGGCACGATCTCGGCTCACTGCCACCTCTGCCTCCTGGGTTCACGCGATTCTCCTGCCTCAGCCTCCCGAGTAGCTGGGACTACAGGCGTGTGCCACCACGCCCAACTAATTTTTGTATTTTTAGTAGAGATGGGGTTTCACCATGTTGGCCGGGAAGGTCTGGATCTCTTGACTTTGTGATCTGCCTGCCTCGGCCTCCCAAAGTGCTGGGATTACAGGCGTGAGCCACCGCGCCTGGCCATAATCCCAGCACTTTGGGAGGCCTAGGTGGGTGGATCACTAGAGGCCAGGAGTTTGAGACTAGCCTGGCCAACATGGCAAAAACCTGTCTCTACAAAAAATACAAAAACTAGCCAGGCGTGGTTGCACATGCCTGTAGTCCCAGCTACTCGGGAGGCTGAGGCAGAGAATTGCTTGAACCTGGGAAGCGGAGGTTGCAGTGAGCTGAGATTGCGCCATTGCACTGCAGCCTGGGTGACAGAGGGAAACTCTGTCTCAAAGGAAGAGGCAAAACTATCATTATTTGTAAGTGCTATAGTAATCTGCATAGAAAGCCAACTGAATCGGCAGACTCTGTTTTAGAACTGATAAGAGGATTCAACAAGATTTCCAGATACAAGATCAACTACTAAAAACTAATAGCATGTGTCCATACCAGAAAATACAGAACCAACCATCAAACCTAAGAAAATAAAATGCCATTCACAGTAGCAAGAGAAACTAAATATACCTAGCCATTAATTTATCAAGGAATGAAGAAGTTCTCTATGGAAGAAAAATTTAAATTCAATCAAAGGACATAAAAGGAAGTTTTGAGTAAGTGAAGAGATATTTCATGTTTGTGATAGAATAACAGAACCTTGTAAAAATGTCAATTTTCTTCAAAGTAATCTATAAATTTGATATAATTGAATTAGAGTTCCAGATGGCTATGTTGATAAACTTGACAAATATTCTAAAATTAATAAATATAAAGGTCCACAAATAGCTGAGCCAGCTTTTAAAAAGAGGAGGGACTTGTCTTCTAGATATTAAGATATATTACGGGGTCACAGTAATAGAAGAATTGTGTGGTTCTGATGGAAGGACAGGAAAATAGATGAATAGATAAGATAGCTCAGAGACAGACCTCACATACATGGGAACTTGACATATGATAAATATGGTATCATGCATTAATGGGAAAGGTCTCACTGACTTGCAGATGGCTTTGAAAAACTGGGTGACTATGTCTATCAAATTATACCTAGAAACCTACTTTATCCAGAATATAAAAGTAGAGCATAAATTAAAGACTTAAATGTCAAAGGTTAAACAATAAATCTGATAAGAAACACTGTAGGGCCCGGTGTGGTGGCTCATGTCTATATTCCCAGCACTCTGGGGGGCCGAGGCGGGCAGATCACTTGAGGTCAAGAGTTTGAGACCAGACATTATAGGGAAATATTTTTATAACCGAAGAATGATAAAGTCTTCTCAAATAATACCTCCCAAACACAAAGCACGACATAAAAGTGGATTTTATTAAAAGTTATGGATTTCTAATCAACAGAATTAGGTAATTATAACCCAATAGGATGAGTAACCACTGGTTATAGACTAGTGGTTCTCACCTGGGATCATGTCTGGAGACATTTTTGGTTGTCACAACTGGGTGGGAGGTGCTACTGGTAAATCTGTCAGGTAGAGGCCAGAAATGCTGCTAAACATTCTCCAATGTGCAGGATACCTCACAACTAGTAATTATCTGGCCAAATATTAATAATGTTGAGATTGAGAAACCATGCTATAGATGGATGCCATATGCAGACTCCAAGTTTAAAATCCACATGTAACCTAATCCTAGACTACACAAAGAAGTCCTATAAATTGTCCAGAAAAAGGCAGGGAACCCGAAAGAAAAGTAGTCAGAGTATACAAATAAGCAATTCACAGAAGGGGAAACACAAATAGCTCATAAGTATACGAAGAGATGCTCAAACTCAATAATTAGATACACATAAACACAATAGTGAATTATTACTTTACATTCACTAGCCTGGCAAAAACGAGAAAGTTGGATAATGCCAAATGTTGGCAGGGATGGAAAGGAACTGGGAGCCCCTGTATACCACTGTTGAGGATGTAGACCAATGCAGGAGTTTTGAAGAGCCATCAGGGAGAATTTATTCAAGATATCATGTCCATACGAAGGATCCAGCAATCTCACTGATGAGCATCCCCAGCCCTGCTACATAGCTCCAAAAGGGGACATCGTCAAGCATGTTCATTGTGGCATTGTTTTTGGTGGCAGGACATTGGAGTTCCCTAGGGTCCTCCACTAGGGGAATGGAAAAGTAAAATATGGTGTAGGCATATACTAAAATACTATGCAACAGTCAGAATCCATCCACTTGATATACATGCACCAACATGGATAGGCCTTAAACAATTGTAAGAATTAAATGAAATCAATTAGAATCATAGCTGGCACACAAGTTAACTTTGAAAAATACCTTTGCACATGCCAGTTAGATAAATTTAAAATACATGTCTATATGTTTTTGCTAGAACATGCACCTGTGTTTTTTTTTTTTTTTTTGGAGGGGAGTCTCCTTCTGTTGCCTAGGCTGGAGTGCAGTGGCGTGATCTCGGCTCACTGCAAGCTCTGCCTCCCAGGTTCACACCGTTCTCCTGCCTCAGTCTCCTGAGTAGCTGGGACTACAGGCGCCCGCCACCACGCCTGGCTAATTTTGTTTTTGTATTCTTAGTAGAGACGGGGTTTCACTGTGTTAGCCAGGATGGTCTCGATCTCCTGACCTCGTGATCCGCCTGCCTCGGCCTCCCAAAGTGCTGGGATTACAGGCGTGAGCCACCGCGCCTGGCCTGTGTGTTGTAAATTTACCTAAATTCCTTCTATGCCTTGTTTACTCAGTACTATGCTATCGGTGAACACTTAGACAGAACTGTATGCCAGGGACTATTTTTATTACTCACCTCCTCATGCCCCCACAAGAAACTAGATTAATAAGTATATATATATACTTATAATAAGTATATATATATACTTATTATATATATATATAAGTATATATATATATAATAAGTATATATATATATACTTATATATAAGTATATATATATACTTATATATATATATATATAGTGTGTTTGTGTGTGTGTAATAAAAATTAATTAAAACAGGAGAGAAGCATTCATTAGTCTGCTTGGGCTGCCATCACAAGATACCATAGGCTGGACATTTACTTAAACCAGACATTTATTTTCTCATGGTTCTGGAGGCTGGAATTCCAAGATCAAAGTGTCAGCAGGGTTGGTTTCTCCTGAGATCTCTGTCCTTGGCTTGTAGGTAGATGGCCACCTTCTCCCTGTGTCCTCACATGGCATTTTCTCTTGTGGCTTGCTGCTGTCTTCTTTTTCTTATAAGGACACCAGTCCTTTTGGATCAGGACCCCACTTTATAACTTTAACATTAATTACCCTCTTTAGAGGCTCTGTCTCCAAATACAGTCACTTTGATGATTAGGGATTCAACAAATGAACTTTACAAGGACACAATTCAGCCCACACAGCCCGACTGGTGTTGAAGAGGACATGGGGAGGGCTCTGGGATGCTTCTTGCGTTCTGTTTCTTGATCCAAGTGCTCATTACACAGGTGTGTTTAGCTGGTGAAAATTCACTGTACAGTGAGGATTTGTAGACTTTTTTTGTAGGTATGTTATCCTTCATTGAAAGCCTTAAAAAGAATTGAATTGTAGCCACTGCTTTCTCTGCATTTACTGATATGTTTATATAGGTTTTCTACTTTGGTCTTTTACTCTAGTACTTTGCTGGGGCTGCCCTACCAAAGTTCCACAGACTGAGTGGCTTAAAGAACAGACATTTATATTCTCATGGTTCTGGTGGCTGGACATCTGAGATCAAGGTGTCAGCAGGATTGGTTTCTTCTGAGGCCTCTCTCTTTGACTTGTAGATGATTGTCTTCTCCCTGTGTCCTCACACGGTGTTTCCTCTGCAGATATCTATGCCTCTGCCCAAATTTCCTCTTCTTACAAGGACACCAGTCAGATTAGGGCCCACCCTAATAACCTCACTTTAACTTAATTACCACTTTAAAGACTCTATCTCCAAATACAGTCATATTCTGAGGTACTGGGTGTTAGGACCTCAACATATGAATTCTGGGGGGACATAATTCAGCTCAGAACAGGTATCTTATATTGAAATATTCTTGTGGTACTACTATCATGAGGTATTTTATGCATTGCTGAATTCAAATTGCTAGCATTTTGTATAAGATAAAAATAAGCTATGGCCACATTGAAATTTGTCTCACATTTTATTTTATGATGCCATCCCTGTCAGGTTTAAGCATCAAGGTTATAATAGCTTTAAAATGAGATAGGTAATTTTTGCTCTTTGTTCTATTCTGCAAAACAACTATTGTAATTTCATTTTATGTGTGTCTTGGAGGCTTGCTGAAACTGAACAGTAAAACTCTTTTACCTCAAACAAAAAGTAAATCAAAATGGGAAAAGAGAAGGGGAGGAAGGCACGCACAAAAGTAGATGAATAGCACCATGAGTGTATTTTCTGTCCAATTGCCACCCCATCCAAACACATAAAGGAGCAAACAAAACAAGTTGCATCAAGCCACTCTCCTGCTCAAACTTTCCAGTTGCTCCCTATTGCCCTCTGGAAAGAGCCCACTCTTTACCATAGACCCCCTCAACCTGAAACAGCTTTTATCTCCCTTCTGCACTTTCGTTTTGTTTTCTGAAACAGGGTCTTGCTCTGTTGCCCAGGCTGAGTGCAGTGGCATGATCATGGCTCACTGTAGCCTTGACCTTCTGGGTTCAAGCAATCCTTTCTCCTTGGCTTCCTGTGTGGCTTGGACTATAGACATGTGCCATCACACCTGGCCCCTTCTGTACTTTTGATTGGAACACTGTCCTACTTCCCAAATGCTCCCCAGGTGAACTCCTGTTCCTCTTTCAGTTTATCTCAGATAGCACCTCCTCCGTGGAGCCCCCCAACCCACCCAGGCTTCTCTCACCCTACCCGACTCTAGTCCCAACTAGAGGTCCTCCTCTTGGCTCCTCCTACTCTTTATGCTGTCCCAGCCTCAGCCCTCCCCTCTCCATTGTTCTTGTTGCTGGGAACCCTTTTATGGCCCAGCAGGGGAGTCGTGGGCTCCAGTCAAAGTCTGCAGGATGGATGACAATCTGACTCAGTGGGTGAGACTCACAGACTCACATCATGGAAACAGCCTTTCCCTAATTAAACATGGAAAGAAATGGAAGTCAGCCTTTGCTTTGATGACCAAAACTTTTTCGAGAAGGTAGTGGCTCTCATAATTACATCTAGAGTTAAACACTACACAAGTTTGTATTTAGGAGTGAGGTGGACTTGGGTGGGTGAGGCATGCAGCCCCCCTCTCTCTTCTCTTACAGCTCAGAGTGACAGGAGGTGTCTTCTTCTCTTGCTCCTGGGCTGCATGAGACAGGCTCACTCACTCCCAAGGGAGGATTTAGAGTCTCTAAACTTAGCATTACCTCCCCTCCCTTCTTTTAGCCTTGAATGGGCTTGTTTGAAAGACTATCTGGCTCTTTTTTTGAGCCCCTGGGACATTTGCCCTTGGAAGAGAGCTTGGTTGTATCCTGGGGATATTTGAGAACAGCACTACTCCTACATTGTGTACCAGCGAAATAGAGACACAGATAGGGGAAGCGCTTAAAGTTCCTCCAGTGCCGGCAGAGGCTCTTGCTACCAATAGGTGCTGTTCTGGCAGTGTGTGTTCTAGGGCAGGTGTGCTTCCTGGGCTACCATTTTCCCATCTTCATCCTACATCTGCCCTCCTGCTGTGGACTGAATTGTGTCCCTCCCCAATTCAAAAGTTGTAACCCTAACCCCCAAGGTGACTGTATTTGGAGACAAGCCCTTTACAGAAGTAATTAAGGCTAAATGACGTCATAAGGGCAGAGCCCTGATCCAAAAGGATTTTAGGGTGCTTAAGAGATACTAGAGAGCTTTCTCTCTCTCTCTCTCTCTTTCCTCTCTCTCTTCTCTCTCTCTCTCTTTCTCTCCTCTTCTCTTCTCTCTCTCTTCTTTCTCTCTTCTCTCTCTCTCCCCTCACCATATGAAGACACAGCAAGAAGGTGGCCATCTGCAAGCCAGGAAGGGAGCCCTCATCAGGACCCGACCATGCTGAAACCCTGGCCTCAGACTTCTAGTTTGCAGAGCTGTGAGAAAATAAATGTCTGTTGTTTAGGTCACCCAGCCCATGGTATTTTGTTATGACAGCCTGAGCTGAAAAATACATCTCTCAATCCTGATAGATCTGCTCTTCCCCTTATCTCAGACTGCTTTACCTGTCTAATCCTCTGTCTCCTTTTTCTCCCTAAAATCCTAGATGTTGGCATTCTTCAAGGTTTTGCCCCTTACACCATGCCCTTCCTTCTCCCCTTTCCTGTTCCCACTCTTCCCTCTTTCTTCTCTTTTCTATACTCTGGCTTTCACATCTTCAGTTCTAGCCTCACTGTAGGTAATATCTTCATTACTTCTCTCCTGACTCCTATCTGGCATTTCCAGCCACCTCCTGAAGTTTTCTACCTGGGTTTCCTTTCATCAAAGATGGTGTCCTCTCCACTCTCCCCAACCAGAAAATTCATGGCCCTCCTGACTTCCTTGTTTACATCCTTGACACCCCACTCCCCCTGCCTTCTAATAAATTTCCAAGTCATCTTTGGTCTGCCATGCCTCCTTTCTGGACCAGGGAAGAGGGGGTGTGAGTTGCAGCCTTAGGGAGTGGTTAGCAAACCTGGTCGCATAGTCAAAAAGCACCTGCAGGAGTGGCCTCTGTGAGTCATGAAACCACAGGGGCCCCACCTCTTGTGTTTTTCTTGGAATCGGGTGTGTGGGTGTGAGCGCCCTCTCACGAAGACCTCTGCAGGGTTGCATCCTCAAAGGAGGGCAACAGCTGACCTGTGCAGAGCGCTTTGCAGTTTACAAAGCACTTTCACATACCTTGACTCATTTCCACCCTACGACAACTCCATGAGGCAGGATTATTGTTCCGCATCAAGAGCTGAAGGGACTGAGAGTGACTTGCCCAAGGTCAGCGCTAGAAGGTGGCCAAACTGGGACTCAAATCTGGTTATCCTGCTTACAGACAGAGGAATTCCCTGGGCACCTCTCACTGCTAGGCCCTTGACATTGGCTCTCTCAATACGTGAGGGAAGTTGAGGCCCAGCTAAGTGGGATGATTTGCTTAGGATCTCCAGTGGGTGAGTGCTGCCCTGAGGCTCTGAACCCATGTGGATCTGACTCCAAAGCCAGTGTATGCATGAATTCACTAGGTGCATGGCCTCCCAAATCCCAGGGCTTCCCATTAACCCAGAGGGACTTCCTGATGGGTATCGAGCCGTGGCTTGTCATCTTGTTGAAGTGGCTTCCAGCCTGGAGAGTCATCATCTCTGTCATCACCCTCATGTTTGGCACTATTTATTGAGTGCTTACCATATGCCAAGCACTGTGTCTGATGCATTATATACTTGATCCCTGCGTTGATGCATATAATGATGCAAATTCATCTGCTGAAGTCCTACTGTCCAGTATTTCAGAATGTGACTATATTTGGAGATAGAGTCTTTAGAGAGGTAATCAAGTTAAAGTCACCACGATGGGTCCTAATCCAATGTGACTAGGGTCCTTAAAAGGAAATCTGGACACAGACACATACTGAGGGGAGACCATGTGCAGACATGAAGAGAAGGTGATCATCTATAAGCCAAGGAGAGAGGCCATGGAAGAAACCAACTCTACTGATACCTTGATCTGGAACTTCTAGCCTCCAGAACTGTGGGGAAATGCATTTCTGTTTAAGCCACTCAGTCTGTGGTACTTTTTTATGGCAGCCCTAGCAAATGATATATCTGATCTCATTAGGTTCTCACAGCCATTATGGTAAAGGGCTTCTGATCCCTAGGGTAGCCCAAGGCAGGAGAGAGAGAGGAATGGGCCCCATGAGGTTGTCTGAGAATGACCTGCTGACAATCAGACTGGTGCCCACAAAGTGGCAATTACCCTGGTGAGGCTGCCAGGGTTGGGGTTGTTGCCATGGTAAGGGCTGGCGGCCCCCAGCTCTGTGAGTTCAGAACCAGCCCACTGAGAATGAGAGCAACATAGCTGCACTTGACTGGGTCCTGCCTCTGTGCCAAGCACATGCTCAGTGATGTCAAAGAGTCTGTGGGTGGGAGCTGTCATCACCTTACTGTATGGATGGGGACATGGAGGTTCAGGGAGCTTCCCCGACTTGCCCAGGGCAACACAGTTTACAGGGACTAGAAGTAGAACATGAACCCAGTTCTGTCTGGCTCCAGGACTTGGCATCACACCAAGCAACTCAGAGACATGGCATCTATATTTATAAACCCGATGCCAAGGGATCCATTTCCAGCGAGGAATGTACCCCCATGTGATCTGGAATGCTCCAGGGCTTTGGGAGGATGTTTTGCTCCCTGTAGCCAACTTGTCACAGGGATGCTTGGTGACCCTGGAATTGGAGTGATGAGAGTGAGTTTTCTTCTTTCAAGGCACAGTGGTCAGGAGGACACACCTGGTGGAGCCAGCCTGCGTCTCAGCTCTGACACTTGCCGGCCATGTGAACAGGGACAAGCTGCTTAATCTCATTGTTCCTCTGTTTCCTCATCCAGGAAACACAGAAGATGCAAATGGCAGAGTCCCTCCTAAGGCCATTTAGGAGGACGAGGGCATCAGGTTCCCATGCCAGGCTGGGCGAGGAGGCCACTCACATCCGTGGAGGGGCTCACTGTACCAAGAGGTCAGGAGATGGAGACACTTCTGGGCAATCTTGGCTCAGCAACATCTCCTTGTCCTTCCCTTTCCCGGACACCAGATCTAATCTAGTTGGTTTATTATCTTTTCTAACAGAATCTAATCCAATGACTCTTGATTGTCCCCCATGGGGTTTTGGAAACCAGGCTCTACACTCGCGCATTCTCCTGGTCCACTTAGATGGCTCATCTCTTCCTTTTGTGGGTGGATTTTGGTAACTAGAAGATTCTCTCCTTGTTCTTTCCCCTCCTCCTCCCATTAGAATGTAAGTTTGCTGAGGGCAGGAGTGTGACCCTCTTGTTAACGATTGAATCTGCAGCGAGTGTGTGCTTGGATTAGCTTGAGGTCATGATGCAAATGAAAAGGGTTGGACTGGAATCCAGATCTCAGGGCTCCCAAGAAGATCTTCTTGGTCCCCCATCCCTCCCTTCCTTCATACACCGTGCCAGATGCCCGGTTTCCAGCAGGGAAAAGACAGACACTCACCCTCTGCCTTGATGGGTTTCTTTCCTCGCATGCCAGTGCCTCCTTGGAAGCCTCCTGTTAATCACCCCAGTGTGCTCAGTTCTTTTCAGCCTCCAGGTTTTTGTCCTGCTGTTTCCTCCCCTGGAGCCGCCTTCTCCCTGCTGTGTGTGCTGGCTCCTCCTGGGGAGCCTGTCCACACCTGCCTCCCTGCGATGGCTGTTGTTCTGTTTCCCCTGCTCACTGCCCTGTCAGTCACAATCTGCTCACACAGGTTTGCTTGCTTGTTATCCACGCCCCCACTAAGCTTAAAGCCTCGCAAGGGCAGCAACTCTGTAGTCGTATTTACAGCGACGTCTACATGGACTCTGAGCTTGAAAACCACCTGGTGATTGAAAGAATGAAGGACTCTGCTTTCTAGTAGGTGAATGACTCTTTGTCAAAGGATTACACAAAAAACAAACAATGATGCACTGAGGTAACTGCTGTGAAGGGAGTTTACAGTGTGCACGAGGGCACAACACACTGGGGCTGACCTCTGCTGGGTCTTGCATGGAGGCACACACAACCCTGTGGGGTAGGAGCTGGTGTTGCTTCCTCAGAGAAGCATCCCTGATACCCCAGATGAGTGCAGGCCTCCCTGTCATGTGGCTTGACAGCTCCCTGTACTTTCCCTACAGCACTTATTGCAACGATACACATTTATACAATTAGTTTTATTTTCATTGTGCTGAAACGTGCATAAAATTTGCTATTTGTGACGTTCGGTACATTCACAGTGTTGCTCAACCATCACTGCAATCTAGTTCCAGAAATTTTCATCATCTCAAAAGGAAACCCCATACACTTTAAACGGTCACTCCCCATCCTCCATACCCCGGGAAACACTCATCTTTCTGTCTCTATGATTTGCCTATTCTAGATATTTTTATAAATAAGATGTAATTAGTTAAAAATTTTTCCCCCCACAGTTATAAAAAAGAATGAAATCACATCTTCTGCAGCAACATGGATGGAGCTGGAGGCCATTATCCTAAGTGAAATGACTCAGAAACAGAAAATCAAATACCGTGTGTTCTCACTTATAAGTGGGAGCTAAACAATGGTTCCTCATGGACATAAAGAGAGAAATAATAGACACTGGTGACTCCAAAATCCAGAAGGGTGGGAGGAGGGTGAGGGTTGAAAAATTACCTATTAGATGCAATGTTTACTATTTGGGTGATGGGTTCACCAGAAGCCCAACCTCACCATTACACAATATATTCATGTAACCTGTACATGTGCCCCCTGAAACTATAAAAAACAAAAACCAGTGGAGGAAAATATTTTCTTCCTCTCTTTTCGTCTCCCTCAGGGTAAGAATTGTAGGATTTGTGTCTGTCTGGCTTACCTTCGCCCAGTCCTGGCACAGAGGCTGGCATATGCTCTATGCCCCCCAAACAGTGGTGGCATGATGGAAGAACATTTTCTCACTGCACGTCTGCAAGCTCACTGGATGAAAACGGTGTGACTTATAGGATACAGGAGTCAGCGTGCTTGGGTACATTTCCTCCAAATGCCTCTTGCTAGATCAAGTATTACCTTAGTCTTGTTATTAAACACCTTGGCACATCAATTTCCTCATCAATGAATTGGGGAGAGTTGTAATGCCTGCCTCCTTCGGGTAACACAAGGACCACTGACACTCTATCTGCACAAGTGCCTGTTGCAGCAGCTGGCCCAGAGCAGGCTCTCAGGATCACTAGCTATTATTATATTCCTTGTGCTTTTCAACCCCAAGTTCTGGACTGGGTCATACACAGAGTCTATGGCAAATGCACGTTAGTTTGAATGATGCCTAAAAGGGTTTAAAAATTAGGCAGGTGGATGCCTAGGTCAAAACTGAAGAGAGTTCAGTTGGGATGATGATAAAGAAGACTTCTCCCATGAGATTTTGTTCAGTTGTGCTGCAACACCAGTATCTCAGAGACTTACAACACTGCGAGTGTGTTTGGCTCACTTTGTAGGTCCCTGTGGGCCAACTGTGGCTCTGCTCCATGGGCTTTTTATTCTGAGATCCAGGCTGAGGATGCAGCTCTCATCTGGGCTGTGCTGCTCCTGTCGCATGGCAGAGGGGAGTGACAGGGTTGGCTCCAAGACTCCTGCTCCCGTGTTGCATACATCACTACTGCTTATATCCTGAGGCCACACCAATCACAGCCAAGCCAAGCAGGGCAGCCACGGTGATCTCTTCCAGGGAGTGCAGCAAATGAATGGGAATAATTATACACAACCATGCTGTGGTCTCAGAGCTTTAGTTATGTTTCGGGCATCTTCTGATGCATCCCTCTAGTTCATGCACTCCAACTCTCTACCCACAAGTTAGAACCATCATCCCAAGAGTTTTGAGAGGGTTGTCAGCTAGCAGTAGCTACTCTGTGGTCTGTGAGGCTCTCCTGCTCTGCAGATTTGGTCCATAGATGGAAAGCTTTGAAACTCCGTTTGTGGCAGTGTTATTTATGGTAATGGAAAACTGGGAAGAATCTAAATATCCAGCAATAGGGGAAAGGGAATAAATGGTGGTTTGTTCACACAAATGGTACTCTGTACCACCATCAAAATAAATAAATGACAGCAAAGTATTAAATTGGAGGAATCTCCAAAACATAAATAGTGAGTGGAAAAAGCAGATGTGGGATGATACCATGTGAAAATATGCAAAGTGTTGGAAACCATCTGGCAGTTCCTTAAAATGTTAAAATAAACATAAGTTACTATATCACCAAGTGATTCTACTCCTAGGTATGTAACCAAGAGAACTGAAAATGTCTGTCTGTATGAAAACTTGCACATGAATATTCATAGCAGCATTATTCATAATAGCTGAAAAGTAGAAGCAACCTAAATGTCCATCAACCGATGACTGGAAAAAGTAGTATATCCACCAAATGGAATATTATTTGGCCATAAAAAGGAATGAAGTACTGATACATGCCATAACATGGATGAATCTTGAAAGCATTATGCTACATGAAAAAAGTCAGTCACAAAAATCTCATATTTCATGATTCTGCTTGTATAAAAAGCTCATCAGCCGTGTGCAGTGGCTCATGCCTGTTGCAGTTTGGGAGGCCAAGTCAGGAGAATTGCTTGAGTCCAGGAGTTCAAGAGCAGCCTGGGCAACTAAGTGACGTCCTGTATCTATAAAAAATAAAAAAAATTAGCTGGACATGGTGGCATATGCCTGTGGTCCCAGCTACTCGGGAGGCTAAGGTGGGAGGATTACTTGAACCCAGGAGGTTGAGGCTGCACTGAGCTGTAATCATTCCACTGTACACCAGCCTGGGCAGCAGAGCAAGACCTTGCCTGAAAAACAAAAAAGTCCATTATAGGCCAATCTATGGGGACAAAAGTTATATTAGTGGCTGCCAGGGGCTAGGGAGAGGGGAGAATGAGGCATGATTGCTTAAATGATTGCTTAAATGGCATGAGGTTTCCTTCTGAGCTGATAAAAATATTCTAGATCTAGATAGTGGTGATAGTTGCACAATACTTTGTATGTACTAAATGTCACTGAATTATACACTTCAGAAAGGTTAAAGCTGGATGTGGTGGCTCACACCTGAAATCCCATCACTTTGGGAGGCGGGCGGATCACTTGAGTCGAAGAGTTTGAGACCAGCCTTGGCAACATGGTGAAACTCCATATCTACAAAAATTACAAAAACTAGCTGAGCATGGTGGCATGCGCCTGTAGTCCCAGCTACTTAGGAGGCTGAGGTGGGAGGATCACCTGAGCCCTGGAGGTTGAGGCTGCAGTAAGCTGAGATCATACCACTGCACTCTAGCCTGGGTAACAGAGAGAGACCCTATAATGTTAAATTTTATCATGTTATGTGTGTTTTACCACAGTAGGGAAAGATAAGCAGGACAACACATATATAGTGTGTATAAAAACCCACAGGGAGGAACTGCATATACCTATATCAGATTATTATTATACAGCAGAATATTAGTTATCTCTGGGGAAGGAGAAAAGGGGCTGGGAGAATGGATGAGCAGTGAAGGAATTTCCAGCATACTATACCTGTGACATTTTATTGCTTTAGAATGCTTTTGAGGGCATTTTGTCAAAATGGCAAAATGTCAACATTGATTAAATCTGGGTTAGTGTGGGAGTATTTATTGTATGATTCTCTGCATTTTTCTGAATGTTTGAAATATATCATAATTAGAAGAAAGCCCAGCAGCTTGGAAAGCCCTGTCTCTGGACAGCTGAAAGTGTGCCTGTGTCTTCTACCTCACTGCATTCTGGGAGCAGGTGACTTAGGGAACAGGGAACATTCGATTTCATTGTGTTTTTGCCTGGCTGTATCCCATTATTTTAGATTCTATTGAAATTAATGATGCAGGGACCTTATTTTTTTCCACCCAGGCCTGGAACTTTAACTCTGATCAATGAATTTCATTTTCCAGAGGCATAGTGATGGGCTGGGGGTTTTCATCTCAGATAATTGCCTTTTTTCCTTTTGTTTGGTGAAAGACAGAATTTTCCTTTCAGGCCCAAACTATTCAAAAATAAGGCAGTAAACTTGTTTTCTCAGTTTGCGATTTTTAAAATGAGTTATTCCATCATCATTATAAGCAATTCTCCAATCTATAGAAACTCTCAGAAATGATGAAGTGGGAGACAGAGGAAGCTCGGTTGCTAATTTTAGATGTTACTGATTATGTCGCTTGAACAAACAAATTCTGAGAGTGTCTCTGGGGATGAGGCAGGAGGCGGTGGGGAGTTGTTTTTCCTCAGTAAGATTTAATACCTTTCTGGGTCCTGTTCTTTTTTCCTATAAAACAAAATGATTACCCTTGTTGTTTCCTGAGTGCCTATGCAATGAAGTTACCAATCGTTTTAACAAAATATAGCCATATTTTACATATCCAGCAGCAAGCATAATATCCCTGGGGTCACTATTGTTCAAACCTTTTCTGAAGGTCCCTTCAAGGTCATGTTGTCCAACAAACTCGTTTTACAGATGAGAAAACTGAGGCCCAGTTTGGCAACAAGATTTGTCCATGATCCTGAAGTCTGTTTTCTATTTCAAGGTGAAATCTCTCTATGATCTACTCACTAATCTACCTCACTCACCAGTTGTGTATTCCAATGTCTTTTGTCTGTGAAAATCAAACTTTTCTTTCCAAGGGTGTAGATTGCCCACTAAAAATTTTTCCTTGGGACAATCAGGCTGTGAAAAAACTCTGCATGTTGGAGTCAGAAAGCCTGGTTAAAATACCTGCTTTATCTGAGAACCTGTATGATTTTGGGCCAGTCATTTCTCTTGCATGATTATCAGTTTCCTTCTATATAAATTAGGATAAGGATCCCCAAATTGAAGGGTTGTTGTGAGACAACAGAGGTTCCCTGTGTTTGAGAATCTTGGAGTCAAAGAAAGGGGCCCAGCAGGTAGTACCTGGGCATGAGCAAAAGTTCAAATGGCAGTGGCCGGGCGGGATGGCTCATGCCTGTAATCCCAACACCCTGGGAGGCCAAGGCGGGTGGATCACTTGAGGTCAGGAGTTCGAGACCAGCCTGGCCAACATGGTGAAACCCCGTCTCTACTAAAAATATAAAAATTAGCTGGGTGTGGTGGCGCATGCCTGTAATCCCAGCTACCCTGGAGGCTGAGGCAGGAGAATCACTTGAACCCAGGAGATGAAGGTTGCAGTGAGCTGAGGTTGCACCACTGCACTCCAGCCTGGGTGACAGAGTAAGACTCTGTCTCAAAAAAAAAAAAAAAAAAAAAAAAAAAAAAAGTTCCACTGGCAACAGAGCCAGCCTCAGCCTTCACACACTGGCATGTTACCAGTGAAAACTGGCTTCTCTCGGGCTCATACACGTGCTAAGCATTGTATTCATTGCAGTTTGTGGATTTTCTTTTTAAATTCTCATATAACCCTTTAATGTAGGTGCTATCGTTATCCTCATTTCAACTGATAGGGAAACTAAGGCACAGATGGGTGAAGCAACTCACTGAAGGTCACACAGCCACTGGAGAGCAGCCAGAATTTGCACTCAGGCCTGCTGGCTCCAGGGCCCTTGTGTGTGTAACCTCAAGGCTGTCATTCTTTTCTGCTTTTGTGTCCAAGGAGGTATTTGCAGATCAGTAAGATGTCCTTAGCTGATGAACCCCAGAATCTTATCATCTCAATCCAGAAATCTTCAGAATATCTTCATGGTTTATGAAGGAACACTAGGGAAAGACATAGCAGACAGTACAACCCAGATGATGTCAGCCAGGCCTCAAATTTCCTTTCCTTGACAGGGGTCACTTTCTTATTTACTTTCTGGCTGTTGGCAGGATGATTTCTTTCTTTCTTTTTTTAAATTTTATTATTATTATACTTTAAGTTTTAGGGTACTTGTGCACAACATGCAGGTTTGTTACGTATATATACATGTGCCATGTTGGTGAGCTGCACCCATTAACTCGTCATTTAGCATTAGGTATATCTCCTAATGCTATCCCTCCCCCCTCCCCCCACCTCACAACAGTCCCCAGTGTGTGATGTTCCCCTTCCTGTGTCCATGTGTTCTCATTGTTCAATTCCCACCTATGAGTGAGAACATGCGGTATTTGGTTTTTTGTCCTTGCGATAGTTTGCTGAGAATGATAGTTTCCAGCTTCATCCATGTCCCTACAAAGGACATGAACTCATCATTTTTTATGGCTGCATAGTATTCCATGGTGTATATGTGCCACATTTTCTTAATCCATTCTATCATTGTTGGACATTTGGGTTGGTTCCAAGTCTTTGCTATTGTGAATAGTGCCACGATAAACATACATGTGCATGTGTCTTTATAGCAGCATGATTTATAATCCTTTGGGTATATACCCAGTAATGGGATGGCTGGGTCAAATGGTATTTCTAGTTCTAGATCCCTGAGGAATCGCCACATCGACTTACACAATGGTTGAACAAGTTTACAGTCCTATCAACTGTGTAAAAGTGTTCCTATTTCTCCACATCCTCTCCAGCACCTGGCAGGATGATTTCTAAAAGAAAGAGCTTGTGTTAAAGGATATACAATTACAGTGAGATAGAAGGAGTAAGTTCTGCATCCTATAACACTGTAGGGTGACAATAGTTAACAATAATATATTATATAGTGTATTATTCTGTTTTCATGCTGCTGATAAAGACATACCCAAGACTGGGTAATTTATAAAGAAAGAGATTTAATGGACTCACAGTTCATCATGGCTGGGGAGGCCTCAAAATCATGGTGGAAGGTGAAAGGCACGTCTTACATGGCAGCAGACAAGAGAGAAAGAGAACCAAGTGAAAGGGGAAACCCCTTATAAAGTCATCAGATCTCATGAGACTTATTCACTATCAACAGAACACAATGGGTGAAACTGCCTCCGTGATTCAATTATCTCCCACTGGGTCTCTCCCACAACACGTGGGAATTATGGAAGCTATAATTTAAGATGAGATTTGGGTAGGGACAGAGGCAAACCGTACCATATAGTTTCAAATCACTAGGAGGAAGATATTGAATGTTCCCAACACAAAGAAATGATGAATGTTTGAGTCGATGCATATGCTAATTACCCTAATCTGTTCATTATACATTATATGTATCAAAACATTACTATGTACCTTGTAAATAGGTACAATTATTATACATCATTTAAAATAATGAAATTTAAAAATGGCACCTGGAGTTTTATTTACTTGGGATAAGGAGAGACTGAAGAGGGAGACCATATATTTCGAAAGGATGTTTTGAAAGCTGACCCGGGATGAATGCTCTTGCCTTCCAAATTTCAGATCAGAGCAACTTCCTTGGCATCACCTGCTTCCACCAACTCTGTCTGCACCAGGAAAAATCAGGTCAGCTACTTACTCAACAGGACCTCTGACATTGTTTCCTGTGGACAGAGTTCCCTGAGGTCTTCACTGCAATAGAGATGGAACCACTGAGAATGGATTTGGGCCCTGGTAAGAACATTCCTTTGGTGCCCCCAGCAAGGGACCCCACTAAAAATCTTTAGGCATGTGATTTATAGTGCATGTCGTAGAATGGTGCCCTGCAACCCCTTTTCTATTGCTGAACAGAGTCCTGGTTTTCTGTGCTGGCTTCCCCATTCTCTGGGAGGCTCTGAGTGGGGAGGAATATCAAGAAGAAGGCGGCAGTTTTGATGCCCTGTTTCCTGCTCTGTCTTACGCTGCAACCCCTCAGCCTCCCACACCTACCTGTGCCCTCACTTTTCCTTTCATCCACGTACGTCCAGCCTCATAGACTGAGAATCCATGGCCCAGGTCCTCTCCCAGTCCTTGTTAGTATCTATTTTACATGTCAATGGAGCATATTCTATCGACAGTGCTATTTCTCTTTCTTTTTTTTTTTTTCAAATAAGTTCTTCAGTATTACCACATAAGGAAAGCCAATCTTCTCATCAGCCTAAAAGTCTGCATTGTGCCCTTGTCAATGAACAATGAGAACACATGGACACAGGGAGGGGAACATCACACACTGGGGCCAGTCACGGGGTGGGGAGCAAGGGGAGGGAAAGCATTAGGACAAATACCTACTGCATGCTGGGCTTAAAACCTAGGTGACGGTTTAATAGGTGCAGCAAACCACCATGACGCATGTATATCTATGTAACAAACCTGCACGTTCTACACATGTAGCCCAGAACTTAAAGTAAAATAAAAATAAATTAGTTAAGTCCACATCTCTTATCTGCACTTCTGAAATCTGTGAAGCTTCATAAACCAGTTCTTCTGCTGAGAAAGTTCTTTTTCCTAACCTCACCTGAACAGATATGAGGCTATTTGTATTCTTTATTGATCCCTCTTATGATGACTGCGTATCTGTTTTGCTGCTGCTACTAATGTCTTTGATGTATCGCCCTAGACTCTGCTGGTTATGATATGCAATAGAATATAAGCAACAAATAGATCTTCTAAAATTGGGAACATTTTGATTTCCAAAATACATTAGGCCCTAAAGGTTTTAGATAAAAAATTGTGTACCTATATAATGTGCCACACAAGCTGCTTATCTGTTCTCTTGTTGCCGTGTGTTTGCGATTTTTTAAAAACACTACTCTATCATATAAAGATATAAAGTTACTCCTCACCAGTCCCTCCTTCCTTTGGGATTATTTCCTTGGGTACACTCCTCAGAACTAAATTATTTTACACTGGGCAGGAGCAGTTTTATAGATTGTGTGTCTGCTGCCAGGTTAGTTCCCCAGAACTGTTAAGTTTGTGAGCACCAACGACACCTGATCACTCTCTCCTCACTCCAGGGAGGGGGATTTGTGTAGGATGCTGTCTTGTTCAGATGAGGCTGTGAAAGTGAGCAAGCTGTGGGACTCCACATAAATGATCAGTTACCCTGTGAATGTCTGCTTGGATTTCTGGGTGCAATGTGGTCTCCTCAATTCTGTTGACTGGCTGAGGCCCAGGCTGTTGGCTGGCTTTCTAGGGGGTATCCATCTACTCATCATCCATCCATGCTTCCATCTTTTCACCTGCCCATCCATCCATCCATCCATCCATCCATTCATCATCCATTCACCCTTCTACCATCCATCGATCCACCCATTTATCCATCCACCCATCCACCTACCCATCCATCCATCCATCCACCCACCCCCCCACCCCCCACCCCCACCCCGATCTATCCATCCACCTATCCACCCACCTATCCATCCAGCCAGTTATCCATCTAGCCATCCTTCCTTCATGGGATATTTGTTGAGATCCTATCCCTTATCCAGGAAGCAGGAAGAATGCAGCAGGCAAGACAGACAAAGTCCTTGCTCTCATGGAGCCTGTGATACAGTGGGCATGGGTAAGGGGAGGCAGACAATAAATAACAAATAAACAAGATGATATCAGATAGGATTAAATATAGTAAAAATAAAATGAAGTGGGGTGTGGTGGCTCGTGCCTGTAATCCCAGCACTTTGGAAGGCCAAGGTGGGCAGATTGCTTGAGCCCAGGAGTTTGAGGCCAGCCTGGGCAACCTGGAGAAACCCTGTTTCTATAAAAAAAGTACAAAAAATTAGCCAGGCATGGTAGCATGTTCCTATAGTCCCAGTTACTTGCTGGGGCTGAGGCGGGAGGATCGCTTGATCCTGGGAGGCAGAGGTTGCAGTGGGCTAAGATCGCGCCACTGCACTCCAGCCTAGGCTACAGAGTGAGACCCTGTTTAAAAAAAAAAAAAAGAAAGAAAAAGAAAAAAAATGAAGTGATAGGATTAGGGGAAGCCTGTCTATTCTGATTTAAAAAGAAGTACCTTAAGGACCTAAGGATAAAGTCTATAAACTTAATATAGGAAGAAAGTAATCCACAAGTCTACTCTGTGTTCATTCTTCAAAAGTCACATGACAGAGGGTAAAGACTAATAGCCCCAGACACCAGCAATGATGTGTCAATACTCACAAGGCGTGGTTTGAGCTAACATCCATGCCAAGGCCATCAAGACTAGTATATTTCCACTAGTTTGTACAGGAAAATGAAGGAAGGCTTTTTGAGGAGGTGGTGCTTGATATGAGGCCTGGATGGCAAGAAGGAAACCATCATTCAAAGATCTTGGGGGAGATGCCTCCAAGCAGAAGAAATAGCAAGTGTAAAGGCCTTGAGTGGGAAGGAGCTGACATTTTGAAGGAAGACATGGGGGCAATTTCTCCCTTCCCTCGGCCCCTTGGAAACCACCATTCCACTCTAATTCTAGGAGTTGACTATTTTAGATACCTCATGTAAGTGCAGTCAGGAAACATTTGTCTTTCTTTTTTTAAAGATAACATTGTTGAGATGTAATTGGCATATAAGACCTGCACATACGGATGTGCACAATTAGTTGCGTTCGGGCAAAAGGCACACACCTGTGCTGTCATCACCACAATCAAGGTCATAGACATATCCAACATCTCCCAATTGGATGGTGTAGATATAAAACAATTTCATCATTATGCAAAATTTTCTTAGACAATGCTGGTCTAATTTGAAATATAAGCAGGCCTATCATTGTCCAGGGAGGGCTTCCTTGGTGACTGTTAGGGGTTGAATTGTGTACCTCCAAAATTCATGTTGAAATCCTAACCCCCAGTACTTCAGAATGTAACTATATTTAGAGATAAAGTCTTTAAGGAGGTAATTAAGATTAAATAAGGTCATTGGGATGGGCTGTAGTCCAATATAATTGTCGTCCTTCTAAGAAGAGGAAATTAGGGTTTAGACTCACATAGACCATGTGAAGACACAGTGAGAAACTGATCATCTGCAAGTCAAGGAGAGAGGCCTTCTGACACCTTGTTCTTGGACTTCCAGTCTCCAAAACTGTCAGAAAATAAATTTCTGTTGTTTAATCCACCCAGTCTGTGGCACTTTGTTACGGCAGCCTGAGCAGCAAAACAGTGATTTTATTCTTTGATCTGCTTATAACACAGGAGAATGCATTGAACTCTTTGGGAATTCAATCCTGTTCAGTCTTGGCCTGTGGAAATATACTAGTCGTAATAGCCTTGGCATGGATGTTAGCTCAAGCCACACCTTCTGAGTATTGATGCATCATCCCTGGTGTCCAGAGCTATTATAATCTTCACCCTCTGTCATGTGACTTTTGAAGAATGAACACAGAGTAGCCTTTGTGGATTGCTTTATTCCTGTAATTAAGTTTATAGCCTTTAATCTTAGGTCGTTAATGTATTTCTTTTTAAATTAGTAAATAAGTAACTAATAGACATAAGAAAAAAATTCCATACAGCTCAAGAAAAGCAGGGGAAAATAAATTCTTAAGACAATAACAGTACAGGGTCAGGAGCAAGGAAACCAAATTCCTAGTTCAACATTGAATAGCTTGGATTTTAAAAATGTTATGTAATTTTTTATATATAAGATAATGTTACATAATGATAGTTACATTATCACTGTGACATTATTACATATATTATGGAATTATAGTTTATGTATATGTATGCATGTGCATATCTATATGTGTAGATATATAGTACTGTGGTTCCTCCTTGTCCTCAGTCTTGCTTTTCAAAAGTTCAGTTACCTGCCGGGCACGGTGGCTCACGCCTGTAATCCCAGCACTTTGGGAGGCCTAGGTGGGTGGATCACGAGGTCAGGAGATCGAGACCATCCTGGCTAACACGGTGAAACCCCGTCTCTACTAAAACAAATACAAAAAAAAAATTAGCTCTGCATGGTGGTGGGCGCCAGCTACTCAGGTAGTCCCAGCTACTCGGGAGGCTGAGGCAGGAGAATGGCGTGAACCCGGGAGGCAGAGCTTACAGTGAGCCGAGATCACGCCACTGCGCTCCAGCCTGGGCGACACAGTGAGACTCCGTCTCAAAAAATAAAATAAAATAAAATAAAATAAAAAGTTCAGTTACCTGCAGTCTACTGCAGTCTGAAAATATTGAATGGAAAATTCCAGAAATAAACTATTCCTAAATTTTAAACCGTGCGTCATTCTGAGTGATGAAATCTTGTGCCATCCTTCTCTGTTCCACCTAGGACATGACTCATCCCACCATATCCACCCTGTATACGCTCCCTGGCCATTAGTCATTTAGTAGCTGTTTCAGTTATGTGAAAACCTGTCTTGGTATTACAGTGTGGGTATTCAAGTGACCCTCATTTTCAAAATGCAAGAGTAGCGATGCTGGCATATTGTTATAATTGTTCTATTTCATTATCAGTTGTTAATCTCTGACTGTGCCTAATTTATAAATTAAACATCCTAGGGATGTATGTCTTGAAAAAGCCATACCATAGTCCATATAGGGTTTGGTACTGTCTGTAGTTTCTGGCATCCACTGGGGTTCTTGGAATGTATCCCCTAGGACTACTTTAAATTATGAAGAATCACATTTAAATGGATAAACCTACCACTCACAGGGAACTTTTCTAATACTATTGAATTGATCTACGTGCTGCTCCTAATCCCATTCCTTCACCCGTCTTTCAGCATTAAGTACTACCCTGAAATTAAAAAACATCATTTCTTTCTTTCTTTCTTTCTTTTTTTTTTTTTGAGACAGTTTCGCTCTTGTTGTCCAGGCTGGAGTGCAGTGACGTGATCTTGGCTCACTGCAACCTCCACCTCCTGGGTTCAAGTGATTCTCCTGTCTCAGCCTCCCAAGTAGCTGGGACTAGAGGCGTGCCACCACGCCCGGCTCATTTTTGTATTTTTAGTAGAGACGGGGTTTTGCCATGTTGGCCAGGCTGGTCTCAAACTCCTGACCTCAGGTCATCCGCCCACCTTGGCTCCCCAAAGTGCTGGGATTACAGGTGTGGGCCACCAGGCCTGGCCTTCTTTGTTTTTTTAACAACAGGGCTTCAGTACTTCTCTATGTACCCCCTAAACATGATCTAATTTAGGATTGTTTGTGTTTTAACTTTCTAAAAGTAGTATCACGCTTACATGTAGTACTCCATGAGTTACTTCTTTTCATTCAATATTATGCTTCTAGGATTTATCCATGCTGCTTGGAGCTATAATTTCATTGTCTTCACTGTACAGCGTTCCATTGCATGAATACATAATTTAGGGCCAGGTGCGGTGGCTCACGTCTGTAATCTCAGCACTTTGGGAGGCCAAGGGCGGGGTGGATCATGAGGTCAAGAGATCGAGACCATCCTGGCCAACATGGCAAAACCCCGTCTCTACTAAAAATACAAAAATTAGCTGGGTGTGGTGGTGTGCACCTGTAGTCTCAGCTATTTGGGAGGCTGAGACAAGAGAATTGCTCGAACCCGGGAGGCGGAGGTTGCAGTAAGCTGAGATCGTGCCACTGCACTCCAGCCTGGGCGACAGAGTGAGACTCTGTCTCAAAAACCAAAACCAAAACCAAAACCATAATTTATTTATTATCTGTTGGTAGATAGTTGGGTTCCTTGCCAAGAATGTTGTTTTTGACATTCTTGTGCATGTCTCCTATTGTATATTACAATAGCTTCTCTTAGTTATGTACCTACAATGCTTTTATAATTTAAAAAGTTTGAAGGATATGTACAAATGTAAAATATGCTTGAAAGTAATTCTCTATTTGAGTAAAATTAAACAAATAAATATTGTTTTGTTTGAAACAATCTAGTCATAGGACATTCCAGAAACTGATCTTTTATTGTATCATTAGCAGCTCCTGTAGCTTATCTCATTTCTTACAATAAATAAAGGTAGTTCAGAATCTTTAACTCAGTAGCTTTCATTGAAGTATCTTTAAAAGCTCATATGTGAGATGCTGTAATCTTCCTTTTATTTTCACGCCTATATCCTGATTTCTTGACTAGGTGGTAAACAATGTGAAGGTATATAATGAAGATATATTGCCTCCATTTACGGGGAAGGAAATTGAGACTCAGCGAAATTGAGTATTTTGCCCAAGTCACAAAACAGAGCTGGGAATCAGTCCAAAACCCATGCATGTCTTGCTACGGGATGCTGTGGGTCACAGATGTTTGTCTCCTTCTCCCCCAGTGTCTGCTCTCACCTCTTGCTACTGGGGTTGGCACATGAGAAAAGGAAGCCTCTGTATTTGGCAGGCTGGTTGTCTACTAATTGCTGCCATTTCTTAAATGCCTGCTATGTGCTTCCCAGACACAGTGCTAAAAACTCTAGCTGAGGCTGAGTTAATCCTCATGACAACAATATGATACTGATGTTATTCTCTACATTTCTCAAGTTTAGGGGAATGAGGCCCAGAATGAATGACATTCAAGATCGCACAGGTAGAAGAGACAGCAGAGTTGGGTCTCTAATCCAGGTCTGTCTTACTCCCAAGCCTTTATTCTTTCTAAAAATATCATATTGCTTTCAGAAGGAGAAAAAGCCAAATGTGCTTCCAATGTGGTATTACTTCCCATCAGGCTCTGATTAAGTATCTGTGCCTATGTTGCTAGAAGGAGGCAGAGTGACACAGAAATGTTTAGAATGATTATGAAAACTTAATTTAGATGTGCCTCTGGGGGGATACCACCCAGGGCTCAAACCCAAAACAGAACCATTTGAGTGATTTTTGACTTTTGATACCCAAAGTCCTAGTCCCTGCTGGGATTTAACTAGGATGATAAGGAAGTTGGTCTGCATACACACAGGTAATTGATGATCTTCAGAGTGGGGTTGGGTTTAAAAGCATAGACTCTGAAGTTGGGTGGACTTGAGTTCAACCCTGGCTCTTCCACTTATGAGTTGTGCGATCTTGGATAAGTTACTTAACTTCTCTGAGCCTAAGTTTTTCCATCTTTGGAGTGGTAATAATTAACAGTGACATCTTTATAGAGTTTTTGTGATGATTGATTTAACTCATGCAAACCTCATAAAATAATGCGCTATCAGCTATTGTTAGTATTGAGTGATAATAGTAAAGAGACAGAGCAGTGAATCAGGCTAAGCTTCAGGGATTCGTCAAGAAATGAGAGGAATGGCCAGGTTATTCCACTGTGGGTGATTAAAAATCTGTACATTTGTGTTGCTTTGTGATCTTTGGACAAAGTCCACTAGATCAGTGGTCCCCAACCTTTTTGGCACCAGGGACCGGTTTTGTGGCAGACATTTTTTTCCACTGACAAGGTTGAGGGAATGGTTTCGGGATGAAACTGCTCCACCTGAGATTATCAGGCATTAGATTCTCATAAAGAGTACACAACCTAGATCCCTCTCATGCGCAGTTCATAGTAAGGTTTGTGCTCTAATGCTGCTGCTGATCTGACAGGAGGGGGAGCTCAGGTGGTAATGCTCGCCCAGCTCCTGCTGTGTGACCTGGTTCCTAACAGGCCACAGACAGTACCAGTCCACTGCCTGGAGGCTGGGGACTCCTGCACTAGATTCTCTCAGTAGCCCTGCAAAGCTAGCAGGGCCTACCTGATGGCCCTCTACTATCAACGAGAAAGCTAGGCCATGCAGAGAGTGGGAGGACAAGTGACTCACTCAAGGTTTCTCTTGCTTTTTCTTTCTCTCCCTTCCTTCCTTTCTGCCTTCCCTCCCCTCCCCTCCCTTCCTTCCTCTCCCCTCCCTTTCCCTCCCCTCCCCTCCCCTTCTGCCTCTCCCTCCCCCCTTCCCCTCCCTCCCTCCCTACCTTCCTTCCTTCCTTCTTTGCTTTCTTTCTTTTCTATCCTTCCTTCCTTTCTTTTCTTTTTTTCAATTGATGAATAATAATTGTATCTGTTTAAGAGGTATAATGTGATGGTTATATATATACATGTCATAAAATATTAAATCAAACTAATTAACATATCCATCACCTCACCTACTTACCACTTTTTCCCCCACCTGCTCTTTCTGGGGACAGAACTCAGGTGGCTTATTTGAATCCTACTTTGGTTGAAGTTTTCCGTGTGTGTGTGTGTGTGTGTTTATGTGTGTTTAGTTTCCAAAGGGACTTAGAAAATAAAGACTTACAAAAATCCCATTAAAAAGGACATTTCCTCTCCATTGCAAAGACCCAACATGACCGCTTCTTTTGGCATTTATTAAAATGGCAAATTGGAACTGCTTGAGTGTGGGTTCTTATGGAAATCATGCGTGGGCTGGCAGCTGTGTTGGCATGAGGAGGGTTTGCTTTGAAGCCCTCTGAACTGTTCTAGCTTCATAGATAAACACCTGTGGCAGAGATTGGTCTTTAAAATAAAGGGTCTTTCTCTAACTTGTGTAGAAATCAGGTATTCTGTTGTTCTTTTCTCTTAGAATTATCCAGTTATGCTTACTAGTGTTTTCTTCTTTTTTTTTTTTTTTTAAATGGAGACGGAGTCTCACTCACTCTGTCACCCAGGCTGGAGTGCAGTGGTATGATCTCAGCTCACTGCAACCTCCGCCTTCCAGGTTCAAGCCATTCTTCTGCCTCAGTCTCCCAAGTAGCTGGGACTACAGGCACACCACCACCACACCCAGCTAAGTTTTGTATTTTTAGTAGAGATGGGGTTTCACCATGTTGACCAGGATTATCTCGATCTCTTGACTTCGTCATCCACCCACCTCAGCCTCCCAAAGTGTTAGGATTACAGGCGTGAGCCACCACGCCCAGACGAGAAGTGTTTTCTTTCCATGTTTCCAAGAAGTTGCCATAGTTATAGCTTGGGTTATTTGTACCAAAAGCAAAACATTAACATGGTACATTTTAAAGAGAATAACATAACTTTTTGACAATATAACTGGGTGGGGAAATTACCCAATCTTGGGCAGAATCCAGCTAACCTGCTGCTGCTGACAGCATGGCTGAGCTGGGTCAAGGGCTCAGGGATGTAGGGATATGAACCACAAACATAAAGGTTTGGTGTTTCATGGCAGAGAGAAGGACCTTGGCCCTGGATGGGGGTCGAGGGTTTGAGGTCTGGCCTTGGCTCTGACAGTTGTCCTTGGTGTGACCTTAGGCAAGTCACTCTCACTCTTGGGTCTTTCATTGTCCCATCAGTAAATGAGGATGTTAGACTAAATGGTGTCAAAGATCTCTTTCACTTCTGAAATTCCACAATTCTGTGAGTTCTGTTTTTGTAGCCTTGCAGCCCGTTTGAAAACCATACCCTTTCCATTTAAGCCCACCAGAGGGCGATATGCCCCACGTGTTGGTCCTGTCCCGGTCCAAGAGACCTAATCACTGGGTTAAGTGCCTTAGAAGAGGAAGCCATGACTCAGAGAGATGGAAGTGGACACTATTTAAGTTGCTTCTTGGATCTGCGATTGACCAGGGCTCTTCACGTCCATTTTCTCTTTGATTTCATGTCAGTTCCCTGGGCCACATGCCAGTTTCTTATTTCACAGGGAACCAAGACTTAAGGAATTGAAAGGACTTACCTTGGACTAGGTGGGTTTCCAGCGGTAGGCTCAAGACCTTACCTCTCCATCTGTGACTTGTCCCTCTGGGCCTTTTCCAGTGGATCTCAAGAGGCTGCCTCTGTTTCTAAGGGGCTCCTGCTGAACTAATAAGACAATTTACACATGAGCTGATTAAGGCAAAATACGAAACCGTATTACAGTCAGGGCTAGGAGCTACACTGCATGGATAGACAAACACTTCTTTCCAATGAAGCTCTTCTTCTGGGATTTGGACTAAATGATCTGTTATATGTGAACTTCCATAGGAACTATAATGGTCTTGATTCTATGTTGCAGACAGTGGAATCCACTCTGGCTCATTTAAGTAGCAAAGGAATTTTTGAAAGGGTATTAGGAAACTCTCAGAATCTCCAGGAGAGGCAGAGAGTGAGAATCTGAAATTATGTAGCCAGAAACCATGACTAATTCCAATGTGGGGGCTTTTCGAGAAAAAAACCCACTGCTACATTTGCTTGCCCCCTCAGATGTTCGGAATTGGGCACATCATGGAAACTAATATTGACTGAGCATCTCCTATACAGTGGGCTTTGTGCTGGGCATGTATCTTATTTAATCCTATGGGATGGGTATGGTTATCCCTAATTTATATATAAGGAATGCAGGCTTGGGGAGTTTGATGACTTGCTCAATGAAACCCAGCTCTCTCTGACTTCAAAATCTGGGCTCCAACAGAACAAGAGAATATGGACTTCGGGTTGAAACTAGGAACCACCACTAGTCCCCAAAGGGCAAATTCAAGGGAGGAGGGACTTTCTCTGTGTTTCTTACTGCCTTTGTAACTCTTTTATTGTCTAGTAATTTGGAAGAAGAGGAGCACAAAGGAATGTTAAATTCTAATTTTCTATTATTATTTTTTGCCTCTGGTTCTTCTGATCAGTAGAAATAGCTGCAAAGGAAGGGAGTCTTTCCCATATGATGCTTTGTGGGCATTACTTGGATCTCTCTTTGAATAAAAAATTG
Organism: Pan troglodytes; assembly: GCF_028858775.2. Taxonomy (NCBI): domain Eukaryota; kingdom Metazoa; phylum Chordata; class Mammalia; order Primates; family Hominidae; genus Pan; species Pan troglodytes. Next base: position 23,714,202 of record NC_072409.2, on the reverse strand, counting down.
TTGGACTTGGAAGAGACCATGACATAGATTTATTCAATCTTGTTAGTTTATGAACTGGGAAACTGATTAGAAAACTACTTGCTCAAAGTCATATACTGTAATAAGATAATGGCTTTCATGCATTCAACAAATGTTCAATGAGTTGCCTACTACTTGCCAGTAAATGGACACAGTGTAAGATAGACAACTTCTCTGTTGCCATGAAGCTTTATATAAACAGAGATCCTAGAGGTAGCTTCACTTGTAGTTCTCCAACCTTCAAATAATCTGAAACAAAAATACTTTTCACTCTTGGCTAGCCACATGTAGCAGAATGAAATTGGATCCTCATCTTATACAAAAATCAACTCAAGATGGATTAAGGATTTAAACCTAAGACCTGGAACTATAAAAATTCTAGAAGATAACATTGGAAAAACCCTCCTAGACACTGGCTTAGGCAAGGATTTTGTGACCAAGAACCTGCAAGCAAATGCAATAAAAACAAAGATAAATAGTTGGGACCTAATTAAACTAAAGAGCTTTTGCAAGGCAAAAGGAACAGTCAGCAGACTAAACAGACAACCCACAGAATGGGAGAAAATCTTCACAATCTGCGCATCTCACAAAGGACTAATATCCAGAATCTACAACAAACTCAAATCAGTAAGAAAAAAACAGACAATCCCATCAAAAAGTGGGCTAAGGACATGAATAGACAACTGTCAAGATATACAAATGGCCAACGAACATATGAAAAAATGCACAACATCACTAATGATCAGAGAAATGCAAATCAAAACCACAATGCGATACCACCTTACTCCTGCAAGAATGGCCATAATAAAAAAAGCAAAAAACAGTAGATGTTGGCATGGATGCGGTGATCAGGGGACACTTGTGCACTGCTGATGAGAATGTAAGCTAGTACAGCCTCTATGGAAAACACTGTGGAGATTCCTTGAAGAACTAAAAGTGGAACTACCATTTGATCCAGCAATCCCACTACTGGGTATCGACCCAGAGGAAAAGAAGTCATTATTTGGAAAAGATACTTGCACATGCATGTTTATAGCAGCACAATTCACGATTGCAAAATCGTGGAACCAACTCAAATGCCCATCAATCAACAAGTTGATAAAGAAACTGTGGTATATATAGATGATGGAATACTACTCAGTCATAAAAGGAAATGAAAAAAGGCCACTGCATTTGTAGTGACCTGGATGAGACTGGAGACTATTATTCCAAGTGAAGCAACTCAGGAATGGAAAACCAAACATCGTATGTTCTTACTGATATGTGGGAGCTAAGCTATGAGGACACAAAGGCATAAGAATGATACAATGGACTCTGAGGACCTAGCGGGAAGAGTGGGAAGGGGGTGAGGGATAAAAGACTACAAATAGGGTGCAGTGTATACTGCCTGGCTGATGGGTGCACCAAAATCTCACAAATCACCATGAAAGAACTTACTCTTGTAACCAAATACCACCTGTACCCCAATAACTTATGGAAAAATGAAATAAAAAAATAAAATCTAAAGTAAAAAACACTTTTGGCTCTTTTTCTTAATTTTTTAAAAAATAATAAAGATAAAATGACAATTTTATCCAATGGCAGATAAATAGAAAAAAGTTTAACTATATTAGTTATCAAAAAGTACAAACAAACCTTTTTTCCTTATCAAATTGCAAGTATTTAGAAAAAAAAGACTGCCCAATGACGATGAAAGAATGTGGAATTCCACCGTCTCATACACTATTGACATAAATATAAATTAGCTTTTGTGAAGGAAAAAATTTGCAATATGTATCAAAACATTCTTGACCCAGAATTTACTTCTTAGATTATCTCCTGGAAAAATAACTCTGAATGTGTATGAAGATACATCAAATAAGGATCACAGTGTGATGTATAATAAACAGCAAAATCTGGCAATAATCTAAATGTTCAACATCTGATTGATTATATAATGTATGCTACAGCCACTCTATTGGTCAGGATTAGATTTGGCCATGTGTAACAGAAAATCCTAAATAACAGTAACTTAAACATAAATGGATTTGCCCTTTTCTACCTAAACAAAATCTGGAGGTAGGTAGTTTGGGTCACAAAGTTATTTAGAACTCAGGTTTCTTCTGTGTTTTCACTATTGCTATTCTTCATGCAAGTTCAAGCTGTCTGCTGGAGCTCCAGCTATTGTGTTCACATTCAATATGGAAGAGAGGAATGGCAGCGTGCACAGCTTATTGGCCAGACCTTGATAATATGTATCTGCAAAGAGACTTGGAAAGGTAGATCTTTAGCTGGACACATTGCCTACAGCTTTGGCATAAGGAATAGAAAGAAATGAGAGAGAATGGGCATTGGATAGGCCTATGGTCTTCAAAAAACCTTGCTCACATGTTCCTGAAAAGAATTTTGAGTCTGGTCGTGGTGGCTCATGACTGTAATCCCAGCACTTTGGGAGGACGGGGTCAGGACTTTGAGACCAGCCTGGCCAACATGGTGAAATCCTGTCTCTACTAAAGATACAAAAATTTGCCAGGCATGGTGGCGTGCACCTGTAGTCCCAGCTACTATGGAGGCTGAGGCATGATAGTTGCTTGAGGAGGCAGAGGTTGCAGTGAGCCCATATCAAGTCACTGCACTCCAGCCTGGGCAACAGAGCAAGACTGTCTCAAAAAAAAAAAAAAAAAAAAAAGTATTTTGAAAAATTATCTACCATTTTGTACTTCTTTAAATTGTTCCTGATTTTTTTTAAAATCACAGGTGTACATGAATATGAAGAATACAATTTCTGGCCCATTGTAAATATTGACATAAAAAATAAAGCTGTTGCATCATCTCTTAAAATACACCCAATGGAATGTAAATACCATTGTGATGTAATAGCCACCATCCTCCACCTAAAAAATAACTCAAACTGTTGGCAAATCTCTATTTTTCTTTTTTCTCATTCTACTTCTTCTACAGACTTTTTCCTAATATAGTATATATTTTTCTGCTTGAAAGTTTTTTGAATTGACCACCTTATACCTTTCCGCCACAACAATATATATAGAAATATAAATTTTAACTTCATGTGGCTTTAAGATTTTAAAAGTATTAAAATATTACTTTGGATTATCATTACAATTATTAATACTAGGTGGGGAGCAGTGGCTTATGCCTGTAAATCCCAGCGTTTGGGGAGGCTGAGGCGGGAGGATCGCTTGAGCTCAGAAGTTCAAGACCAGCCTGGGCAACATAGTGAGACACTGTCTCTACAAGAAATTTTTAAAAAAATTAGCCAGGCATGGCAGTGCATGCCTGTGGTCCCAGCTGCCTGTGGGGCTGAGGTAGAATTGCTTGAGCCTGGCAAGTCAAGGCTGTGGTGAGCTATGATTGTGCCACTGCACTCCAGCTCCTGGAGGGTATGGTATCTGCATAAACTATTTGGTATTTTTTTTGGTATAGCAGATTTGTCTCTTCTCCTCCTTTTGTTAACTTAGTCACTCTTTTTTGTTTATATCAACACAGACTCATGGATATTTATTTTATACTTTGGGCCATAATCCAATACTATCTTATTGATTTGGTTGCTCAAATGGTTCCAGCTTTGGCCATTGGATGATCTTTTAATTGGCTACTGGGTCCCTTGGAAATAATCCCATCATTTTGTCTTTTGAGCATTTTCTTACTTTTTAGCATGAGAGGCCATTTCTTTTTTTTTCTTTTTTCTTCAACCTTTATTTTATTTATTATTATTATTATTTTATTTTATTTTTGAGACAGTCTCACTCTATCGCCCAGGCTGGAGGGTAGTGGTGCAATCTTGGCTCACTGCAACTTACGTCTCCTGGGTTCAAGCAATTCTTGTGCCTCAGCCTCCAGAGTAGCTGGGATTACGGGTGAGCACCACCACGCCAGGCTAATTTTTTTTTTTTTTTTTTGTATTTTTGGTAGAGATAGGGTCTCACCATATTGGCCATGGCTGGTCTCTAAATCCTGGCCTCAAGTGATCTGCCCACCTTGGCTTCCCAAAGTGCTGGGATTACAGGTGTGAGCCACCATTCCTGGCCTTCAACTTTTGTTTTAGTTTCAGGGGTACATGTGCAGGTTTGTTACATGGGTATATTGTACGTTGCTGAGGTTTGGGGTAGATTGATCCTGTCACCCAGGTATAAGCATAGTACCCGAGAGGTAGTTTCTCAGCTTTTGCTTCCCTTTATTCCTCCTCCCTCTTATGGTCTCCACTGTCTATCTTTCCCATCTTTGTATCCATGTGTACCCAGTGTTTAGCTCCCACTTACAAGTGAGAATATGTGGCATTTGGTTTTCTGCTTCTGTGTTAGTTTGCCTAGGATAATGAGATGTCATTTCAGATCACTAAATTAAAATAGCACTTCATCTCCAACCAATCCCTCTCTATGACACAACCTTTAAGATATTTTTATGGAATGAATCACTATAAAAATTATCTTTTTAAAATTTTAAATGTTGTGGGTTCATACTAGGTATATAGATTTATGAGGTACATGAAATGTTTTGATATAGGCATGCAATGCATAATAAGCACATCTTGGAGAATAGAGTATCCATCCCCTCAAGCATTTATCCTTTGTGTTACAAACAATCCAATTATACCCTTTTAGTTATTTTAAAATGTACAATTAAGTTATCATTGACTATAGTCACCCTGTTGTACTATCAAACAGTAGGTCTTATTTATTCTATATTTTTTTGTACCCATTAATTATCCTCACCTTCCCCCCAACTTCCACTACCCTTCCCAGCCTCTGGTAACCATCTTTCTACTCTCTATGTCCATGAGTTCAATTGTTTTGATTTTAGATCCCACAAGTAAGTGAGAACATGTGACATTTATCTTTCCCTGCTGGCTTATTTCACTTAACATAATGACCTCCAATTCCATCCATGTTGTTGCAAATGACAGAATCTCATTCTTTTTTAATGGCTGAATATACTCCATTGTGTATATGTGCCACATTGTCTTTATCCATTCATTTGTTGATGGACTCTTGGCTTACTTCCAAATCTTGGCTATTGTGAATGGTGCTGTAACAAACATGGGAGGGCAAATATCACTTCGATATCCTGATTTCCTTTCTTTTGGGTATATACCCAGCAGTGAGACAGCTGGAACATACAGTAGCTCTATTTTTAGTTTTTTTTGAGGAACCTCTGAACTGTTCTCCATAGTGGTTGTACTAATTTACATTCCCACTAACAGTGTACAAGGGTTCCCTTTTCTCCACGTCCTTGCCAACATTTGTTATTGCCTGACCTTTGGATCTAAGCCATTTGAACTGTGTACAATTATGTTTTTTGGAGATGGGTGGAGTAGAGGAATGTTATTTTTTGGTGACTAAACCATGTATTTTTGTCAGTGATTACTGTCGCTTCCTAGTGGTCCAGTAGCTCCTATGTAAATAGTCAAATTCAGCCAACTTAGACCACAGAGCCTCCTGTGCCATGTAAAGAGGATTCTCCTCTACTGAGACAACAAGACCATGAGGAGCAAGGCGGATGTCACGTTAGAGATGTTCTGATTGGGCTGGGAGAGAAAGGGGAAAACCTTGTTAGGGTGAGGGTCAGAGGATGCAAAGACTCAGATGTGTGTGTCCCATTCTGACCCTGCTTGTCTGGACTAATATCTGGAAGGGGAGGCCTTCCTCAAGATGAAGGGAGCACCCAAGCAGAGGAGGTTTGTGCTGGGTCGCTGGAGGATGCTTCTTTGCTGGGTCACTCATGTCAATTAGGGAGAGGAGGGTGGTGCAGAGAAGAGGCAGCATTTTGAGAAACAGAGGCAGAGCTACAGAGCCAGATGTGGTACCACTTGTTGGGCGGGGAGCAGTCTTGGTCCTGGCTGCTCCCCCATGGAGTGAGAAGCATCCAGACAATTCCTGCATCCATCCTGGGGGCACTCTTCCTGGGGAGGAGATTGTGGCAGAGGCTTAGCATGGGTACCCTTCTCATAGGCCCAGTGGAGTATGTGACTGAGGCCCAGCAGAACCTGCAGGGCTAGCCAGAGCTGAGGTGGGGCTGAGTCACCCAGGGAGGACAACACAGGTCCATATCAGGCCTGGCATCTGTCAGTCATGCATGAGGACCCAGAGGGCAGAGCATAGATCAGAGGCCCCATCTTTTAATATCATAGTGACACCACACCAGCCTCCTTACTCACCCAGAACAGAGAAAAAGAAAAGGTGAGGCTTTACCCAAAAGAACCTGAGATGAAAGAGACTATTGCACATGGAAATTACTGAGATAACTGTTAATTGGCAAATTGAACTTTCCCTCTCTGTTTTCTTTACTGGTGAATCCCCAGACATTAGAACTGTGCTTGGCACAGAGAAGGCATCCAATAAATGTTTGAATGAATGAACCACAGAGACGATAACCCACTTCAGGAGGCCAGACTGGGGGAAGAAAGGCGATGCAATCCCATTCCATCTGGTTTTAAAAAATTGTTCTCCAGACCTTTATCCAAACTCCTCCTTCTCCTGCTGTAAAACAAATGTTCCCGTGGCTAGCAATGAATACAAACAGATGTCGTGGGACAGTGATGGTGATTGCAAGAGAGAGGGGAGGATGCAGGCTTTGTGTCTCTAGGAGCATCTAGATGCCAGCTCAGCTTTTAAAAAGGCTTTTTCTGTGCTTTTCTTTATTTGCCATAGTTCTAATAATTCACAAGTGTTGATTTTGAATTCAGCAAAGGGAAATCTACTCAAACTGTTTTTGACAGCCTTTGGCGTCCATTGTTTGGGATTGTTTTGTTTGTTTGTTTTTTTCTGTTTAAATATCAGGAGGTGGTATAGTACAACAGCTAAGAGGGTGAACTCTGGAGTCAGAGTGCCTGACGTCAAATCCCAGACTGACATTTGCTAGCTTTGTGACCTCTGGGAAACTAATCCTCTTTAAGCCTTAGCTTATTGACTGAGCTCCACTTGTCTCTTAGACACTGGTCCAGTTTTTTCATCCATTCTTGTTACTTTCCATGCTTCTATTTGCATATTTTCTATTGACTTGTCTTCTCCTATGTCTAGTTTGCTGTTAATGTATCCATGGTTTTAATTCAAATATATTTTTCAGTTCTAGAAAGTCTACTTGATTCTTTTTCATAAATTCTGACTCTCTTGAAATTCCTTTCTTTCCCGCTATTCTAACTTCTATTTTCTTGACTATATTAAAATAGTCATTTTAGAGTCTCCATCTAATAAATCTGAGATTATCTGAATCATCTTTGAGTCTGTTTCGGTTGTCTATTTTAAATTTTCATCATACCTCATAATTTTGGAACAGATGCTAGATATAGTGGATGAAAAACTGTAGAGGTTCTGCATGATGTTATCTTTTTCCAAAGATCGTTAAGTTTTCTTCTGAAAGGCAGATAAAGCACTGGCAGATCACATTGAAATTGTCAAAAGCCTGATTTTAATCTTTATTAGAGTCAGTCTATTTCAAGGTTTCTCTTACCCCTAGCGTACAGCCTTTACTGTTAGTGCATGGTCATTTATTCTAATTGATGGTCTTTTGGGAGACTCAATTGAAAATCTAGGGTATTTACCAAGGTCTTTCACCTTGGCGGGGCTTCAATTTCAACCTTAGTCTCCTAACACCTTGGAGTTGCTGAAGGTTGTTCTTGTCCCTTTAGCTTTTAAGCTGCTTTTTCTGCTGGGTTTCTTGGAGTCTTGGCCTGTGATTAAGCATTTTGGGAGTTGGCCATGTGTGGATTATATGCAGAATTTAGGAGTCTTTCTCTGTATTTTCCTGTCTCCCTCAAGTTCTCACCATTTCAGCAGCCCTGAATTCCAACATCTACCCCTTTGGCCCACTGAGACTGCTGCTTTCTGTCTGGGTTCTAGTCTTCTACACAGTGATTTGGAAAATGCCCTCATAAAATACACTAGGGAGAATGTAAAATTTGCATCAATTGCATTCTCTCTCTCAAAGACTCCTTAATTCCTGTCTTTGTTGGTTGTACACCAATGCTTTGAAATAATATATATTATTATATATACTTTAGCTTTAATAGTTACTTCCAGTGGGAGAATAATCTGTCATAAACTATTCTATCATGGCTGGAACTGAAAGTCATAGCCTTTTTATTTTTATTTTTATTTTTTTTTGAGATGGAGTCTCACTCTGTCTCTCAGGCTGGAGTGCAGTGGCATAATCTCTGCTCACTGTAACCTCCATCTCCCGGGTTCAAGCGATTCTCCTGCCTCAGCCTCCTGAGTAGCCGGTACTATAAACATGCATCACCAGGCCTGGCTAATTTTTGTGTTTCTAGTAGAGATGGGGTTTCATCATGTTGGCCAGGCTGGTCTCAAACTCCTGACCTCAAGTGATCCACTCACCTTGGCCTCCCAAAGTGCTGGGATTAGAGGTGTGAGCCACTACACCCAACCCATTGCCTTCATTTTTGAAGAATATTTTCACTGGGTCTAGAATTTTAGATTGTTGGAGTGTGTGTGTGTGTGTGTGTGTATGTGTGTATGTGTGTTGTCCTGGTGTTATTCTACTGTTTTCTGCTTTACACAGATTCTATTGAAAAGTCAATTGTCAGCCTTACAATTGACTGCAAAAAGCAGCCTTATTGGTTGCTTGTCTTTTTCCTTCAATTAGCTTTCAAGATTTTCATTTTGATTTTGATCTTTAGCATTTTGACTATTAAAGAAAATGACTGAAATTAACTGAGTTTCTTAAATCTGTATGTTGGTAACTATCACAGTTTTGTAAAATTCTCAGCCATTATCTCTTGATATCTCTTGAAATATTCCTGATGTATTTTTGTCTCTTTCTCTTCTCTCTGACTCTGGTTATGCATATTTTATACATGTTGACTGAATCCAACATACATCTTTATCTTACATTTTATTCCACTTTTCTTTTGTTCTTTTTTTTATTCTTGTTGCTTCAGTTCACATATTTTCTATGGCTGGGCTTCTATTTCACTACTCCTGGTTTTTCTGTGTCTAGTTTGCTCTTTACCTATTCTATATATTTTTAATTTTTGAATACTTTTTAGTTATAGAATGTCCATTTGATTCTTATCTGTAGATTCAGTTCTGGGTTGAAATCCTTCATCTTTTTAATTGCTTTGTCTACCTCTTCCTTTGTTTTCTTAATCTATTGCTTATAACCATTTAAAAGTCCCTACCTGGTAACACCAATATCTGCCTGTATTGTTTTTTTGTCTTGATCATTAGTTATATTTTGTTGCATTTTGAAAATCTTATGGCTGGGTATGGTTCCTCATGCCTGTAATCCCAGTACTTTGAGAGGCTGAGGAGGGAGGATCACTTGAGCTCAGGAGTTCAAGACCAACGTGGGCAACATAGTGAGACCTCCTGTCTACCAAAAAAAAAAAAAAATTAACAGGACATGGTGGCCTGTTAGGCCACATAAATGTGCCTGTGGTCCCATCTGCTTGGGAGGCTGAGGCAAAAGCTTCACCTGAGCCCAGGAGATCAGGGCTACAGTGAGCTGTGATTGTGCCACTCCACTCCAGTCTGGGTGAGAGAGACCCTGCTGTTTTTTTTTTTAGAAGAAAGAAAATCTTTATTTTAATTGTGTGCCATAGAGACATACCACAGGGGCTCCCCCTTTGCTCTATTAGATGAAGGGCTGATACCTCTTTCTTTTTTTTTTAATTATACTTTAAGTTCTGGGATATATGTGCAGAACGTGCAGGTTTGTTACATAGATATAACACGTGCCATGGCAGTTTGCTGCACCCATCAACCTGTCATCTGCATTAGGTATTTTTCCTTATGCTATCACTTTCCTTGCCCCCCACCCCTCAACAGGTCCCAGTGTGTGATGTTCCCCTCCCTGTGTCCATGTGTTCTCATTGTTCAACTCCCATTTATGAGTGAGGACATGCGGTGTTTGGTTTTCTGTTCCTGTGTTAGTTTTCTGAGAATGATGGTTTCCAGCTTCATCCATGTCCCTGCAAAGGACATAAACTCATTCTTTTTAATGGCTGCACAGTATTCCATGGTATATATGTGCCACATTTTCTTTATCTAGTCTATCATTGATGAGCGTTTGGGTTGGTTCCAAGTCTTTGCTATTGTAAATAGTACTGCAATAAACATATGTGTGCATGTGTCTTTATAGTAGAATGATTTATAATCCTTTGGGTATATATGCAGTAATGGGATTGCTGGGTCAAATGGTGTTTCTGGTTCTAGATCCTTGAGGAGTTGCCACACTGTCTTCCACAATGGGAAAGGCTGATATTTCAACCTCATCTGTGACTGAGTGGGGTTGGCGTGGGGTTGCAATTTTAGTAAAACTCAGTCAATCTCTGTTTCATTCTTGTGCTTAAGTCATGGCCTTTTTGTTTGTTTGTTTGTTTGTGATTGAAAGCCTGTTCACTCTCTATCTCTTTGTGCTTGCAAGATTGTGGTACTTTCAGTTATGTCATTTGTTTGTTTGGGGCTTAGTTCTTGGGCCTCACATTGTCCATAACTTCAAAAACTGGCAGGTGTCTTGATGCCCTGTGTTTGAGCCAACCTCCTTCCCTCCAGTAGGACTCCCACACACTATGTTGTTGTGAGAACTTTTGCTCTGCTCTTTATTGAGCTTTGCTCTCCAGTCTTCTGCACTGCCCCAGAACTTAGCACATTTTTTTTTCATAGGGAATTCTTGACAAATTAAGGGGTGCTTAAGTTTTCAATATAAATATGTATATGCATGATATACATACTCTTGACATCAAGCTATGCGTTGTGTTCTGCAACTTGCTTTTCCCAGTTACACAATATAGTATACATGTCTTTCCAGATCTATATATATGATTCTATTTTATTTTTAAAAGCAACATTTGATCTTCTCTCACTCTCTTTTATTCTCTCCTTCCACACATGTAGCAATTTTTCCATTGATGAAACATAGAGAGTTTTACTTTTTTTTTTTTTTGAGATGAAGTCTCACTCTTGTCCCCCAGGCTGGAGTGCAATGGCGTGATCTCAGCTCAATGCAAACTCGACCTCCTGGGTTCAAGTGATTCTCCTGCCTCAGCCTCTCGAGTAGCTGGGATTACAGGCGTCTACCACCATGCCCAGCTAACTTTTGTATTTTTAGTAGAGTCGGGGTTTCACCATGTTGGCCAGGCTGGTCTCGATCTCCTGACGTCAGGTGATCTGCCCACCTTGGCCTCCCAAAGTGCTGGGATTACGGGCGTGAGCCATCACACCCGGCCCAATTTTACATTTTTTTTTTTACTGTTACAAACAGTACCACAGATAATGTGCCTGTCTTTGTGAATTCTCAACTTTTTAGAGCTGTGAAAATTTTTAAAGAATTTACTAAGCAATGGTCACTATACTAAGTGCTTTTACATGTGTTAAATTATTTAACGCTCACAACAAATCTATAAGATAGCTGCTACCATTGTTCTCATTTCACAGATGAGAAAGCTAGGCTAAGATAGGCTAGATAACCTGTCTATTACCACATATTTGGTGGATGGCAGAGTCTGGATTTGAGTTCAGATATGTCTGCCTCTAGAATCAAAGAGCTTAATACTATGGAATTTTGTATATGAGAGGAATTTGAGAAGTTTCCGGTATGCACTTTCTCAAAATTTCCTATGTTTATTCCCAAACTGCCTTTTCAAAAGCTGTACATAGTCTTTCTATCTATAATTCTGCTCTCTATATAAAATAACAATTCTGGCTTTTGATAAAAGTTATATGGTTAAGCCTTAATAAAAACTTTCCCGAAGGTACATGTATTTCTTTACTTTGACATCTCTACCATTTTGACTCTATAGTAGCCATTACTGCGGCTTATCAAATATTCCCAGATATTTGCTTTCTGGGTATATGGTAGAATTGTACTTCTACCATCTCTGAATTTAGTATAGTTATATTATTTTCATTGCCCAAAGAAATGACCAGAGTGATGCGTGTCAAATTCCTGGGGACTCACACTGAACTTATAGTGTGAGCCAGAAATAAACTCTGGTTGTGTTAAGCCATTGAGATTTTGATTCTTTTTGTTAATGCAATGTAATCTAATTTATCCTGACAGATACAGCCTGATCTACAGTACCAATTTGCTGCTTCGTAATTCTCTAGCACAGAAGCATTGCTCTATTCAGGTTCCTTCAGAACACTTCGTATCCTCCTTCCTCTAACTCCTTTCACTGCCACCCTTCTTTCTGTCTTCTAAAATCTTATTTGCTATAGTAATAATGAAGTTATACTTTCTCCAGAAAGCCTCTCCAGACCACCCAAATCTATAAGCAAAGTGTAAAAATAAAATAAAATAAAATAAAATATTTATCTACTGGGGCTTTGGATAAAGCAAGACTAAATTTAAATCTGTAGGTTGCCTGTTCACTCTGATGGTAGTTTCTTTAGCTGTGCAGAAGTTCTTTAGTTTAATTAGATCCCATTTGTCAATTTTGGCTTTTGTTGCCATTGCTTTTGGTGTTTTAGTCATGAAGTCCTTGCCTGTGACTATGGCCTGAATGGTACTGCCTAGGTTTTCTTCTAGGGTTTTTAGGCACATGGATGAAGCTGGAAGCCATCATTCTGAGCAAACTATCGCAAGGACAGAAAACCAAACACCGCATGTTCTCACTCAGGTGGGAACCGAACAATGAGAACACTTGGACACAGGGTGGGGAACATCACACACTGGGGCCTGTCCTGGGGTGGGGGGAGCGGGGAGGGATAGCATTAGGAGAAATACCTAATGTAAATGACAAGTTAATGGCCACAGCACTCCAACATGGCACATGTATACATATGTAACAAACCTGCACATTGTGCACATGTACCCTAGAACTTAAAGTATAATAAAAAAATCTGTTTTCTGACACTAGGGGATTGACTTTGTGCAGGTAATTTGATGTTTTTGGAGCCTGTTGTATTCATTAAAGAATGTTTGCTACAGTAAGAGATAAACTTTTGGTGGCTTATTACAATAGAATTTTTTTCTCTTCTTCTAAGGTCACTAATCACGATCATAATAGAATTTTATTTCTCACTCACCTAAACTCCAACAGCAGGGGCCAGGGGCACTCTGCTCCATGCAGTGATTCAGGGAATCCAACTGAAAGAGTCTCTGTCATCTTCAGCATGTGGCTTCCAGGGTTCTCTGGAGTATGACATAGAGAAGAAGGGAGAGTAAAGGATTATACAGAGGTTTTTTTTATTTGTTTTTTGTTTTTGTGATGGAGTCTTGCTCTGTCACCCAGGCTGGAGTGCAGTAGAGCTATCTCAGCTCACTGCAACCTCCGCTTCCAGGGTTCAAGTAATTCTCCTGCCTCAGCCTCCCTAGTAGCTGGGATTGCAGGTGTGTGCCACCATGCCTGGCTAATTTTTGTATTTTTAGTAGAGATGGGGTTTCACCATATTGGCCAGGCTGGTCTTGAACTCCTGATCTCCAGTGACCCACCAGGCTTGGCCTCCCAAAATGCTGGGATTACAGGTGTAAGTCACATGCCTGGCCTATACAGAGTTTTTAATGGGCCAGGTCTGGAAGTAGCACATGTAACTTCTATTGGGCAGGACTAACTGCCAGGAAGTCTGGGAAATGTAGTCTACATGTATGAACAGTAAAAAGAGAACATGAGTTTGTTCAAAGCTTGCTAGTCATTGTTGTATGGAGTTTCTTCTCCCACTGTATACAAAATGTGGGGACTAAATTCCATCTCATGATTTATTGTGAGAATTCAATGAGATGCCCTATAGAAAACACTCATACAGTGCCTAGCATATAGTAGGTACCTGAAAATGTTTTGTTTCCCTACCTTTTGAATTTGTGCCTTTAATTTGGGCCTTATATGCAAAATGGCCTCAGCTTATAATGTGACTTCATCACTGAGCTTTCCACTGAGCAAGATCTGATGATGGACATAGTGCAGGTGTTTGATACAAATCTGGTGGTTGATTGCATTTGCTGAGATGGGGAGAAGGTTGAAATCTGCAGGCTCCAAAAGTCCAGAAGCAACAGACATCAGATAGCATATACTAGGCTCAGCTCTGAGCAGGGAGAAGTGGTTTATTCTAGGCAGAATAATTATGGTGATATGTTACTTCCCTTTTGCATGATTGCTTGAAGAAGCAAGAGCAGTGGGCCCTGCTGTGACACCAAGACCACAGCAGCTGAGGAGCTATGGGTGTGTGAGGTGAGGCCAGGGAGTAGGTGGGGACAATTCTGCCATAAGAGGAAATGCTACCTTTTGTCAGATTTGACCTCCCTCCATACAGGAACCATTTTAACCATGGGTGAAGGGCTGGCAATTTGTGCGGTGAAGATAAAGGAAGTCCAGGCTCCAACTCTGATGGGGAATTTGAGATGAACAGAAATGACTATGGGTGATATTGCTTGGATTTTCTTCCTTTGTTCTCCTAAACAGGAAGTTGGAGCTTCCAGGGTGATATTATTGATGATCAGACCCGTGTTGGTTTTGGGAATTTGGCCTCCTGGTGTTCCCTTGTTTTTAGGAGATGTATAGTCAGGAGGAGTCCTCTCCTAGCTCTACTTCTTGACTTTATGACTCTTCACCTCACAGACTGTTAGTGTCTCCATTTAAGTGATGGGAGGAGTGCTATCTATTTCACAAGGCTTGTTGCAAGCAGCATGTAAATAACATATGATATTAAATGCACCACTGTCTTATCTCCCGAACCAGACTTGATTTTCCCCTAGGGTCATTTAGCTTTGAGAGCAGCACGATGATGCACTCAATTACTCAGGCCAGAAATCTGGACATCATACTTGCACTTTCTTCTTTCAACTCCTACATTCTATCAATTGCCAAGGGCTGCTGTATATAGCTCCTTAAGATCTCTGGCCCTCATTCGCCTCTCCATCCCTCTGCCCACACTTTAGTCCAGGCCACTGTTACCTCTTCTCTGGATGACAGCAACAGCCTCCAACAGGCCTTCCTAACCCCAGCGTCTCTCCCGACCAATTTCTTCCCCTGAGTGTAGCCAGAATAGCCTTCCTGAACTAGAAATCCTATCAATTCTTCCCGTTTCAAGCATGTGCACGACTCCCCGTGACCCTCTAGAGAAGGTCTGGAATCATTAACGTGGCCTACGGTTCACCTTGTTCCCTGGCACCCTCTACTGCTCCAATGTCCTCTCTCTCTTTGTGCCCTTCATCTTCCCCTCTCACCCCCAGTGCTCTTCTCTCAGTTGTACTCAAGCCCCTCCAGTTTCCCAAACATCCCATCCTGTCTTGTACCTCCAGACCTTTACCTGGGCTTTCTCCTTGCTTAAAACAGGCTCTTTTTTGCTAGGCTAACTCTTATTCAGTCTTGGAGGAGTAGCTCAGTTGTTCCTTCTTGCCTTGGGACAAACTTTCCTTGGGATACCCCTTCACCTCCTTCCTTGCCTGTAATCATCTGGTTCTTTGTCTGTTTCCCATACTAGGCACAAGCTCCTTAAGGCTAGTACTATCCATAGATCTAGGGCACATAAGGTCTTTAGCTTATAATTGTTGGATTTAATTGAAGTGATTTAACCATATAGAGTCCCTTTTCTGAAAGGCTTCCCAGCCAAGACAAGGTCAGTAACTATGATTATTAACTTCGCAAACACTAACACTATGCTAGGTACCTGCTCTCTCTTTCTGAATCAAACAGATTGGTCTCAGACAGCCTGTTTTCATGTCACTGGAGGCTACCAGGTAGTACTGGGGTTGTAGCAGAGATAGCACCCTATTGCTACTAAATTCTTCTAAGTCTCGTTCAAAGAAGGTCTAGTTCTATGTGAATGACTTCCACGGGTCCCCAGGATCCAGAGGCCGAACAAGGTTGTTGGTCTTATCAGAAGGGAAGAAGAGGGCCACGGGAGTCAGCAGGGGGAATTTTTGGAGGGGACACTGTGTTTGTGGACTGTCAACTCTCCTTTCTCTTCCCCTCCTCTGAGGAGGGTGTTTGACTTGTCCTTCTCCTTCCTAAAAAATTGCCAAAGTCGAACTCCTGTTCCCTCACCCTCTTCAACACATTGAATTGGGCCAATTGTCTCACTTCTGAAGCCTTTTGAATCCCATGACCTGGGGAGAACCAGAGACCCTGAAGCTGGTGGTGCTGGTTGTGGGAAAGGGTAGGTGAGAGCAGGTGGAAATGAGAGAGGAAGTGTGGGCAGGCTGGGCTCTCAGGGAACTGATAGGGAGTCTCCCGTAGGTACAGTGGGCCCCAGGAAGGTGTCTGGGCTTAAACTTTCTTGCTGGTTCCTCTAAGTGGACCACCAACTGGAAGAAGGGGCTTTTGCAGGCAGAGGCTATATGATGGACCACCCATGGAGGGGAGGGTTGAGAGAAGAGGAAGAGGTCAAGCCTCAGCTGGATCTGCCACACCAGGGGACTGGGTAGAGGGCAATCCCCGGAGAGCCCTTCAGAGAACCATAAACTGCCTCTACAAAAGGACCTGCATCTGAGCACCAGGCCCTAGAGTGAAACAGCCAGTCCCTTCAAGAGGGAGACTAAGAAGCAGAGACATCCCACAAGAAGGGAACTCAACATCACCCCAGCAGACCCCTGTGGGTTTGCTCACATAAGGGAACAGGAGTTATGAGCAATGAAGAGAACAGCCACATCCTCCAGCAACAGTCAGGTGAAGACAAACACCAATTTCCTTCTCCTTCCTTCCCATTCCAACACCAGAGGAGGGTGGCCAGGGAAGAACAATGGGCCAATGGGCCAAGAGTGCACCACATGTAGTGCCCTCTGCCCTAAGCAGCTGAGACCCAAGCACAACCTGGGCAGAGGGGTCAGGGAGAGGAGAACTTTTATGAGATGGGAATTCAAAAATAGACTGGACTAAGCTACAATAATAGAAATGAGACCGTTTTATATTTAAGCTGACTGAGAAGTAGCAAAAATGGACAGAATCATATTTAAGGGAGCCCATTACCCAGAAGCAAGAGAAGTTTGGATTGAGCATGAATTGCCAAGAATTTGAAAAATAGTCATTTGTGTTTTATATACCAAGCTGAGCATTTCTGAATCCTTCCAACAGTCCTGCAAAATCGGTATTATTATCTTCATTTCCAGATGAAATTGAGAGTCATTTAAATGACTTGCTAGAGATTGCCCAGCTAAAAGGTGGAAAATTATATCACAGCGTGACAGCTACACAGACTTCAGAAAGCACAAAAATAGGAAAAGGGAGGGTGGGATTGCTCCTATCTGGGAGGGCAGTGGGTTTAAGGAGGGTCTTCTGGAGTAGTTAACAGCTGAGTTGGGTTTTGAGTGACAAATAGGAATTTCCCACCAAGGGGGTGGTAAGGACCCCCAGAGAGAGTGAAGGGAACATGTAAAGGCATGAAAATGACAATAAGCTGTGTTTATAGAACAACATGCAGTTTATACAGCTGGAATTTTAATAACTATTGCTGAATGTTCCTTCTGACAGGCAAGTTTCATTTTAGACTTTATTTGGCAATATATGGGAGTGCTATTTTCTCTGAGCCTAGCCCACCTTGGGTGTTCAGTTAAAAACAATTACCGGCCAGGTGCGGTGGTTCATGCCTGTAATCCCTGAACTGTGAGAAGCCGAGATGGATGGATCACTTGAGGCCAGAAATTCGACACCAGCCTGACCAACATGGTGAATCCCCATATCTACTAAAAATACGAAAATTAGCTGGGTGTGGTGGCACCTGCCTGTAGTCCCAGTTACTTGGTTGGCTGAGGCAGGAGATTCACTTGAACTGGGGAGGCAGACGTTGCAGTGAGCCAGATTGTGCTACTGCATTCCAGCGTGGGTGACAGAGTGAGACCTGTCTCAAAAACAAACAAACAAACCAACAACAACAACAAAAAAACTGCCACTTAAATTTCTGGAAAATGGAGTCTCAGCATTTGAATTGGATTCTTTGATTGCCAGTGAAGTTTAAAGTTTTATTATCTGCTTATTGGCTATTTTGTTTTCTTCTTTTGTCTATATATCCTTTGCCCATTTTCCACTGGGGTGTTTTTTTTTTTTCTTGATCTGAAAGAATTCTTTAAATAGTAATTTTACTGATAATTTCCCTAGTTTTTGATTTTTTATCTTCATTTTTGACTTGTGGGATTTCAAAATATTCATCTAGTCAAAATGCCTTTCACTTTATGACTCTACTGTCAGAGTTTTTAGGAAGAGCTCCACCTTTATTTTATTTTATTTTTTTACCATTTAATAGTCTTCTCTGGGGATAGTTTAAAAATTTTTTTAATTAAAATATTTTTGTTTTAATAGTCTTTGTAGTATAAGTGGTTTTTGGTTACGTGAATGAATTGTATAGTGGTGAAGTCTGAGATTTTAGTGTACCTGTCACCCAAGTAGTGTACAGTGTACCTAAAATATAGTTTCTAATCCCTAACCCCTCTCCTCCTACCCCCATTTCTGAGTCTCCAATGTTCATTATACTACTCTGTATGCCTTTGTACACTCATAGATCTCCACCTTTGTATGTGCAATAGTTTATCCATATTTTCTTCTAGTACTTTTACTGTTTTATTTTTTATGACTGTCTAATATCTTATTTCTCAGTTTTGATACGTTAGTAAATTGGAAGTTAAGCTTAGCAGAATGAGGGCCATGTTGTGTGTGTGTGTGTGCGTGCGCACGTGTGTGTTTGAGCCACGTTCATGACTTTGAGTGCATGCAGTTATGAGTTGTCTGAAGCTTTTCTCTCCCCTTTCTCATTTACCACAAGTTCTCCTCTCAACCCACTTCCATCGGGCTATGGTTCTGAAAAATATTAAAGATGGCTGAAAATTCTTTGCCAATCTCTTATTGAAAGGTGAAGTCTGTTTCCCCTCCCCTTGATTCTGGGCTTACTTTGATTATAGAACCTAGTAGAAACAGTGCTTCATGACTTCTGAGGCTAGCTCATAAGAATCCCTGTAGCTTCTGCCTAGGTGTCATGGAATGGTCCCTCTTAGGACACTGCCTTTTAGAACTGAGATGCTACAAGAATCCCAGGCCACATGGAGAGCCCAAGTATAAACAATCTGGTCCATAGCCCAAGCTGAGTTCCCATCCAAAAGCCAGCATCAAATTCCAGCCATTGAGTGAGCCCTGTTGGATATTCCAATCCGATCAATTCCAGATGACTGTAACTATTCCAGCACACCATATGACACTGGATGGAACAGAGGAACAATCTGTCATCCCACAGAATCGTGAGAGATAATAAATTGTTCTTTTAAGCCTTAACCATTTGTTGATTTGTTACGCAGTGACCACCACATTGAAGTTCGTCTGCCAATGATCTTCTTTTTATCAAATCTGGTGGTCACTTCTTGGCTGTCACTTTGTGTGGCCTCCCAACAGCATCACGTTTTGAAACGCTCCCTTTTCCTTGGCTTTTCGACTTCACACGCTCCTGGATTTTTCCCTGCTTTATTGGCTGCCACTTTTCAGTTTTCTTTGCTTTCTCTTTTATTCAACCTCTAAGTCTTGGAATGCCTCAGAGTAGTCAAGAACCTCTTTCTCCATTTATATCTGTACAGTCTCTTAGGTGACCTCATCAGTCCCATTGCTTTACAAATATGTTTGTGTTGATGGCTCCCAAGCATATTTGCTGGTGTTGACTTTTCCCTGGAACTGTAGACTTATAGAGCCCATTGTCTGCCTGACACATCCACCTGGCTATTGCATAGGCATCCCCAAATGTACATAGTGAAAGCATAGCTCTGGATTCTCCCTATACCCAAGACCTCTATCTGTTGATCTCACCTTGGTAAATGACAACAACAGCTACCCAAATGCTAAAGTCCCCCAAATTAGGTGTTACCTTCATCTCTTTTCCTCGATCCCCACAATCAATCTAGTATTAAATCGTGTGGAATACACTTGAAAAACATAGTTTAAAATAATCGATTTCTCTTGAATCTACATATAAAGATCACAGCCCCACTTTCTCTTGCCTTGGTTCATCCAAACAATCTTTCAACTGGTGTCCTTCTCTCCTCTCTTGTGCCTCTCCAATCTGTTCTCTAAACTCCAGGTTGATTGATCTTTGAAAATATAGCTCAGATTTTGTCACTACCTTGCTTATGTTTAGTGGATTCTAATTGGCTTAAACTCAATTCTTTCTCCTTATCCAGAGCCCTCCATGATCTGGCCTCTGTCTTCTTCTCCGACCTCATCTCCTACTGCATTCCCTCCCATACATTCTTCTTGGATCACACCAGCTTTCTGTTGGTTCCTTGAACACTTCAAGCTCATTTGTACTTTAAAGCCACTGTGCTACTTAATCTTTGTGCCTGCAATTGTCTCTCTCTTTTTATCATCAACAATTGTTCCTTTCTGCCCACACCATCACTCCTGATTCCATCACTGAATTTTTTTAACTTCCTCCCCTCAGCTTTATTTTCCACAGCAGACATTTTACACACTCTCCAAAATTAATAAATAACACTTTGTCATATTTACTTCATGCTTTTTTTTAAAGAAGTAAAATTTTATAGCCTTTTCCCTTCTTTCCTTTCCAAAGGTAATAACATTCACAAATTTTATGTCTATTTTTATACTTCTACTACATATGTAACTACCCATAAATGATATATGTTATTTTTTGTGTATTTGAAAAAAATGTAGTGTTATTATCCTATACATATTGTTCTATAATTTGCTTTAAAAACAACAAAATAAACGTATTTTTGAGGTCTATCCATGTTGGTATCTATCTATCTATTGTTATATAATTCTATCTAGCTATGCCATCACTGAATTTTTGTTTTCCATGTAGCACTTGGTTTGTTACCAGCTTCCCCCAGTAGAATATTATCTTCACGAGACCAAAGACCTTGTCTGTCTTCCTCGCTATGATGTCTCCAGCACTTCCAAAATAATGTCTGGCATGCAACAGGTACTCAACGAATACTCATTGAAATAACTCTTGTTTTTAATCTCCTCATCTTTTTTGTCCTCTTTGAGACAGAGGTAAGTAAAATGCTACAATAAATGAGAAACACAAGCGAGTCACCAGGGAGGAAGCACACTAGAGCAAAGTGATATCCTAGAAGCACCATTTTGCCTAACAAGATACAGTGACTCTTACAGCCCTCACAATAAAGCCTCAGGAGGTCCACAGCCCAGCTCCACCTACCACTGTGGTCTCACTGGCTATTGCTGTTCTATGCCAGTCTCTCTCCCCAGTAAACTCGTCTTCTTTCCTAAATAGCCAACTCCTCTCCCTGTGTTCCTATATTTTTCACACTGTTTCCACAACTGAAGTGCCTATTCTTTTTTGACTCAACATAGGCTTCAAAATTCACCTCATGCCCCACCTCAACAGGTTTGCACACCTTTATTAGCTTTTTTGTCAAGTGAGGGCTTTTCAGTCATGTGAGCTCAGGCAGGCCTCTTAGTGGCAGGCAGAGCAGGTACCACACCTTATGCTCATTTTACAGATGGTCCTGAACTTGGTCTCTAGACAGGTAAAGAAAGTCAAAAGAGGCTGCATTGGGTGAGGGAGATTCTTAGAGTTTATCCCACATCTCTGCACCAGAGAGGGCCTTCTCTCCTTTTCTTTTCTCTCCTCTCCTCTCCTCTCCTCTCTTCTCTCTCTCCCTCTGTCCCTCCCTCCCTCTCTCTCCCTCTCTCTTTCTTTCTTTCTTTTTTCTTTCTTTCTTTCCTTCCTTCCTTCCTTCCTTCCTTTCTTCCTTTCTTTCTTTCTTTCTTTCTTTCTTTCTTTCTTTCTTTCTTTCTTTCTTTCTTTCTTTCCTTCTTTCTCTCTCTCTCTTTCTTTCTTTTTCTTTCTCTGTCTCTCTCTTTTTCTTTTTTGAGAGGGAGTCTCACTCTGTCACCAGGTTGGAGTGCAGTGGCATGATCTCAGCTCACCACCACCTCTGCCTCCAGGGTTCGATTCCCCTGCCTCAGCCTCCTGGGACTACAGGTGCACACCACCACACCCAGCTAATTTTTTTTTTTTGTATTTTAGTAGAGACGGGGTTTCACCATGTTGGCCAGGATGGTCTCAATCTCCTGATTTAATCTCGTGATCCACCTGCCTTGGCCTCCCAAAGTGCAGGGATTACAGGCATGAGCCACCACGCTCGGCTCTTCTTTATTTTTTTTTATATGGTAGAATCCCATCTAACCAGGGTGAGCTTTTATTTATTTATTTATTTTTTGAGACGAAGTCTCACTCTGTCGCCCAGGCTGGAGTGCAGTGGCATGATCTCGGCTCCAGGGTGAGCTTTTAAAGGCAGCCCATGAAAACCCCTTTGAAAGGCTTAGCTTTGAAGAGCAGACCCATGGGCAGCACAGCCACTTTTATATCCAGTGGGGCTGCTGTTTCTTTCTTTCTGATTTTTTTTTTTTTAAGATGGTAGTCTCAGTATGTTGCCAAGGCTGGTCTTGAACTCATGACCTCAAGCAATCCCCCTGCCTTGGCCCTCCAAAAAGCTGGGATTAAATGTGGGGCATTGCCCCTGGCCTGCTGTTTCTTTAGTTGAGCAACTTTGTCCTCTGTTTCCTGGGAATACTGTATAAACAACACAAACATATACCTTTAAATAACGGAATCAGCTTCAGCTCACATTCTTAAAAGAAGCATGGGGTGAGACCCTCCAAGTGTCCAGTAGTGTCACACCTGTTGCCCTGGTGGAACAATAAGCAGACGCCCATGAGATCTGACTTGTTGATTTTGTGTTCTCTCTTTTTGCGTGCCATGTTGGTTGAGATCTTGCCCACTGACTGGTGCATTTTCAAAGCATCTCACATTCACGTAAACATCTCACATTCATGTAAACGTCTCACATTCACTTAAATTTGAACATTTTAAAATGTTGAAATCACAGCTTTATACCTCACTGTCTTCTGTGCTTCAGCAAATTGCTGAATTTGCATTATGCAATATTCGTGTGCAATATGTCTTGGAGAAAGTCTGAGGCTCACAGTTTAATTATTGCTTCGAAGTTCTAGGAGCAGGGAATTTATCACCTTGTGCCATAAATACAAAAGTTGGTGACACATCATTAGAAATATGGATCCCCAGAATTAAATCAAACTGTTTTGGCTAAAAAGAATGCTATCAAAATGCTTTAAAAAAGATCCTAACTTCTTGGAGCTTAAGGCTATTATATCAGCAAGGTCGAGAGAAAAATTTCTTAATTGAGTAAACTTAAAGAAGCTTCATTAAGTGTGTGGGAACTGAGTAATTAGGGTTTTCAATCCCTTGTTAAAATACCCTAGTGCATTTCAGGAGGGGAGTTTTCCTGTGGCAACAGATCAACAGAAAGGACCTATAGGCTTGATGTCATTTTATAAGGTTACTGTATTCAGTTTATTCATTCAGTCAATATTTATGGAGTGCTTATTTTGTGCTAGACAGTATTCAGTATGCATTGGCTATCCTATTAACAACATAGGTAGGTCTCCCTTCTCAAGATTATTCCAGTGGAATGGGGCTGGAGAGATATATATAATAAAAAAAACCCCAGCATGATTTTGGAGAGTGGTACATGCTGTGTACGGGCAAAGTAGCAGTTGGGAAGTGCTAGGAACAAAGGATGGGGATCAGGCTTGCTAGGGTTGAGGAAGACCTCTCCAATAAGGGGACATTTTGATGTAAAACCGTAGAACCCTAAAAGCTAGGTTCAAGTACCTGATGCGTAGTAAGCCAAACACTGATACATCAGTGCTTGGGAGCAGAGAAAGCTTTATTTGATTTGGCCAAAGTGTGAGGATGGGAGAGGCAAACTCTCAAATCTGACTGGTCTTTGAACATAACTGGGGGTTTTTGTGAGTAAGGTAGGTATGTGGAAGGCGAGATCCCCAATGATCAAAGCTGCTTGCATCCCTCGGCTGATCAAACTTCTGGATGCCATCAAGGAGATCTGCATGAGCTAAGCATCATTGTTCTTTGAAAGAAAACCAAGTTCATTAATCTTGTGGGCACCCCCCGGGGTTAATATGTGAGGTTTATCAATTGTTAGTGACTACTCTCTACCAAAATGACTAAGTGCAAGCAAGCACGCATGGAGGAAGAAAAGAACAAAGATTTTTATAACACAGGCTTGGTTACAATTTGAACTGAGACCAACTAAGGGGAAGGAGTGAGCTATGCAACATTCTGGAAGGGCCGTCATAAGCAGGAAGACAGCAAATGCAAAGTCCCTGAGAATTCCTGGAGAAGGAGGGTTGGCATAGTGGCCAAAGGCAGGTGAGAGTCTGGCAGACAACAGTCAGCAAATCCCCATAGTGGGGATTTGATTCTAATTGCAATGGGAAGCCATTGGAAGGTTTTAAGCAGGAGAATGGGATCACTCATATATAATCATTTTCTGCTTGCTGGATCAACTAATTCCCCTGCAGAAGGACTAAATCAGACATTCTAAATTATATCACAGAGAAAGGATTAAAGTAATACCTAGATCCAAGCCTGACCCTAGAGATTCTGATTTATCAGGCTGTAGAAAATTGGTATGTTGGCCCCTTTCTGGGTATTTCTGGTGTTCAGCCATGATAGAGTGCCACTGAATTAGATCTTATTTTGCAGTAGGTATTTACAAGTTGGAAAATGAAGCACATACATTATTAATTATGTACATTCCTACTTAGATGGGAATGAAGCTTGCAATTAAATAAATGCAACAGAACGATTAAATTAGGAAATTATGCCAGAAAGCGGATGCTAATACTGTACTATTTCTTTGTTGAGAACCAACTATATATCTTAGGCATTGGACTAGTGCTTTGTGTATCTGATCATATTTATACTTACAAGAAGCATGGAAGGTAGGTATATTATCCCATTTGGACTACAGACAAAGTCTAAGGTCATATGACCAGGAAGTGTATGGCTGGGCCTTAAGATAAGAAGATAATTGTTGTAGAAATAGGGCATCAGATAGGACTGGTTGGTTCCTTCCTCTTGTACGCAGACAGACCTATCATTTTCACATTGTGTCTTGGATTTGAGATAAACTCATACATCCCTAGCCATAATCAATTAGAAAACAGCCTCTCTCATTTTTCAGATGGTCTGAATTTATATCAGTGTATGGTTTTAGAATTTCCAAGCCCTAGACCTTGTAGATTTCATCTCCTGTAAGGACTGAAATATTGCCTCTTTTAGAGTCTCAGTTTTGTTCCAGTTTATGTGAAAAATTCTAGACCTATCCTGCCAGGCTGGGCTTCTTGCTCCTTGTAGGTTATCTCCAAAGATGGGGACTTGCAGGCTCATACTCCAAAGCCCTTGTCATGGCCTATGAGGGCCCCTGCTCATCTCCCTACTCCTCCACTGTTCTCCCCTCTTCACTCCCCTCCCGCTCCCATATCCAGCCGTACTGACCTCTCTGCTGTACCTGGAACATGTTAAGCTTCTTTCCCTTGCAGAGCATTTGCATTTCTTTTTTTTTTATTTTTTTAATTATACTTTAAGTTTTAGGGTACATGTGCACA
Organism: Pan troglodytes; assembly: GCF_028858775.2. Classification (NCBI taxonomy): domain Eukaryota; kingdom Metazoa; phylum Chordata; class Mammalia; order Primates; family Hominidae; genus Pan; species Pan troglodytes. The sequence goes on along the minus strand of NC_072409.2, from coordinate 23,688,839 downwards.
TTGTGCAGGTTAGTTACATATGTATACATTGTGGCGATTCCTCAGGGATCTAGAACTAGAAATACCATTTGACCCAACCATCCCATTACTGGGTATATACCCAAATGACTATAAATCATGCTGCTATAAAGACACATGCACACGTATGTTTATTGCTGCATTATTCACAATAGCAAAGACTTGGAACCAACCCAAATGTCCAACAATGATAGACTGGATTAAGAAAATGTGGCACATATACACCATGGAATACTATGCAGCCGTAAAAAATGATGAGTTCCTGTCCTTTGTAGGGACATGGATGAAATTGGAAACCATCATTCTCAGTAAACTATCGCAAGAACAAAAAACCAAACACCGCATATTCTCACTCATAGGTGGGAATTGAACAATGAGATCACATGGACACAGGAAGGGCATTTGCATTTCTTATCCCCTCTCCTTGGAGTGCTCTTCCCCCTGATCTTTTCATGGCTGGCTCCTTCCCTTCATCAGGTCACCTTCTCAGAAATACCTTCCCTGACCACTGGATCCAAATCATGTCGCTCCCCAAGAATCCTTTATCACATCACTGTAACTTTTTTCCTTCATGGATGTATCATTATCTGAAATTATTTTGATTTATTTCTCAGTTGTTTATTTTCTTGAACAAGGACTTAAGCACTATGAGAGCCAGGATTTTGCCTCTCTTGTGTGCTGCTAATATCCCTAGTGCCTGGAACAGGCACAATGCTCAATAAGCATTTGCTGAATGAATGAATCTAATTGTTTTAGGACTCCCCATCTCCCCAGGAGTGTAATCATGTCCTGTACCAAATATTAGACAGAATGTCAAAATATAAAGCAAATCAAAATGAGGTGCCTCTACTGAGGCAGTGTCAGGGCATGCCATGTACAGTGAAGGCAGTAACCCCCCCTGCCTCTAGATCCCAAGAAAATACTCTGTGGCCACTCATGGCTCCGTGGACCTCCATTTGAGAACTGCTGCTCTAATTGCAAAGCTAGGAAGGCTAAGACTCTGACAGGGGACAGGGCATGCCCGGGTTCAGTGAATCTGTGGCGCAAAGAAGACTGGTGGAGCCCTGTCTTCCTTGCTTCCTCCCTCCCTCCCTCCTTTCTTTCCTTCTTTCCCTTCCTCCCTTCCTCCTTTCCTTCCTTCCTTCCTTCCTTCCTTCCTTCCTTCCTTCCTTCCTTCCTCCCTCCCTCCCTCCCTCCCTCCCTCCCTTCCTTCTTTCCTTCCTTCCTTTCTTCCTCCCTTCTTTTTGATGGAGTTTCGCCCTGTTGCCCAGGCGGGAGTGCAATGGCATGATCTCAGCTCACTGCAACCTCTGCCTCTCGGGTTCAAGCAATTCTCTGCCTCATCCTCCCTAGTACCTGGGATTACAGGTGCACAACACCATGCCTGGCTAATTTTTTGTATCCTTAGTAGAGATGGGGTTTTACTCGAACTCCTTACCTCGTGATCCACCCACCTCTGCTTCCCAAAGTGCCGGGATTACAGGTGTAAGCCACCATGCCCAGTCTGTTTCCTTATTTCTATAGGTCAGGGCTTTATATAGAACTTCTTACTTCCTGACAGTGTTATCCACTTCTTTCATTCCTCTACTCTTTAAATAACTATTTATTGAATACATTATAGGTACTAGGCTTCATAAAGGGGTTCAATTATGTAAGCTTTAACCAAAAGGGTTGCCTTTAGGCAATGGCCCTTAATGTTTCAGGGTCTCTAGCCTTGAGCTTCTCATGTTTTTGTCCAAACATATCAGAAAATAACTTGCAAAAAGTGGTTCTGCATCAGTAGCTCCCCACTTCTTGTTCACCTATGTGAGTAACAGAAGATGCACATTCCACAAATGTGCAGTGGGTTCCTGCTACATGAGAAACACGGGGACACAGAGATGAAGAAAGCATAGCCTCTGGCTCAGGTAGCTCACAGTCCAGTGGAAGAGGCCAGTGCACATGACAGTGGCAGAGTGGATAAGCAGGTGAGCTAAGGCCTGCCAGGGAGCAAAGAGGGAGAGGCTAACCCAGCTGGGATGTCTGGTCAGAGAAGACTTCTTGGAAGAAGGGGCATTTCACCTGAGTCCTAAACAATGAATAGGAGTGAACCAGAGAAGGTTGAGGGAGGAGAGGGGACTGAAAGTGAGAAGGAGCTGTCCAGATTTTTGGAATATTTCATGTAAAGACATTAAATTGTCCAAGAGCATTTGAGAGAGCTTCAGGTGGCTGAGAGTGCCAGATATTCTAGGAACTGAGTACAAAGGGCTCTGTGGGAAGAGGGGCTCCTGGTTTTATTGTATCAGAATTGATATGGTTGAAGACAAAGATTCCTAGATCAAGTTTCCAAGTTAGTTTTACTCCTCTACTCGATTGACATCAGCCATACCATTCTTTGAACCCCCAAAGCAAGGGCAAAAGTTAGAGGACTAGCAAAGTAGGATCATTCTTCTCCCTCTCTAAATGTGAGTCCAGTGGTATGTGGGACTGGTCCCCTGAAAGGTAGAACAAAGGGAGTCTTAGTTTCTTTGGGTGAGTGTGCATACATTGGGAGTAGTGAGTGTACAGATATATACATGTGTGTGCATGAATGGGGGTAGAGTGTGCGTGTGTGTGCGTGGGGTAGATTGTGTGAATGTGTATGGATGCATGGGGGTTGAATATGTGTGTTTGCATGGGAGGGTGAATGGATGTGTGTGTGAATGTGTGTGCATGCATGGGGTTGAATATGTGTGTATGTATGTGTGTGGGGGTAGATGTGTGTGTGTGTGTTTGTGTGCATGTCTGGGGGCACTGAATGTGTATGTGAACATGTGTGCCTGCATGGAGTGTGCTGTAGACTGAATGTTTGTGTTCTTGGTAGATTCACAAGTTGAAATCTTAACCCCCAATAGGATGGTATTAGGAGGAAATTAGGTCATGGAATGTAGCCCTCATGATTGGAATTACTGTCCTTATAAAAGAGACCTCAGACATCTACCTTGTCCCTTTTACCATGTGAGGTCACAACACAAATATGGTCACCAATGAACCTGGAAGGTAGTGGGCCCTTGCTAGAAACCAAATCTGCCAGAACCTTGATCTTGGACTTCCTAGACTCCAGAACTGTGAAAAATAAATTTCTGTTGTTTATAAGCCAAACAACCAATGGTGTTCCCCTTGATAGCATCCCAAATGGACTGAGGCTTCTTGAGTTTCTGGCCCATTCCATCTTCTGATTTACTGAACACCCACTATGTGCCACTGCTGAACTAGACACAAAAAGAATATGACATGTCCATATAAGCTTATGTCCATAAGCTTATAGAGAGCAGGGATCACGTCTGTCTTGTCCAGTGCTGGGTCCCAAGTACCTAATATAGTGTCTGGCACACAATATGCACCCAGAAAATTGTTTGAATAAATGAGTAGATGCCTCAAATTTGGTTTCTTTGTGGAATTAAGACACTTGGCATATCAATGATTCACAGCAATAAAAGTGCTTCTGGAGAGGAGAATAGATGTACAAGGTGATCCAGAGAATTCTGATGACTTCCCTTCCCACCAGCATTTCAGAAAAAGCACTGATTTTGAGTCAGACAGATCTGGCCTCAAAGTCTGTTCCTTCCACTTTCTCTCTGGGTAAATTGAGCAAGTCATTCCCCTTCTCCTAGCTTTGCGTTCCATCTGTAATTTGCTACAGTGGCCCAAACAGCCTAACCCGAGGGGTGAATATGCATGTGTGTTCATGAGGGGCGAATGTGTGTTGTGTGAATGTGCATGTTTAGAGTGATTGTGTGACATGGGGGTGAATGTGTGTATGTTTGTGCATGCATCGAAGGTGAATGTGTCTGTGTTTGTGTGCATGAGAGTGTGTGTGAATGTGCGTGTGTCTGTGTATGGAGGTAAATGGGAAATGTGTGTGGGTGCGTGCATGAAGGGTGAATGTGTGTGTGTGTCTGTGTGCACAAAGGTGAATGTGTGTTTAGAGTGATTATGTGTGTGTGTTCATGAGGTAAATGTATATATGTCTGTGTGTGCCTGGGTGTGATATGTGTATGTCTATATGTGCTTGAGGGGAGCGAATGTGCATGTGTGTGGTGTGCAGTTGGAATGAGACAAGAGGAGGGCTGGGAGCCAACACAATGAAACAATACCACTTCTGAGGTCCCACTTTGTTCCAGGAGCCAGAGGGTTAATAGTGATTTCACAAAACCAGCATCTTTGGCTAGAGAAGCACCTGGCAGCTTATCTCACTCTCCCTATAATTCTTGTTTCACCCTTGTAGTAAAATTTAAATTAACTTGCTTTGATGGCTTTGAGTCCACATGGCAGGCTACACAAGATAGAAATATGCTCACATTAGCAGAAAAGAAAAAAAAATACAGGCTCGCCCACAAAAGCTGACTCAAATCATTTGTAAGCTGATACATCCTAAGAGAACTTTTACTTTCCTTCTTGAATACTTTTGCACAAATGGAGAAGGGCATGCAAACATTAGATAGTGTTCAGCCCATGGAAATAGAATTCTGGGATAAAGATAATAATAATAGATAACATTCACAGAGAGCTTAGAGTGAGCTAAGCTGTTTACACGTGGGGTCTCATTTAATGCACACAATAATTGAATGAGGAGGCATAATTATCCTCATTCTCATTTTACTAATGAAGAGGCTGAGGCTCTGAGAGATTGCCCATGGTCCTGCAGCTGGTGGAACTTAAGAGATCATCAGTTGCTTGCCCAGAGATACTCAGCACATAAGGAGAGGAGTGAAGAGCAGAACCGCAGTAGTTTGACTCCAGTCCTCGACCTCCCAAGGTGTATCCACTGTTGAACTTTCTCTAAGGTTTGCAATCACTGTGGGGATCCATTTGGAAAGAAGCTCACTGCTTGTTTTTTAATGGACTGGGGTGAATATTTATCTTCAGAGAAAAATCCTCAAGGATCTGCATTTTTCTGAGACTTTGGTTGTGGAAAGGTCTGTGAAATCAAGTGCCTGGAATGGTTTCTGTGTTGGAGCTGGTAGATTCTGGCATTCTCAGGAAATCCGAGGTGCATGAGTTCCGGCTCCTACTTCAAGAGAAAGACCAATTGGTCTTCACTGGTTAGGTCATTCACCAACTCCCACTTTGGCTTGGTGCTCATTGTATCTGGGCCTTGTTGGGAGGCTGAGCTCTTGGATCCTAGTTATCAGAATGCAGGCCATTCTTGAGTTTCTGGCCCATTCCATCTTCTGATTTACTGAACACCCACTATGTGCCACTGCTGAGCTAGACACAAAAAGAATATGACATGTTCCCTGCCTTTATGGGACTCACAGTGTAGTGGGGGTGACAGATGCAGACACTAAAAATTTGACTACAGTATGGCTACATAAAATGATAGGGAGGTACTTGTACAAGCTCAGAGAAGGCCTCCAACCTGTTGATGGCAGAGGAGGGGAAGGAGGATGTCAGGAAATGCTATAAATGACATCTCATCTGAGACCTGAATTAAGAGAAGTTGGCTAAGTGAAGAGGGGTGTGTGTGTTTGAACATTAAAAATGGGAAGCAATGTGCAAAATCAGAGCTAAGTAACTCAAGCGGACTGCAATACAGTTTGCAAAGGGAGAGTGGTGGGAGGTGAGGCAGAGGTATACATGAACTGGATCATGCAGGCCCATTCCTGAGAGGAGATGGAATTTATCCTAAGGGCAATGGAGAGTGACACTGAAATATTTCTCTTTCAAACCAATCATTGACTGCCATGTGAGGGCCTCACTGGAGAGGTCAGACCACAGGCTGGCAGTCTGCCTAGGAAGCCATTGCAGTGGTAGGACTGCAACTAGTATGGAGGAAATGAAATTGCTCTCGAAATGGATGGAACAAAGAAATGATAAGGCAGGGTTCCATCCATGTCTTGAAGAAATCTGCAGATTAGAGTGTGAGCCTCTTGATGACAATGTCAAGGTTTTCTTCTTTTTAAAAACTGGTGTGCAATTTACATGGAGTAAAATGCATAGATTTTAAGTGCAGGGTCTAATGAGTTTTGATAAATACATATATTGATGTAACCCATATCACTATTGAGATATAGACTATTTTCTTCATTCTGTAAATTTCCCTAGTGTGCCTTCCCTGCCAGTCCCTGCTCAGAGGATAACATTATTCTGATTTCTATTCTGATTTTTATCACTGTAGATTAGTTTGGCCTATTCTACAACTTCATATGAGTAATATATATGCATTATTTTGTGTGTTGCTTTTTCATTTAACATGATGTTTTTGAGATTCATACATGTGGTTGCATGGTGAGTAGTAACCTACTGTATAAAATACTGCAGTGTGTTTATCCATACTCTTGTTGATGGACATTTGGGTTAGTTCCAGATTTTGGCTATTATGAATGATTCTTCTCCAAATATCCCTTTTGGGGATATATATTTTAATTTCTCTTGGGTAATATCTAGGATTAAAATTGTTTGGTCTGGGTGGTTATATAAGGAAACTGAAACTGTACAAGAAGCTGCCAACAGTTCTCCGGTGTGGCTGTACCATTTTACATTCCCTCCAGCAACGTGTGAGAGTTCCAAATGCTCAGTGTCTTGGACAATATTTGCTGTTGTCAGTGTTTTAAATACTAGCCATTCGAGTGGGTGTGCTGTGGTTTCTCATTGTGGTTTTATTTGTATTATCCTAATGACTAACAATCTTAAGCAATTTTTCGTGTGCCATTTACATATCATCCTTGGTGATGTATACGTTTAAGTCTTTGTCCGTTTTTGCTTTGGATTATATAATTTTTTAATTTTTATTTATTTATTTTTTTTGAGACCGAGTCTCACTCTCTTACCCAGGCTGGAGTGCAGTGGTGTGATCTCAGCTCACTGCAAACTTCACCTCCTGAGTTCAAGTGATTCCCTTGTCTCAGCCTCTCGAGTAGCTGCGACTACAAGTGTGAGCCACCACGCCTGGCTAATTTTTGTATTTTTTAATAGAGAAGGGATTTCACCAGAGTTCGAGGCAAGGTTGTTCTCGAACTTCTGACCTCAGGTGATCCACCCGCCCTGGCCTCCTGAAGTGCTGGGATTACAGGTGTGAGCCACTGCACCTGGCCAAGGACTGTATGACTTCTAAAGATTGAGTTATAGGCATTCTTTTTATGCATTCTGATGTCTAATTTATTAATTTTTCTTTTATAGTTAGTGTTTCCTGTGTCCTGTCTAAAGGATCTCTGTCTATCTCAAGGTTACGAAGATACACTCCTTTGCTTTTAGCTTTTGTTTTTACGTCTATAATCCATTTCAAATAATTTTTTTGATTCATGATGTGAGTTAATATTTTTCTAATACATATCTAGTTGTTCCTGCATCAATTATGGAAAAGACTTTCCCCTTTGAATTATTTGGCCCTTTATCAAAAATCAATAAAAGGTATAAATATAGGAGCATTCTTGGACTCTTTATTTTATTCCACTGAAATATTTATCTATCCTTGTGTCAATACGAAACTGCCTTGATTACTATAGCTTTACCATAAGTCTTGAAGGCAGGCAGAGTAAATCTTCCAACTATATTTTTCTTTCACAAGATTGTGTTGGTTATTTTAAATCCTTTGCAATTTCTTATGCAGTTTAGAGCCAACCTATCAATTTCTATTAAAAAAAAGTCTACTGGGGTTTTGATTTAGATGGTAATGAATTATTTATTAATCTATAACAGACAGAAATGACATCTTAGCAATATTGAGTTTAGCAATCCAAAAAGTGGTAAATGTCTGCACTTTTTTTTTTTTTTCTTTTGAGACAGAGTCTTGCTCTGTTGCCCAGGCTGGAGTGCAGTGGCGCCATCTCGGCTCGCTGCAACCTCCGCCTCCCAGGTTCAAGCAATTCTCCTGCCTCAGCCTCCTGAGTAGCTGAGACTACAGGCAAGTGCCACCACGCCCAGCTGATTTTTTGTACTTTTAGTAGAGACCGGGTTTCACCGTGTTAGCCAGGATGGTCTCGATCTCCTGACCTCGTGATCCACCCACCTCAGCCTCCCAGGTGCTGGGATTACAGGCATGAGCCACTGCTCCCGGCCAATGTCTGCACTTTTTAAGGTCTTAAGTTCTCCAAACATTGTTCAGTAATTTTCAGTGTAGAGCAGGGGTGGGCAAACAATTTTTTGGTAAAGGTCTAGATAGGAAGTATTTAAGCTTTGTGGCGAAGAGGCAAAATAGAAGATATTGGGTAGACTCTCATATAACAAGACAGAAAACAAATTTTCACAATTTCATTTTGATGAAATAAAAATATCGACTGCATTTTTTGGTATCTTTCTGTTATACCCTTTCAGGTTCTCTCCATTTTCACCAAGACGTTACTAAAACTAAGGTTTACTTTCACTCTAAAACCATTATATCCCTATGCTCTCAATCTAACTCATTAAACTATCACACAATTAGAGTTAATGAGTTAGATAAAAATTAAAATGCTTAAGGTTGCCACAATGAAAAATTCATGTGTGCTGAAAAGGCAGCATCAGAGAAACTCTATTAAGGAAGAAAAACTGTAGATATATTCTGGCTTTAAAGATATTTTTGTAATGTGGTTTAAGCTGCAGTATTTTTAATATATTTCATAGCTTTAATAGGTCTTCGGAATATAATTTACATGTTTTGTAGAATGGTGTTATTTATATGCTTCAATTTTGACTTCAAATTGAAAGTCTTAACATTTTTAAAAGACTCACTATAATTAAAAATTGTAAAGCAATTCAATGTAAACAGTTCAAGATGTATAGTATCTAAATTTCTTCCTTTCAGTAGGCTATTTCTCAATTAAGTCTTCCTTCATTCAGCACATTTTCATTATGTGCCCACTATTAGGTTGGTGCAAAAGTAATTGCAGTTTTTGCCATTACTTAAAAAAATGGCAAAACTACAATTACTTGTATACCAACCTGATATATGCAAGGCACTGGGCCAGGTGCTGGGAGTCAGCAGTGAGAAGGCAGATGTGTTACTACTACCTTAAAACACATTAAAAGAAATAAAAAATAATGCAAGAGTCTATGAAGGAAACAAAAGAGATGCAGAGCTCTATGTAGAGTGATCTTGGAAAGTCACACTAACGAGGTCATCAATGAATTGGCTGACTTTGAATAACTATTGGTGAAAGCATGGATGAGAAGGACAGTCTCAACAAACCATCTGAGACAACAGCAGACTCATTTCAGATTGCTTATGGCGATATGGACTCTAGTTTCATTTCCTTTCATTCAGTCTTAGAAGTTTCTATATGTAGCTGCTGAGCTGGAACTAATATGTATTGTTGCTGTTGAGCTGTGCTAACTGCTGAATTTTTAGTTCATTCATCCCCTGAAAGAGCTGCTGCTGGAAATCGTGGTCAAAAGGGCCTGCTGCAGTAGCTTCTGAAGAGTCATTGGTACCTAAATACCACGATGGTCAAACTGTAAGGAATCCAGAGTACCTCGTTCCAGAGCATACTGATTCTGAATCTCAGGATCTGAAAAGTCTTCTACTAGTGGTTTATTAGCTGTAGAGTTAGGAAGAGACCCTAATCTATCTGGGGGATTATTCTGGACCCCAGATGCTCAACTACTTCGGTTGGAGAGACATAACAACTTCTAGGAGTACAATGAAAATCTTTGTAATTAACATCATTCCATTTCTTTGGAAAGTGTTGAGTTTCCCCCCCACCCCTCCCCTTGGTGGGGGTTGGTCCTTGGTTTAAGGACTTGTTGAAATGGGACTAAGGTAGTGTAGCACAGCCTACTCCTAATCATGGCCTTTCTAGGGTCTCAATGAATGCCTGTGGTTACAGTAATCTTTTTCTACCCTGGCTTGTCATAATTCCATCTTATCCTAATAGTGTGAGATCTCTGTAATCCTCATTCAGTTCTTGGGCTCCTGCAGCTGTTTTCTTTGAGGCTTCTGCACTTGCACAGTTTAACATTCAACCAAAGGGACCTAAATGAAGATTTCTGCAACTTCTCTGCATAGCATCCTTCTTTCCTTTATTCTTTGCCACAAATTCCGGCTATTGCAATAACACCAAAACCTGTTATATATTTCCCCAACCTTGTAAGATTGATGCTGTCTGTTTGGGCTTACTTTCCTGTGTCACTGGCAATTTTACAGGCAGAAAACTGAGGTAAATATGGAGTACATCTCACATATTTTCCTTCTGTCAAAGATTGTAGCCCTATGTTATCTGTTGTCTAATGTCCAATTTTATAGTTGTTATAATAAGCAGGCAAGTCCTGTAGCCATTGCTCTGTCTTGGCTAGAACTGGGAGTTCCAATGTTTTCTTCATCTTTTTTTTTTTTCTCAGAACTTAGAGTAGTTCCTAGAACTAGGTGCTTGGGGTTAGTTGAATGAATACACAATAATTTTGTTATGTTGACCTGGATAAGGGCACATGGCAAAGAAAATGTAGTAGACCCCTGGTCTCTGGTCTCTTGGTGGGGGCTATTCTGTGCTGCATCACACAGGGCTTCATTTTCTTCTCTGTGGTTCTGAATTGGGGATCACAGTTCACTCAACATGTACCTTTATGGATAAAAGCCTTAAGTTCCCCATGAATGACTTTTTTTCCCTCCTTTATAAAATTGACACCCATGCTTGTGATGAAACCACATTTAACCTTTTGGGATTCACTTTGCACTTTGGGGGACTGTGGGGGAAGCACACAGAAATGTCTGGAATTTTTTCAGTACTATCTTCTTAGCTTCCTTCTTCATTTAACAAAGCCACAGAACATGGCTTAGATCATTTGTCTGATAAAATGCGGAGCTACTTTCCTGGTTTCTTGAATAATTCTGTTGATTAGCCAGGTCCTCTTGGGACAACTGTTTATGGGCCTACATTCTTTCAAGTTGATGCTGAAATATTGATTTTTATTTAACTCACTTTCTTAAGTGACTTAAATATAAATTAAGTGGCTGCAGGGGGAAGTGGGGTACAGTTTAAGTGGCTGCAGAGGGAAGTGGGGTTAGAAGCTTGTGTCGGTCAGAAATGTGGACCCTAGAAGGAAGAAGGCTTTTGAAAGCTAAGTTCTATTGTGGATGAGATGTGGAACACTGGCCAATTTTCTCAAGCTCTCTGAACCTCAGTTTCTTTAGGTGTAAAATGGGAATAATAATACTTATCTTCTATATAAAGTTGTATTAGTCTCTTCTCACACTGCTATAAAGAACTATCAGAGACTGGGTAATTTATAAAGAAAAGAGGCTTAATTGGCTCATGGTTCCACAAGCTGTACAGGGAGCATGGCTAGGGAGGCCTCAGGAAAATTACAACCATGGTGGAAGGCGAAGGGGAAGCTGACACATCTTCATATGGTGGAGCAGGAGAGAGACCGAGAGCGAAGCGGGAGGTGCTACACACTTTCAAACAACCAAATCTCGTGAGAACTCACTCACTGTCATGAGAACAGCGAGAGAGAAATTCACTCCCATGATCCAATCACTTCCCACTAGGTCCCTCCCCCAACATTGGGAATTACAATTCGACATGAGATTTGGGTGGGGACAGAGACCCAAACCATATTAATAATTAAATGAGTTAACAAGGGTAAAGCACCTAGTGCTGTACTTGCCTCAAAGGAGGTTCTCAATAATCTTGTGAATATTCCTTTCTTTTCTTTTCCTTCCCTTTTTTCCTCCTCTTCTTCTCTTTCTCTCTCTCTTTCTTTCTTTTTTCTTTCTCTCTCCCTCTCTCTCTTTCTTTCTGTCTTTCCTTTCCTTCTTCCTTTCTCTCTCACTCTCTCTTTTTCTCTTTGTTCTCTTAAAGAGGTCAGGGAAGAGAGGAATAGTATGTTTTATTACAGTGTTTAACAACATGGTTTTTGCAATCAGCCAGACCTTGGTTTAAATCTTGGCTCCACAGCTCATTACCTTTGGGACTTTGGAAGAGTCACAGCATATCTTCAACCCTCAGTCTATTTAGCTGTAAAATGGAGGTAATGATTTCTGATTGATAAAATTATTGTGAGACTTGAATAAAAACTGAGTAAATGAGAAGTGGCCACCTAAACCTGTTCCATGGCAGGTGCCCAGGAGTTCTGTCTTCCAGTTTAGCTGTGGGTCAATCCCAGTTGTCATCCTACGATCAGCTACTTGATAGGTCTAGGTCCTCCCATTCTGAGTCCCTCTCCTTTCTCCTCACTAGGGAAAGTTTGTCTGGGGTGAAGATGTGAGTGTAAACTGGATTTATATTTATTCAAAACCATAAATGATTAAAATGCATTTTGCAGATTTGGGTTGGAACTTCCCCTTCCATTTTCCCCAACCTGCTTCCACTTCCCATATAAAGCCTGTTTTTGCTCTGGGTGACATCCTTGGGAATAGGAAGGATTGAATAAAAACTGGAAATTGGAAGACAAATGTATATAGGGAAGGAATCCAGATATGAAACTATGTTGAATAGTTTGTCCCACAAACATTTATTAGAGTTCAGCTGATGACAGTTCCTAAAAGTGAGTAAGACACCATCAGATGGGGGAAAGACAGACGATCAGACAACAAGCCCGAGACAGGGGATGGGGAGGGTTCCTGTGAGAGTCCCTGCATGAGGCATTCAGGGTTGGCTCCCCAGATGAAAGGACAGCTGAGCAGAGTCTTGAGAAATGACTAGCAGTTCACCACGGGGTAGGGGAGGGCAGGCATTCTACCCAGAGTGCTTTAATCAGGGGTGCTAGGGCAAATGTGTACCAATTTACAAGAAGGGAATATTAAATTACCAGGAGTTTTGTGAGCTGGTCATTAAACACAGCCATAATAAAATTAAATTACATAAACCTACATTTATATAAATTATATTACAACAAAGGTAATAAATACTCCAAACTTGTCACTTCTTAGTTATTACTACATTATACCATTATCTATCCTCTTGTGGTTGTAAATATCTATTGTATCCATATGGCTGAAATACATCCTTTCTGAACTCACTGGCAACACATTGGTTGCTTGTAATTGGTCATGGTGGAAATATTTACAACACAGATAGCAACAAATGGTGCGAATCAGGGCTTTATTTTGGAGAGCTGGATGTTCAACGTTTATTAGCACATCACTGCCTCTATAACATAGGCAGAGGGGACATGGGAAACCAAATGAAGCAGAGAGGTTGGTAGGGACTGGATCAGGAAGGGCTTTGAATGCCAAATCCAGGAGCTTGGATTTCCCTCTAAAGATGATAGGAAGCTACCCTGGCCTTTCGAAGAAGGAGAGTTCTATGAACTGTTTTTGTAATAGCAAGACCACTGTAGTTGCTGTAGAGCAGATGGACTTCAGTGGGTTTCACTTGGTGCAGGGAGACCAGTGAGGAGGCTATTGACATAAAGAAGGAAAGAAGGGGTCTAATTTGAGACTCAGGAGTTGGCCTTAGTGAGTGATTAAATGTGAGGGATGGGGAGAGTGGCCAGCCTAAGATGACCCAGGGTTCTGTCTTGGGACACTTGGTGAAAGATGGTGATGCCTCAGAAGTACAAGTGCCCATGGGCAGATGGACAGAGTGTGACAGTGTCCTGGAGAGAAGGGAAGGGCAGATCCCAAAGCATTCAGACCTCACTCCTCAATTCCTGCCTTTATCAGACTCGTAAACACAGGGATTTATTTTTGCTAGACTCGCAGAGCGGGGTCTCTCTGACCCTTTTGCTCATGGACTGAACGCCTAAGGCAGCTTCATGGGACTAGAAGCATGGTACTGGATTTGGTCAGATCTGGCTCAGTCTCTTTATTCCTATGAATATGATGGCTTCCTTTCTGAGCCTTGATTTATCTTTTTGTAAAATGGGTATTCTCATCCAGACCATACTTTCCTCCCCATGGAGCTCTTGAAAGAAGGGACACATGCTGGTAATTTTCCTTATCCTTATGATGTCAGATCATGTTTGTTAGCACAAGGGCAAAAACCAGGAAAACTTCCTGGCACACAGGAAAGCAAAGTCTATTTGGGCGTCATTCTTGAAAAACAGTAGGGAGTGCCAAGGACAACGTTGGATCTTCCTGTAGTGGCTGCAGGAGAAAAGTTTTCCATTGAGAGGCTGGAGTGGAGCTCTAGGGATTGGTGGGGTTGTCACCAGCCATACCAGTGCATTCTAAGGCACAACTTGTTTGCTTTGGCCCAGAAACAGCTGGCAGTTGGCCAGTGCCCAGCCACTTGTCCTTTGCCCGTGAAGGCTCTAGTAATTAGCAATATTCACCGAATGAATCACAGTTGCTATCAGCCAGTAATTGTGCTATGGAGTAATGAGTCTAAATGTTAACTAAATCAAACACACTATGCAGAGTGGCCTTAGAGAGGCCTTCACTCAATCACTGACTTGGAAATTGGGTCCTATTTTTGTTCTTTATCTTTACAGCCTGTTTTTCTCCTTTAGATCACTTATCACAATAAGTTATTGCACAGTAATTCCTTTATTGTAAACCTCCCCATTCCCCTCCAACTTCAACCCAATAGCATGGAAGTTTTATGAGTTTAGTAGCTATGTTTATTTCATGTGTAGCACTTGGCATTGAGGGTACTCATTAAGTAACAGTTAGATGAATGAATAACCAAGTCTCCAGCCCTTCATGTGCCATTCTATTATGATCTTATAATTTCTATAATTTGGTGTTGCTTCTTTAAATGTAGAAGAGAAGAAATAGAGACAGCAGAATTTTCAGGTAATTTTCTGATAGAACAACTGCTCTATGTTGAGCACTGATGAGGGACCAGGTACCTTTGTGGGTTTCATCTCATTTTATCCTCACAAGGGCGTGGTGAGGCATGTACTACTTTTTAAAAAATTTTTTTTCAAGTATTTCATATTTTTTGAGAAGCTTTCCTTCTGGTACCCATGAGCTTTTAGTTTACAGTATATAAACGTTTTAATGTCTTTATTTCCAAAACACAATACATTGCATTGTCTAAAGCATTCTTAAACCTTGGCATGTAGGAATAGCTTTATTCTGCTCTCATGCAATGGATGAATTGTGGTTTATATAATTAACATAACTAGAGTGTCAAACTCAATGGGTATAACTGTGTATTGGGGAAAAATCAACAACAAAGGGATCAAGTCCACTGAGAACTTTCAAGAGATATCAAAAAATATTGTATTGGTACTAGAGTTCTCATCTTGACGTGGTCACTGGCCAGGTATGTGACTCGCGACACGTGCTACTTTCATTCCCATTTTGCAGATGAAGAAATTGAGTCTCAGGTAGATTAACTCAGCTCTCTGAAATCTCATAGGTAAAAAGTGGCAGAACTGAAAACATAATGCGCATCTATCTAGCTTCAGGGCCGTGCTTTTTCTCCCATGTGGCAGTGCTTTGAAAACTGCGACTCTCAATTCTGGCTGCACACCGGAATTACCTGAGAGGTTAAAGAAAATATATCATTGTCTGCCATGCATGGTGGCTCATGCTTGTAATCCCAGCACTTTGGGAGGCTGTGGTGGGAGGATTGCTGGAGGCCAGGAGTTTGAGACCAGCATGAGCAATATAGAGAGACCCTGTCTTTATAAGGAATTAAAAAATCATCCAGGCATGGTGGTGCATGCTGGGTAGTCCCAGCTGCTCAGGAAGCTGAGGTGGGAGGATTGCTTGAGCCTAGTAGTTGGAAGTTGCAATGATTGCACCACCGTACTCCAGCCTGGGCAACAGAGAGAGGAGTGAGACCTTATCTCTCAAAAAACCATTGTCTGTCTTCCATCATTAACGATTCTGCTTTAATTAGCCTGGGGCATGACCTAGATACTGGGCTTTTTATTTTATCCTAATCCCTGTTCCCATCAATGTGCAGTCAAAATTGGGGACTATTGGGCTGAAAGGTAATGAGATACACATGGAGTTCATCAAGTATCTTTCCTCCCGAGCAGCCACAGCAGAGCTTACTGGGAAAAGCTTTGGTGATGGTGCTTCATGGTTCCCTGGGGTAGATGCACAGGCTGAAGAGGAGGGGCTTTGGGTAAGATGCCCCTTAAAAATTGAGACCTGACTTACCTGGGAATGCTCAGCTGGTTACTGTTTAGCTGGAATCCTAGAAATTTTGGGCTGAGAGTGAAAGTGGCATTCCTTACTGAGGCCCAAAGAAGTTAGATGACTTACTCAAGACCACACAATGGTTAAGAGGCAGAGATGTGGGCAAACCTGAGAAGCAGAACAAGACAGTTGATGAGAGGCAGGAATAACACGGACCGATGGGTTCAAATCCACATTTATCATTCTGGCTGTGTGGCTTTGGGAAAGTCACTGTGCCTCATTGAGCCTCAGATTTCTCATCTGCAAAATCACCGTGATGATAATAGTACCTGCTCTCCAGGGTTCTGTGACGAGGAGAGGAAAATGTATTTGCTAAGCGCTTAGCACAGTGCTTGGCCTGGGGTAGGTGCTCAAATCTTTCTGTGGTTGACAAAAGCAGAATGGAGAATAGAGACAAAGGCAAAATGGGCACCAGAGGCCAAGTTGGGTGGAGGGTAACATTGCAGAGGATCCTGAGGCCAGTGGAGAAGGGAACCCCATGATCCCAAGGTTGGTAGCTGGAGCTGGTCTGCATGTGGCCAGAGCTGGGGCTCCCCAGGTTGGGCAAGAATAGCTGACATGATAGTGGTGGTACCAATATTTCTGTTAGAGGAACCAGGAATGGGGGATCAAGCAGGACCTGCATTCTAGCAAGAGGACATCCTTGGATCCCTTTGGGGTCAGTATGCCTGATCAATGGTTACTCTTTTGAATAGAAGACCCAGTCATCCTTTGCAGATTTGATGGCTCATTCCTGGGAATGCCACCTCTGTAAGAGTAGATGTGGCTTATTGACTTGGAGCCAGGAAATCCACCCTTGATTAAGGATTGCTTTTTTTTTTTTTTTTTTTTTTTGGATACAGAGTGTTACTCTGTAGACCAGCTGGAGTGCAGTGGTGCGATCTTGGCTCACTACAACTTCTGCTTCTGGATTCAAGTGATTCTCTTGCCTCAGCTTCCTGAGTAGCTGGGATTATAGGCACTGCCACAACACCTGGCTAATTTTTGTATTTTTAGTAGAGATGGGGTTTCGTCATGTTGGCCAGGCAGGTCTTGAACACCTGACCTCAAGTGACCTGCCTGCCTTGGCCTCCCAAAGTGCTGGAATTACAGGCGTGTGCCAGCACACTCTGCCCTTGATTGAGGATTAAATGAGATGATGCAGGTGAAGTGTTCAACGCTGTAAATGCTCCCAAATGTTTGCTTCTGTTATTCACTATTGATAATGAATTCAGCAAGGGGGACACTTTTATCCTGACTGACTTGGAAACTTGGTTTAACTGATTCATCCTGGGCAAGTGGACTTAATCCCTCAGACCTCATTTCCCTCATCTGTAAAACAAGAGGATAATGCTAATCTCATTGAATTGTGAAATAAGATGAGTTACGTGATGAGTTGAGCTCAGTGCCTGACATGGCCTAAGAACACAGGAAACACTAGCTGGTGTAAGAACTGGTATTAAGGTCCAAAATGAACCTGTGAGAATGGCATCCTTGGCTATGCAGAATGGAGAGTGGGCCACCAAGCCCCACTGAAGGTTAGAGAGACCAGGTGGGGAGAGGAGGAATGAAGTGCTGTCAAAATGGGACAGCACTGGTGGACCTGGGAGTTCACAGCTCAGTTCCAGTTACCTTTCTATTTCCTGCACTGAAGAGGTAAAAAGTCCCCATATATCAGCTGGAGAGCTTTGCAGTCTAAGGTACACGGGGGAATTTTGCTTTCTCTTGGAGAAACCCTCTTGGCTTCTACCACATACCTGAAAAAAGGGAGCTTATTTGAAACTCAAACACTACAAGCACAGAATTATTGAGACCTGCAAATGGAAGGGAATTTAGCTCACTTCATCCACTTCTCCTCCAGATTCTCAGAGAAGGAAACTGAGACCTGTTGAAATGGTCGTTCAAGGCCTTAGAATTTGCCAGTTTGGCAGACCCGGGCCTGGAGCCCAGGACAGCGGACTCCTGATCCATTGCATCTTCTTCAGTTCCATCTTGGGCATTCTTATTATGGCTTATGATGAAGGTGATGATGATGTGTGCATGTTGTGGAGGGGGAGTGGAAGCAATGCAAACAGGAATAGTAGTCAGAACGTCTAACAACCAGTGTGGTATGAGCATCCATTAATCAGAATCACATCTAACAAATCGGAACAGACGCCACCTGTGTGCGTCCTAACTGAATGTTAGCTGGGTTCTGGTTGGACACTAGATATCCCCTGTGGACAACTGGACAAACATCAGGAGAGACCAATGGATAGTTTTTCTCTTTGCTCCGAAGTTCTTAGGCATGGAGGGTCCATTTGAGAATTAGTTGAAAAAGTTGTCTTTGGTGACTTAGATTAAATAACTATCAATGTTTTTCCTCTAGAGAACTGGCACTATGACTTTTGCAGATACTTGGTTTTTAATAAATTCAGGGCAAATAATTCACTTCTCTCCCCAAGTGTAAAAATATTTTGTTCTTATCACCCCCAGGAATAGAGTGAGAACTGAATTTCAGAAGGCCATCAATACATCCATTCTGATTCCCCACTGGGAGGGAAATTTTTGAGTCTGATGTTTTAGAGGAAAGCCTTACCCCCTCTCCCTTGAAGTTTGATTCTACATACAACTATCAGGTGGAAACAAATGAAATTTCTGGCATGTGACCCCTTTTGACCTTCAGAAATGGCAATTTAGTATGGTTCAATCTAATATTATTGACTGAGCACCAACAGGGACCCCAGCTACTGTGCTGGAAAACAGAAAGTGATGGATGTGTTGAATCCTTTTGATTCCCGTGGATTGCTGTTTTGATGCGAGGCAGACGGTGTAGTGTCAGAGAGTGACCTGGATCCAAATTCGGGCTCCTCCATGTACTAGCATGGGTCTTTATGGCCTCTCTTTCTTTTTCAGGGATGTTCAATGTGAGATTAGGCTACTCAACTACAAAGTCTTCTAATTCATAAAAGGAACCCTGTAGATTCTCTCCTTCCCTCCCTTTCCCTCATCTGACCAGAATGACACCATCTGTGGTGTTCAGTTTAAGGTTTATTATAATCTTAAGGTTTTAAGGTTTATTATAACTATGAAAGTCAGTTGCCATTTTGCAGCCAAGTACATGGAGAATTAGATGCATTTGAAAAAAAAAAATCCCAAGAGATTACCCTTAGACTTAATCTAGAAAGAAAAACAAAGGAACACATTAACAAAAGAACTGACAGTGTGAAAATTCTTCAGTCTTCAATGCCAGTTTATTAAGTTACATCTATTAAATATATTAACACATACAACATTTCATTTACAGAGATTAGAATTCATACACTAGTACCCAAAGACATGGGATGCATACCAGTTAAGTACGTATCCAACAACATACAATATGCATTTTACCTTGCGGTTGATGTTTTAACATAAAACATAAAATCAATGAAAGCACATTGGGTTTGTCACTAAAACCACATAAACACCTACACTTCTTCAATCTGTACACCCCTGAAACAAAAAAAGGGGAACATTACATGCTTTAATGACTTTAAGAATAAAATCATTTGATGAAGTTCAGCTACTTTATTTACTTGGCAGTGTGTCTTGTTCCTCCTGAATGTGTACACTGTGAGAGTAGGACTTGCCTGTCGCATTCCTTCTCAGCTCTGCAGTATCCAGGTAAGTGCTGCCATGTGACAGATGCTCGAAACAAAAATGATTTATGAATGAAGTTGAAAGACTGCTGGGCTTATTGTTAAGAGATCTAAATTCTACTTTTAGCATCCAACTAGCTACTGTCTGGCACTGGCCATGAAGGGTGACAGGGTGTGGATGTGATGGCTCCCTCTGAGCCTGGGTTTCTTCATCCTTGAAATGATATAACTTGGAATAAGCTCCGCAGATACTGTCATTTCTAAAATTCCATGACATTTCTCTATTGGCCAAGATCTTAGGGGTATTTTGTGTTGGACACTCTCTGGACAAATGGGAAATGACAGCTAATTACTGAACTCTTGAGAAGGCCTGCCAGGTTTGTAATGATCAACTAGAACACATGGAAGTCAATGAACAAAAGGCCACATAATCATAGACTTGAAAAAGACCTCAGAGTTCCTTTGGCTTAATCTCTCCCCCAACCTCTGTGAAGAATAGCTTCTACAAAAACCCTTGTGACAAGCCCTTTGTTTGAGTATCTCCAGGGACTGAGAAATAGCATCCTAGAAAAATTCTATTTTGGAGTAGAAAGTTCCTTTGGGGATCAAGCCAGAGAGGGCAACCTTGTAACTGCAACTCTGTAGCCCTAGCTCTCTTCTCTGGGGAGCTACAGTAGAAGTCTCCTCCCACTTCCATATTGTCCTACAGGTGTTTGAAAATACTTGTCCCATCTTCCTTCAAATCACTAAAATGAACTCTATTTGCGAAGAGTAGAGAGGTTAGAAGAGTCCAGGATTATGATTCAGGAAGACAGCTTCCTAGCTCTAGATCAGCCCTTAACTCACTATGTGGCCCTGGGCAAGTAACTTCTTCCATCCAGGCTGGTGTGGTATTTTCATCTTAAAATGGGGTGATGGAAGGGGTGGAGGCAAGTGTGTCTCAGAGCTGGGGAAGTTGTAAATGTGGTTGTTAGAGGGTGACGGGGCATGGATGTGATGGCTCTGATCCACATTCTCTCACCACTGGTGCAAAAGGATTCAAGGCTTATTAGGTTAACAGTCTACTAAATTCTCTGTAGGTCCAGCTGCCAATATGATGCAAAAATGTTAATATCCAGGATAAGGATGTACACTTGAAAATTCTGCTACAAATATCAAAACACTTCTAGGACTCTGGGCCATAGGAAAGCCAGAAATCTTAAGGCAAGAGATGTTTGCATGTGTTTTTAAGGTACAGAATATAAACAGTTCTGTCTTGCAGAATTAATCCCCAATGTCACAATCATGGAAACAGAATTGGGTAAGGGCTTGGGAAAATACCTTGCAAGAGAATGTTGGCAATGGCCGTGCCTTGTGCACAGTGAGTTAGTTAAACTTTTATAATCCAGGGGGATTACTGACCAGCACAGAGGTGGAATTTCCTCTGGGGTGATGAGAACTGAATAGTTTAGATTGAAATGGAGCCAAGAGTTCTGGTGTGCTCTATTATTGATTCAACCTGACATATTTCAGGAAGTGAAAACGTACACTTTTCCCTTTTCTTACCGTACCTTAGTAAAAAAAATCAGAGGCTGGGCACAGTGGCTCACGCCTGTAATCCCAGCACTTTGGAAGGCTGAGGCGGGCGGATCACGAGGTCAGGAGATCGAGACCATCCTGGCTAACACGGTGAAACCCCGTCTCTACTAAAAATACAAAAAATTAGCCAGGCGTGGTGGTGGGAGCCTGTAGTCCCAGCTACTCGGGAGGCTGAAGCAGGAGAATGGCGTGAACCTGGGAGGCAGAGGTTGCAGTGAACTTAGATCGTGCCACTGCACTTCAGCCTGGGTGACAGAGCAAGACTCTGTCTCAAAAAAAAAAAAAAAAAGAAAAGAAAAAGAAATTTTAGTAGCATAAGCAATTCTGTTCTGCCAAATAGACTGAAACCATGCTAGCATCAAAATGTTAGTGATTCTGTGCATTTTGATCATGGTCTGTGTATTTGCTGAGGAACACAGATTTTCAAAGCATTTCTGGGTCATCCATAAAGTTCTAATATTTTTAAGGGTATTGATGACCAAACTTGAATATAGCAAATAATAACCTTTCTCTACATGTAGCTTAAATAATGGATTCTACAATAAAAAATGGGAACTTTTTTACCTTCTTGATTTATGGAAAACTACCCTTGAGTAGCTATTTTTAAAAAACCACTTCGAGTAAACACAAATCATTTTGTTAGTCATCAGCCTTAATCAAATGGCATCCATTTTCATAATGAGAATAGATCCATGTGTCTAAAGTTAACGAATTAATTAGCTAATACAACCAAAATAAATTAAAGAATCTGCAGACAGTAGAGGTGCTGGGAAGTTAGAATGAGTGTGTCTGAGACTAAATAATTTATCTCTGTGTCCCCAGGGGCAGTAGGTACTCAGTAAATGTTTGTGGAATTGATTTGAATTCAGCCTTTTGAGTGACATTTAACCAGCAAAGCATTTTCTCCCTAAATTTACTGTTTTCTAAAGCATGCTTCTTCCTCCCTCCCAAACCCTGAATACACCCCATTAACCCCTTTTAGGGGAACATCACATGATCTTAAAAGCATTTTCCCACCTCACTTTTGAAAACAGTGCACTAATTTTTGCTATGGAGATAATGCCTTGGGAACAGAAGTTCTGACATGAGCCCTATTAGGAATGTCTGACTGTGCCTTTCCGTAAAAAATATACTATACAGAATTTAACAAAATCAGCACTAAAAACTTGAGCTATGATACATTCTTTAAAAAACAAGCTTATGACAGGAGCCAAATAAATGCACAGCAGGGAATTTCCCAAAGCCTCAAATGTCTTCGAATATTAGGAAATTCCTGTCTTGGGATAAATTTCCAGATCCACCAGATCACCTACAGAACAGTGGGCAGGTTTGAGCAGGCCACTCTTCTGTGCAAATCTCCTCCTGCATACCAAAGCTGCTTGGTGCTCTCATGCACCATGAAGACTGGTTCAGAAAGAACATTTTATGTTTTTAATGGGTGTTAGTTCTGATCATGGAGCTAGACTAGAGTTATTGAGGAAACATTCTCGATCTACCAATAAATATTGTCCTAGGAATTGGTTGAGGGAATATTCTCCTATCAAGCAAGTTTTGGAGTTACTGAGAAATCTTTCTTTTCTGCTTTAAGTCAAGGGTAATTCCTCCATCTGAGATGCCCTTTCCCTGTGGTCATCTGGGACCCGCCCAGTTTCTTCCAGGCTTCACTTCCTCTATGAAGACTCTGGTGAGCCAGGTGGAGGTGACCACACTCCTCTGTGCTCCCACTGAGTCTGTGCTGACTGTTTTGAGAAAGGGAAGGCAAGAAAAAGGCCTGGTTTAAGTTAGCCTAGCAGAGGTTAGAAAATATATTTAGAGCCTTAACTTCCAAACTGAGAAATCAGAAATTAATTTTTATTTAATTATAACTCAATAAATATTAATGAAGTGCTCCTGCTACACTGGACACTTTGCTCAGGAGCCTCTCAAATGCCTCTCTGCCTCTATAGTCTACTGGAAACCAGAGTGAGAGTGATTTTGGTGCCAAGTTTCCTCTCAGACTCATCCATGAGGTCTCCCAGGATAGGAAGCATTTATAATACGGGCCAAGGGTCACCAGTCGTATAATACCAAAATGCTCAGATGGCACAGAATGCATGAAGTTAACATCTTTCATTCTCATGAGCTCATTTGCTCCTTGGAAACAAATGGGCAGATTCCTGCTTTGCAGACAAGTCAACAAAGGCTAAGAGAACAGAGCTGCCTCTCCTGCCCTTGACATATTAGCGTAGGAAAGTCATACAGACTAGAGGATATGAACCCACTGAAGCACAGAAGGGACCTCCGCAATGTCCAGCCTGTCCTCCAGGGAAGGTCTTGGCTAGGCTCATTAGCTAATCCCATATGTAAATCCCTTTGAATATTTTAAGGGAAAATACCCACATAATACTCTGCATATAAAGTTGCAAATCAAACCTCAAAGATCTAGGTTAACTTCCTCAGATTTGGTGTTTGACTTCTTTTTTCCCTTCCCCCATGGAATAAGTCCATTGTCTCTCAGCATCAAACAAGTTGGCAGTGTAGTTGATCTAGTTAACTAGGTATCTGTCTTCAGGTTTCTTCAGGGAACTAATCAGCTGGCTATCTTCCAGTCAGCTGGCTATCTTCCACAGTCAGTAGAGTGCCAGAAATCTGATGTAACAGTTTCAGATGATATTTTTTAAAGACTTGGAGTTATTATTTTATTTTTTTTTGGACAGAGTTTTGCTCTTGTTACCCAGGCTGGAGTGCAATGGCGTGATCTGGGCTCACCGCAACCTTTGCCTCCCCAGTTCAAGCAATTCTTCTGCCTCGGCCTCCTGAGTAGCCAGGATTACAGGCATGCGCTACTACGCCCGGCTAATTTTGTATTTTTAGTAGAGATGGGGTTTCTCCACGTTGGTCAGGCTGGTCTCGAACTCCCGGCCTTAGATGATCCACCCGCCTCGGCCTCCCAAAGTGTTGGGATTACAGGTGTGAGCCACCGCGCCTGGCCAAGACTTGGAGTTATTCTTTAGAGTATGTTGACTGATGTTTGATCAGGAAGCATCTAGTGGTGTTCATATAAGTTTTGAGTGGAGTCTGTCTTGTTTTTCATAGTGTCTTCTGGGTTAAGGTAGCACCCAGCACAAAATAGGTGGGCAAGAAAACTCTACTGAACACAAGCAACTGTTGTATTTTTGACATACATGTGAAACTCATACTTCTTTATTTAGATATCTGTGTACATAATCAAAAGAAAGGTAGCTTTTCTCATATGCTGTAGATGGATGACGTGAAAACCAACTCCTTCTGTGAGAACATTCATGAGACATACCAACTCTCTTTTCATTTTTTTTAGGCAAGGCATGAAAGTATGTGGAAAAATTGGTGAAGGATTTTGCCTCTGAAAGTTTATACTGTTTTCTAGAGCTTTCCTTGGACTTCCTTCAAAGCTCCTGAATTGAAGCAAATTTATGATCAAATTGAACAATAACTGGACCACTGGTGACCATTGTATAGCAGGAAGGTGTTGAAATATTTCTCTTTCAGTCCTGACCTGAGTAGATCATCCATTCCTTTAGTGATCAGTGTCTTAATATTTAGAAACTCGCCAATCCTCCAACCCATCTTAATAATATATTTGCTCTCTTCAGCCTTTTTCCAGTTAGTACTCTCATCAGTAAGGCACATGAAGTGTGAAATTTTGGGCCCCAAATTTCATAGCTAAACCGTTGTCCCTGTGGAATGCCCCCTACTCCCGGCCCCAAGAAAACCCCTGATTATAATTACATTTGAACAAAGAAAATTAGGAACTCGGTGGCAGAGGACTTTCATATAATGATATTTGCTCTCCTCCTATAGTAAGAAGGCTCCAAAGAAGGTTTTGTCTTCTTTTGTGTAATCCACCAAAGAGATGTCACTGACGTTCACCATTAGCTTGTCCCCTTCTTGCAAGGAGAACATGGCTCCGAGGTAGATGGGCTGGAACCAGTTGCTACCTACTTCGCACACAGACTTGGTCCCCATGAGGAGCTGGGTTGGCTCAGGGTAGCTGTCTGTTACCTTGGTGATGACCACAGTGATGGAGTCTGGCTTGTTTGGTCGGCCTGCTTGTCTGATTTCACTGCACTCAGAGGTCATCCCACGGAATGTGACCTGGGAGTAAATGAAGTAGTCTCCCGACTCTGGGATCAGCAGGAATTTGTTGGTATAGTTCATTCGGTTCTTGGTGAAGGCCAGGCCTAGTTCATGTTCCCAGTGCAGAGCTGGGAACTGATTTTTTAAGTGCTGTGTGGGAGTTTGTCTCACAACTGGAAAGACAAGAGAGAGGATTAATTTTCTCATTTGGAAACTGTAGACTTTGCTTAGAAAGGGTCTCATATCATTTTCAAAATAGACTAAAGTGATCGAATATACCTAACAGCTAAAAACTGCTTTGGGGAGGAATGAATGAAGAATATGTGACTGGACATACACATTTGTTCAAAGAGAATAGCATCTTGGACTAGTGACCTGGGGCAAATTACTTTGCCTTTCTGAGACTGAGTGGTCTGACCTGAAAATTTTTAATTTTACCTGAGACCTATGATCCTGGAGAACAATGAAGGTTAAGGAATCCCCCTATTCTTCTGTGTTTAGGAAAATGGCTTGCTGCAAGAATTAACCTTTCCCAAATGACTCAGATAAAACTCATCGATGCCTCTCTTGTTTACGTATGACAAGGCCAGGCACCAGACCCTTCAAATTCCCATTCTTTGCCCCATAAGTGATTGGCTGAACTGTTTTATCCCCATTCATCAATTGGAACAAAACACTTGTCTTACAGGCATGAGGTAAGTGATAGAAACTTGGCATCTCCCTGGTCCTAATCCTCACTCAGAGCTCACCACAAATAATTTCCTCTTAGTCAAATGATAACACCAATGTCTTGGGCCACAAGGATATCCCCCTGCAGATTGAAAATTTTCTTATAGGTCAGGAGGGTATGCTTCCTTTTTAACCTTCTAGGTTTTCAATGGGTTCTAACATATCCTTCTGCACTGTCTTGCTCTTTCCTCTGGAGTCTCAGAGGTATAGGAACTCTAGGTGTGAGGTGCCTTGGATTTCTACACTAGACTTGGAAAGTTGGCCAACTGGTGATAGTATGGAATTTCTCTTGATTTGGTGATAGTATGGAATTTCTCTTGATTTCTATACATCGATGAAAATTCTTTGGAAACACCTCCCTGAAGGTAAATGTTTAGTTACATCATCTTGAATAGGGCACAGATGAACTAGGTAAATTGGCAACTCTGGGGACTTTTTGTTTGTGACCAGATCCAGAATTACTTGCAGCTCCGAGTTGGAGAGAAGCCATTTCTGAATGACTCAGTGTATGAATGAAAGAGAGAGACAGGAGAGAAAGAGAGAGGGCCGATAGAATCTGAAAGAAAATGCCCAAGAGACATGGGCCTTTGGAACACCCCCCCACAGGGAAGAAGACATCCCAAAAACCCTCTACTGAGATACCTGCACTCACATGCTTATTGCAGCACTATTCACAATCGCAAAAATATGGAATCAACTTAAGTGTTCATCAACAGATGAATGGATAAGGAAAACGTGTGTGTTTGTGTATATACATATGTGTGTACACACATACACACACACACACACACACACACACTGGAATATTGAGGGGAGGAGTCTCTTACCAAGGAATGTAGTTTTCATTTTAAGACACTAGAATGAATTTTGGTAAAGTGCTGAAAGAAATCTCAGGATTCTGGCCCATGGTCTCCCGTAAAACACAGCAAGGAGGCTTACCTGTCAGGTGTGCCCTTGGCTTATCTCCATCTGCTCTAAGAGGTGCATCTGTAACAAAAGGAGAAATGTGCTTTGTATGAGACAAAGGGTGACTGAAATGAAGACGGCCCTTTGTGAGTTGCATGGTGCCTATGATAGGAGAGAAACCTTGATCTCCTCCAGCTTGGTCCGGTGCCACTCCTTGCAGGATTTTGGATTGGAATGTGGCACCCACAGCAAGCACCACCAAGGACAGGGTGACTCAGAAGAAAGAGTCTTGAACACAAATGAATCTTGGCCCCATGGCTTTGGGCAAGTTTATCTAGCCTGCCTGAGACCCTGTTTTCTCATCTCATCTAAGATGGGCACAGTATAGATGGAGGTGCTTAGCATGAATTTTGCACATGGCCAATGCTCAATAAAGCACAACTCACTGCTCTTTCCCTCAAAATTCTTTCACAGGAGTGAATTGGCTTTTTGCCTTCTTCCATGGTCCCTTTAACTATATTCACTGAATAGATGGCCCAAAAGAAATGGGATGAAGAGTGGATGGGAACTATTCTTTAGCTATATGACCTTGGTGAATCCTTTTTCCTCTCTGGGCCTCTGTGTCTGTTAGTTCTTGAGAAGACCTTAGAATTTCCCTTTGGTTCTCAGAAATATTATGTTGGATTAGGCATGGTCTAATTGCGGTTATAAATATGGTGGTGTTGATGATAATAAAAAGCAAAAATCAATTGCATACTTTTGATGTGCTAGACATTGTTCTAACCCCTTTATAAGAATTAACTGATTTAATTCACATTAACCCTTTTGAGTAGGATCTACTATAACCATTTTTACAGGTGAGTAAATGCAGGCAGAGACAGGTGAGATTATTTGCCCAAAGGTCACACTGCTAGTAGATTCCAGAGTTGGGGTTTGAGTTCAGGCCATCAGCTCCACAGGCCATGCACTTTGACATGGTGCCATTTTGCCTTCTTAGTGCCTGCAGCGGAGCCTCACTTCTCCTCTGGATTTGCATCCCTCAGCTTAGCAACTTGTACTTAAAGACTCATCTCTGAACTTCCTGCATACAGAACTACTAGAAATGTTCTTATTCCCCACGAGGAAAGGCGTTGAAGATGAGCATACTTACAAACTTGCTGATGTGAAGGTGCAAACTCCTGTCCTTTTAGAGTCTATTGGGAAAGAAAGTATAGTTTAGACCAACTGTGGTCCTTTTGATCCCACTTACAGCTTCCCATAGCACAGGTATGATTACAAAGCTTCTGCTGCCCAGCCTGGGTACTCTGTGATGAGGGAAATGAGAATGAAAATATTTTTGTTGATGGGAATCTTGCATCTCAGCTCTCCACTTTCCTCCCCTGACACTTCCAATGACCTTCCTCTTTCTTAGGCTTGTCTCTGAAGCTCAACTTTAAGGTTCTTTTTTTGAGAGCTTTTCTCGTTCTATTCTAGGGGAACTCAGCATCTTGTCTATGCTTTTGTTATTTGAACAAATAATGGCACTTGCTTTATTTTCTTTCCTCTACCATAATTTAAAAACTGGGACTCTTCTTAAAAACGATACAGAAAAGAAAATAATGGCTATGTTCTCCTTTTCATCAGCCTCAACAATTCTTCCTTGTTTCTGTGCAATACATAAAGACTTTTTAAATAATTGCAACCCTAGTTTGTGAGCTATTTCAGATACCATATGATGGTGGAAGAGTAACTGCCTTAGAGGCAGACAGATCTGAATTTAAATCTTTGTTCCACCATTTATTAACAATATGACCTTGAGCAAGACTTTTTCTCTCTGAGCTTTGGTGTCTTTATTTCTAAAGTGGGAATAATAACATACTTAGCCCTAAATTACTCATAGGATCGAGGTGAAGAGCAAATCAGAAAATCTATGAGTTAGTGCAAAGAACGCATGGAAAATGAAGGAACCACCACTCACATACCTGAGCATAAAGCTTAATAGCAAAAGTATGCTCTTAGCTTACAAATAATATCATGCATTGGACTATTATACATGGTTGGTGGGAATATAAATTAGTACAGCCACTATGGAAAATATCATGGATATTTCTCAAAAAACTAAAAATAGAACTACCATACAGTCTAGCAATCTCACTACTGGGTATGTATTCAAAAGAAAAGAAATGAATATATCAAAGGGATACTTGCGCTCACATGCTTATTGCAAGACTATTCACAATAGTAGAGATATGGAATCAATCTGATCCATATCTCTATCAAGATATAGATGGAAGGATAAAGATAATGTGGTACATATAAACAATGGAATACTATTTGGCATAAAAAATGAAATCACGTTATTTGCAGCAACATGGATAGAACTGGAGGTCATTATGTTAAGTGAAATAAACCAGACACAGAAAGACACACTTTGCATGTTCTCATTGATATGTGGGAGCTAAAAGAGTTGGTCTCATGCGAGTAAAGAGTAGAATGACAGACACTAGGGGCTGGAAAAGGTGTGTGAGTGGGAGAGGATGGGGATGAAGTGAGGTTAGACAATGGGTACAAACGTACAGTTGGATAGAAAGTTTAAGTTCTAATGTTTGGTAGCAGAGTATGGTGACTATATTTAGGAACTATATATTATACTGTACATTACAAAGTAGCTAGAAGAGAAAACTTGAAATGTTCCCAACACATAGAAATGATAAATACTCAAAGTGATGGATACCCCAAATACCCTGACTTGATCATTACACATTTTATGTATGTAGCAAAATATCACATGTACCCCACACATATATAAAATATTATGTATCAATAAAAAATAAAAATAAAACAAAATTTATGATATTAAAAAAAGCCTTCTCTAATATGATTTCCACTCAACCCAATCTTCTGATTTGGTTCTTGTTGCTACACAGTCTCCACTAATAGAGTGATCCTCTTATTATATGAACACTTGATCTATTTTACATCTCAAAATGTGTGTGTTGTGAGTGTATAGTCAGGTTCTATGATTTCCATATCTGCAGATTCAACCAACTGTGGATCAAAAATATTTGAAGAAAATTACAACCATGAAAATAATGCAAATAACAAACAATATAGCATAGCAACAATTTACACTGTATTAGATATCATAAGCATTTACATGTATTAGCATTTACACTGTATTAGGTATCACAAGCAATCTATGGATGATTTAAAGTATATAGGAGGATGTGACTAGGTTATGTGCAAATACTATGCCATTTTATATCAAGGACTTCGGCATCTGCAGATTTTGGTGTCCATGGGGGTCTTGAAATCAATCCCTGTGGATACCGAGGGAGGACTGTCTCATGAATGAGGAATTGTGTGTCTGTGTGAGCATGAGAGAATACAGCTCCATCAGTGGGGAGACTAAACTGACGTGTTTTAGCATCTGTACACGTGTCTGTGATGTGGCGTCATATGTATGGATGTCTTGCCATCTGCCTGCGTAGTCATGTGGATGTAATTGTGTCATTGCTGAGTCTAGGTCTGTGAGCAGGTGTGTGATGTCAGTGATTTTATTAGAGCCGGGACCTCCAGCCTTTTTTCACTCCCAGGTCATGCTACCTCACCTCTACTAGAAGCCCCTTGAGGGCAGAAATCTTGTCTTTGAATGACTAACTGACTTTACAGTCTGTCCAGCCCCTTTCTGTCCACTTCTCAATTCTGTTAAAGCCACCATTACTGCTTTCTCTCGATTACCAGACCTGAAATTTTCTTTTTTTCTTCTTCTGCAAAACCAAGGGCTGTCATTTCTATTTTGCAACTTTTCTCATGGTGTTTCAATTCCAGGCCTTGGCATGCTGCTCTCCTGGATTCTTTTATCAGCCCCTGGAAGGGTCTTTGTACTTCAGTTTTCTCCTTTTCCTTGATCTATTTCCTGGCCTGCCTTCAGAGGGCTTTTTCTAAAGCATCACTTTATCTAGATACTACACTGCTTATTAACCTTCAATGGCTCCTCATGGCTCTTAAGACCCAGTCCAATCTCATTTTGTCTTGGCATTCAAAGTCCTAACTTATCCCAGTCTTGCTATCCTTTATTTACTTCTCTCTAAGCCCTCTGTGTTCCCAGCCATGAGAGGCAACCACTGTGAATTGATTCAAGGTATCTGAAGAAAGAGTTAAGTGTAGTTACTTTATTGAATTAGTAGGAACACAGAGACCTGGCCCAGAAATGGGAGAATCAGAAGAAATTGCTCCTGAACAGAGTCTTACAGGTCCTGCAGGTACTAGCCAGGTGATAAAAGAGGTAATGACTATTCCAGACAAGGCCAACAGCTTGCACAACAGCAAATACCTCAATACCCTGCATCTGTGATGTGGTGTCGTATGTATGGATACGACATGTAAGGAGGCTCAACAGGACATGGGAGTAGTTGGAAAACATCAAGGCTTTCTGCTGGGAAATGAATACATTATGTGCATTTGGCACAGAGTCATGAGTACAGCAGTTTTTGAAAACCTAAACCCAATTTCTGTGATCACTTATCCAGAATCAATAACTTGGATGGTCTTGAGGGAGTGGAGAAGCAGCCCAGAAATGAACTTATTCTGCAGTCTATTGCCTTCCTTGATATTGACAGAGCTGAAGGAATTGATCCTTTGGCAAGGCAGAAAACTGAAGGTGGAGTTCTCGAAGAGAATCAGAGAGATCTTGATTGCATCCTCTGGTGTAGGAAAGGTACCTGCCCTGGTTGGCCTCTTTTGATTTATTTAATTATCTGCTGAGAAATTTTGAACATCCTGCTTGTCTTTGGCTAAGATGACACTCAGCTAAGAGTTTACAACATTCCTTTTTGACTCAGAATCCCATTGTCATTAGCATGTATCTGAGCTGTGGACACATTTCCCTGTTTGCTCTGCTGGACTTCTGTAACTTGGGCACACATTTTATTTTCATATATGGATGGACAAGTATGGTCCAGTGTGCCACTAAACATCTGGAGGTGGTGACCAAGCCTGTTGGTAGATATTGAAGACTACAACATTCCAAGAGTCCACAAGAAGGACGTCAATTGAGACTCTGTCTCCAAGAACAACATCTAAACCTTCCATTGCTGCTTCTCTTAATAACAACTCTGTCTATCACAGGAGGAAAATTATTGTGATAGGAAGCAGTAATGAATGAGGAAGAAATTTGAGAGGATGGAATAATAGCTTATTTGAGAAAAGGTTTATGCATTACAGCTGTCCCAATACCTGCTCTCAGGATGGTTCCTGGGAACACCAGGCCAATGCAATGTCTTCTGTGTTCCAGCCCTGAGTCATCTCCATCACTTCTTGTTATTCTGGGGGCACCAAAGAGGTGTTGGCTCCTAAGAGGTGCTGGTCATGGCAACATTAGCCTCCAATTGAATAGACATGGTGTCTGATAATGAGATTATTCCTCCATACATATCTTTTCAAACCACTGGCTGAAATCCAGGATCGAATTTTATTATTTATTTGTGTGCTTATGACTTTTCTCGCTCTGAAAATTCAACCTGCCTACAGATGGGGACCTATATTCCTAGTGCCTCAGTCAGTGCCTGGCACTTTTGCCAGATTATCCAACTGGCGAAATGCACAGATTCTCAGGCATCAGGAAGACAGAGGCAGACAAAGAGAGTCAGAGAGGGGGTGAGGATGCAGTGACTTCAGCCAGAGTTTTATAATCCAAAAATCTAGGAAAGACAACTTTTTGTTCCTATTAAAAATGTTTGTCATTTAGTACTAGGGCCTCTAAAGGTCTTCATCAGGCTCTGTGTGGAGCATAGCTGTGGCTCTAGAAAGATTTGTTGTAAGCGGCAAGGCTTAGCCAGGAGCCAGAGTCAGAAAAGCAAATGTGTATGTCCATAAGCATGCATCTTAGAGGGAGATGGGATGCTTGCTCCCACCAGCATATGTTAGCCCTAGCAAAAAACAGCTGGTGCTTCCCTTCCCCTACCCTCCTTAGTTCTTGTAGGTCAGGGAATTTTTCCTCTCATTTGATTTTTTTTTTTTTTTTGTATGTTGACTGGTAATCCCTGACTCAAACTAACCATGGTCTGTTACTATAGGTATTTTTGGAATTACTTTAATTATTTAAATTGGGCAGAAGAAAGCATAAAGAGGAGACTGAAGTTTAGTGGAATGCTCCCCAGGTGCCAGGTCCTGTATTGGGCATTTATGTGTCTGCCTCATCTAATACTCCGGCTACTTTTAAAGGAGGGGTCAGCATCACCTTTTCATGGCTTAGAATGGCACGAAAAGAGGTCAAGCAACTGTCCAAGGTCAAAGAGTGCATGGAGGGCTTGGGATCTGAACCTTTAGACCAAGTACAGACCCTGGCACATATTAGGAGCTTCATAAACATCAGCTGAGTGTACAATAGATGAACAAGCCTGAAGCAAGATAATCTTTGAGATTTCCTGGCATTTCCCCAGAAAAATCCCCTAAGTATATTTTAATTAATGATCCACGTAGCCTTTCCTCTCATGTACTATAGTCACTCTCTATCTCTATTCATAAACAGGGAGAGATATTCATCTCTTGCTGTCATAAATGCTGTAATTGCAAAGGCATAAATGTTTTATGATCCAAAACATCCTCCCAGCACTTCCAGGAGAAATATGCAGACGTTTGCCTCTTTGTCTCTTCCTTCTGCTTCTGCCTGTTTATACTTGCCCAAGGATAACGCCAACCTGGAAATGTTTTATTCTGAGGTCATTTCATTTCATCATCCTCCAAGGTGCCCTGGATAGGGCTTTATGTGCAACATTCAGCACAGTACAAAGCAAAGATGCTGGTGTTTGCAGGTGAGCAAATTTGGAAATCCCAGCTCCATTATTTCTTGGTGCTCTGATTGTGGCATGTCACTTGACCTCAATGGAACTGTTTCCTCGTCAATAAAAGCAGACAATAATTCTTACCTCCCAGGTCTATTGTGATGGCTCAGAAAGGCCACATATATAAGGTTCATTTTCCTCATTTCTTTGGGCTCAATATATGATTGTAGGCTGTATTGTTGGTTCTGCACATCCTCTTTTTGGTCTTAGGACTTCAGTTGTACACAGAAGCCACCCTTGTATCTCTTTATCACAAGGAGTAGATTTGGATGCTTTAGGAGCTCCGGGAGGCATCTGCTTTTCCCCAAGGACAGACATTCACTAGGCTTCCTCAGGCTTTTGAACTTCTGCCCTTTCAGAGTGCAAATAGATTGAGGGAATGGAATTTACGCCCCACCCACTTCACATCCCCAGCTTGTTGCTGCTGTCAGCTACAAGGAGGGGTCAGGCTGGGAGATGACCTCTTGTAGCCAGTGTGTGGTCTGCAGTGTATGCTCCATTGGGTGCGGATGCAGGAGCTCTCCAAGCTGGCCTGGCACTCAGCGATATGTTCACTTTACCTGGTGGTTGAGTGGATTGTGCCGTTACCAGCTGCAAGCCGCCTGGATGTCTGAGATTCACAGCCAGGCTTGCTTGCCCTTCCTGCCTCTGCACTTCCTCAGTGCACCTTCACTGCCTCTGCTTTTCCTTCCCTTTGCCCACAACCTGATCTTAGGAGTGAATATCTTCCAGGTATGCTGGTGCTTCCTGAGGTTATAGCAAGGGCATCTTCACTGAGGGATAAGGGGTCTGCAATTTACAAAGTACTTTTATCTCAACTATCTGTTTGTTTTCTCTAGATAGCACTGAAAGAGATTATCATGATCCCTAATCCTTCTGAAAGAGGAAACAACTTGAGTGAGATAAGAGGGCTCATCCCAGGTGGAGTGGGGAGGGGGAGGGGGAGGGAATCATGTCTGCTGAGCATCTATTCTATGGCAGCAGCTTTCTGGACATTTTGCAGAATTCTCACCATAGTGCTATATAGAAAGTGTATTAATCTCCTCATTTTATAGACAGTGAGTCTATGGCCCAGGGAGATCTAGTACATTTCCCGCCCCTCCAACCTTCCCTCCATCCAGAAAACACTTAGTGAGTGCCTTCTGTGTGCCAGGTACAGATAGGTGCCCTCAGGGGAGGAAGAGGACTGGCATTTATTGAGCACTTACTATGGGGTAGGAGCTTTTCATAGTTAAATCCTCCTGCCTATCCCAGGAGGTGAATACTTGGTTGGACTTATTCCCAAAGGCAGACAACATAGTGATTAGGAGAAATATATACAATGGATTTAAATCCGTGTCGCATTCTTTAACTGTGTGACTGGGCACATTGTTTAGCCTTTCCAAACCTCAGCTTCATCATCTCTAAAATGTGGATAATAATAGTAGTTTCCTCATTGTGTGATTTCCATTATTAACTGAGGTGATGCATGTAGCAATGATAGCAAACAAGTATTGCACATGTTTACCTACCAGATACCATGCTAGATGCTTTATAGGTGTGATCTCATGTACTTGTCTCAAAACCTTTAATATGAAAATATTTAGTGTGGTTTCTGCTATATAATAAGTTATTAAGAGGTCGCAGCTGTGATGCGGTGGAGCCATGGCTTTTCCTCAAGTCTGTGTGACTCTGAAGCCCAAGCCATCACTACAAGACCCTATTGGTCTGATTGGAGACCAGGAGGCCTCAGCGGGGAAGAATGGTTCAGGAATAAAAGGCAGGAGCATTGTAGAGATTTTCAGGGAGGCGTGAAGTGAGGTTGGAGGGAACCAAGGAGAATGTGGGGAGAGTGTGCAGATGATGCTGGAAGTAGGACTGAAAAGGGAAGGACAGGTTGGGCAGTGGTTAAACCCTGGGCAGGAATGCCTCCTATGGCATCCCTGGGGATTCGTTGTGAGGTACTGAGTGCCACTGCTGGGCTTGGGCTGAGTCACCTTGGTGCATTCTGCTTTGCCTGCACAGATTGTGTGCCAGAGCTGTGCCCAGAGAGGATGGAGGCCTGGTCTCAGGGCACCTGGGCCCAGAGTAAGGCCTGTGGACCCAATCTGAGGGCAGTGGAAGATACTGTAGGGCCCAAAGAATGCCCAGCCTACAGGGCTGTCACGTGCAGCTGGGTAAAAAATGGATTGAGGAATTAGTGGGGGTTGGGAGGCAAGACCTGGGTGGGGAATGAAACACAGAGAGAGCTCATAAACATGGACCAAGAAAATCCATCTAGTATCAACACCTACTCTCTGGCCAGGCGATGGCAAATTCCAGGGCAGGTGAAGAAGTTGTCTTCTATGATGTAATTTCCCTGAGCGGGGAAATTCCCTGGTCATAATAATAATAATTGTTAACATTTACTAATCCCTCACTCCTTGACAGACACTTCAAATACTTTATTTCTAATTATTCCCATTTTATACATAAAGAAGCCGAGGCCCGAAAGGGTTAGGTAACATGGTTAAGAAGTGTCTAGGCCAGAATTCAAGCTGGATTTTAACTTTCAACCCTAAACTCTTCCAAGATACGTCTGTCTAGTATTCTGCAGAAATCTAAAGGACCTAACAGTTTTATTATTTCTATACTTTTTTGTATAGGTAGCATACACATTTTGTATGGAAGAGGCTAGGTTTATAAATGACTCCCTCCTTCCCTTGCTGACAAGCCACCCAGTTTTCTACCAGGATGCTAGCAGAATTACTACTTTCTTTTGTGCACTTCCTGAGATATAACATGCATTTCCAAATATGTTCATATAGGTAAATATTTTCATAAAATGAATGTACCATATTATATATGCTGTTAATGCACTTTGCTTTTTTTTCAGTTAACTTGTGTGCAATGGGTTGTATTTGCTTGGCTGCATAAGAGGGTGAGATATTTATCTTTGCCATCTCTTGGTAGATTGCCTGTGATGTGCATCACATTCTGGTTTAATGCTTATTCAACAATAAAACTGTTTTCTTTCTCTACTACCTTTGTGGAGAGGATTTCTAGGTTGGGAGAAGACTTTGTTTTTTTTGTTTTTGTTTTTGTTTTTGAGACGGAGTCTTGCTCTGTCACCCAGGCTGGAGTGAGCTGGCGCGATCTCAGCTCACTGCAAACTCCGCCTCCCGGGTTCAAGTGATTATCCTGACTCAGCCTCCTGAGTAGCTGGGACTACAAGCGCACGCCACCACGCCCAGCTAATTTTTGTATTTTTAGTAGAGACAGGGTTTCACCATGTTAGCCAGGGTGGTCTCGATCTCCTGACCTTGTGATCTGCCTGCCTCAGCCTCCCAAAGTGCTGGGATTACAGGCATGAGCCACTGTGCCTGGCCAGATTTTGTTTTTAATTGTATTTCTGTAATGTAAGCATGCTGTGCTAGCTCTCTGATTCTTAATTCTTTCTTTGGAAAAATACAGGTAGCCTTACTCTCTGCTGGGCCAGTAGTTCTAGATGGGTGACTCTGTGGGTGGCATAAGATTTGCCATGTGAAGTTCCTCACTGGGAGAGGGGTGAGGCTCAGTAACTGGTATAGTTGTGGTAATAGTTTTCTCCATGGTATTACTGATCTCCTTCTTCCTTTGATCCATGGTGTGGCCACCTGGCACTTGGAACAGCACAAATACGGCTGCCTGAATGCACAGGGGAGGAGGCCAGATGGTCCAGTTTCAAACTGTGGCTCTGTCACCGACTAGAGGTATGGGATTGGGCAAACCTCTTCAATCCCCTGGGCCTCAGTGTCCCTATCTGCAAAACTAGGCACTTTAGGCTAGCTGACCTTCAAAGGCCTTGTTATCTCCAATGACCTGCGATCATCTGACTGGTTTTTATCCATAATGGCGTCTGTGATCTGGACCTCAGCCACAGCTTCTAGCCCAGGTGCCTTCCTTCCCTTCTCCAGAAAGCTTTTCCTGAACCACCCCTGTCTCTGTGGCTGGGCCGGGAGAGCATCTGAAATTCCATAGCACCTCTCTGTTGAAATAGCCTATTTCCTGAGGCCAACATCAAATTTTCTCTGTAGTTGCCTGGTGCCTGGGGTAGAGTGATGATCACGTCACAGCCACCATGTGCATGCGGCTCTCCCCACATTTCTAACATACACAGTGCTCCTTCTGCACACGCCTTATTGGTGCTGTCAGAGTATTGATATTAATACCCCCTTCGGAGAAAAGGAAAAAGGCTCAAAGAAATGAAGCCACTTGCCTATTTGCATAGCTGGAAGTGAGCCACATTTCACTGTATGTTTACCCAAGTTCTCCTTGGTGCCCTGGTTTTCCCTCCTTGAATCCAGTCTTTTCCCATCTCCTCTGAGCCATTTCTTCTCCATCAGTCCCTCCAGATCCTCTCTCAGCCCTTCCTGACCCTGCTCTGTCCTGTGAAGCTGACTCCTGGCTCAGTTGCCCCTGGACCTTTGAGCTCTGGCTTCCTCCTGAGCCTGGTCAATGGGATTGGATTGGAGGCAGGGTGGGGGATGGGGGAGCAGTCAGCATTCCCTCCTTCCTTCTGTGCTCTTGCTGCTGTTTTGGCAGTGACTGCCTTTCTCCCCAGAGCCCTTAGGTCTTCCAGGCAGGCTCTCTCCTAGGCTTTAGTTCTCTCTGGGTTTCTCTAACACTTCTCCCTCCATGTGCCCTTCATGCCAAGGCATGGTTGCTGGTTTCCCACTGTTGCTAGTCCTGGATGCTCCAGCCCTTTCAGTTCCCTTCAATCCGTCTGCATCTCAGCAAAGAGGCCCTTCTTTAAATCCCTTCAAACTCTTTAAATATTCTTCTACAAATGCACTTTCTTGAGTGAGCCAGCTGTTTCTTTTCAGGACCCTGATTGCTACATGAGCCCAGCCTCACCCCCATTTCCCTCTCCTTTTCTTCTGACACACTAAGAAGTTACAGAGCCTGGGCAAACCAGAGCTGCAATCATCCCCACACATCTGCTCTCCAGGAAGATGAGTTTAATGATAATGGAATGGATGGTGTCAGCCTTATTCATTTCTTGAGCATCTGCAATTGGATAGGCACAGTGATAGATTCAGGTAGGGGGAGTAGCAGTGAGTAAAAAAGACCCCGTGCCTTCCTTCACCGAGCTTCCCGTCTAGTGACAGTGCATGTCTCCATCTCACCTTCTGGCTGGGCAAGTCATGGATCCTCCCTGGCCTGTCACGTTCTGCTTGCTGGTCTTCTAGATAGACAAAGGCAGTCCTCGCCTTCTGCTGACCAAGGGCTCTCAGACATCATCTTGATCGTGGGAACCTGTCATGCCTCTGGGCTTCCTTCAGACCCCAGTGCAGGTTTCTGGAGGCCACTCAGTGTCTCATTCAAGGACAACTATCTCCTTCTGGCTAAAGAGGGACAGAGTCCCAGAGCACCAACTGGGCACTGCAGTTTGACTTCCAGCAGAAACTGGCCCCTTGGTGGTCAAAGGGTCAAAGTCTGACTTCCCATGACCTGCGGTTCTCCTTTAACATAAACAGCATTTCCGGTTTGTCTGCATATTTCTACATTTTATGAGCAATGGCATCTGGCCATGAATGCTGCTGCCTGAATCACAGTCTGTTTGTTGACCCTGATGGAGCAGCGAGAATTACAGATTTTCCATGGCTTACTTGTGGTGTCTATGCTTTGAAACTGGCCAGGATTGCTTAGAGGCCAGGTTTCCAGTTAAACCCATTGAAAACCCATTTTTTTCCCTTTGCAATTTAATACTTTGAACTGAAATGAAATCAGCCACCATAGATTATGAAGGGACATTTTTAAAAAGGATATTACTGGAAAGACACATTCCTTAGGTTTTGAGGTACATCTTTGTTGTTCCCAGCCAAGAATTATGTTTTCTTCTTGACACCTATCGCTGCCCCTACCATTGTTCTCCCTAGACTTCATATTCTTTTTCTGACTAGGCTTCTCCCAGGCCTCAGCAAGACCTTAGAGATAGACAACCAGGCAGGAGGTTCTTTCTTAAGCTCTAAAAAGAGAAAAAGTTCTAAACCCAAGAAAAAGAGTGGGTAAAGAAATTATAGCATCCACATATAGGAATGTGTATCTATAGCATCATGTTGTTGTGAATTCATTAGCATATAAATAAAATCATAATATATTAGCAGACTCAGAATAATCTCGTCTCATTAAAAAATCCATTTTATATCTGCCATATAATTCTGTACAGAATTATATATCCCAAACTGTTAACAGTGGTCAGCTATAAGAGTTATGGGTAATGATGACTTTCTTCCTCTCCTTATCTGTATTTTCTAACTTTTTTCAATGACTGTGTTAGTTATGTAATTTTAAGTTTTTTTCTTAAATAAAAAGAATGTTCCCAAATTACCAGTATACTATGATTATAATTATCTAAAAAATATGAGGCTGAAGGTTAT
Source organism: Pan troglodytes (assembly GCF_028858775.2). Classification (NCBI taxonomy): domain Eukaryota; kingdom Metazoa; phylum Chordata; class Mammalia; order Primates; family Hominidae; genus Pan; species Pan troglodytes. Next base: position 23,648,734 of record NC_072409.2, on the reverse strand, counting down.
CCCCACAGTAGAAGAAGGGACTGTTCATTCCCTAGAAATATTGAGAATAAACACCAAATTGAACCTCTCCACCCCTCCCACTCTACATTTCCTCTGCATGTAGAAACAAGAAATGTGATACATCAAGAAACTCTGTCCTCTGTCCAGAGCTGAAATAGTTGCCACTCACTGCAGAGAGTCCACTGATCCTCCCCAAGGTCAGAGTGCCATGTGGCTTACCTGGAACTGCACACAGGCCTCTCCCTGGGCCCGGAGCTGGCTGACAAGCAGGTATGTGGTGAGTCCTGCAAGGAAGGGGAGCAACACCAGGCAGCAGGTGAGAGCCCAGCGTGCGCTGCTGCTCCTGGCCTTGGGCCTGCAGCTGCCGTGCTCTGGCAGCATTTCCACACTGGCTGTTTCCCCAAAGCTCAGTCCCAGATCCTCGGCCATGCTCCTGCTGCTCCTGGAGGCACCTCTGACTCCTGGGCAGAGAGAGCCCCCATTAAATAGAAGACCAGCTCTCACAGTGGGTGACTTAATCACTCAGTCTCCTCCTTCCCCTTTCCTCTCCCCTCCCCTCTTCAAGAGCACACTGTGGCCCTACCCTGCTAGAGAATGCACCGCCTACAACAGAAACCAAGTTTGGTTTGAGGAAAAAAAAAAAAAAAAAAAAGAAGAAGAAGGAGAAGAAGAAAGCTTTCCCAAGCATATTTATATACAGTATGCTCATGTGCTCCTTCCTTCGTTTACAGAAGGAAGTTAGGAAAGTCCCTGAAGGAGGAGAGAAAGAATTCATCAAGTCAGTGGGTGGGGCAAATTAAAATATACCTGTTCCCTGCACTGGAGGCTTACCAGCTGTGCCAGTCTGGGGAGTGTGCTTCTGGAAGTGAAAGTGAGGGATGAGAGGTGTGTGGTTTGCAGGTTGGGAAACGGAAATCACATTTGCATCAGCCCTTTGCAAAGTGCTGCCTAGCCCTCTGTCATTTTGAACCTCATAGAAATTCATTCTCAGTGTACAGATGGGAATAGCAAAGTTCTAAAAGGTGAAGGCACTTGTCCTAGGTCATCCAAGGATGAAGACAGAGGAGCTAGGAAGATGACCTAGTTCTAAATCACGGCTTGGAGTTGTAACCTCTAGCACATGACTGCCCATGAAAGGAAAGTATTTCCAGCCTGCATTGACCATTGTTTAATCAGAGTACGAGGTCACAGATCGAGGTGACTGTCTGTGAGGGTAGAACATTAACCACTACTCCCTGATTAGTCTAAAGTTAATTGATCATGTGATGTGCTTTGCCTGCCGTTGGGTGTGGGGGCCACAACATGTAATAAAAGATTATATTTATTAAGTGCTTACTTTGTGCCAATCACTGCTCTAAGTTAAATATATCAATAAAATTATTCAATCCTGAGATAAGTTTTGTGACAATAAAGCTATCATTCTCATTTTACACATAAGAAAATAAAGCACAGAGGGCAAGTGGTAGAGCCAGGATTGGGACTCAGGCAGGCTGGCTGCTGGCTTCTTCACCATCACACTTCACCGTAGGTACTGCTGGATCATGCATGTTCATAAATACCTGCACTGTCTTTACCCAGGAGGGGGTAAGACCCTGCAGTGAGGGGGCTGAGGGGGCTTCCTGGAGAAAGAGGTGGTCTTGGAACTCGGCCTTAGAGCTCAGGGAGGGTTGATCTCAGAGGAAAGTAAAGGACCCTGGGAAAAGATGGGTTCTAGAAATAGGAAAGTTTAAGGAATGGCCTGTGATGTATGGCAGAAACCAGTTTTACTAGCGCCTCCATCCAGTTGCTACTTCTGGTTATATCACAGCCTGGACTCTTCAGGCTACTTGGAAAGGCCTTTCATGGCTTGGTCCCTGCTCACTGTCACCTGTCCCCAGTGTCCAGCCTCAACTTTTACTACTTTCCCAAGCTGCAGTTCCCTGGATACACTATTGACTAGCTGTACTGTTGCAAAATGGAAGTGTCCAGTCTTCTTCCTTCATATCACTATGCTCCTATGCTCATTCTAGCAAAGGATGATTTTCATGTCCCATGGCTACTCATTCTTGGTTTAACAAATCTATTAAAAAATGTCTTTGAGACTAACCTAAATCTCTGCTATTGTAACTTAACCTTTCTTTTCTATGCTCCTGTTCCTTAATTGTGTGTAGAAACCATTTTTGTATCCGCCTGCCTCCAAGATTGGGTAAGATGATCATATTCTATGTTCCTATAGCTTCCCTTTCTTCCCTATCATTGAATACCTCCTACTAGACTATGTTTGACCATTCCTTCTGTCTCCCCAATTAGACCATCAGGTCTGGGAGAGCAGGTACTAAGTCATAACCCTTCCCCATGACTATTGCTCCTGTTATTCAATAGACTCATTACCATCTACTAAAATAAGCATCTAACGTATTTTCAAAGAATTCTAGCAAAGGATGATTTTCATGTCCCACGGTTACTCATTCTGGGTTGAACAAATCTATTAAGAAATATCGTTGAGATTAACCTAAATCTTTGCTATTGTAACTTAACCTTTCTTTTGATGACTGAGTAGCATTCTATGGTACGGATATACAACAGTTTGTTTAATCATTTGCCCACTGAAGGACATTTGGATTATTTCCAGTTTTGAGTTATTATGAATAATGCTGTTGTGAATATTTGTGTACAGATTATTTTGTGTGAACATGTTTTCACTTTTTCTGGTATAAATGCCCAAAGTGAAATTGTTGGCTGTATGGTAAACATATGTTTAATTTCCCATGGTAAAATTAACTGCCATGGTAAAAACATACCATGTTTTTTACCATGGTATGTTTTTACTATGGCAGTTACCTATAAAATTTAAGCAGTTGCCTAAATATGGCAGTTATCTACAATTAATTCTGTAGGTAACTGTATGGCAGTTACCTACAACCAGAGTGGTTGTATCATTTTACTTCCCACAAGTAATGTGTGAAAGGTCCAGCATCCTCTCTGTATCCTCCCTCCAGCATTTGGTGCCTTTACTATATTTTGCTTTCGCCGTTCTGATAAGTGTGTGGTCGTATCTCACTGTGGTTTTAATTTGCATTCCCCTAATGGCTAATCATGTTGAACATCTTTTCACATACTTATTTGCCATCTGTATAACTTCTTTGATAATACAGAGATCTATTTTGGCTGCCAGGAGGTACTTCTTTTTTCCTTCTTGAATCTCAGTGGATTCAAAGGCAAAAAGTAAATCACTTACAGATAAATGATGAGTTATTGCACTTGAGTATGTGCAAGATAGTGTTCTAGGTACTGGGGATAAAACAGTGAAAAGAACAGACAAAACCTCCTGCTTTCATGAAGCTTATATTCTGGTGGGGGGAGACGGCCAGTAATTAAAACAAATAAGTTAATTTATAGTACATTAGATGGCCTTAAGTGATTTAGAAAAAAAAAGAGATAGAAAATGATCTTAATTGCAATTGAAAATAGAGTTGTCAGAATAGACCTCACTGAGAGGAGACATATGAATGAAGACTTGAAGAGGGTGGGGGAGGACGTGGAGGTGTCTGGAGGAAGAGAGCCTGGCATTGAAGCCAGTGTACATGGTGTATTTACAGAGCAGCAAGGTGGCCAGGTCAGCTGGGGCAGTGGGTGAGGGGGAGTGGGGGGACCACAAGGTCAGAGTGATGGAGGAGGCTGACCGTGTGTGTCCTCCTGGGTCCAGGTAGGACTTGGCTTCTTCTTCACTGAGTTTGATGGGAAGAGGGGTGGTGGTGAGTGGAGTAGGGGTTCTTTGGAAGGTGATGGGCGGAGAGGTGGCAGGCTCTGATTTTACTTTGAAAAGATCATCCTGTTTGCTGTGTTGAGAACAGCCTGAAGCAGGAAGTGTGGAGTCTGGGAGACCCATTTGGAGACCACTGCAATCATGCAGGAGAGGCAGGATGGTGGCTTGGATGAGGTGATGACAATGAGGGTCACAAGAAATAGTGGATCCTGGATATATTAATATTTTAAACTAGAGCAGACATAATTTCTTATTATGCTAGATGTGGAGTGAGAGAGAAAGAGAAGAGAAAAGTCTGAGTCAAGGGCTTTTGGTTTGAGCGTGGGGTGCGTAAAGACATCTTTAATGGAGGCAGGGCAGGCTTTGGCTAGATGCTTGAGAGCGGAGATTGAGATAAATAAAGTAAGGGGACTTTTAGATGACCAAGCGGAGGCAATTAATAGGTAGATGAATGGTTATTTGGGGCTTCCAGGCAGAGGCTTGCATGGAGATACTAATTTGAGAGTCATGCTTGACACAGCACCTACCACACAGTTAATACTCAAAGTGGAGGGTCTCCATAAGATTACAGGCCGTCAAATCCTGTATCTCAAGTCCGTGGAGCCAGGTTTCAAAAAGCATTAAGTTGAACCATCTGAAATTGCATATATCTGGTCATTTTTGACCTGCAATAATAATAGTTTTATATGGTTGTCCTGAGTAACCTATTACACATACCTTATATTTCATAACACTTTTGGTGGGGTCTGAAACAACACCTAATAATCAAATACAGAAAGAATTCTGCAGCCCAACATGCTCATACTGAATGTGATAGGTAACAATTCCCAACAACACATGCCCTTTCAGGTCAGCTTTTGCTGCCAAATGCTTTCAGTTTTTAGATATTTTTGGATTTTGTTTACGGACTGGTATTATTATCACTGTTGCTGTTATTATTGTTACCATTCTGTATGGCATTCAGGGGGTTGAACTAGGCAATGAGTAGAAGTTACTGAAAGGCAAACTTTGGCTCAATTTGAAGACTTTGTCAATACTGTCCAAAGATAAATCATGTTGCTTCCAGAGGTGGGAGCGCTCTGTTTCAACGATAAGGACAGGACCTGAATGGCCACTTATTGAGAATATTTTAGAGGAAATTTGATTGTTGGAGAAATGATGGGAGTTGATGTCTTTTACAGCTTTTGCTCTTACTGAGACAAGATGACTCTAAATTTTTTCTACTTTTCAGGCCTTCTTCTCTCCATGTGTTAAATGGGGACAGGGAGCTTTGTGATTGCTAAGAATGCTTCTACCATTAACGTTTTCAGGGTCTCGTGATTCCCTGTGTCTTCTCTTTGCTTGTTGGTTGTTCCTTCCACCCATCTCTGCACATCTTTGCTTATATCCTTGTTTGCTAAGAAATATGTTTTTCGGAATGTCCCATAGCAATTTCCTCATGATGTGCAAATGAGGGATTAGCAAGGGCAGCTGAGTTGGGTCAGCAGATGTTTTCTCTGTTGCTTGAGTTAGTAAAAAAAGCTCATTTTTCAGCAATTACTTCTAGATAGGTTTTGGACTTGAGCAATATCCACAGCCTTTCTGCAAGGGTGCTTATTTGGGCATAGCCCCACTTTTCTGGACTGGCATCGATGGTTGGCAAGACCTCCCCCTGTCTGGTTCTCTTGGGAAAAGAGCTATTTGATGAAATAGAAATTTTCAGTGGCTAACTCACTGTCTTCTAAGTGGCAACAGAAAAAGTGCAAACATTTTGAATAGAAACCTTTCTAAAATACAGTTTAAACTTTTAAAACAGTTTTTTTATGATTATAAAAGTAACATTTTAACTTTAGAAAACTAAAGAAATGGAAGGCAATTGAGTCTTCTGCACTTATTGAATCACAAAGAGCAATGTTATTCCTATGCGGAATATGCCCTGAAAATCAGGCTTTGAGAAATCTTTCTTCTTTTCCTTTCTTCTTAATCATTTTCTTTCTTCCTGCTTTGCTTAAATCTAGCTTCCCTTTGGATTAATAAAAATTCTCAAGAGGGTGAGAGCCAACTATTTCACTTACAGGCATATACCCGAAAGAAACCCTCACATATGTTCAACAGGAGGTATGTATGAGGAACAAGGAGCTTAACTGTAGCACCGTCATCACAGTGGCACAAACCTGGATGCACACCAGATGCCTGTCATCAGGCAGGTAGCAAATAAACTGTGGTGAGCCACACAATAGGGCATTGTTCAGCCATCCAGATAAAGGATCAACAGCAACATGCCTCAATGCGGATGAATCTTAACACAATAATATTAAGTGAAGATGCAAATTTCCAAAGATTTTATACAACAAAGCTTACATAAAGTTAAAAATAACATGTGTGCATTTGTGGTACACACACACATATGGACATATATACATACCACTCATTGAAATGGAGAGCAAAGCAATGATGAATACAGGACTCTGGGTGATGGATACCCTGAGCAGGGGGATCAGAGGGTGGATTGGCAAGGGGTTTCATATGGTATCATTTGATGCCGCATCCAGGCCCTAGCTTTCATTTTATGTCATGGGTTACTAGGTACTTATAACATTGCAACTAATTAACTAACTGACTTAATAAAAGAAGTCCAGGCACGAACCTTGATGACAATGTGACATAATCTGAGGATGATGATTATTCCAATTCTGTGTATCTGAGATCCAAAAACAGAAAAGAAATGGGAGTCAGTGGGCACTGTATGGGGTCCTAGTAAACTTTCCATGAATCATGGGATGAGCATTAGTGCACAGATTTCACAGTGTCTATTTTGGCTTCACAGAGAAACATTTAAAAAATTTTTTTCATAGTTCTTGGCACTGGTCCAGGCAGGTGATGTTGCCAGACACATGAGATCTTGCAGAACCTGGTCCCACTCTTAAAGCTAATAAGTACTTCCTTGAAAAAGCCTGGAGTTATGACTTTGTATTTGATGGCCATTTGGTTCCAGTTAGAATATAGGAGTAGACCTGTCTCTGGGTAGGTGACAAGCTCTGGTTGAGAGAGTAGGGCCCATGTGGAGAGAGGATTGGCAGAGGTTCAGAAATAGAGAACAGCCAGCACCGAGGTAGAGAGATGCACCTGGTAGTGACAGAGCGTCTGCAATTCTGAGCCAGCCGGGTGGATCCCAGGGAGTCTTGGCCAACCAGACCCTTTATCCCTTCTCTAGCTTTGAGATTACTCAGTTTTAACTAAGAATGCTGCTAAATTGTGAGGCCTGGCTGAAGATGTGGACAATCTCTCATTCCTTGGATACCGACTCTGTGGCCCAGAGTCTATCAGAACCTGGAGATACAGAAGCAACCCAGATCTGAAGTTGGAGATTGTTATTATTTTTCCATGGTTGTAGCCATACTTCTCAGGAAGAAAGTACTAGCTTTCAGTGCTGAGCTGAGTTAGTGGATCTTGCTATTAAGGAGCAAAGGGATTAGCTATAGACTGCGTTTACAGCGGCAGCCCCAGGCAAAGTTAGAGCTCCCTCTTTTGAGTGTGTGTCCAGCCCACATCTCCATTACTGTATTCTTATCACACTGCGTTGTTATGATTTATTTACCCGTGGCTGCCACCCACTAGCTTGTGAACATCTCAAGGGTAGAGACTATGTCTTTTTCATTGCCAAGTCTCCCAAGTCCAGGGTGCAGTGTAGGTGCTAAATAAGTGTTTGAGGGGACACCATATATTGCACTTTGTGGCTGATGCCTGGTGAGTGAAATTCAAGGTGTGGACAGATGATCACTGGTTAGGAGGGATCCAAGGGGAATTTAGAGAGGAGGAGGGGGTGGTTTGGCTTGGGCTTTGAGTGAATTTTATGGATGGAGATGATAGGGAGAGTGAAGGCAGTGATGAGGGAGTTTTGGTATTGCTGGTGGTGGTATGGGGATATTCAAAGTAATAACCAAAACTGCATCCCTGCTGACCCACCAGAGTGGATTCTGGCTGTAAATAGTCAGCATTGCCACTCCTGTGCCTCCTAGCTGCAGGTCAGCCCTGAAGATAATGAGGGGCGTGGGGCCATGATGGTGCTGTGGTAGAAGGGGAATAAACGTTTCAGCATCACCACCTTTATTCCAGCTCTGTATCAGGACCTTTATGTATATGACCTTTGCTGATTCTCATACAACCTTGACAGGTGGGCACTATTACCTTCAATTTTGAAACAGACCCAGAAGGGTGACACAAGTGGCAGGGCTGGTGCTGAAGTTGAGCCCAGGTTCCTAGTTGCTGGGACTGTGCTCTGTTCTCTCTGGAAGGTGTAGGCAGCAGGGGTCAGAGCCAAGACGCCTACCGGGTCTTGAGCAGGAGCCATGAGATAGGTCCAGGGGCAAATGTTGGGGAAGAGCAGGAGATATGGCTTTAGAAGAGGGCTAGCAGGGTGTTTAGGGCTGGAGTGGATAAAGCACCCTATTCAGGCATCTGTGTTCAGGAACATTCTCTTCCTTCATATCCATGGAAGCTCACACCCTTGGCATGGCCTTGCTGGGGAATGTTTCTGGAACCGGACACAGAGTTCAGGGTCAATGGAAGGAAAAGTGCTGCTCTGGAATCAGGGCCAGAGACAACAATTTTGGAAGTGAGAGTGGAGAGGTTGAGCACAAGGTTTCAGTCACTGGGGCTGGAGATGAGTAATGCCTGCCTAGTTAGGGGAGAAACTTCATTAGAGGGATGAAAAGAAAGTGATTTTAAAAATAAAATGACAAAAAGTCGGAAACTGAAGATGCAGTTGAACAAGCAAATGGCTTTAGTACCAGCTATGGTGAGAGAGAAACGCTCAAGGACCAGTTTCCTAGGGGTGCATTTTTCATAAAAAAGTGTCTGACTGATTTATTGATGGAGGCAACATGTATAAGGGAGAGATAGAGGGAGGGTTGCGAAAGAGGTGAAAGGACGCACAGAAACAGAAAGACAGACTGAGATGGAGGCAGGAATATACAAAGGCAAAAGAAATACAAATACAGTAACCCAGAGACACAGAGGAGGATAACAAGCCAGAGGTCCAGGGACAAAAGGAAACCGGTATAGAGAGAATCAGAGACAGGGAGAAAAGGACAGAGATAGAAAGAGGAAGGGGTCCAATGACACAAATGCCCAATGCATAGCTGTGTTTAATGGAGAAAACACAGTGAAACTTCCTGAGAAGGACTGCATTCTGGGCCTTGGGGCCTCCCCAGGAGGATGGGCCTTTTGGCTTAGCTGAGATACTGAGTGGTCCTAAGTCTCTGTGCCTTCCTCACTGTCTTAGTCTGTTATGGTTGCTATAGCAAAATACCTTAAACTGGGTAATTTATAAATAATAGAAATTTATTCGTCTTAGTTCTGGAGGCTGGGAAGTCCAAGATCAAGGCACCAGCAGATTCAGTGTCTGGTGAAGGCTCACTCTCTGTTTCAAAGATGGTGACTTCTTGTTGCATCCTTACACAGAGGAAGGGACAAACCAGCTCCCTCAGGACTCTTTTATAAAAACACTAATCCCAAAGGTTCTGCCCTCATGACCTAATCACCTCTAGAAGGCCCCACCTTTTAATACTATTGCATTTGGGATTAAGCCTCAAGATAGCAATTTTTTTTTTTTTTTTGGTGGGGGGCACAGACCTTCAGACCATAGCACTCCCTGACATGTGGAAACTCCTGGGCCAAAGGCTACCTTTAATACAGATTTTCCATGTAATGACAGCATCTTAGCACTGGAAGAGAGAGGCCTTGGAGCCATCTCCCATTCTCTTATCTCAGACTGCTGCTTGCTCCTCTGCAATTAACTCCAATCACCAGTTGCTCATTACTCTTCCAGAACATTATTACTTAAACTGAGCTACCTCCCTGTGATTTCCACAGTTTGGGAGCAACACATGTGCAAATCTAGTGTTGGTTTTTCTCTTGGCTTTTCAGGTTGTTGATGACAACAACAACCTTGTTCCCAACTATGTTCTTTCTTCTTTGGGTCAATCTCCTGCATTTCCTTCACTGGTGTTATTAGTCAGGACAAGCTAGGTTATGCTGTAGAAACAAACAACTCCAAGATCTCAGGAGCTCTCAGGAGCAAAGGTTAATTTCCTGCTCACGCTATGTATTCATCACAGGCTAAAACAACTTTACTCTGCTCTAACCCATATTCACCCCAGGACTCATGTTGATCAAGTAGACTCTATCTAAAACATTGCTGATCATGGTGATTGAAGAAAAAGAGAACACGAGTCTTCATACCCTGTTTCTGAAAGTTTCTACCAGAACTGAAACATATCACCTTCACTCATGTGACACTGGCCATGCCAATGAGGTGGGTAAGGGAAATTTGCTCTTAGGAAAGGACAGCAAATATTTGTGAACAATAATAGTCTACTACAATTGGTTTCTCCCATCCCACAGTTTCTAGCTCTCTATAGAAACTACTCCCCTGTTCATGGAGGCTCCCAAGCTTATTGATGTTTCTCTGAATATTTGGGAGCCAGTACAGAACAAGCCACTTGGAGGGAGGTGATGCTCACGGGGCACCAGGTGACCATACTCATGAATGGTCCTCCTCTGTCTTAGAGCTGTACCATATACAATACGTGTCCACTGAGTTTGCCAATGCCATGAAGAGAGAAGAAGCACACCTTTAATCTGATCTCTCTACCCACGTTAAGTGGGCCTTTATCCCTCGAAGCCTTTTAAACAATCTCATCCTTTATTGCTTAAGTTCTAGAAGCAATTTTCTTTTCTGTAGCTCCAAGATGAAAAAGGTCTTCCCTACCTTCATTGGATTTTGAATGAGTGAGTAATAAACTTTTCTTGTATTAATCCACTGAAATTTTCAGGATTTGTCTGTTTTAGCAGCTAGTGCCAATTAGTCTAATGCAGAAATTGATACTGGTAGTGAGGGTGCTTCATTAAGAAAAAGGATAATAGAAATGATTTTAGCTTAGTGGTCAAGAGACAGTTGATTGGAAACTGAACTGTAGACTGGAAAGATGGAGATCAGGTTATGCAGGGGCAAAGTTTTGGAAAGTTGTCACCTGTGATGACTAGACGGGCAGACAGTGCTCATTGAACTCATCATTTCAGAGCAAGAAGTAGGAAAATAGTGTTATGGTAGCATAGCTGTATTTGGCAAGGTATTAGGAGTATTACACAAGCTCAAGAAATTGTTAGATGAGTTGCAAGCAGAAATTCAGAATAATAGAGCCCAGAAAGATGGGGCCTTGGAGTTGAAACAGCAGACTATTTCTAGGTTCCACACAATATGAGATGGAATTTAAAAGGGATTTACATGGCAAGGGCCCAGTAAAATCTCCTGTTTGGGAAATGACTCAGGTCAAAGATCAAATTAGAAGTGTGGTCTTCTCATTGATTTTTCCATGTAGCCTCAAGGTAGCTGCTATTAGGTGAAGAGAGAGAGAAACAAGGTGATGAAAAAGAAAAGGAAAAGGCAGATTTAGGAAGTGTATCTTAAAAAGAACATTGCCTGTGTTCACTGGCAAATACATCAGAAGCCTATTAAGTTATTGAGTGAAATGCAACACCAAAGAAGCCTCAAGTCTGGGCTGGACAATCTTTGAGATTTAAAGCAATCCCTGGGATGCCAGCCTCCCATGAACAGAAAGTGGATTAAGGAAACTATTTAAACTCCAAGGAGTGTTGTGAGAAGAGAAACCCCCCCAACCCCCAACCAAAGAGTGGAGAGCCAGTGATCATGAGAACAACGGACAAGGCTCAGCTTCCTTGAGAGAAGATTCACAGCCCCTCACCTAGAGCTGGAGCCTTCAGGACATCTGCCCGGCAGGATTTCAGAGCAGCTCTGGATCTGTGACTCCTGTGTGTGTCCCATTCTTTCCAGCACGTGTGTTTATTGTGGCTGTCCCGTCCTGTTCCATCTTTGTATCTTGGATATGTAGTGTGTGTAGTGGGGTGTAGGGGTTGTTGGCAGAGAAGGATGTAGAAAATGTCCTTACAGATCATAGGCCTAGGGCAGTGACTCTCAACTGGGGGCACTTTTGGCCGCAGAAACTTTTGTTAATAGCGGAGGACGTTTTTGGTTGTCACAACTAAAGGTGGTGGTGATATTGACAACTAGTGGGCTGAAGGCAGGATTGCCATGAAACATTCTACAATGCAGGGGACAGTCCCCCCACGACAATGAGTTATCTAGTCTAAAATATCTACATGACCAAGGCATTTATTCCCTTGTCTAGGGAATAAAAGGCACAACATCCCAATCTCATAGCAAGATTATAGGACGTCACCTGGCAATCAGAGAGCCTGATGTAGAGTTGGTGCTCAGTTCTTCATTCAACAGACACTGAGTATCTGTGGAAGGCTGGGGGAGGTAAAGCAGTGGGGATTGGTCAGGGTAATTAGTGCTGGTTGCTGCAATAGACAAGCCCCCCAAATCTCACTCAGTGTCTTAAACAATAAAGGTTTATTTTTCACATCATGTCAAAGAAAATCTGTTTTTCTTCTGATCATCAGATATATATTTTTTCTCTTATGGGCAGCATAAGCCTGGTAATGGATTGATTTTCCTCACTGATTTGGCTACTAGGCAGCTCATTATAACAACTGTTTCTTGCTGTTTACTGATGTTTCCTGGCTTTTCTTATTATCTGACATTCATTTGCCCATTACTCTGATTTCTTCTTCTGCCTGCTACCCACTACTGTCAAAATACCTTTGGGATGAGATAAGCTATAAACTAATGAATGAAGCAAAAACATTCTTGCTGGCACATGGCTGCTGTGAAAGAGAAATCAGGGAACCACTGTGTGCCTCTTTCCTTTTTTAAAAAGGAAAGTGGAGCTTTGAGCCCTGGCTTAAAGATTTACAGAATTGAAACATTTTGGGGTTGGGATCTTCAAACAGCTTTTCTTTTTGCATTCTGTAGTTTTACTTACCCATGTTAAGTTGCTATTTTAACAATCCAGAGTCTCATTTGCTTTAGCTGAGCAAGGGAGGAGACAAGAAACCAAGGTCTTTTCTCCAAGATCTTTTGGGGAATCACTTCATGCAAATGTCTTAGTATCAGAAGGAAACTGTCTGAAGGTCAGCCCCCTCTCCACTCCTGAAAAGGCATAATTCAGAGTTGGCATTTTTAGTTTTGCTTTTCTAATTCCAAATATGAAACAGACAAGGAGTCAGGAGACCCATCACGAACTTGCTATGTGACTTCAGGCTGTTCACTCCCCTGTCTCTGGTCTCCAGGAAAACAAGAGGGCTGAGAATCCACCCAGATCCATGGTTTTTGTGTATCTGGGGAGTGGGCTATTCCAGTGAAATGTGCGTTTTGATGATCATGGCTAAGTGGGACTTTAGTGACTCAAACCCTGTGTTCAGATGAAGCCTGCTCAGATTTCTCCTATAAGCGTAGAAGAAATGAGGGTTTTGGAGGCCCAGGCTGGGGTCTCACTGGACAGTCTTGAGAGGTGGGAGTGAATGTGAACTCTGGAGCACATTGGTTTCCACGTGTCCCTCGGTTGTGTAACCCCAGGCAAATCATGGAGCCTCCTTAGGCCTCAGAGTCCTCATGGACTACAACAGGATGACAGAACTACTTGTTATGAAGAATAAGTGACATGATGCTCATGAAGTCCTGGGTACATTCTGTAATTCACGTTCTTGATTACTGCCCTTCATTGGGTCAGATGTGGCTGGGTTGGGGTATGACCACCAGGAGGACTGGGCCAGGATGCCGTCACCCAGGGCACCACTGACTGGCCTCTTTCCCCTTGAAAGAGGTTAGAAAATAGTTGCCCCAGCAACTCTCCCTGAACAAAGAGCAAGAAGGATACAGAAACATCTTTACTGTTAAGGTTCCAGACAGCCAGCTTGCAATTTGCAGGGTCTTCTTCCTCTCCATCCAAATGTTCCTCGAGACACAAGCCGCGTTTCCTTTCTGGGTTTCCATTTTCTCCTCTGTAAAATGAATAAATTAGATTAGATCGTTCCTAATCTATCTGGGTGCAGTGGCATATGCCTGTAATCCCAGCTACTTGGGAGGCTGAGGCAGGAGGATTGCTTGAGCCCAGGGGTTTGAGACCAGGCCAGGCAACATAGTGAGGCCCTGTGTCAATAAAGGGAAAAAAAATGTGTGCCTCTTATCTAATCTTGGCACTACTGGCATTTTAGACCAAGTAATTCTTTGTTGATCTGTGCACTGTAGGACGTTTAGCAGCATCCCTGCCTCTGCCTACTAGAAGCCAGTAGCAACCTTCTCCTGAGTTGTGACAACCACAAATTTGGCAAGAGATTGCCAAATGCTGAACACCTTTATTGAGTGCTTCTTTATTCCAGCTACTGTGCTCAGAGATTTCCATGTCCTAATCTTAATCAGTCCTCACGACATCCTTGTGAAGTCAGTAATTATCTTTTGCTTTGCAAACGAGGGTGATGAGCTGCTGATAAATCACGAAGCTGGGATTTGTACCCGTGTTTTCCTGACTTCAGAGCCTGTAAGCCTCACCATTCTGAAAATTTTGAAATACAGGGGTGGTCTTTTGAAGACCAAGGCAAAATGGTTGAAGTAGTAAAAGCACAGGATTTGGGACCAGGTGGACCTGACTTGGAATCTCAACTCCATGCTGATGAGCTTATCACTGTCTCCATGCTGACCCCCACTTCTGCCATTGTTAAATTGGGAGTAACTCCAGCCATGCAGACTGTTGGATGATAGAATAAGGCTGCAGGACACCGGACATATCAGGTCCTTTTCCCGCTAAACCATATGCTTAACGACAATGGAGAGCTCTGTGAACGTTGCTTTTGTTCCTTCCCCACCATCCCCCACTTGGTGTCAGCTCTCCTGGGGTAGTTGAAGACCTCACGACACAGTGTATTACCCCCATTTTGGTACCACTGTCCCTTGGGTGTTGAGGCCTTTCTTCCGAGCCCCATACCAGTATAGACAGTGGGCTGCTGGAAAATTCATACTCAATATAACCAGAACCGAAATAGGCACGTTGCCCCAATTTGCAACTTCCCCGTGTCTCCTATCTCAGTGACCACCAGAGTGGTCCCAAGGCAGGACTCTGGGGGTCATACTTGACTTCTCCCAGCACCTCACTTCCATAGCCAAGCAGTAGCCAGGCACCGTCCGCCATACTTACTCAGCCCCACTGGCATTTGTTTGCATGTCTCATCCCTGCTGCCTTTTCCCTGGGCCAGGCTGCCATACCCTCAGCTGGACTGCTGAAAACACCTTCTAACTAGTCTCCCTGCCTCCCCTCTTGCCCTCACCATCTATCCTGACAGTGCCCTCACCATCTATCCTGATCGTGCCTCCAGAACAATCCTTCTCCTCTGGAAATCAGAGCAGGTCTCTGCTTCCTTGTCCTGAGATAAAGCCTAGCTCCTTAACTGGCACATAAAACCCCTCTCATTCTGGCTCTGTCTTATCTTCATCCTCCTCTTCGGCCTCTCTCACCTTAATTTTCTCAGTTTCAGTCCTAGGGGACCATTCACAGTTTCTCGAAGGCACCATGCTCTCTCTTCTCTTCAGCCATCGGAATATACTTTTGTCCAGCCTAGAGCTCTTCTCTGCCACTTTTGCTTTGGCCTAGATGACTCTTTTAAGCTTCAGCTTAGAGTTCACTTCCCCTTGGGAGCCTTCTCTGATCCCTCAACATGGGTCAAGTACAGTCATGCATCCTTAATGACGGAAATACATTCTGAGAAATGTGTTGTTAGGCAATTTCGTTGTTGTGTGAACATCATGGAGTGTACTTAACACAAACCCAGATGGCACAGCTACAGCACACCCAGGCTATATGGTAGAGCCTACTGCTCCTAGGCTACATCACTGTACAGCATGCTACTGTACTGAATACTTAGGCAATTGTAACGCAGTGGTAAGTTTTGTCTATCTAAACATAGAAAATGTCCAGTAAAAATATGGTATAAAAGATTTTAAAAATGGAAAAGCTGTATAGGACACTTACTATGGATGGAATTTGCAGAAATGGAAGTTGCTCCGAGGGACTCAATGTGTGAGTGGTGAGTGAATGTGAAGGCCTAGGACATTACTGTACACTACTGTACTTTATAAACACTCTACATTTAGGCTACACTAAATTGACATAAACATTTTCTTTCTTCAATAATAACCTTAGTGAACAGTAACTTTTTAACTTTATGAACTTTAACTTTTTAACTGAGTTAAAAAGTTAACTTATTAACTTTATTTTTTAAATTTTTGACTCTTGTAACACCTAGCTTAAAACACAAACACATTGTACAGCTGGATAAAAATATTTTATTTCTTTGTATCGTTGATCTATAAGCTTTTTTCTATTTTAAAATATTTTTAAAATTTCTTATTTTTAAAACATTTTTGTTTAAAGACACAAATACACTCATTAGCCTAGGCCTACACAGGGTCAGAATCATTAATATCACTGTTTTTCATTTTCACATGCTGTCCCATTGGAAGGTCTATGGGGACAATACCATGCATGGAACTGTCATCTCCTATGATACTAATGCTTTCTTCTGGAAAACCTCCTGAGGCTGTTTTGCAGTTAATTTAAATTCAGTAGAGGGAGTACGTGTGAAAATAATGATAAAAAGTATAATATAGTAAACACATAGTCTAATAACATAGTCATTTCTTATCATTATCAAGTATTATGTACTGCACATAACTGCATGTGCTATATGACTAGCAGCACAGTAGGTTCGTTTACACCAGCATCATCATAAACATGGGAGTAATGCATTGTGCTACAACGTTATGATGGCTATGATGTCACTAGGTGATAGAAATTTTTCAGCTCCATTATAATCTTATGGGGCCACCATCATACAAGTGGTCTGTCGTTAACCAAAATGTCCTTATGTGGCATGTGACTGTATCTACTTAGGGCTTCCCCACTAAGGTAGTTACTCTTGTGTGCCATAACCATCCATTGACGTGTCTGTCTCCCCCACCAGACTGAGAATTTTTTTTTTTTTGAGAGAAGCAAGTATGTCTTTTTCTATAACCCTAGACCCCAGAACAGGCATTGCTATGATCATTGTTGGTAGCACAAATGAATGATAGGTGGTGTTGCATGACTTAAAGAGTAGCATAAGGAGGTGGGAAGAAATGAAGGCAGGGAGCTATGGACTCTGACAAACAAGCAGTCATGACCAGTTTTGAAACTGGCTCAGCATCCCCTCATCCCATTTTGAAATCTCCCATTTGAAATCAACTGGTAAATTATCCTATTTGTGGAAATGTGACTCAAGGCAACTTTATCTTTGACATTAAGAGAAATAAAAAAAAACTAATGCAGAAATAGAAAATCAAACATCACATGTTCTCACTTACAAGTGGGAGCTAAACATTGGGTACACATGGACAGAAAGATGAGAACAATAGACAATGGGGACTGCTAAAGGGGAGAGAGAAGGGAAGCAAGGGCTGAAAAACCACTTATTAGGTACTATGTTCACTTCCTAGGTGATGGGTTTAGTTATACCTCACACCTTAGCATCATGCAATATACCTTTGTAACAAACCTGCACATGTACCCTCTGATTCTAAAATAAAAGTTGAAAAAGAAAAATAGAAACCAAAACCAAAACCAAAACGTCTTTGCACCTGACAAGAAAGCTGTGCTCCTTTTGTGTGATCTAAATGTCAGATGGGGAGGTTCAAGAACCAGGAGCTATAGGACCTGTGATTCATTCTTAGCTGGGATGTTAAATAATTTATTAACAAGACTATCTGTTGAGGTAACTTGAAAAACCGGATGAGCTTTTGGTATGCTTACAGCAGGATTTCCCACCCTTGACACCATTGACATTTTGGACCAGATAATTCTTTGTTGTGGGGACTTGTTCTGTGCATTGTAGGATGCATAGCATCATCCCTGGCTTCTACCCATTAGATGTCAGTAGAACTCCCTCCGCTCCTATTGTGACAACTGAAAATGCCTTCAGACATTGCTCTGTGGGGACAAAGTCAGCCCTGGTTAAGAATTACTGTCCTAGAGGAATTGGAGCCCATCTAATGGAACCAAAGAAGCACTGGATTAGAGTTGAGTTTGAAGTCCATTGCCAACTCTGCCATTTAGTGAAGATGTTTTCTTTAAGTTCTATCTGAATTCAAGGTCAGGCTGTTTGACTCTGGATAAACAGCTTGACCTGCTGGATAGCAGCCTTCTCATCTCAGGTAATAGAATAATGCAAGTCCAGAATATTGTTGATACTTCTGAGTTCAGCTTTGGTCTTAGGTGATCTGGGGGATGGGTGAGCTGAGACCTCAGGATGGGAATTGGTGGCCTGGCAACCACAGTCAGATGATAAGATTCAGGCCCCTGCTGGCTCCAGATGGTTTGTCTTCACAGGCTAGCTCTGCTCTCTTCCTTGGGCTTTTCCAGATGTCCCAGGGAGGACTCTGTCTCACCCATTCATTTCTGGGCTTCCCTTTTTTTCCTAACAGCTCAGGCTGTCAGGGCTGAAATTGTGCTTAGAAACATTCAATATCAGCCCTTTGCTACAGAAGGGTAAACTGAGGCTCAGAGGAGGGAAGAGATTTGGCTGAGGTCATATAGTGAGCCAGAGTAAGTCCCCTTATTTGTCCAAGTTTTAAAATTCATAGCGTGGTATTCTTTCTCTTACTCTGTGCTACCTAACTGTGGGAGCCCACTCCCATATCTTGGTGGAACTCTTAATTGTAGACTTTTCTTTTTATTTCACTGAAACTCACATGTCTTTAGTTTTACACTACCTGCATCTTGCTTTCTGCTTGGTGATAGCCATCTTACATGAAAGTAGGACTGTAACACTTTAGCAAGAAATAATGGGCTTACTTTACATCCCTAGTGCAACATTTGGTTTTTAACTGAGCTTTAATCCAATGAAGCAAAACTAATGGTGAGACTTTGAGGGACTTAGCTAGGTTTAGAAAGACTTTTGGAGAGCAGCTAGGCCCTTTTGGGAAACTCCCCCATTCTTGGAAGCCATCTAGTCTACCATTGTAGGGTTACACACTGGGGTTATTTCCCATCATGTGATTTGGAGGGAAGAGCCTGGGCTTTGGACATGGGTTCAGATTCCAGCTCCATCATCTCACAGCTATGTGAATTTACCACAAGGGTAACACCACGTTTTTGAATGGTCACTGTGGGCTGGTTAAATTATATATTACTTTAATATACTTTACAAGGACTGTGAGAAGAAGGGTTTACAGTTTATAAAAGAGAATACAAAGTGGCAGATAGTTTAAGACACAAAGTTACTACATTAAGGAACAAAGTTAAAAGTATCAGAGCCAGGAGTTGAACCCAAGACAATCTGGCTCAGGATTATAAATGACTAAAATCAGATTTAAAAAAATGATTAGGTATAGCATAGCTTTCTTGAACTTCAGTTACTTAGAAGGCTAAGTTGGGAGGATAATACCTCCTTAGAAAAACTGCTCTGAGGATTAAATAAAGTAATGCCTTCACAGCACGTGGCACCAAGTGTCTGTTTAATAGATACCTAGTCTTCCTCTCTTTAGCAGAAGTTGTTAAAGTTAGCTAATTGTCAGTTATGATTTAACAACTGCTAGCTTGGTGCAGGCACATTGCTAAGGAACTTACATTTATAATTTCACAAAAATAACATGGAGTTTGTATTATTTACTCCATATTCTCACCGAAGATATGGAGGCACAGAGAGCTGGAAGGAAACTGCGCAAGTTCAAACAGGGAGGAGATGGTAGACTGAGGATTTTTGCATTCACATCTGGCTAACTCCAAAGCTACACTCTTGGCCCTGGGCCATGCTCACCTCCTCTAACTACTCAAACCTTCAGAAAATCTCAGCTGCCCCAAGTTATCCCATTAGCATGCTTTGCACCTTTACAAACTAAAATAAACCAAGTTCTCATTTTAAGTAGTAGATCTTTTCCTGTTCAGGAGGCTGGTACCTTGAGAACCATCTGAGTTCTATTAAGCCTTGAGGATGCTGGAGTCATTTCTTGCTTATTCCTAGTGAATTTCTAATTTAGACTTGTTTCCATCCCTCTTCCAGTGTACCCAATACCTCCTCAGGGACTTCAGACTGACTAATCTTCAGCTGAACTGGAGTGAGATCTAATTAAAGTTGTTCATGGTCTGGCCCTAAAGCACCTAGCCAATCTCATTTTTCAGCATACCCTCTCCTCTTCAAGCTCCCTGTGACTCACAGCTTCCTGGACCCTCTGAAGCCTTTAGCCAGGCAGGCCCCTGCTCCTCTGCTTGGCATTTCCAAATCCAGTCCAGCCCTGTCTCCATCTGATTCAAATATTTCTTCTCTCTGAAGCTATGTTTGCAAATATGGGAAAGCTGGGTGAAGTCAGAGTCACATATTTCAGACCAAAGTTATGAGACTGAAAGCTCATTTTCTCTTTGTCTTGATAAGAGCCCAATATAGTGCCCCAAGCTGTAGTCCCTGATAAATGCCTGGTTAAAAAAACAAAACAAAATGAAAAAAACAGAAAACTGCCTGTGGCATAAAAGCAGGGGCTATGGAGGCAGACAGACCTGGGTGTGAATCTCAGCACTTATTAGTTCTTTGATCTTAGGTTATACCAAGATATGATTCTGAACCTCTCTTAGCCTCAGTTTCCTTATTGGTAAATGGGGGACAGCAATGTGATTGTTGTGAAGATTTAAGGATGTCTTACCTATGAAAGCATGTAGCATTGCTGAGTTTGGTCTAAGCGGATGGTTACTAAATCATAGCAGAACCATAAGTTGCTCTTCTTGGATAGAATAAACAACCTTTGGGAGAAAAAGAACTCTATTGTGCTTCAAGGAGAAATGCATAAGAATCAGTTTGTGAAGGTAGGGATTGTATTTGTCTCAGTCACAGCTGTGTCCTCATCACTTGACACGGTGACAGGTGATATCCAGTGTTCAACATATAACTACTGGAAAAATGAATATGGGTCCAGAAATATTTAGCCTATTAGAGTGCATAAAACTCACTTGGACTGATACCCATCTAGCCTCAGAAAGAGAAACTGAGGCCCAAGGAAGGGAAAGGACTCCCCAGTTTCACACAGAGACTTGGCAGCAGGTATTTTAGATTACCTGGTATATAGTATTATCTATAACCTGGTATCACCATGGTGATTGGTTGACAAAGGCTGACTTGGTGTGGCCAGTCAGAACTGAATCTAGCCCAATTCTCTTGCTCCTCAGTGACTGGCAAGAGTGGGACCAAGCAGAGGATGAAAAGGGCTAAAGCATTCAAGAGGAGTAAGCACCTGTGTAGTAATCCACTCAGCACAGCTAGAGTACAGGCTGGCTGGAGAAGAAACAGGGGAGGAAAGGAGGGCACAAAGATAATGAAGACCCGGAAAACCAGGCTTACTGGGACTTTGTACCTGTGATTGTAGATTGTAGGCAGGAGAGAGACTTGATCACGTATGCATGTTAGAATAATCATTCTGGCAGCTGTGTGAAGGGTGAGTTGGCGATAAGAGAGGCTGGAGTCAAGGCCCCCCTTGGAAGGAAGTTGCCTTTGTCCAGGTGAGAGATGCTTAAGACAGGGGCCAGATAGATGGGGTGGAAGAATAGATGAAACTAACATTAAGAGGCATGATCCATCAAGGCCTCAGATTCCCCATCTGTAGTTGAATATTTCAGAACCAAAGTTTCTATGATGGCTTCAAAGACTAGAATAGAGTGTAACTACAACTAGGATTTGAGATGCCCTGGGAAATCAGTGGACTCCTGGAATAAGATTTTGTAGATTCCCTATTGTTTGATTGGCTAGATATATTTCATGGGGGGGTGCAGTGAGTGTTTCAATATTTATAATAGTCCTCCTAAATGGTGAAGAAAGTGCTATGGACCTTGAATGATGGGTTCTAAGGCTGGGTGTATTTGAATGGTGGCAAGAGTTGGAAGAGCTTTAGAAGCCAACTTGTTGGGTGCTCTCAGCACCTCTACGACCTGCTCACCAAGAGATTGTCCAGTCTCTTTTTGGATCTCTTCTGTAATGAGAAGACTTTTGCCTCCTGGATAGCGTGTTCCACTGCTGAGAAGTTTCAAGTTGCATATCAACACATTTGTCCCATTTTTACTCTGCCTTGGCCAGAGGAAAGAGTGTCTTTGAAAGAGATTGTGTTAAGAATCCTTGCACAAAAATACCCAGTAAATGAAGGCATGAAAAAGGCAAGCCATCACCTTGATTGAAATTGATTTTCAGTTTTTCTCATTTGAGGCCCAATAGTATTTCAAGCTGCATGTCAAACAGAGACAGAAACATGGTAGAGCTCAAGAAGGATTTTTGTCAAAATGGAGCTCTGGTAGCCAGGTAAATCCAATGCCAACAGTACAGCTGAGATAGCTCCATTCATGGAGGAGCCCGTAGTGGGGAGGGGGGGCACAAGGTGGAGTCTGAGAAAACTGGAATCTATTCTTGGCGGTGGGGATGATGTCAAAGCATGAATACAAGCATAAACTCATGATCATTAGAATGTATGATCACAGTCACTAGGATGTACATGGGAGCTGTTAAGAAATAAGGAAGAAACTGCTGCAGTGAGTGTGACCAGAGGGTTGGAAAAACATTGAGGCAATGACTTTAAATGCAATGGGCTGTGTACTACCCTCTGTTACCTCCACTTCCCTTATCCTCCTCCTACTCCAAACCTCTTCTTCCCAGTTTCTTCCATTGTCCTTTATCTAAACTGACTACCTCCTTCCTCCTTCCTTCCCCACTTAGATCTTCCTCACTCCAGGTTTCTGTCTCACTCCCCCCATAGAAGCCATGCCTTACATTTTTATAATGGTTGGCAGTTCACAATGCCAGCTGGAATACATTATCTCATCAACCTCATAACCACACTTGTAGGTAGGTGCTGTCCCCATTCTGCAGATGATGAAAACGAGCCTAAGGGAGATGAAGTCACTGGCCTAAAGTCACATAGCCATGTGGGGGCAGAGGCACAATGATGGCCCATGGTTTTTTCTCCATTCACCTCTCCAACTTTACAGATTAAGTCCCTGGCATTCCAGTGTGCTGACTTGCACTAGATTTGCCCTGAATGTTGAAAATCAAGTGATCCCCTCCTTTAAGGACCCCAAGGTGGCTACTTTCTCTGGGAGGGATTTTTAGAGTCAAAAGAGGATTTGTCTCCCTGAACGTTGTCTTGAATTCTGGGGAAGTCCCATCCTAAGTCATTGGAATCTTTTAATGCCCAAGCCCGTTGCCTATGTTCAAACTCCATTCTGATGATACTGATACTGTGGGTACAAATCAGCAGGCTAGAATCAGCAGCGAGCTGGAGCCCACATATACTGGCTTGTTGGTTAAATTTTCAGGAATTTTTTGAGCTGGCTGTTAAACACAACCATTATTGAAAATTATTTAAGCTTATAATCAAGTGAATTATATTGAAAACAAAGGTAAGGGATATTCAAAACTCATTACTTCTCATTTTGCTAGACTTTACTATTACTGTAATTAATGTACTCTTGAAGTTATTCCCATGTATTGTATCCGAAAGAGGAAAATGCCATGTAATGCTCTGCTGTTGCTCATCTCTTTCCCACTCTGTGTTTAGTGACATCACATTGGCAGCTTGAAATTTGCCACAGAGAGAATATTTACACCATGGAAATCAGCAAAAGTTACAAATCAAGGTCCTCTTTCTCCTTCATTAAACATTTACCAGCCAACCACGGGCTAAGACACATCAAGATTTATGGTAATTGGGCCTCTAGACTCCTGAATGCCAAGGCTGGTTCTCCTTCGTGCCAGCATGAACTTGGGCAGAAAGCAGAATGGTGTCTAGAGAATGGAGATAATAGAAATCAGGAGGTAACTCACTGCTTGTCCTCTCTTCCTCCACCTTGGTAGTGATGACAATACCAGCAATGATATAGGACACTTAAGACCATTATGGACCAGGTGATGTATTAGGCATTTTACTTACCCTGTCTGTTAAAGTCTCACACAAACCATATAAGACATTATTGTTCCCATTTTACAGGTGGAAATCTGAAGCTCTGAGAGGTGGAATGAGTTGCCTGAATTTACCAGAATGTGGGATTTACCAGAATGTTTACCAGAATGAATTTACCAGTCAGGCTTTGAGGCCAGATCTGTCTGATCCAAAATCAGTGCTCTTTCTGAAATGCTGATGCAAAAGGAAGTCATCAGAACTCTATAGACCAACCCTGCACATTTGTTACCTTCTCCAGAAGTGCTTTCGTTGCTGATATACCAGACGTCTTTTGTTAAAATTAATCTACTACCATCACCGTATGGGGAATAACTCTGGCTAGCCTAAGAAAAGCAACCTTACATAGGTAAAAATAATTGCACCCCTTCCATCTGCAAAAAGAGTTCTATTGTCGGTTTCCCAGGCAATATATGTGCTTTGGGAAATATTGCCATTAGACAATCTGAGTGTGGTTGCAGTAAAGTATTCTAGAATGACTGGAATACCCAGCAAACTGGGTAAGAATCATGTGTTCTGCTGTCAGCAGACCTTGTCTGGGCCTGGCAAACTCTGCCTCTGGGGTTAGCAAAACTCCCTTACGCTCCCCTCTTTCAAACAAGAGTGATTATCAGTTGTCAAAGTTGTTACTTCTGCAGAGAAGGAAAAGTGGTGCTGGACACTGTCCACAGATTGTTTCCTCCTCTGGGGCAAGAGGATTGGGAGAGGGGTATGCACATGCTTTTCTCAATTTGTGATTTTCTGTTTGGGTTTGTGGTTTAAATCCCTAATTTTGGCAATCATCTCTGCCACAGACCATCCAATCCATGCAGGTGGGTTCATTCCATACTCTGTGAAATATATTTTGATGTTAGAGGGGTGGGGATGTCTGGTTTATTGTTTCATCCTCGTCTCCGGGGAGGGGAAGCAAAGCTAGTAGTAGTTTTTTTTTTCAAGGGCAATCTCAGGCCATTCTAGAATGCTTCATTGCAGCCACACTCTGATTGCCTAATGGCAATATTTCCTGAAGCCTATATTTTGCCTGGGAAACAGACAGTAGAACTCTTTTGGCAGATGGAAGGGGTGCAGTTATTTCAATCTATGTAAGGTTGATTTCCTGAGGCTAGCTGGAGTTATTCCCCATATTGTGATGGTAGTAGAAACCTCTTGAAAAGGCTGGAAGCCTACAGAGGAAAGTCCCTTGGGAAACCTGATTGTTGAATGTGTCTGACCATAAGCTTATTCAAATATGGATGTTTTTCAGTTATCGGAAGATTTGGGCTTTCCATGTCTGCCTTCTTTCTTGCTCTTGATGTTTGTAAGGGAGGTAGGTATTGATTGTACTTGAAAAGTATGCCCAGAAGATGGCGTTCATTCCAGTGGGATGGCGAGAGAATGACACATTGGCACTAGAAAATGCCAGGCTGGGAATCTAGAAATGAAACAAAGGAAAGCACCCTGCAGAGCTGGTGAGGTGTGAGTATGGAGAGTCCCCACCTGGCAGGGAAGGGCTGCAGAAGCAGATGTGATCTGAGCCAACCTGGTTTTCCTCCTCCGTCTGCCTTCTCCCTTCCATTAGGGACATGGCTAGATCCTCCCTGATAAGAGCCCCTAAAAGAGGTCCTGTTTTAGTAATCTAGGCCAATTAAGCTGTTTCCTCAAGCTAGAACTACATGCAGAGAGTGGCAGTGCTTGTGTTCTGCAGACTTCTTAACCTTTTTGTTGCTCTTGACTGCATCCACAACTTTGGAAATCCCTCTTTCCTTGGCTTCCACAAGCAGATCCCAACTCTTCTCCATCAGAGAGAGTTTTACTATTAATATTATACAATTCTACTGCCCAACAAAACTCAGTATATTTACTTATTTATTTGACACATTGTAATTGAACACATTTATAGAAATGCCATTTGATGCTTTGACACATATCTATGTTGCATAATGATCCAATCAGAGTAGTTAGTGTATCCATCTCCTCATGCATTTATCATTTGTGGTAAGGATATTCAAAAGCTTTTCTTTTAGCTATTTCGTATTATACAATATTTTACTGTTAACCATAGTCTCCCATAGCTGTGCAATAGAACGCCAGAATTTATCCCTCCTATCTAATTGTAACTTTGTACCCATTGACAAACTTCTCCCCCGTCTCATCCTCCTTTTCATCCCCATTCTCTGGTAACCATTGTTCTACTGTATGATTCTATGATACCAATATATATATTTTTAGATTCCACATATCAGTGCAATCACATGGCATTTATCTTTCTGTGTCTGGCTTATTTCACTTAACATGATGTTCTCCAGGTTCATCCATGTTGTTGCAAATGATAGCATTTCATTCTTTTTTTTATGGCTAAAGAGTATTCCATTGTGTTTATATACTACATATTCTTTATTCATTCATCCACTGCTAGACATTTAGGTTGATTCCATATCTTAGGTATTGTATATAGTGCTGCAGTAAACATGGGAGTGAAGATAACTCTTTGACATAATGATTTTATTTTATTTTTTTGATATATACTCAGTAGTGGGATTGCTGGGTTGTATGGTTGTTCTATTTTTAATTTTTGAAGAATCTCCATACTGTTTTCCATAATGGCTATGCTAGTTTACAATCCCACTAACAGTGTGTAACTGTTCCCTTTTCTCCACCTTCCTTGCCAACATTTGTTTTCTTCCTTTTCTTTTCTTTTTTTTTTCGATAATAGTAATTGTAACTGGAGTGGAGTTGTATCTCATTGTGATTTTGATTTGTATTTCCCTGATGATTAATGATTTTGAGCATTTTTTCAAAGACTTTTTGGCTTTTTGTATGTATTATTTTGAGGAATGTCTATTTGGGCCTTTCACCTATTTTTTAATTGGGTTATTTTATTTTATTTATGTATTGCTGTTGAATTATTTAAGTTCCTTATGTATTCCAAATACTGACCACTTGCCAGATGTATAGTTTGCAAATATTTTTTCCTATTCTGTAGGTTGTCTCTTCCCTCTATTAACAGTTTCCTTTGCTGCAAAGAGGCCTTTTAATTTAATGTAATTCCATTTATGTATTTTGTTGTTGTTGTTACCTGTGCTTTTGACGTCTTACATAAAAAAATCCTTGCCCAACCCAGTGTCATAAAGTGTTTCCCTCATGTTTTCCTTTAGTAGTTTGGTTTCAGGTTTTCCATTTAAGTTTTTAATCCATTTTGAGTTGATTTCTGTATATGGCGAGAGGTAAGGGTCTAGCCTCATTCTTCTGAATGTGCACACCCAATTTTTCCAGCACCATTTACTATGTATTTATTTCTACTTTTGACTTTTATTTTAGATTCAGGGTATACATGTGCAGGTTTGTTATAAGCATTTATTGTGTGGTGCTGAAGTTTGGGGTACAATTGAACCCATCACCCGAGTAGTGAGCATAGTACCCAATGGGTAGTTTTTCAGTTCTTGCTCCCCCAACTCACTCCCTGACTTGTAGTCCCCAGTGACTATTGTTCACTTCCTTATGCTCATGCCCAGAACCATTTATTAAAGAGATTATTTTTCCCCCAATGTGTGTTCTTGACATCTTTGTCAAATCAGTTGGCTATGAGTGTGTGAATTTATTTCTGGGCTTTTAATTCTGTTTTGTTGGTCTGTGTGTCAGTTTTTATGCTAGCATCATGCTGTTTTGGTTACTGTAGCTTTGTAGTATATTTTAAAGTCAGGTCATGTGATGCCTCCAGCTTTGCTGTTGTTGTTCGGTATTGCTTTAGCTATTTGGGGTCTTTTGTGGTTCCTTATAAATTTTACATATGTTTTTTCTATTTCTGTGAAGAATGCCATTGGTATTTTGATAGGGATAGCATTAATTCTGTAGATCACTTTGGGTATTATGGCCATTTTAACAATATTAACTCTTCCAATTCATAAACATAGGATATATTTCTATTTGTGTCCTCTTCAATTTTTTTCCAAGTTTATAGTTGTCAGTGTAGAGATATTTCACCTTCTTAGTTTAGTTTATTCCTAGATATTTTATTTTTATTTTTTAAATTATTGTACTATGGGACTGATTTGTTGATTTATTTTTCAGACATTTCACTATTAGCATATAGACATGTTATGGATTTTTATAGGTTGATTTTGTATCCTGCAACTTTATTGAATTTTTAAGTTAGTTCTAACAGTTTTTTGGTGGAGCCTTTAGAGTTTTCTATTTATAAGATTATGTCATCTGCAAACAAGGACAATATGACTTTCTCCTTTTCAATTTGGATGCCTTTACGTTCATTCTCTTGCCTAATTTCTCTGGTTAAGACTTCTGATATAAGGTGGAATATAAGTGGTGAAGGTGAACATCCTTGTCTTGTTTCTGATCTTACAGAAAAACTTTCAGTTTTTCTTCATTCAGTATATTAGCTGTGGGCTTTTCAAATATGGGTTTATGATGTTGAGGTACATATGTTCTCTATCCAATTTGTGGAGAGTTTTTATCATGAAGGGATGTTGAATTTTGTCAAATGCTTTTTATGTGTATATTAAAATGATCATATAATTTTAGTCTTTTTTTCTGTTAATGTGGTGTATCACATTTATTGTTTTGTCTATGCTAAACTATCTTGCATCCCTGGGATGAATCCCACTTTGCATCCCTGGGATGATTTTTTAACATGTGGTTGGATTCAGTCTGTTAGTATTTTTTGATAATTTTTGTACCTATGTTCATCAGGAACATTGGTCTGTAGATTCCTTTATTGGTGAGTCCTTTTCTGGTTTGGCGATTAGAGTAATGTCACATTAATCAAATGAGTTTGAAAGAATTCCCCCCTCTCCAATTTTCTGGAATAGTTTGCTGAGAATTGGTATCAATTCTTTATGTTTGGTAGAATTCAGCAGTGAAATCATCATGTTCTGAGCTTTTCTTTGATGGAAGACTTTTAAATTATTGATTCAATTTTCTCCTTTGCTATCAATCTGCTTAGATTTTCTATTTCTTCATAAGTTAATGTAGGCTATATGTCTTCAGAAATTTATCCACTTCTTCCATGTTATTAAATTTGTGGGCATATAGTTTTCATAATAGTCTCTTAGGATTCTTTGTATTTCTGTGTTGTTATATCTTTTTCATCTGTGATTTTATTTGAATCTTCTCTCCTTTTTTCTTAGTCTGTCTAAAGGTTTGTTTTGTTTATCTTTTCAAAAAAACGACTTTCAATTTATTGATCTTTTGGATTTTTAAAAAATCTCTATTTTGTTTACTTTTGCTCTGAGCTTTATTATTTCCTTCCTCCTGCCAATTTGGGGCTTTGTTTCTTATTTTTCTAGTTCCTTAAAGTGCATCAAAATAGCATAAACTTATAAACAAAAGAAATTCATTTCTCACAGTTCTAGAGGCTGGTAAATTTGAGATCAGGGTGCTAGCAAATTAGATGTTTCATAAGGGGTTACTCTCTGATTCATAGTTGGTGCCTTTGTATTGTGTCTTCACATGGAAAAAGAGAAGTTCTGAAGTCACCCTCTCAAGCCCTCTCAAACCCTCCTGTAAGGCACTAATTCCATCAAGAAGGGTGGAGCCCTCAGGGCATAATCACCTTCTAAAGGCCTCACCTCTTAATACAGATACATTGGGGATTCAGTTCCAACATGAATTTTGGAAGAGACACAAACATTCAAACCATAGCATCAGCCATTAGCTAAAAAATATTCAGTGACTCTCCATTGTCTAAAAGGAAATACCTGGTCAAGTTCTCCTGTTGCACATTCTTTCTCACCATTTTCTAGAATGAACTTGCTGCTCGGGCCAGGTCAGACTCCTGGAATCCCCTTCAATATTTGATTCATTCAAGCCTTCATATTTTTGGTCATGGTGAGAGCTATTTGAGAAGTCAAGAGACTAATAAAGGAACTTAAGTTAAACTCAGTTAAGAAAGCAAAGAAACTACTCAACTCTTCTTAAATTAAAACAAAAAATGTAAATTTAAGGAAAATAACAAATATTTTGAAATGAATTTGTGTTCTACACCATTGGCTTTTGACAACTTGAGATCATTCTGTGTCCTTTGATGTTCATGAACTAATAGAACCTGATAATTGCAGTGGCTTACAAAGTGTTCCTTGAGTAAATAAATGTATTTCAGGTTGGTGAATGAGAAAGCTAAAAGGCATGACAAGAAGGATGGAGATCTCTATATATGGAGAGAGGAACTAATGTAAGCAGGCTTCATTTATATTTCGAGAGCCTTACATTTTATGTAAAAATCAACAAAATGAAATATAGCATTTATATGTATTATTTTAAATGAAAAACAATTTAAAACTTTTAACACTAAAAATATATTGCAGTATATTTGTGATATTCATAGGCTGAAACAGATAATAAAAAGTATCATTCTCCATGTCCAAATATAAGGCAAGTTCTTTACTCAATTCACTTTGCTATTACTTCTAAGAGAAGAGGGAGTTTCTTTATACTCAAATCCTTGTGGAATGTCTCAGATTATGTGCTATCTTAATAACTTTTTTATCATCAGTATAATGTTGGAGGAAGACAATTAGCCTGAAATGATCTCAAGCAATACTAGTTTTCGATGTTTACAGAAATAACATGATATAGTCAGAATGCAGCAAAGGTCCTTAACCCAGATTCAATCTTTTTCTTGGGGTAGGCACAGCTTCCCAAATATAAGTGGTAGGTGGGAGTGTAAATAAGTTTTTAACAGACGGCTTTATAAAATGATAAATTTAAGTGGTTACTCTTTGAAGATGACAAATATACACCAGAAGACAAATGAAAACAAAATCTTTGTGTAAAAATGGGCACCTGTTGCTTGAGATTACATGTGCAGTATGAGTACAATTCATGGGTTAACTTACACAGAAGTATAGATGATACACTCTGGAAAACTGATTTAATGATTATAAAGATGTTGAAGATACACAATAAAGATTTTGAATAAACTTATTGCAATATACATGAGAATGGGAAAAAGAAGTATTTCTGCATAATATAGTTTTTATATTAGGTTATTTTAGATGTGTTTATATAAATTAATGGCCATATTAAATATTATGAATAAAAATATGACTAGTTTGTGTGTACTCCTAAAAGCTTTAATATTTGGCTTGGCCAATAATTTTTCTTAAAATTGGTATTCTGATAGGAAAAATGGGACTTCTTCCTACATATAGGGTTGGCTTACATTTGGGCATACATATCATTCATTGGGCTTTCTAGGAGATGTGATTTGATTATGGACACAAGCTTAAAGGCGTATGATGAATGCTTCTTTCAGTCCTGACATCACAAGACTGTGATGTATAACCATAATTAGAATTAAGGTAAAAACATCTAAATGTTGAGTTTTCCATGGACATGAGGCCCCTCTTGTTGGGACCTTGATGTGGTTTTCTGAGAAAAGAGAAACCGTAGGAGAAGGCCAGGTAAGGAGATCAAAAAAGTCTTCTGATATTTAAAGTCGTGGGTCATTCTTTTCCTCCCAGGCCTGAAATAGCCAAGAAACCCTCCTTCTCATATCATATTTCTAAGAACCCAGACTCCACGTCCTTAGACCTGCCTCAATCTATTCCAGTCTTTCTCAGCTTGGAGTCTCATCTGAGCCACAGGACACAGAAAATAATTTGAGTGATTATTTTGTCATTTCCCCTACAGGTGGTACATAAGTAGGACCATTGTGGATGCAGAGGAGAGAAGTTAATGAAGTTAATGAATAATGTTTAATGGATACCTTAGGGCCCCTCTAGTCTATCTCTTGGGCTTTCATTCTTTCCCAGGATTCCTGTATATGAAGATCCCATCTTATTAGATGAGAGACACCACTGATGCAGTACTTAGTATGGGCGAGGACTGTTGAGACATTTAACATGCAACTCATGTAATCTTTCCAATAAGTTCATGACCTGTGTACTGTTATTTGAATTTTGTGGCAAAGGAGACGGGGGCTCAGATAATTTAAATAATTTGGTGATGATGATAGTTGCAGAACAAGAATTTGATCCCAGGTCATTTAGACTCCAAAGACCTTGCTTTTAAGTTCTGACTTAAATTGCTTATTGGTTGGTATGAATTCCAGTTCTTCCTTTTTGATGATGACAGGTTTTATAACACTAAGGTTTATAAGAATCATGAACAAACTCAGTCTTTTGTTTGGCCTTTATTGGTTCTCTCATATCTCTTCTCTGAGTCCTCTCTTACCTGAGTCTGTCTAGATATCTCTTGAAAAAATTGACTTAAATCAATTATTGCAAGTACATATCATGAACTGGGCACTATGCTGGGTGATGGAATAAAATAATTAGAAACCATTCCAAGAATTCCTCTTAGGGAAGGTACTCTCGTATCATCGGCATTGTGAGTGAGCCCCCCTTAAGGGGCCTGGTGACAGATGAGGACAACGAGGTAGCTAGAGGCTTCTGTATAAGAAATCATCAGGAATTTGGGTGTGGAGGGGTAGGAAGACAAGAGAGGGATAAGAACTGCATATCAGTAGCAAAGCAGTAGCTGAGGAATTTTTGAAGACCAGAGTTGTCTACCATAAAATTTTCACTTGCTTGGGCTGTTATAATGTAATGTCACCTTTATTCCCACCACCTCCCTAAACTTTTTGTAAATTCTGCTGTATGTATCAAGGTCCTATGAGCTCATGTACTGCAAGTAAGGCATTGAATCAAATTCCAGATCTGCATCAACTTTTAAGAAAAATAAACAGTGTATACTGTAAAGAAGGACAAGGTATAAAGTGAACTGATTCACTTGGTAGGAACTTGGAGTCAGAGGGTATCACGACAATGTCAGTTCCCTGGGAAATGTCATCTTCCCAAGATGAGTGATGGAGATTCAAGAGAATCTCATCTATTTGTAGATCTTTTTGTTTTTAGATGCTGAATAAATATTTTTTGAAACGATTTTTAGAAAATTAACAGCTAATATTGTATGTTTTTATCAAGTACAACATGATGTTTTGTGGTATATATATATATATATAGTAGAAATGTTAAATCTGGCTAATTAACAAATGCATTACCTCACATAGTTATCATTTTTGTGGAAAGAGCACATATCATCCACTCTCCCTTTCTCAAGATTACAATATAGCAACATTAACTATGGTTACCTTGCTGTATGATAAATCTCTTGAAATTTATTCCTCCTCTCTAACTGTAATTATGTGTCATTTGACCAACATCTCCTCAAATTCCTCTCCCCCTCTAGCCACTGCATCCTCTGGTAAGCACCATTCTACTCTATTTCTATGTGGTCAACTTTTAAAGATTCTACCTATGAGTGAGATTGTGCAGTATTTGTCTCTTTGTGCCTGATTCATTTCACTTATAATGCCCTCAAGATTCATGCATGTTGTTGCAAATGGCAGGATTTTTTATGGCTGAAGAGTATTACATTGTATATATATACCTCATATTTTATTTTTTATATTGATTTTTTCTTCAACTTTTATTTTAAGTTCAGGGATACATGTGCAGGATGTACAGGTTTGTTACACAGGTAAATGTGTGCCATGGTGGTTAGCTGCACAGATCATCCTATCACCTAGGTATTAAGCCCAGCATCCATTAGCTATTCTTCCTGATAGTCTGCCTCCCCACATTCCTCACCTCTGACAGGCCACAGTGTGTGTTGTTCCCAACCATGTGTACATGTGTTCTCATCATTCAGCTCCCACTTATAAGTGAGAACATGCAGAATTTGGTTTTCTGTTCCTGCATTAGTTTGCTGAGAATAATGGCTTCCAGCTCCATCCATGTCTCTGCAAAGGAACATGATCTCCTTTTTGTGGCTGCATAGTATTTCATGGTGTGTATGTATCACATTTTCTTTATCCATTCTATCATTGATGGGCATTTGGGTTGATTCCATGTCTTTGCTATTGTGAATAGTGCTGCAATGAACATACATGTGCATGTATTAAATATCTTTATAATAGAATGATTTACATTCCTTTGGGTATATACCAGCAATGGGATTGCTGGGTCAAATGGTATTTCTGCTTCTAGGTCTTTGAGGAATTTCCACACTGTCTTCCACAATGGTTGAACTAATTTACACTCCCACCACCATTGTAAAAGTATTCCTTTTTCTCTGCAACCTCACCAGCATCTGTTGTTTTTTGACTTTTTCATAGTAGCCACTGACTGGCGTGAGACGGTGTCTCATTGTGGTTTTGATGTGCATTTCTGTAATGATCAGTGATGTTCAGCTTTTTTTCATATGCTTGTTGGCCACATTTATGTCTTCTTTTGAGGGGTGTCTGTTCATGTCTTTTGCCCATTTTTTTAATGGGGTTGTTTGTTTTTTCCTTGTAAACTTGTTGAAGTTCCTGGTAGATTCTGGATATTAAACCTTGTCAGATGGATAGATTGCAACATTTTTCTCCCATTCTGTAGGTTGTCTGATGATAGTGTCTTTTGCTGTACAGAAGCTCTTTAGTTTAATTAGATCCCATTTGTCAATTTTTGCTTTTGTTGCAATTGCTTTATGCATTTTTGTCATGAAATCTCTACCTATGTTTATGTCCTGAATGGTATTGCCTAGATTTTCTTGTAGGGTTTTTTATTGTTTTGGGTTCTACATTTAAGTCTTTATACCATCTTGAGTTAATTTTTGTATATGATGAAAGGAAGGGGTCAAGTTTCAATTTTCTGCCTATGGCTAGGCAGTTCTCCCAGCACTATTAATTAAATAGGGAATCGTTTTCCCATTGCTTATCTTGTCAGATTTGTCAAACATCAGATGGTTGTAAGTGTGCAGCCTTATTTCTGAGTTCTCTATTTTGTTCCATTTGTCTATGTGTCTGTTTGTATACCAGTACCATGCCGTTTTGGTTACTGTAGCCTTGCAGTATAGTTTGAAGTCAGGTAGCATGATGCCTCCAGCAGTGTTCTTTTTGCTTGGATTGTCTTGGTTATTTGGGCTGTTTTTTGGTTCCACATGAGTTCTAAAACACTTTCTTCTAATTCTGTGAAGAATATCAATGGTAGTTTATTGGGAATAGCATTGAATCTATAAATTACTTTGGGGAGTATGGCCATTGTCACAATATTGATTCTTCCTATCCATGAGCATGAATTTTTTTTTCCATTTGTTTGTGTCCTCTCTGATTTCTTTGAGCAGTGGTTTGTAGTTCTCCTTGAGGATGTCTTTTACTTCCCATGTTAGCTGTATTCCTAGGTATTTTATTCTCTTTGTAGCAATTGTGAAGGGGAGTTCATTCATTATTTGGCTCTCTGCTTGCCTGTTGCTTGGTGTATAGGAATGCTAGCAATTTTTGCACATTGATTTTGTATCCTGAGACTTTGCTGAAGTTGCGTATCAGCTTAAGAAACTTTTGGGCTGAGATGATGGGGTTTTCTAGATGTAGGATTATATCATTTGCAAGCAAAGATAATTTGACTTCCTCTATTCTTATTTGAATACACTTTATTTCTTTCTCTTGCCTAATTGCTCTGGCCAGAACTTCCAATACTATGTTGAAAAGGAGTGATGAGAGAGGGCATCCTTGTCTTGTGCTGGCTTTCAAGGGGAATGCTTCAAGCTTTTGCATATTCAGTATGATATTGGCTGTGGGTTTGTCATATATGACCCTTATTATTTTGAGGTATGTTCCTTAAATACCTATTGGGAGTTTTTAACATGAAAGGATGTTGAATTTACTGAAGGCCTTTTCTGCATCTATTGAGATAATCATGTGGTTTTTGTCTTTAGTTCTGTTTATGTGATGAATCACATTTATTGACTGGCATATGTTGAACTAACCTTGCATCCTGGGGATGAAGCCAACTTGATTGTGGTGAATAAGCTTTATGAGGTGCTGCTGGATTTGGTTTGCCAGTATTTTACTGAGGATTTTTGCATCGATGTTCATCAGGGATATTGGCCTGAAGTTTTCTTTTTTGTTGTATCTCTATCAGGATTGGGTATCAGGATGATGTTGGTCTCATAGAATGAGCTAGGGAGGAGTCCCTTCTCTTTAATTTCTTAGAATAGTTTCAGTAGAAATGGTACCAGTTCTTCTTTGTA
This sequence comes from Pan troglodytes, assembly GCF_028858775.2. Classification (NCBI taxonomy): domain Eukaryota; kingdom Metazoa; phylum Chordata; class Mammalia; order Primates; family Hominidae; genus Pan; species Pan troglodytes. Next base: position 23,613,068 of record NC_072409.2, on the reverse strand, counting down.
CCTCTGGTAGAGTTCAGCTGTGAATCTCTCTGATCCTGGGTTGTTTTTTTTTGAAGGGGGGGTTGGTGTGTTATTTATCACTGCCTCAGTTTCAGAACTTGTTATTCGTCTATTCAAGGATTCAATTTTCTTCCTGGTTCAGTCTTGGGAAGGTAAACGTGTCCAGGAGTTTATTCAGTTCTTTTAGATTTTCTAGTTTATGTGCATAGAGGTATTTATACAATTCACCAACAGTTGTTTGTATTTCTGTGGGGTCAATGGTAATATTCCCTTATCATTTTTGATTGTGTTTATTCGATTCTTCTCTCTTTTCACCTTTATTAGTCTAGATAGTGGTCCATCTATTTTATTAATTAAAAAAAAACCCAGCTCCTGTGTTCATTAATTTTGTTTAAGGGTTTTTCGTGTCTCTATCTCCTTTAGTTCCCCTCTGCTCTTGGTTATTGTCTTCTGCTAGCTTTGGGATTTATTTGCTCTTGGTTCTCTTGTTCTTTTAGTTGCTCTTAGTTCTCTTGTTCTTTTAGTTATGATGTTAGGTTGTTAACCTAAGATCTTTCTAGCTTTTTAATGTGGGCATTCAGTGCTATAAATTTCCCTCTTAACACTGCTTTAGCTGCATCCCAGAGATTCTGATACATTACCTTTTTATTCTCATTAGTTTCAAATAACTTCTTGATTTCTGTCTTAATTTCGTTATTTACTCAAGAGTCATTCAGAAGCAGGTTGTTCAATTTCCCTGTAATTGTGTGGTTTTGAGTGAATTTCTTAAGATCTAATTTGATTGCACTGTGGTCTGAGAGACTGTTATGATTTCAGTTCCTTTGTATTTGCTGAGGGTGTTTTACCTCCAATTATGTGATCAATTTTAGAGTCAGGGCCATATGGCAATGAGAAGAATGTATATTCTGTTGTTTTGGGGTGGGGAGAGCTATAGATATCTATCAGGCCCACTTGATCCAGAGCTGAGTTCAGGTCCTGAATATCTTTGTTAATTTTCTGTCCTTGATGATCTGTCTAATACTGTCAGTGGGATGTTAAAGTCTGCCAGTGTTATTCTGTGGGAAACTAAGTCTCTTTGTAGATCTCTAAGAACTTGCTTTGTAAATCTGAGTGCTTCCTGTATTGAGTGCACACATATTTAGGATAGTTAGCTCTTCTTGTTGAATTGAACCCTTTATGATTATGTAATGTCCTACTTTGTCTTTTTTTAATCTTTGTTGGTTTACAGTCTGTTTTGTCAGAAACTAGGATTGCTACCCTTGATTTTTTCTGTCTTCCATTTCATTGGTAAATTTTCCTCCATCCTTTTATTTCGAGCCTATATGTGTCTTTGCATGTGAGTTGGGTCTCTTGAAGATAACATATTAATGGGTCTTGGCTCTTTATCCAGCTTGCCATTTTGTGTCTTTTAACTGGGACATCTAGCCCATTTACATTTAGGGTTAGTATTGTTATGTGTGAATGTCATCATGATGCCAGCTGGTTATTTTGCAGACTTGTTTATGTGGTTGCTTTATAGTGTCACTTGTCTGTGTACTTCAGTGTGTTTTCGTCATGGCTGGTAATAGTTTTTCTTTTCCATATTTAGTGTTTCCTTCAAAAGCTCTTGCAAAACAAGCTGAGTGGTTACAAATTCCTTCAGCATTTGCTTGTCTGAAAAGGACTTTATTTCTCCTTCATTTATTAAGCTTAGTTTGGCCAGATATAAAATTCTAGGTTGAAAATTCCTTTCTTCAATAATGATGAATATTGGCCCCCAATCTCTTCTGGATTATAGGCGTTCTGCTGAGAGGTCTGCTATTAATCTGATGGGCTTCCCTTTGTAGGTGACGTGGCCTTTCTCTCTGGCTACCCTTAACATTTTTTCTTTCATTTCAACCTTGGAGAATCTGATGATTATGTGTCTTGAGGTTGAGCTTCTTGTGCAGTATCTTACTGGGGTTCTCTGCATTTCCTGAATTTGAACGTTGGCCTGTCTTGCTAGGTTGGGGAAGTTCTCCAGAATGATATTCTGAAGTATGTTTTCCAGTTTGATTCCATTCTCCCCATCTCTTTCAGGTATGCCAATTGGTTGTAGGTTTAGTCTCTTTACATAATCCTACATTTCTCAGAGCGTTTGTTCATTCCTTTTCCTTTTTTTCCCTCTATTGTCTGCTTGTCTTATTTCAGAAAGATAGTCTCAAGCTCTGAGATTCTTTCCTCTGCTTGGTCTATTCTGCTATTGATACTGGTGATTACGTTGTGAAATTCTCTTGTTATGCTTTTCAGCTCCATCAGGTCAGTTATGTTCCTGTCTAAACTGGCTATTCTGGCTACCAGCTCTTGTATTGTTCTATCATGATTCTTAGCTTCTTTGCACAGGGTTACAACATGCTTCTTTAGCTAATTGAAGATCATTATTACACACCTTTTGAAGCCTACTTCTGTCAATTCAGCCATCTCAGCCTCAGCCCAGTTCTGTGCTTTTGCTGGAGATGTGTTGTGGTCATGTGGTGGAGAAGAGGTACTCTGGCTTTTTGAGTTTTCAGCATTTTTGTGTTGAATCTTCCACATATTTGTGGGCTTATCTACCTTAGATTTTTGAGGTTGTTGACCTTTGAATGGGGTTTTTGTGAGGTCATTTTTGTCGATGTTGTTGTTTTCTGTTTGTTTTTTCTTTTTACAGTCAGGCCACTCTTCTGTAGGGTGGCTGTGGTTTGCTGGGGATCTGCTCCAGACCCTAGTTGCCTCAGTGTTTTTTGTACCTGGAGGTATCATCAGTGAAGGCTGTGAAACATCAACAATGGCAGCCTGCTCCTTCCTCTGGAAGCTCTGTCCCAGGGTAGCATTGACCTGTTGCCAGCCTGAATGTACCTGTAGGAGGTGGCTGGAGAACCCTGTTGGAAGGTCTCATCCAGTCAGGAGGAACAGGATCAGGGACCACTTAAAGAAGCAGTCTGGCTGCTTTTTGATAGAGCAGGTGTGCTGCACTGGGAGTGGGGGGCCCTTCCTCGTCTGGACCATTTGGACTCTCCAAAGCTGGCAGGCTGTGTCTGCATAACCCTGGCTGGAGTGCCTGAAACCCCGACAGAGAGGTCCCACCCAGTGAGGAGGAATGGATCGGGGTCTTGTTTAAAGAAGTAGTCTAGCCATGATCTAGTGAAACAGTTGTGCTGTGTCATGGGAGGACCCTTCCTTGTCTAGACCATTTGGATTCTCCAAAGCCAGGAGGCTGGAATGGCTGAGTTGACGAAACCACAGAGAAGGGCTGCCCATCCCCCAGGAACTTGGTCCTGTCTCAGGCAGACTCCAGCCTGTTGCTGTTGGCTGGCTGGAATTCCAAGCCAGTATGAGGTGCCGTGGAAGTGGGAGCTGAAGAATGATGCTGCTTGGCTCCCTGGATTCAGCCCCCTTCCTAGGGGTATGAACAGGTATTCTGCCTTGCTGGGGATCCCAGAGCTGGAGTATGTAAAACTCCTAGGTCTCTGTGCATGCCTGAGCAGCTGCTTTGCCGAGACTTCTCACAACTCTGTGTATCAGACCAAAGGCCCTGGTGGCATGGGCTCATGAGGGAATCTCCTGATTCATGGGTTGCAAAGTTCTGTGTGAGAATCGTGGTTTACCAGGCAGGGTCACACAATTACTCACTGCTTCTCTTGGATGGGGGTGGGGTTTCCTTTGGCTCCATGCAGCTCCTGGGTGGGCCATTGCCCCACCCTGGTTTTCTTCATTCTCTGTGGGTTGAGTTGTTTGCTTAGTCAGTCCCAGTACAAGAACCTGGATATCTCAGTTGGCGATGCTGAATTCACTTGCTGCTTTATTCCTCTCCATTAGTGCCATGTACTGCAGCTGCTTCTAATTGGCCATCTTGGCCCCTTGATCACATTTTATTTAGCTGTTCATTTTTTATCTTGTCTTGATCTTAAGGGGCATATGCTTGTAGCATGAAACTCATATTTGGGTTACAAAGAGAACAACAAGGTATAGAATGTACCCTCAAGAAACTTAAAGTCTAGAGGAAAAGGCAACTACATAGAAAGAAAATTTCAAAATTATGTCCCAAGCTACAGGGAAAGGGAAAAGTACTGGGTTCTATGCAAATCCAAAGGAAAGATATAAAGGAAAGTCTCCTTGGGGGGAGATAACAAGAGTCTTAAATGAGGATTAGAAATTATTCAGGTAAAGAAGTGTGGGAAGGACATTCTGGGTAGAGAGATTCGCTTGAGAATACCACTACTACTTTATTACTACTACTAGTATCACTACTGCTAGATAACATTAATGAGTATGTACTATATGTACCAGATGCTGTTGTAATAAATTTATACTTACAACTCTTTTGAACTTTACAATTCTGTACATAGGAGATATGTACTATTGTTATCACCATTTTACATATAAAGGAGTTGTTCAGGTCACTTGCTCAAGGTCACAGAACCAAGTAGTTGATAGTGAGTTGAACCCAAGTAGTCTTATGCCAGAGCTCAACATGCTTAATCACTATACTAGAGTTTAGTGAGTATACCAGATTTTTGGAGTACATAAACCTCCACATCTCCTGGAATTTTCCCCCTCATCTTTCTTCTTCACCAAAATATCTTTTTCCTGTTAGGATGTACCAATAATTATGTTCTAGTTGGGTGTTGTATACACTGTAGATTGCCACAAAAATACTGTGTAACAAGTACTGTGTAAAAATATTTATTTAACTTAGGATTCAGTGGGATTCAGATGATCTGGACTGGACTTAGTCTTGGCTGGGTTCGCTCATGTGTTTGTGGACAGCTATGAGTCAGTTAGGTAGCTATGTTCATCTTGGATAAACTTTGTCACATATCTAGGAGTAGGCTGACTATTGGTTGAACTAGGCTGGTTCAACTAGGATGGTGGGGAAGACCTAAATTATATTCAGATTTCCATAGTTTTAACCTAATACCCTTTTTCTGTTCCAAGATCTCATCCAGGATATCACATTACACTTAGTTGTCATGTCCTGTAGGCTCCTCTTGGTTGTGACTGTTTCTCAGACTTTTTTTTTTTTTTTCTGATGACTTTGACAATTTTGAGGCATAGTATTTAGGTAATTTGTAAAATTCCCTAAATTGGAGTTCGATGTTTTTCTCATTATTAGACTGGAGTTATTAGATTTGGGGGTGAAGACCGCAGAGGTTCCTTTTTAGCATATCATGTCAAGGGTACATGCTATTAACATGACTTATCATTGTTGATTTTCACTTGCATTGGATTTTAAAATGAATCTTATATAAAACTCTATTTTTAATTGTATAAACTATATAATGGAGGATAAACTTACAAATATATTCTCCTAATCCTAAGGGACCCTGTACCGTTTTAGTTATTACTTGGATTAAATGCACGAAGATGTATGAGATTTTAAGTCAATGGGTTAACTATTATAAGCATGATAAATAAGTTTAATTTCTCATAACAAATATAAGGTGAGTTCTTAGTCTGTTTTATGCTGCTATTCTGTGTAGAATACTCAAAACTGAGTAATTTTTCAAGGAAAGAAATTTATTTCCTCACATTTCTTGAGGCTGGAAGGTCTAAGATCAAGGAGCTGGCATCTGGTAAGGGCCTTCTTGTAGCATCATGTGATGGAAGACAAGAGAGAGAGGGAAGGGGGCTGAACACATCTTTTTATAAGGAATGACTCCCATGATAACAGCCCTAATCCATTAATGAGGCAGAGCCCTCATGACCTAATCACCTCTTAAATGTCCCACCTCTTAATACCATTGATTTAGGAACAAAGTTTCCCACACATGAACTTTGGAGAGCCCATTCAAACCACAGCAGGCAGTAAATACAATTTCCCAATGCAAACACAACATCTTCGTTTCAAGGTAAAGATTATATCAAATATGAACCATTAGTGTTGAAAGAGTATTTCAGGGAGAAGAGCCAAGATGGCCAACTAGACACAGCCAGGAAGAGCTTCTCCCACCAAGAGCAACCAGACCATCAAGCAGACTGGCATACTCCAAACAGATCTTTGAAAAGAAGGAATTGAGAGTGAATACAAGGAAGATGCAAGCCCTGGGGCTGAAAGGGGAGGAAGCTGGGAAACCTGCACAGGGTTGCTGAGCACTAGAACTTGTTCTTGGCCCTGAGGGGCTCCTAGGGAAACAGTAAATGAAATAGGCATGAAGAGGGCCACTCTTGCCACAGACCTTGGGATCTTAGCTACAAGGGACCCCACAACTCTTATAGACATTTGAGGTGGCAGGGAGAACTGTCCAGAGAGTTAGCAGAGACAGAACTCCTGTCTGTGTGGAGGCCAGAGGGTTTGGCATGGGAATGGCTGCAGTGGAGCACATAGCCATGAGCACCCATCCCAAGCCATGGGCACCCATCCCATGGGCACCCATACTCCTCTAGGTGGCTTTAGCCTTTGCTAGCTGCTGGATCTGGAGAGAGCAGGGTTATCTTTCCTGTGGGATGGGGCCAGTCTCAAATGAATGTCCCATCTGCCAGCCTCTCCCAGGGTCCCTGCCTGGCCACACCCACTTGCAGCACAGCTTTAGCTGCCCCACTGAAATGCTTGCCAGCAGCCACCACTTCACTCGTTCACTGGCAGCCCCCACCTTCCCACTGGAGTACTTTTGCAGAGACTCCCACTAGTACACACCTGCCTGTAGACTCTTCCCAGCCATGTTGCCACAGCCCCACTGCTGCCCAGCCAGCATGCACACATATGTAGTCCCCCTGCTGCACTGTTGGTGTGCACTCACCCATGGTGTCCTGCTACCCTGTTGGTGTGCCCTGTTGGTGTGCACTCGCTGGCAGCTCCCTGCTGCCCTGCTGCTCATGGCTCCCCTGTCACCCATGGCTCCCCTGCCACAGTGTACTGTCTTGTGTACCCACCACCACCCTGTCACAGCACTTTTGTTGGCAGCCCCCATCTGAATGTTGTTGCTAGCACACTGGGAACACCTCAGTTTCTCCAATGCAATAGGTGCTTGACCTAGAGGGGCCAGAGAGCAAAGCTGTAGGCTTGGTGCCAGCTCCTCAGGATTAGAGCATGAAGCTCAGGAGTGTTGAGCAGAGCCTTGGCCTCCTGAAAGGATCCAGAAATGAAGCCAATTGTTTAGACCCAACTTATGCCACAATGAAACCCTTAAGGACATCAAAGAATATATAAGCAAAAAGACCCATTCAAAGGACAACAACTTCAAAGATTAAAGGAACATCAGCCCATACAGATAAGAAAGAACTAGTGCAAGAATTATGGCAATTCTAAAAGCCAGTGTCTTCTTACCTCCAGATGACTGCACTGGCTCCCCACCAATGGTTCTTAACCAAAGTGGAATGGCTAAATGACAGATATATAATTCAGAATCTGGATAACAAGGAAGCTCAATGAGATAGGGGAGAAGGTTGAAACCGAATCCAAGTAAAACAATCCAACAGTTGAAACATGACATAGCCACTTGAAGAAAGAACCAAACTGAATTTCTGAAAATTAAAAATTCATTACAGGAATTTCATAATGCAATTGGAAGCATTAATAACAGAATAGAGCAAGCTGAGGAAATAACCTCAGAGCTCAAAGACTGTTCCTTTGAATCAATGCAGGCAGACAAAAATAAAGAAAAAAGATGAAAAAAAAATCAAAACCTCTGAGAAATATGGGATTATGGAAAGAGCAAATCTACAACTCATTGACATTCCTGAAAGAGATGGAGAGAGAACAAGCAACTTAGAAAGTATATTTGAGAATATTGTCCATGAAAATGTCCCCAAAGTTGCTAGAGAGGTCAACACACCTCAGGAAATTCACAGAATGCCTGCAAGATACTATACAAGACAATCATCCCCAAGGCACATAGTTATCAGATTCTCTAAGGTCAATGTGAAAGAAAAAACCTTAAAGGCAGCTGGAGAGAGGGGCAGATCACATACAAAGGAAACCCCATCAGGCTAACAGTGGACCTTTCAGCAGAAACCTCACAAGTCAGAATAGATTGGGAGACTATTCAGCATCCTTAAGGAAAAGACATTCCAACCAAAGATTTCATACCTAGCCAAACTAAGCTTCATAAGTGAAGGAGAAATAAAATCCTTTCAGACAAGCAAATGCTAAAGGAATTTATTACCATCAGGCCTGCCTGATAAGAGGTCCTTAAGAGAGTGCTAAACATGAACAAAAGACCATTATCTGCCACTATAATAACATACTTAAGTACATAGCCCACTGACACTACAACTTAATTACACAATCAAGTCTATACAACAAGCCGCTAACAATATGATGAGAAGATCAAATTATCACATATCAATATTAACCTTGAAAGTAAATGGACTAAATGCCCCCCAGAGTAACAAGTTGGGTAAAGAACCAACATCCAACTGAACACTGTCTTCAAGAGACCCATCTCACATGCAATGATACCCATAGGCTCAAAGTAAAGGGATGGAGAAAGATCTATCAAGCAAAAGGAAAACAGAAAGGAGCAGGGGGTACTAATCTTATTTCAGATAAAACAGATTTTAAACCAACAAGGATCCAAAAGGACAAATAAGGGCATTATATAATGACAAAGGGTTCAATTTAACAAGAAGACCTAACTATCCTAAATATATATGTGCCCAAAAATGGAGCACCCAGTTCTTCATCAAACCAGTTTTTAGAGGCCTACGAAGAGACTTAAGCATAAAATAAAAGAGGAAGACTTCAATATCCCACTGACAGTGTTAGGCAGATCATTGAGACAGAAAATTAACAAACATATTTGGGACCTAAATTTGACAATTGACCAAATGGACCTAACAGACATCTACAGAATACTCCACCTAACAACAACAGAGTATAAACTCTTCTCATCTGCTCATGGCACATATTCTACAAATGACCATATCCTCGGCCATAAAGCAATTCTCAACAAATTCAAAACAACCAAAATTATACCAACCATACTCTTGGACCACAATGCAATAAAAATAGAAATCAGTACCAAGAAGATCTCTCAAGACTACATAATTACGTGGAAATTAAATAATCTGCTCCTGAATGACTTTTGGGCAAAGAATGAAATTAAAGCAAAAATAAAAAAGTTATTTGAAACTAATGAAAACAAAGATACAACATACCAGAATTTCTGGGACATAGCTAAAGCAGTGTTAAGTGGAAAGTTTATAGCACTAAATGCCTACATCAATTTGTTAGAAAGATGTCAAATTAACAACCTAACATTACAACTAGAGGAACTAGAAAAACAAAAACAAACCAACCCCAAAGCTAGCAGAAGAAATGAAATAAACAAAATCAGAAATAAACTGAATGAAATTGAGATGTGAAATCCATACAAAAGATCAATGAAACCAAAATTCTTCAAAAGAATAAATAAGATTGATAGATAGCTAATTAGATTAATAAAGATTAAGAGAAGATTCAAATAAACACAATCAGAAATGACAAATGTGATATTACCATTGACCCCACAGAAATACAAAAAAAAAAATCCTTCAGAGACTAGGAACACTACTATGTACACAAACCAGAAAATCTAGAAGAAATGGGTGAATTCCTGGAAACACACAACCTCCCAAGATAGAACCAGGAGGAAATTGAAATCCTGAACAGACCAATAATGAGTTCTGAAATGGAATTAGTAATTAAAAAAAAATCCTATCAGCCAGAAAAAGCCTTGGACTAGATGGATTCACAGCCAAATACTAGATGTACAGAGAACTGGTGTAAACCCTACTGAAATTATTCCAAAAAAGCTGAAGTGGAGGGACTCCTCCATAACTCATTCTCTGAGGCCAGCATCATTCTGATACCAAAACCTGGCAGAGACAAGACAAAAAAAGAAAACTTCAGGCCAGTATTCCTGATGATCATAGATGCAGCAATCCTCAACAAAATACTAGCAAACCAAATCTAGAAGCACATCAAAAAGCTAATCCACCACAAACAAGTAGGCTTTATTCCTGGGATGCAAGGTTGGTTTAACATATGCAAATCACTAAATGTGATTCATTATATAAACAAAGCTAAAAATAAAAAGGCTTTTGATAAAATTCAACATCTCTTCATACTAAAATTCCTCAACAAACTAAAAATGGAAGAAATGTACCTCAAAAGAATAAAAGCCATCTATGACAAACCCACAGCCAACATCCTACTGAATCGGCAAAAACTGGAAGCATTCTCCTTGAGAACTAGAACAAGACAAGGATGCCCACTTTCACCCTTCCTATTTACATAGTACTAGAAGTCCCAGCCAGAGATATCAGGCAAGAGAAAGAAATAAAAGTCATCCAAATAGGAAGAGAGGAAGTCAAACTATTTCTCTTCACAGACACTATTATACTTATAAAACCCTATAGCCTCTGCCCAAAGCCTCCTGGAACGGATAAACAACTTCACTGAAGTTTCAGGATACAAAATCAAAGCACAAAAATCAGTAGCATTTCTATACACAAATAATGTCCAACCTGAGAGTCAAATCAAAAATGCAGTCCCATTCACAATAGCCACAAAAGAATAAAATAGCTAGGAATACAGCTAAAAGAAGGAGGTGAAATATCCTACAACCAGAATTACATAACACCGCTGAAAGAAATCAGAGATGACACAAACAACTGAAGAAATGGTTTGTGCTCATAGATAGGAAGAATCAATATTGTTAAAATAGCCGGCTGGGCGGGGTGGCACACGCCTGTAATCCCAGCACTTTGGGAGGCAGAGGCGGGCAGATCATGAGGTCAGGAGATCGAGACCATCCTGGCTAACATGGTGAAACCCCCTCGCTACTAAAAATACAAAAAGTTAGCTGGGGGTGGTAGCACATGCCCGTAATCCCAGCTACTTGAGAGGCTGAGGCAGAAGAATCTCTTGAACTCAGGAGGCGGAGGTTGTAGTGAGCCGAGGTTGTGCCTCTGCACTCCAGCAGAGCGAGACTGTCTCAAAAAAAAAAAAAAAATTGGCCATACATCCTAAAGCAATGTACAGATTTAATGCTATTTGTGTCAAGCTACCAAATCATTTTTCACAGAATTAGAAAAAATGATTCTAAGATTTATATGGATTAAAAAAAAAAGCCTGAATAGTCAACACAATCCTAAGCAAAAAAAAAAAAAAAAAAAACAAAGCTGAAGGCATCACACTACCCGACTTTATACTACAAGGTTACAGTAAGCAAAACAGCATAGAGCTGGTACAAAAACAGACACATAGACAAATAAAACACGTTAGAGAACCCAGAAATAAAGCCACACATCTACAACCATCTGATCTTTGACAGAGCTGACAATAACAAGCAATGGGGAAAGAACTCTCTATTGATTAAATGGTTCTGTGATAACTGGCTAGCCATATGCAGAAGATTGAAACTAAGCCCCTTCATTTTACCATATATATATATATATATATATATATATATATATCAACACAAAATAGATTAGAGACTTAAATATAAGATCTAAAATTATAAAGATCGTAAAAGAAAACCTAAAAATTACCATTCTGGATATAGGCCTTGACAAAGATTTCACGATGAAGCCTCCAAAGGCAATTGCAACAAATACAAATACAGACAAGTGAGATCAAATTAAACTAAAGAGCTTCTGCACAGCAAAAGAAACTATCAACAGAATAAACAGTCAACCTACAGAATGGGAGAAAACATTCACAAATTATGCATTTGACAAAGGTCTAATATCCAGAGTCTATAAGGAACTTAAATCAACAAGTGAAGAACAAGCAACCTCTTTAAAAAAATGGGCAAAGGACATGAACATACACTTTTCAAAAGAAGACATACATGTGGCAACAAGTATATGAAAAAATGCTCAACAACATTGATCATTAGAGAAATGCAAATCAAAACCACAACGAGATACCATCTCACACCAGTCAGAATGACGAGTATTAAAAAGTCAAGAAACAACAGATGTTAGCAAGGTTGCAGAGAAAAGGGAACAATTATACACTGCTGGTGGGAATGTAAATTAATTTAGCCACTGTGGAAAGCAGCTTGGAGACGTCTCAAAGAACTAAGAACTACCATTTGACCTGGCAATCCTATTACTGGGTATATACCCAAAGGAAAATAAATCATTCTACCAAAAAGACACATGCACCCATATATTTATTGCAATACTATTTACAATAGCAAAGATATGGACTCAACCTAGATTGGATAAAGAAAATGTAGTACATATACACCATGGAACACTATGAAGCCATAAAAAACAAAATCATGGTCTTTGCAGCAACATGGATGCAGCTGGAAGCTATGATCCTAAGTGAATTAATGCACAACAGAAAACCAAATACTGCCTGTTCTCATTCATAAGTGGGAGCTAAACATTGAGTACACATGAACACAAAGAAGGGAACAATAGGCACATGTACGGCAGCTCTTTTCCTTCTTCTTCCACTAGCACTGCCTTTCACGGTCCAGGGAGCCACCACCACAGCGGCAGCGGAGTCAGGAAGTTCAAGATGGCCGCCACTGAGACCCAGTTGCTGCAGGAACAGCCAGAGATGGAAGATGCTGATAATTCTGAAAAGAGTATACCTGAAGAAAATGGAGAAGTATCAGAAGACCAATTTCAAAATAAGAACAAAATAAGTTTTAAAAAAAGTATAAACACAGAAGTAAACATAAGAAACATAAACATTCCTCAGAAGACAAGGATAAAAAACATAAACATAAGCATAAACATAAGAAACACAAAAGAAAAGAGGTTACAGATGCTTCTGATAAAGAGGGAATGTCTCCGGCAAAAAGAACTAAACTTGATTTAGCTTTGCTAGAAGACTTGGAAAAACAGAGAGCCTTGATTAAGGCTGAACTTGATAATGAGTTAATGGAAGGAAAGGTCCAGTCTGGTATGGGGTTCATTTTACAAGATTATGAGTCTGGCTCTGAAGAAGAAGGGGAGATTTATGAAATTTAAGAAATGGAAATAGATCTAGTACTAGATCTTCAAGTACAAAGGGGAAACTTGAACTTGTGGACAATAAAAATACTACAAAAAACGGTGTGAAAGCAGATCCAAAGAACGGAGTAGACATAGGTCTGATAAGAAGAAAAGTAAGGGGGGTATTGAAATCGTTAAAGAGAAAACAACTAGGAGCAAGTCAAAGGAGAGGAAAAAGTCTAAAAGGCCATCAAAAGAAGTAAGTTTCAAGATCAAGCAAGAGAATTAAAATCCCCTACCCTTAGAAGGTGATCTTAAGAGAAAATTAGTAAGACCAGATCTCCTACTGATGATAAGGTTAAAACTGAAGATAAAAGTAAATCAAAAAACAAGATAAATCCCCAATTATAAATCAAGGTAGAAGTCACGATCAAGGTAAAAAATCCAGATCCCCTGTTGTTTTAAGAGGTAAATCCAAAGACAGAAGGTCACAGTCCAAAAAGAGAAAATCAACACAGTCTGAAGCTGATAAAGAAAAGAACCCAATTAGATCTCCCTCTAAAGATACTTCATCTGGGAAAGAAAATAGGTCACCCAGTGGAAGACCTGGTTGTAGTCCTAAAAGAAGTTTGTCTTCAAAACCACGTGGTAAATCAAGAAGTAGGTCTCCACTTTTAAATGATAGAAGATCTAAGCAGAGCAAATCTCCCTCTCAAACACTGTTTCCTGGTAGAAGAGCTGAGCCGATCCTTAGAAGGAAAACGAAGAGAACCGGAGAGAAGACGACTTTCTTCTTCAAGAACACAACCTCAAGATGATATCCTCAATAGATGTGAAAGATTAAAAGATGCCAGCCCCATTAATAGGTGGTCTCCAACCCGAAGAAGTAGTAGATCTCCCATTAAAAGGAGATCTTATTCCCCACTCAGACGTAGCACAAAAATCAGGTCTCCAAGAAGAAGCAGGTCTCCTCAGAAAAGGGACAGAGGTTGGAGGAGCAGATCATGCTTGAGAAGGTGGCCTCGATCATGGGGTGGCCGTAGATGAAGGAGCAGAAGCAAAGTAAAGGAAGATAAATTTAAAGGAAGTGTTTCTGAAGGAATGAAAATTGAGCAGGAATCTTCGTCTGATGATAAGCTTGAAGATTTTGATGTGGAGGAAGAAGATGAAGAAGCCCTAATAGAACAGAGAAGAATCCAAAGGCAGGCAATTGTTCAGAAATATAAATATCTTGCTGAAGATAGCAATATGTCCATGTCATCTGAACCAAGCATCCCCCAGAGCAGTATGAAAACATGATCACCTTCTCCAGATGACATTCTGGAGTGAGTAGCTGCTGACGTTAAAGAGTATGAACGGGAAAATGTTGATACATTTCAGGCCTCAGTGAAAGCCAAGCACAATCTAATGACAGTTGAACAGAATAATAGTTCATCTCAGAAGAAGTTGTTGGCACTTGATAAGTTTTACAGAATCTGATGATGTTTGCTGACTATTTTGTTAGTGCTTGCCTTTGGGTTGCTGGCAATGGGTAAGATTCAAAGAGAATCCCAACCTCGGAGATAACTGGACTGATGCAGAAGGCTATTATCATGTGAACATAGGTGAAGTCCTAGATAAATGTTACAATGTGTATGGCTACACTGAGCAAGGTGTATTCAGTAATGTTTTATGAGCCAGAGATAATGCAAGAGCCAACCAAGAAGTGGCTGTAAAGGTCATCAGAAACAATGAGCTCATGCAAAAGACTGGTTTAAAAGAACTAGAGTTCTTGAAAGAATTTGATGCTGATCCTAATGACAAACTTCATTGTCTGCGACTCTTCAGGCGCTTCTATCACAAACAGCATCTCTGTCTCATATTTGAGCCTCTCAGTATGAACTTATGAGAGATGTTAAAGAAATATGATAAAGATATTGGTTTTCGTATTAAAGCTGTAAGATCCCATAGTCAGCAGTTTTTCCTGGCATTGAAACTCCTTAAAAGATGCGATATCCTACATGCAGACAACAAGCCAGACAATATCCTGGTTAATCATCAAAAACTATTTTAAAGCTTTGCAATTTTGGGTTGGCTTCACATGCTGCGGATAATGACATTACACCTTATCTTGTCAGTAGATTTTATCATGCTCTTGAAATCATTATAGGTAAATGTTGTGACTATGGTATAGATATGTGGTCAGTAGGTTGCACCTTAAACTCTATACTGGAAAAATTTTATTTCCTGGCAAAACCAATAACCATATGTTGAAGCTTGTGATGAATCTCAAAGGACAGATGCCAAATGAGATGATTCAAAAGGTGTATTCAAAGATCAGCATTTTGATCAAAATCTCAACTTCATGTACATAGAAGTTGATAAAGTAACAGACAGGGAGATAGTTACTGTTATGAGCACAATTAATCCAACTAAGGACCTATTGGCCAACTTGATTGGGTGCCAGACACTTCCTGAAGACCAACGTAAAAAAGTATACTAGCTAAAGGACTTGTTGGACCAGATTCTAATGTTGGGCCTAGCTAAATGAATTAGCATCAACCAGGCCCTGCAGCATGCCTTCATCCAGGAAAAAATTTAAGCAAGATGAAGAAACTCTAAGGGTTTGAGTAAATACAGAGACTGAAGAAATTTCACAGCACTTTATTAATGAATGTAAACTTATAAATATTTCTCCAGCAAATTTGAGGAAGCATGATATATTTGAATTTCTTTTAGAAATGTTAATCTGTTTCGTGTCTTATGTGAAATTTCACCATAGAACTGTTTTAAATTGCCGAGACTGCACAAAATTACAGTGCTAATGTATATGGTTGCAGTTCACATTAAAGACAAAAGCATCTGTTATAAAATGAGTAGTAATATTAGGTGGTTGATTTGTTTTTAGCAGACTTGGCTTCATTTTGGTCTTCAGATAAAATGGCCAGCATAATTGCTGTTTATATTCCCGTTTTCCTACGTGTGTGTGTGCAGGCCACAGCAGCATGCCGTTGATGTAGTCAGTGCCAAGAGGGGTCTGTTTCTTCTTGAGCCTGCCTGCAGGGATGGTCTCCTTACAGAAAATGTGGCACATATACACCATAGAATACTATGCAGCCATTAAAAAGAATGAGTTCTTGTCCTTTGCAGGGACATGGATGAAGCTGGAAGCCATCATTCTCAGCAAAATAACACAGGAACAGAAAACCAAACACTGCATGTTCTCACTCGTAAGTGGGAGTTGAACAATGAGAACACATGGACACAGGGAGGGGAACATCACAGACCGGGGCCTATCGGAGGGTGGGGGGCAAGGGGAGGGAGAGCACTAGGACAAATACCTAATGCATGTGGGGCTTAAAAGCTAGATGATAGGTTGATAGGTGCAGCAAACCACCATGGCACATGTATACCTATGTAACAAACCTGCACGTTCTGCACATATATCCCAGACTTGAAGTAAAATAAAATTAAAAAAAAAAAGCAGGTTGTGTACAGCATTCACTACACTGAAGGTAAGCTAAATCATCAACATCTCTGGTGTTTTAAGATGTCATTTTATTGGAACAACTGACAAATGGGGAATGTTAGTTTTGTGGCAGAATTCCTAGCATGTGTGATAATTGATCTTGTTTTCCTTTTTTGGCATTGCAACTGTGGCATAGTTACAATTTCTGTTCTATTCGTCACATTTAAAATTGGAAGAGAACACACTTGATGGATAGAGTGCCTTCAGTGTACTGTTTCTTATTAACTTTACTTTTAAAAAATCAACTTGCTATAGACTGTATATACATTTTGTTAAATACAGTTCCTAGTGACATAGAAACACTGCATAGTTTTCATTTACTAATTACAACTGTTGAGGCCTAATTCTGAAAGTCCTCATATTTAAAGGTTAGACAGACAGGGTAATGAAATTTTTAAGTATGTGTATGTCATTTTGAAAGTGTACTGCTTTATGGTAAAAGTGTTTTCATTTGCTCATTGTTTTCATCATCTGTGATCATGTTGTCTTTCAATACAGGCATAAACCTTCTGCTCTTGAACAAAGCAGCTGCTTTTTAAAAGTAGTAATTGCTGCTTTACTTTTTATTTCTTTTGTAAATGAAGCTTTTCTTTAAGAATGTGACTTTAAAGTATTGTCTATTGCATAAAACAGTTGACACTCCTTGTAAAGTGAAGATTGTTCTACTTCAGGTGGAGTGGGCCATGCAGATTTCTGTTTGTTCTCAGTATGTACCACTAGATAATAAAGTCTTTTGTGAACAAAGAAAAAAAAAAGAAGGGAACAATAGACACAGGGACCTACTTGAGGAGGGACACTACCTATTGGGTACCATGCGCACTGCGTGGGTGATGAAATCATTTGTATACCAAACCCCAGTGACACACAATTTACCCATAATACATCTGTACATGTAGCCCCTGAACCTAAAATAAAAGTTGAGAAAATAATAAAAAAAAGGGTTGGGTGGGGACCAACAAATAAATTTATGCTTATATTTACATTAAAGAAACACTGTACAGATGCTAAAGGAAGTTATATAAGTTTTTACCAATATGAGGCTTTGGGAAAGGAATGGAGTAGGGAAGAATAGAGGTAGGAATGACCTATCTGAATATAGACCTTTTAAATTAAATAAATAAAAGTCACTTTTAAAAAAGAAAGTATCTAATGTGATAGTTCCTTACAAATAAATGACTCATTTTCATAATGTTTGGATATACAACCAGAGCCTTGACTTTCAGTAAAATCTTTCCTCCTCTTAACTAATGCTTCCCCTCCTCAACCCCAAGTTACTTCTTACCTTTGGAAAAATGATATTATGTACCCCAATGCGGTTTGTTCTCAAAAACACTTATGGCAAGGATTTGTTTTTATTCTTCCAGAATTCTTCATTTCTTGTCATGGAAGCATGGGATCTCTGGTTACAATGAAAATATCAACCAAAGCCTAGTCAAGACTTTGGGGCACATAATTATTTCCACATTTGAGTGGCACAGACAAGAAGGAAGTAGGCAGGGTAAGTATTCATTTATTCAAAAAATAGTTACTGAGTACTTATTATGTGCTTGGCTCTGAGGCAAGAGGCATTTGCTCCCCTGAAGAAGTTTAATTGTGACGTGGAAACAATGACAAAACAGTGTGAAGAGTATGATTCGCAGGAAGCATTGTGTCTTGCAGGGCTGAGGAGCAGAGGCACCTCCCTCTTGAGGGGGTGGGCTGTGGGAATGGTTCAGACCAGGATTCTCAGAGTTGTTGACTTCTATGCTACCTGAAGGATGAGTGGGATTAGAGGAAAGAGGTGTTTATGTGCATGCATGTGAACAAGCATGTATATATGTGTGTACATGTGAATGAAGACCATTTTAAGTGGAAGGGGAACCATGTCCAAAAAGCCTAGAGATAAGCATGGTTGTGTTACATTCAGAGAAGGACAAGAGGATCCCTGTGTTGAATGTAATGTGATCTGAAGCCTTCGAGGTCTAGGAGGGTTTCCTGGAGGAAGTTACAGTTGAGCTGATGGGTAAGAGATTGTGGAGACCGCCAGCTAATCAAGGGGAAGAAGGGCAGGGCTCTCTGAGTGAGAACCATATCTTGAACAAAGGCACAGAGGAAGTGGATGCCTGGTCCCTTCAGGAAAATACAAATTGCTCAGTCAGACCAGAAAACAGATTGGAATGGAGGAGGAGAGGGGAGGCAGCAGAGGTGGGGAGGCGATAACTATCCTAGCTCTGCCACTCACTAGCCTTGAATAAACTGGGGTTAACATTTCCCAGCCTCAGGTTTTTTTAAATCTTAGAGTGGGGACAATAATAATAGACCCTGATGCATGCATTGTTTTGAGGATTAAGTGAGATAAACTTGTAGACCACCCAGCACCGTACTTGGTATATAGTAAGAGCTGAGTAAAGGGTAGATTTGATTATCATTCATCACTTTTGAATTGTTAATGTGCTGGTTAGTAACCTAACCACTGTTTGCAGCTGGAGGTTTTGGAAATTCTTCTCTGAATTTTCCCAGAGTCCTTACTGGAGAGATCCTTGGCTGGACACAGTGCCTGGCACATCATTGACAGTCAAAGGATAGATGCAGAAGGGCAAGGGAGGTTATTCTTTGGGTTCTGACCACAGGGATGAACCTCAAAAGAAATAGACGGGAAGGCTCTGCAGATGTTTGGTCCTTATTGGGAGATGCTTCTCCCTCTTGATTGAGAAATTTCAGACATTTCTTCTTGCAGCCCGCTTTCATTTCTTGTTCCAATTTTAATCTCCCCCCTCCCCCCGACCTTCTCCCCACTCAAAGTAAAAATGTGTATGTTGTGTAAGGAAGGAGGGTAAGGAAGGAGTGTTGTGCAACAGTTCTTCATTCAATGCAGTACTGCTCTGCCAAAAATTCTATTAGTGGTATTTATCTTTTCAGCTGAGTGGCTGACACTGGGGTGTGTACAATGTTTAACAAGAGAGAAAGTTTTATGTCTTTAACCTTTACAAGAAAGAAGGAACCCCAAGGGGCAACCGGCCCATCCAGTTTCTACTGAAGTTCAGACCTCTTAGGGTTCCTTGGCTCTTTTCTGAAAGTCATTGTGGCCATCAGCTCAGGGCAGAGGGGCCAGTCTACTATATTTAGAACTATCAGGCTGGGTGCGGTGGCTCACGCCTGTAATCCCAGCACTTTGGGAGACCGAGGCAGGCAGATCACCAGGTCAGGAGGTCGAGACCAACCTGGCTAACACGGTGAAACCCCGTCTCTACTAAAAATATAAAAAATTAGCTGGGCGTGGTGGCGGACGCCTGTAGTCCCAGCTACTTGGGAGGCTGAGGCAGGAGAATGGCATGAACCCAGGAGGCGGAGCTTGCAGTGAGCCGAGATTGTGCCACTGCACTCCAGCCTGGGCAACGAACGAGACTCTGTCTCAAAAACAAAAAACAAAAAACAAAACAAACAAAAAAAATAAAAAGAACTATCAGGGTCACCCTATCATCAAACATGAATGGGGTGGCAAGAATGCTGCATGGCTTCCTTACTTCTTTTTACAAATTAAGAAAAATGCCAAACCAAATCTTGACCAAACCAGCTTTCTTTAGCTATTCCCTTAAAGTCACCCCACGTCCTGGCCATGTCAATTAACATGTGCCTGTACTTTCATGTCTTCTTGCTTTTGCCCAAGCTGGGCCCTCTGCCTGGACTGCCCTCTGCTACTTGCTCTTCTCCACCAGGCTGACTCCTACACTGGCTGCTCCTTGTAATAGGCTGAGGCTGGCCTCTTCTCTGTGATCTTCCCCATATGTTCACCTTTTCCCTCGCAGCAGATGACTTTCTTCGATTCTTCCTCTATTGTCCTGAGTTCTCAGATTAGCATTAACCTGGGGGCTCACTGGGACAGAAATCCCACTGGACTTGTGTCTGTAATCCAGTCACTATGGTTGTGTACAGATTGGAAGAATAAATAAATGAATTAGTGAATAAAATAACTGAGAGTAGGCTGAGAAGACCCACTAGAATAATTTTTTTTTTTAGTTTCTTAGAACACTTTAGAGAAAATTTTCTTGATAGATTTTCAATCTTCATAATAGGGTAATAAAAATTGCATTAAAAAGTTTATTGTTTAAACAATCATGTCACAAGTAATGAATGTTTATTGTAGATACTTTAGAATTTACAGATAAGTAAGGAGCAAAGTACCGTCTCCTGTAGTTTTGCACCTAGAGACAACCTACACTGAATGTTTTGACATATATGCTTACATTTCATCAAACAAATATGAATATATGCAATTTCAAATACTGTATAAACTATTTTATAACCCCCCTTAATCACCTATTATATCATGAAAATCTTTCCTGTCATTAAATGTTTTTGTTTTCATAGCTGCATGATATTCAACTAAAGACATAATTTATTTAATGATTTCCCTGGATATAGGGTTTTTAGATGGCTTCCAAGTTTTTTCTTTTTGTTGTTATGAGTAATGCCATAAGGAGCATCTTTGCAGCTAATATTTGTGCAAATTTATGTTTTTCTTCTCCTTTTTTGGAGAAGAAATAAAATAGTGAGGTCAAAGGACATACATATAATTTTCACGACTTTTGACACAAGCGGCCTCCTTGCCATTAAGGAAACTATACCATTTACACTCCCATTGAAGTGACTCCTTGTCGACACCTGGCATTGCCATTATTTTTAATATTTGGCAATTATTAGATGAGTAGAAACTGGTATCTAATTTTAAGATGCAGTTCTTTAATGATTGATGACATTGAACATCCTGTCTGCTGTTTGATCATTTGCTTTTCTTCTTTTGTGAATTACCTATTAATTATCTTCGTTCATGTTCCAATTGGTGGGTTATTTTTTTTTCCTAGTAGCAATGATAATACTAATACTGGGGCTCACTGTTTGCTAAATTCTGTCATCTTATCCTTATAGTAACTGTGTGAAAAAGTAGGAGGTCTTACTTCCTCCTGACACCATGTATGTGGTGTCTTTTCCAACACCACTTCTACTCTCTGACACCACCTGGGAGTCTTATAATTCTATTCAGTTCTGACACTAACTACCTGAAGTTAGTGTCAGACTCTAAGGTTTAAGGGCTCAGTCCCATAAGACTGCCTCCACTTTAGATGGCAGTTGCAAGTACTGGGTCATCTGTACTTCTGACCAATGGCTATAAACTGGGGTTCCCATGACCCCTCTCCTCAGGTTTGATTATCTGCTAGAATGACTCACAGAACTCAGGAAAGCACTTTATTATTTTTAAACTTTTTTTTTTTTTGCTCTCCTGTACTTTTGTAATACTGTATCATAGCTTTTTTCTTTCTTCTCTATTCCCCCTAAGAAAACACATTATTTACTGTTACTGGTTTATTTAATTTTAATTTTTTTTTTTTTTGAGACAGGGTCTCACTTTGTCACCCAGGCTGGAGTGCAGTGACGTAATCACGGCTCACTGCAGCCTCAACCTCCTGGGCTCAAGGAGGATCAAGTGATCCTCCCATTTCAGCTCCCCAGGTAGCTGGGACTATCGGTGCATACCACTATGCCCAGCTAATTTTTTGTAGAGATGGGGCTTTGCCATGTTGTCCAGGCTGGTGTCCAACTCCTGAGCTCAAGCGATCCACCTGCCTTGGCCTCCCAAAGTGCTAGGATTAGAGGCATGAGCCACCGTGCCCGGCCTGTTACTGGTTTATTTTAAAGGATACAAATCAACAGCCAAACCTTTATAGAATGAGGTCTGGAAGGGTCCAGATGGCAGGAGCCTCTGCCCGTGTGAGTTGCGGGGTGCCACTTCCCTGAAATGTGGATGTGTTCACCAATTCGGAAGCTCTCAGAACCCCACTGTTTAGGAGTTTTTATGGAGGTTTTTATTATGTAGGCATGATTGATTAAATCATTACGCATTGGCAGTTGATTCCATCTCCAGCTCCTCTCCCCTCCCTGGAGGTTGGGTTGAAAATTCCAAGCTTTTAATCAAGGATGGGTCTCCCTGGTGAACATCCCCCATCCTGAAGCTATCTAGGAGCCCACCAAGGGTCACCTTATAGAACAGAAACTGCTCCTACCACCTTCATCACTAAGGAAATTCCCAGGATTCTAAGGATCTCTGTGCCAGGAAATGAGACAAAGACCAGTTATTTTTCTTATACCATAGAGGGCATTTTCCTCATTTTGCAGAGAAGGAAGAAGGCAAGGAAAGAATGTGGCCCAAGTCATACAGTTGGCAAGAAGGAGCACTGGGGCTGACTCGATTTGTCTGTCTGCCAAGACCATTTCTGAACACAAGGTTACATGGCATTATTAATATTTATTAGCTCCTCACATATTAAATGTAGTAACCTATGTCTATAAAAGATGTTGCGTTTTCCTTTTTACTCTATTATTTGTCCTTTATTGTTTTGACTATGGAAGTTTACATTTTTTACATGATTATTTCATTTGAAAATAATTTCAAATTTTAAAAACTATGGATTTGAAATCCATAGACACAAAAGCAGTACAAAAAGGCACATAATGACAAGTTGATCACCTCCTCACTTCTGACCCCTAGTCTTCAGTTTTTCACTCCAGAAGTTTAATTTTTTTTTTATAGCTGAATCCATTCATTATTTTTCCTGTGTGGCTTCTACCTTTAGTGCCATATTTAGAAGTTATAGCACTACTATAAGTTGCTATGAATATTCATTTATATGTTTCTTACTGCTTTTGTGGCTTATTTTTTAACCCATACTTTTTAATCTCATAGGATTTATATTGACTTATGACACAAGGTTAAGATCCTTTTTTTTCTCAGTAGTTAGCTAACACATGAATTTTAAATTTGGCAGTAAGACAGATAATATTTCATGTCAAGTTGCAGAATCCAAGAGGAGTAATTATGCAGTAATAAAAACAGAAAAGATGCTTCATCTGGAGAGAATGCTGAGGATGACACAAGAAAAAATTGCTTCTGGGAGGAGAAAATGAATGTGCTCATGATCTCACCAGTGGAATCCACAAGTTTTAACAAATCGGTTTGAACAAATAACTTATACAACGAAAGAAGAAACCCTCAGGGCCACTTCCACCAGACACCCCCAGCTGGATTTCTCTCACCTGATTCTGCTGCAACAATCAGGGAAGAACAAAGCAGGAGATTCTCTTGAGGACCTGCTCAATTTTCTTGGGTGGAGGTCCATTTGCTCTTCAGTGTCTTTGAGGCAAGTCGCCAATCTTGGGACCCATGGGGAAAGATCATGACTCTGCAACTTTGTGTAGCTCAACTGGTGCCAAAAAACTAGGACCTCTGGAGCAACTAACTTGGAGGAAAGTAGGGTGGGGAGTTTGTGGAGACCAGTCCGGGGAAGTCCAAAATCTGCTCAAGTTTCCATTTTCTCATTGTTTCCTTTGGTAAACTTGAATATACACCAACTCTGTAGTATCCCCAAGATCCTTTCCAACCCAAAGTCTATAATCCTTCTAGGCATTGTCGTCCTCTTAGGCCTCAGCTATTCATTCTTCAATTTAAATTTATTCATTAATTCAACAAATATTTATTGAGTAGTTCTGTGTAGATAGGAATTGTTCTCACAACTAGTCCACATGCTCCACATCACTAATCACTGGAGAAATGCAAACCAAAACCACAGTGAGACACCACTTTAAACCAGTCAGAATGGCTATTATTAAAAAGTCAAAAAATAGCAGGTGCTGGCAAGGTTGCGGAGAAAAGGGAACACTTATACACTGCTGGTAGTTAGTTCAGGGAAGCAGTTTGGAGATTTCTCAAAGAACTTAAAACAAAACTACCATTTGACACAGCAAACCCATTACTGGGTATATACCTGAGGAAATATAAATAGTTCTACTAAAAAGACATATGCACCCATATGTTCATTGCAGCACTTTTCACAATAGCAAAGACGTGGACTCAATCTAGATGCCTATCAGTGGCAGACTGGACAAAGAAAATGTAGTATATACATACCATGGAATACTACGCAGCCATAAAAATAAACAAAATCATGTTTTTTGCAGCAACATGGATGCAGTTCAAGGCTAATATCCTAAGCAAATTAATACAGAACCAGAAAACCAAATACTGCATGTTGTCATTTATAAGTGGGAGCTAAGCATTGAATATACGTGGACACAAAGAAGGGAACAACAGACACTGGGGCCTACTTGAGGGGAGATACCTCCTGTCAGGTACTATGCTCACCACCTGGGTGATGAAATCATTTGTACACCAAACCTCAGCAACATGCAGTTTACCCATGTAACAAACCCATGCATATACTCCCTGATCCTAAAATAATAAGAAAAGAACTAAGAACCCAAATAAAAAAGTAGCTTAAATAATAAGACTTTAAAAAATCCTTATATAACAAGTTATCCCAAGATAGGGAGATTCCAGAATAGGTTAATTCAGCTAGTGAATCATATAAAGCACCAGATTCTTTCTACTTTTCTTTTCTGTCATTTTCAGCAGTTGGGTATCCTCATGTTCTCAATAGAGCTGCAGCAGCTCCAGGCCTTGCACCCTCATGCATCAATATCTAGGGTCAAATAAAGTGGGTATTGCAATACCTAGAGTTCTTCTTATAAAACCTAAGAACTGTTCTTCAAACTTTCTTCATCTTTCTCCATGGAGGCATTCTCTTACATATCTTAGCCAGAATTGGAACATATGCGCTTTCTCAAGTCAATCACTGATAAGCAGAATAGAATCACCAACTTTGGTTCAGACTAATCAAGATTCTTCCCTACTGGGCTGGGGCTAGGCTGGTACCTAGAAAAACAAAGCAAACTGAAAAAGCCTGGATAACCAAATTTAGGGCTTTTTTGGCAAGGAAGGACACTGATGGGTAGGAAATTGGCATTGTCTGCCTCACCAATCTTTATTTTTTGCCAATCTTACAGGCAAAAGTGAGATCATGTATTTTTATTTGTTTCTTTGCTTTTTTATTCAGCTGGGCATTTTCTCCCATGTTGCTTGGCCATTTCTGGTTCTTCTTTTATGAGTTGGCAGCTCATGTCCATGGCTTATTTGTCAATTGGTATGCTCGTTTTTCTTATTGGTTTGCAAGAGCCCTTATTATTTTTCTAGTGGGATTATTTTTTCTTTCTTCGTTCCTTTACTCTGAATAAGGTAATCCTGGGTTCTCTATTTTTCTCACACCTACCTTCCAAATTTACCTTCTTGGACATGTCTCAAAAACTTTCTTTAAAAACACACACAGCCTTGGTCCAACACAGAATAGTTATTCACTGACTAGTCATCCTCCACTGTTCTGGATTATTCTTTTAAAATAAATGTCTCATTCTTTTTCCTATCTCCGTTGCAAATGCCCCCATCGTTTCTCCCTTTGGACAGTTGCCATGGCCTCCTCATTGGTTTTCTCACCTTAGCGCCTTCCTTTTCATTCTTCCTGCAGACCCTAGGTGATGTTAATGTTACCAAAACACCAAGATGTGGATGACACAGCTTTGTACCCATTGTTGCTCAGGCTGCCCTCTTGCTATATAAAGTCTGGACTTCTTATCCTATCATTAAGCCCATTTCATTCATTTCCAAACAACTCTTTTCACTGTTGCCTTTTGTTGTCATTATATCAAGTGACCATGCCCAATCCTGCTTTCTGCTAGTTCCATTTTCCTTCCTCCCAAGTCCCCTTGGTGAAATCTCACTCATTTTTCAGCGGTCAGTTCAAAAGCTACCATGTTGGCAAAGTCTTCCTAGATGCCTCAAGTGAGAATGACCTTCTTTTTTCCTTCAGTCAACCTTTTTCCAGTTTGGGTTTATGTATTTGAGACATCTTGCCTGTATCACTATTCCATATGTGTGGAGCTCTCTGTCATGCCCTGAGGGCAGGACTTCTGTCTATGCTTGTGTCCTCTTCCCTCCTGGGGTTCATATGTAGTGAATGTTCAGTGTGTGCTTGTTGAATCTATTAGTGCTCAGTAAATGTTTGACATTAACAATTCCTCTTGGTGTACAATTAACCCAGGGGGCAACTTAAATTTCATTGCCATTTAGCAGTTTCTAGAGCAAGGC
Source organism: Pan troglodytes (assembly GCF_028858775.2). Taxonomy (NCBI): domain Eukaryota; kingdom Metazoa; phylum Chordata; class Mammalia; order Primates; family Hominidae; genus Pan; species Pan troglodytes. The sequence continues at coordinate 23,586,675 of NC_072409.2, read as the reverse complement.
TGATTGCCACTATATGCACAAAAGCTTTGGGGGAAAGAGGTGTTTTCCACCATCTGTTTGTAGTATGGATTTTCAAGCCTTAGTTTTGATTTTTTAGAAGACACCTCTGTAATGATAATTCAATTAATCGATCCTTTTGTGGAAGGGCTATTTAAGTGAATTCAGCCTTTAAATTACTACTACAAACAAATCTGTATAAATCATGCTAAATTATGGGGAATGAAGTCAAACATAGAAATTTACTTTTCTAGTTGCTTTAAGAAACTTTAAAAGACTTATAATATAATAACCAAGACAACTAGCTCTGTGTCAGGTACTATTCTAAACACTTTATATGCATTTATTTAATCCTCATAACACCTCTAAGAGATAGGAACAATGATCATTTTCTACCATCTTATGCCACTCGTAGTCTCTTTGCTAGAATACCTGCTGATCCGAAAGGCACAGTCAAAAACCCAGAAAAATGATAAGATATAAATTAAAAGGAACATTACAGAGTTTAAGGATTTGTGCTGCTACTATAAATATTCTGTTGCATGAAGATAAATGATTTGTGAATTTTAGCATCTATGATGTCATTTAATGAGGATGTGCATTCTAATTTCTCTGCTGTAACATTCTAACATCCAAGGATTTATCCTAGTCTGATAAACCCTTATATATCTCTTTCAAAGCAGGAAATCAAAGCCTTTGATTAATTTTACCTACCCCATCTAGAACTTGTATTCTGAAATGTGTGGAAAAACAGTTCTCAAAGTGTGTCTGTGCATCCCTGGGGATCCCTAAGACCCATTTAGGGAGTCCATGTGGCTAAGACTACTTTCATAATGACACAAAGATGTTATCTGGCTTTTTCACTCTCATTCTTTCACAAGTATACAGTGGAGTTTCCCAGAGGCCACCTAAGGCATAATACAGTAACATGTTAAATGCTGGAGCAGATCTGAGAATCCAGCTGACTTCTATGAAGCCGAACATTAAAGAGGTTTGCAAAAATGTAAAACAGTGCCACTTTCCTTATTAAATTATTTTTGTTTTGGAAAAATAGTTATTCTTCATAAAAGTACATTGTTTGCGTTAATCCATCAACATATGATGAGTTTACTATAGTTATTTAAAATTGGAATTTTCAGTTCTTAATATAGTCAATATTGATAGACATAACCCCCATAAACAAAGTTCTTTAAGATGCTCAATAATATGCAAGAGTGTGAAGGAGCCAAAAAGTTTGAGAACTGCATGTGCAGAGAAACTAGGACAAATCCAAGTCATGAGTTGTATCTAGATTAGTTTCTGAAATCATAATTTCAATTCTGTATATGTGCTCAAATATTTATAGCTTGAAATGTATTTTACCTTGTTAGCTCATATAGCTTGACATTTTATTTATGTACTTGATGGATATTTGTTGAACACTTGTGTACCAGATGCTGGGCTAAGCATTGGAAGTACCATGGGAAGAAAGACTGCTCTCATTGAGCTTGGCTGTGGCATTCACTCCTGCGGCTCTCCCTTCAGTGGTTGTATTGCCCCAGGGAGTTCTGAATCTAGAGAGGCAAGACACTGGTGTGGAATCTTTAAGCAAATCAGAAGAATGAATACAGCTCAGAGGTTACTATGCACAGCTCTCAGGATGAAGGAGCTCAGAGGATGGAGAAATCAGCATAGGCCAGTATGATAAGGGTTTCTGGGACTGGAATTAAACTCAGGACAGACAAGTTTAAGAGAGTTGAGCTGAGTAGAAGAGGCCAGGCTGGGTGTGGGAAGAGATGAGAAAGCTGGTAGAAATGAGATCTTTTCTCACTGTGTAGGGATCTAGGGGCCTGCCTGAATGGAGAAGGAGGATTCCGGTGAGGAACTCCTAGTCTAAGGCTGAGTTTTCTTCTGTAGCTGATGAAACCTTCATTACGTCTTCTAAGCTACCGGAAAGCAGCTCTCTTGGGTGTGCTTGGAAGTCTATGCTATCACCCAGTGTTTCCCGAACTTGCCAGATCCTCAACTTTCCCAAATAACAAGAATTATCTGGAAGTATTTCTTAAAGACACAGATTCCAGGGCCCCAGATTCCAGAAACAGTGATCAGGGGAGAGGCCTGGGTTTCTGTATATTTATCAAGTACTCTAGGTAATTTTCTTTTTTAAAAATTACAGACAAGGTTGGGAAATACTATTGCAACCCATTACCAGCCCTGAGGCTGCACTCTGGGAAACTTTAAAAAATACCATTGCTTAGGCTCTACCCACAGTGACCTAATTTAACAACAACAGAATGATAAAAATGAAGATAAACTCTCAATAATCAAAATTAAATTATAAGAGTTTTTGATCTATAATTGTTCCTTTAGTGGCCCTATGTTCTCCATACCCCCAGAATCATTACTTAGCTAGGAAAATCACATCTGGCCTCGTTAATGGTGTTTTTCTAGTTTTTAGATGCCAAGAATACAACATTGTGAACTAGGGCTGTGATTACTAGTGGTGGGGGAAGCAGCAGAGTAACCACTTGCTTTGGAAATAAAACAGGAAACATTCATAGTTGCTTTGGGCTGTAAATGTGTGTCCAGGTTACAGCAAAGGCTAAGAATAGCCCACAAAGGACAAGTGGGAAGTAGCCCTCATGGATCCACTGAACTGGAAACCTGGAGAGGAAGCAGAGAAACAAAATCACACCAGGGCTTTCATTGCTCCAGATAACTTTCTGAGTAAATGCAAAGTATGTACTGTTTGATGCCACAGTAAAATCAACTAAATTCTTTTTTTTTGAGATGGAGTTTCACTCTTATTGTCCAGGTTGGGGTGCAATGGTGCAATCTCGGCTCACCACAACCTCAACCTCCGGGGTTCAAGCCATTTTCTTGCCTCAGTCTCTCGAGTAGCTGGGATTACAGGCATGCGCCACCACGCCTGGCTAATTTTGTACTTTTAGTAAAGATGAGGTTTTACCATGTTGGTCAGGCTGGTCTCGAACTCCCGACCTCAGGTGACCCACCTGCCTTAGCCTCCCAAAGTGCTAGGATTACAGGCGTGAGCCACCGCGCCTGGCCGTCAGCTAAATTTTTACTGAAGAAAGTGTTTGTGTTTTTCCACTTATGAAACCATGGACTCCAACTTTGGGGAGGTGACAGAGCCAGAAGACATTTGAGAGGTCAGTTGGCTCTACCGCCTGCATTCTCTGTCTCTTTCTCTTTATTCTTCCTGATGCAATCTGGACCAGGCACTAGGAGATGTGAAATTTGGGCTGCCTCTGTCACTGACTGGCTGTGTGATCCATGCACAAGTCACCTGCCCTCTCTGGGCCTCAGCTTCCCTATCTGTTTAAAGAAAGGCATACTTTAGTCTGTTGAGCCCTTTCCACCTAGATCATTGCAAAAATATAAGACTCTGTCATAACATTGTTCTGGCATCTTCCTAGACAAAGGACACCTAGTGTATAAGAGGGAATGGTTGAACTCCAGCTAAAAAAAAAAAAAAGAAAAAGAAAAAGAACAAACTATACTTATGTGGCCAAACTGAACAGGATCTGCTCAGGGACCTAGAAAACAACCCTTAGCATTCAGGAAAACATAACTTATATACTGAAAAAGAGGAAGGGTCTGAAGCTTGATCTTTGTTTATGTATTTGCGTGTTTAAGTGTTTACTTTTTAAAATTTGAAATATTTTTTCCCAACTTTATTGAGGTACAATAGACAAACGTTGTTTATATGATCCATCCTTCCTTCCTTCCTTCTTTTTTTCTTTTCTTTTTTATTTTTTTGAGATGGAGTCTCCATCTTTCACCCAGGCTGGAGGGCAATGGCTTGATCTTGGCTCACTGCAACCTTCGCCTCCTGGGTTCAAGCAATTTTCCTGCCTCAGCCTCCCAAGTAGCTGGGATTACAGGTGCCTGCCACAGTGCCTGGCTAATTTTTTTGAGTTCTTAGTAGAGATGGGGTTTCACCATGTTGGCCAGGCTGGTCTTGAACTCCTGGCCTCAGGTGATCCACCTGTCTCAGCCTCCCAAAATGCTGGGATTACAAGCATAAGCCACCACACCCGGCTGATGTTTTGATATATGAATACATTGCGAAATGATTACCATAATCAAGCCAATTAACATACATCATTTCACATGGTTACCATTTTATTTTTGGTATGGTGAGAACCCTTAAGATCTGATCTCTTAGCAAATTTCAAGTATACAATACAGTATTATTAACTATAGTTGCCGTGCTGTACATTAGGTCTCCAGAATTTATTCATCTTAAAACTGAAAGTTTGTATGTTTTGACCAGTGTTTCCCTTTTTCTCCCATCTCCCAGGCCCTAGTAACCACCATTTTACTCTTTGTTACTATGAGTTTGCTGTTTTGTTTTTTTTTTTAGATTTCACATATAAGTGAGATCATGAAGCATTTGTCTTTCTGTGTCTGGCTTACTTCACTTATAATATCCTCAAGGTACATTCAAGTTGTGGCAAATGGCAGGATTTCTTTATTTTTTTTAGGTTAAACATATTCCATTACGTGAATATATATATATATATATATATATATATATCTCACAATTTCTTAATTTCTTTATTCCTTCATTGATGCACACTTAGTTTTTTTTTTTTTTTGAGATGAGTTTCACTCTTGTTGCCAGGTTGGAGTAAAATGGCGTGATGTCAGCTCACCGCAAGCTCTACCTCCAACTCCTGGGTTCCAGTGATTCTCCCGCCTCAGCCTCCCAAGTAGCTGTGGTTACAGGTGTGTGCCACCACGCTCACCTAATTTTTGTATTTTTAGTAGCGATGGGGTTTCTCCGTGTTGATCAGGCTGGTCTCGGACTCCTGACCTCAGGTGACCGGCCCGCCTCGGCCTCCCAAAGTGCTGGGATTACAGGCGTGAACCACTGTGCCCAGTCGGTTGTTTTTATATCTTGGCTACTGTGAGTAATGCTGCAGTGAATGTGGGAATGCCTGATTCAGCTCCCCGCTGGATGGTATGGTCTTGGGTTCGTGAAATATTCTCTAAGATCATTTTCTTTATCCAGGTCTCTGGATGAGGGATTATACTCCCCCACCCCCCAGTGCTATTCTTTATGACCTGCATTTCCTGAGCAAGAACATTTTGTGCAAACCCTTGGCCTGAATCATTCAGGTTCAAGAACATCTTGAACCTCTTCTTCCTTCTTCCTCCATCTTCCCAGCCCCGGTCCCTTGGAATTGAGCAGTGACAGTGAGGAGTCCAGAGCTGCCACACAGCTGCCATATGTCAGGCCTGGGAGTAAGGGCTTGGGGTCTGGTCCTTGTTCTTCAGCCTCTTATTCTCCCTGGGTCCTCAAGTGGGTCACTTGTCTCATCAAACCCAGACCTTTGAGTCAGCAGGTTAGAATGGATATGCAGTTCCATACATTAGGACTTCTTAAGGATATTTTATGAAAAATATACAGGTCCAGACCTCACTGTCAGAGATTCTGGGTCAGATAAATCCAAGACAAGTTGTGAATCACTGTTCTTGACCTGAGGCAACTGCACAGATAATTCTAGATGTCTTCCATATGTGCTGTGTGGCACCATTCACCCACCTATTGGAGCATGAGAGGATTTAAGCAAGTTTCCTCTTGCATGGAACTGTTGTCCAGGCCCACGGTTCTAAAAGTATGCCTATAGGTCTCCAATGGGCCATGAAGATCTGCCTGAAGGCCTCAGATGGAACCAAAAGTGAGCTCTTTCTTCACTGTTAGGAGGTTAATGACATCCATTTCCATCAAATGATAATTGGTATATTTGCATGTGATTAAGAGCTGCTTGCTAATATCTACTATCTGGATTTAGGGTCCCCTGGAAACAAAGCCTAAGGCAAGGACTTAGATGAGATATTTCCTTGGGAGGTAACCCAGGGAGTAGAAGAGGGGGAAGTGAAAAGCCAATAAAGGATGTCTTACTCCATTTTGCATTGCTATAAAGGAATACCATAGGCTGGGAAACTTATAAAGAAAAGAAGTTTGTTTGGCTCACGGTTCTGCAGGCTGTACAAGAAGCATGGCACCAGTATCTCCTTCTGGTGAGGACCTCAGGAAGCCGTCACTCATGGCAGAAGGGAAAGTGGAGCCAGCATTATACAGCAAGAGACAAATGGAAGGGAAGGGAAGGGAAGGGGTGGGGAGAGGAGGGGAGGGACTTTTTAACAATCAGACCTCATGGGAATGAATAGAGTGAGAACTCCCTCATTTCTGTGGAAATGGCACCAGGCACCATGCTGTTCATGAGGAATCTGCCCCCATGACTCAAAGAAACACCACTCACCGGGCCTTACCTCCAATATTAAGAGTATGTCATTGAATTGATCACTATTACGAGAAGCCGGAGCTCAATCCCTTTGGGGACCCTCTGTCAATCCATGTTGTTCAGTGGCTCTTAACTGGAAGTGGTTTTTCTTTCCTCACAGCATTGGCAATGCATGGGGGCATTTTTGGTTATCATAACTGGGAGATGCGACAGCATCCAGGGATACTGCTAAACATCCTACGATGCACAGGACAGCCGCCACCCCTACAACAAAAAAATTATCCAGCTCCAAATATCAATGTTTCCAAGTTTGAGAAAACTGTAGCCCATGCCTCAGAACTGTCTCTCTGAAGAACGATGAGCCTGGAGCATTTATCCATCAACTGCCATCCATCTCTGGGTCAGGCTTGACTCTGCAAATGTCACTATTTTCAAACTGCCAGGCTGCACTTGCATTAGGGCTTAGCAGACTTCCATGGTTTTGGAGAAATCCTTGAGGCAGAAGAGCAGAGGCATCATGACACACATAGGCAAGAACCTGTCCACATGTGTGAAACAGCCTAGTATGTGCTGAAATCAGGGCAATGCCCAGGGGCTGTGGCAAGGTATGATTTTCCCAGCTTAGTAATTATTCTAGGGCTGTAGAGAATATGGTGTAATTGCAGAAAAATTATGGACACAAAGTGTCATAATTTAATTCTAGACAGAGCCAAAGGCTGGAAATCCAGTATGGAACAAAGTGGCTCTATGGTGAAATTGTTAAAAACATGGTCTCTGGTACAAGCCCAAATCCTGTCTCCAACACGTCTTATATTTGTGACTTTGAGCAAGTTAACTAACTTTTCTGTCTCTCAACTTCCTCACCTAGACAATAAATTGGGGTTGATAATTGTTCCCACTTCATAAAGTTGTTGTGAGGACTAAATTGTGTGTGTGTGTGTGTGTGTGTGTGCATGTGATTATATATACATTTGATGTCACACTAATAGTGTCTGAAATTTGGTGAGCACTGTTTAACTGGTTGACTGTTTACATCAACCCAGGGCTGGGATTCTGGACTTGGGAGCTATAACATCAGCCTATCTTGGCCTTTTTCCATTGGTAGTACACATAGGAGCTTAGTTAAATGGAAAAATTCATTGAGCTCCTATAGAAGCCAGCCACTGTGCTAGGCTCTTGGCCAAGCTCTCAGTAATAAGAATAGGACTCTCTCTTTTTCCTCTTCTACTCTTTGTCTATGAACTGCTTTCCTTCCTTTGATTTTATGAAGTGGAGGTGAAGAGGAAGGAGCATAGGACTTGGAGAAATGAATTGCAATTCCTGGCTATACTTTATCAACCACTGGTTGTGATTTGGGAAACCACTTTGCTTTTGAATTCTCACATTTATAAAGTGAATATAATCTAATCTTGCTTCACTGTGTTGCTATGAGAATTAAATAAGGTGATATAAGCAAAATATTATAAAATTGATACATATGCTAAAAATTTTGTTTTAGTATTAGGGTGTACAAAAGTAATTGTGGTTTTACGGTTACTTTCAGTGGTGACAACCACAATTAATTTTTCACCAACCTAATAGAATGTCAGTGTTCTCAATTCTGTCTGGGCCTGTGGAGTTTTAAAATATACAATTTTTTGCATTCTAGTCCCAAGATCGTTGAGTGTACTTGGAAGGGGACCAAAAGGCATCATAATTAAAAAAAAATCTAGTCAATTTTGATGATCAGCCAGATTTGAGAACCATTAAACTATTCTGTGCTATGAAACAGGGATTATGCCTTATTCAACTTGGTATTCTCACTGGCTAACACAGTTTAGTATACAGTGTAATCAATGAGTGCTTTTTTATTTTAAAATAAAAGGGCAAATCTCGTTACTTAGAAAAACAGAAGAAAGTTACAGCACTCCAGGAGTTGCTCCACTCTCCGAAACTGCGAAACTGCATATTTGTCTTGAACCACCTTCCTTACATTGAATTTTTGGCTTGTCACTTAAGTACCTGAGCTAATTTATACCCACGAATATAATACTTGAGCAGTTTACACTACCTTATGCTCACAATCAGGATGAATGACAATCTTTGCCCTTTCTACTTCAAAGATGGCTGTGAAAATTAAGGAGACAATAGATAAGAAAGTGATTCTCGCTGGGCGCGGTGGCTCACGCCTGTAATCCCAGCACTTTGGGAGGCCAAGGCAGGTGGATCACGAGGTCAGGAGATCAAGACTAGCCTGGCCAGCATGGTGAAACCCCGTCTCTACAAAAAATACAAAAATTAGCTGAGCGTGGAGGCGCATGCCTGTAATCCCAGCTACTTGGGAGGGAGGCAGGAGAATTGCTTGAACCCAGGAGGCGGAGGTTGCAGTGAGCCAAGATCACACCATTGCACTCCAGCCTGGGTGACAGGGCGAGACTCCATCTCAAAAAAAGAAAAAAAAAAAAAGTGATTTTCAGGCTACAGAATGCTATAAATATATAGGGAATTCATGTTATTAAAAAGGAATATACACTAAGTAAACTTGTAGTTCTCTAAGACTCAATTATATTGTGACTGTTGAAGAGAGAAGATTTTTTTTTTTTTTTTTTAGATGGAGCCTTGCTGTTGTCAGCCCAGGCTGAAGTGCAATGGCATGATCTCAGCTTACTGCAACCTCCAACTCCCATGTTCCAGCAATTCTCCTGCCTCAGCCTCCCAAGTAGCTGGGATTACAGGCGCATGCCACCACACCTGGCTAATTTTTGTATTTTTAGTAGAGACAGGGTTTCACCATGTTGGCCAGGCTGTTCTTGAACTCCTGACCTCAGGTGATTTGCTTGCCTTGGCCTCCTGCAGGAGTGAGCCACAGTGCCCGGCCGAGAGAATATTCTTTAGTCAGATTCTTTATACTCACAGATTCAATACTGAGTTCAGTAAAGTGATTCAGAGACATGGAATTCTTTAAAATAAAGAAACATGGGAAGTTGAAATTATAAGATTGGGCAGAGGCATACTGGCTAAGACAACCCAAGAGAATATAGAAAGATCACAGTATTAATATCAGGAAAGTAAAATTCAAGGCAAAAGTTGTTGAATAGGTCAAAAAGAAATGCTGTATAATGATAGAATTTGTGACTCATAATGGAATATAACTGTCATGAATAGTTATGCACCAATGAACATAGCACAAAATATTAGAAGTAAAATCTTCAGAAAATATGAGAAAAATTTGACAGAATCAATATTGTAGTGGAAACATTTATTACACCTTTTTGGAACTTTGGCAAATCCAGTGGATACCAAGATAAAGAGAAAGTGAACATAATTTAGAAGTTATTTTTATAGAAATAAATTGAACCCTAAAAATAGAGAATAAACTTTTGATAAAGTGCTCATGGGACAAAACTTTATCATATCTTAGGCCTAGCAATGCCCTAATAATTTTTCCAAAGAAAAAATACTACTGATGTGGGCCGTTCAATATTGTTGCCACAATTCACATCTGGCTATGGAGCACTTGAAATGTGGCTTGTGTGAATTGAGATGAGAGGTAAGTGTCAAATACACAACATATTTCAAAAACTTGGTGCAGAGATTGCTGGCAAGGTGGCCAAATAGGAACAGCTCTGGTCAGTAGCTCCCAGTGAGATTGACACAGAAGGCTGGTGATTTCTGTATTTCCAACTGAGGTGCCCAGTTCATCTCATTGGGACTGGTTGGACAGTGGGTGCAGCCTACGGAGGGCGAGCTGAAGCAGCGTTGGTGTTGCCTCACCCGGGAAGTGCAAGAGGTTGGGGAATTCTCTCCCCTGCCCAAGGGAAGCCATGAGGGACTGAGCCTGGGGAACTGTGCACTCTGGCCCAGATACTGTGCTTTTCCCACTATCTTCACAACCCACAGACCAGGAGATTCCGTCTAGTGCCTATGCCACCAGGGCCCTGGGTTTCAAGCACAAAAATTGGGCAACCGTTTGGGCAGACACTGAACTAGCTGCAGGAGTTTTTTGTTTTGTTTTGTTTTGTTTTTTCCCCATACCTCAGTGGTGCCTGGAATGGCAGCAAGACAGAACCATTCACTCTCCTGCAAAGGGGGCTGAAGCCAGGGAACCAAGTGATCTGGCTTGGCCGGTCCCACCCTTATGGAGCCCAGCAAACTAAGATCCACTGGCTTGAAATTCTTGCTGCCAGGACAGCAGCAGTCTGAGATTGACCTGGGATGCTCGAGCTTGGCTGGGGGAGGGGCATCCACCATTGCTGACGTTTGCGTAGGTGGTTTTACCCTCACAGTGTAAACAAAGCCTCCAGGAAGTTTGAACTGGGTGGAGCCCACTGCAGCTCAGGAAGGCCACTGTTGCCAGACTGCCTCTCTAGATTTCTCCTCTCTGGGCAGGGCGTCTCTGAAAAAAAGGCAGCAGCCTCAGTGGGACTTATAGATAAAACCCCCACCTCCCTGGGACAGAGCCCCTGGGGGTAGAGGCAGCTGTGGATGCAGCTTCAGCAGACTTAAACATCCCTTCCTGATGGCTTTGAAGAGAGCAGCCAACCTCCCAGCACAGCATTTGAGCTCTGCTAAGGGTCAGACTGCCTCCTCAAGTGGGTCCTCGACCCCCATGTATCCTGACTGGGAGACATCTCCCAGTAGGGGCCAACAGGCACCTCATAGAGGACAGCTCTGGCTGGCATCTGGCAGGTGCCCCTCTGGGACAAAGCTTCCAGAGGAAAGAACAGGCAGCAATCTTTGCTGTTCTGCAGCCTCAGCTGGTGATACCCAGGCAAACAGGGTCTGGAGTGGGTCTCCAGCAAACTCCAGCAGACCTGCAGCAGAGGGACCTGACTGTTAGAAGGAAAACTAACAAACAGAAAGGAAAAGCATGTCCGCTCAGAGACCCCATTCGAAGGTCACCAACATCGAAGACCAAAATCTATGAAGATGGGGAGAAACCAGCACAAAAAGGCTGAAAATTCCAAAAACCAGAATGCCTCTTCTCCTCCAAAGGATCACAACTCCTCGCCAGCAAGGAAACAAAACTGGACAGAGAATGAGTTTGACAAATCGACAGAAGTAGGCTTCAGAAGGTGGATAATAAACTCCTCCAAGCTAAAGGAGTGTGTTCTAACCCAATGCAAGGAAGCTAAGAACCTTGAAAAAAGGTTAGACGAATTGCTAACTAGAATAACCAGTTTAGAGAAGAACCTAAATGACCTGATGGAGCTGCAAAACACAGCACCAGAACTTCGTGAAGCATACACAAGTATCAATAGCCAAATCGATCAAGAGGAAGAAAGGATATCAGAGATTGAAGATCAACTTAATGAAATAAAGCGAGGAGACAAGATTAGAGAAAAAAGAATGAAAGGAGTGAACAAAGCCTCCAAGAAATATGGGACTATGTGAAAAGCCCAAATCTATATTTCACTGGTGTACCTGAAAGTGATGGGGAGAATGGAAGCAACTTGGAAAACACTCTTCAGGATATTATCTAGGAGAACTTCCCCAACCTAGCAAGACAGGCAGCATTCAAATTCAGGAAATACAGAGAACACCACAAAGGTACTCCTCGAGAAGAACAGCTCCAAGACACATAATCATCAGATTCACTAAGGTTGAAATGAAGGAAAAACTGTTAAGGGCAGCCAGAGAAAAAGGTCAGGTTACCTACAAAGGGAAGCCCATCAGACAAACAGCGGATCTCTCAGCAGAAACTACAAGCTAGAAGAGAGTGGGGGCCGATATTCAACACTCTTAAAGAAAAGAATTTTCAACCCAGAATTTCATATCCAGCCAAATTAAGCTTCATAAGTGAAGGAGAAATAAAATCCTTTACAGACAAGCAAATGCTGAGAGATTTTGTCACCACCAGGCCTGCCTTACAAGAGCTCCTGAAGGAAGCACTAAACATGAAAAGGAACAACTGGTACTAGCCACTGCAAAAACATACGAAATTGTAAAGACCATCGACACTATGAAGAAACTGCATCAACTAATGGACAAAATAACCAGCTAGCATCATAATGACAGGATCAAATTCACACATAACAATATTAACCTTAAATGTAAATGGACTAAATGCTCCAATTAAAAGACACAGACTGGGTATATACCCAAAGGATTATAAATCATGCTGCTATAAAAACACATGCACATGTATGTTTGTTGTGGCACTATTCACAATAGCAAAGACTTGGAGCCAATCCAAATGTCCATCAATGATAGACTGGATTAAGAAAATGTGGCACATATACACCATGGAATATTATGCAGCCATAAAAAATGATGAGTTCATGTCTTTTGTAGGGACATGGATGAAACTGGAAACCATCATTCTCAGCAAACTATCGCAAGGACAAAAAAACAAACACTGCATGTTCTCACTCATAGGTGGGAATTGAACAATGAGAACACTTGGACACAGGAAGGGGAACATCACACTCCGGGGACTGTTGTGGGGTTGGGGGAGGGGGGAGGGATAGCATTAGGAGGTATACCTAATGCTAAATGACAAGTTAATGGGTGCAGCACACCTACATGACACATGTATACATATGTAACAAACCTGCACATTGTGCACATGTACCCTAAAACTTAAAGTATAAAAAAAAAAAAGACACAGACTGGCAAATTGGATAAAGAGTCAAGACCCATCAGTGTGCTGTATTCAGGAGTTCCATCTCACATGCAAAGACACACATAGGCTCAAAATAAAGGGATGGAGGAATATTTACCAAGCAAATAGAAAGCAAAAAAAAAGCAGGAGTTGCAATCCTAATTTCTGATAAAACAGATTTTAAACCAACAAAGATCAAAAGAGACGAAGAAGGCCATTACATAATGGTAAGGGGATCAATGCAACAAGAAGACCTAACTATCCTAAATATATATGCACCCAAAACAGGAGCACCCAGATTCATAAAACAAGTTCTTAGAGACCTACAAAGAGACTTAGACTCCCACACATTAATAATGGGAGACTTTAACACTCCACTCTCAATATTAGATGAACAAGACAGAAAATTAACAAGGATATTCAGGTCTTGAACTCAGCTGTGGACCAAGCAGACCTAATAGACATCTACAGAACTCCACCCCAAATCAATAGAATATACATTCTTCTCAGCAACCTCATTGCACTTATACTAAAATTGACCACATAACTGGAAGTAAGGCACTCCTCAGCAAATGCAAAAGAAAGAAAATCATAACAGTCTCTCAGACCACAGTGCAATCAAATTAGAACTGAGGATTAAGAAACTCATTCAAAACCACACAACTACATGGAAACTGAACAACCTGCTCCTGAATGACTACTGAGTAAATAACGAAATGAAGGCAGAAATATAGATGTTCTTTGAAACCAGTGAGAACAAAGACACAATGTACCAGAATTTCTGGGACACATTTAAAGCAATGTGTAGAGAGAAATTTGTGGCACTAAATGCCCACAAGAGAAAGCAGAAAAGATGTAAAATTGATACCTGAACATCAAAATTAAAACAACTAGAGAACAAGAGGAAACAAAATCAAAACCTAGCAGAATACAAGAAATAACTAAGATCAGAGAAGAACTGAGGAGACAGAGACACAAAAAACCCTTCAAAAAATCAATGAATCCAGGAGCTGTTTTTTTGAAAAGATCAACAAAATAGACCACTAGCCAGACCAATAAAGAAGAAAGGAGAGAAGAATCAAATAGATGCAATGAAAAATGATAAAGGGGATATCACCACTGATACCACAGAAATACAAACTACCTTCAGAGAATACTATAAGCACCTCTACACAAATTAACTGGAAAATCTAGAAGAAATGGATAAATTCCTGGACACATACACTCTCTCAAGTCTAAACCAGGAAGAAGTCGAATCCCTGAATAGACTAATAACAAGTTCTGAAATTGAGGCTGTAATTAATAGCCTGCCAACAAAAATAAGTCCAGGACCAGATGGATTCACAGCCGAATTCTACCAGAGGTACAAAGAGGAGCTGGTACCATTCCTTCTGAAACTATTCCAAACAATAGAAAAGGAACTCATTTTGTGAGGTCAGCATCATCCTGATACCAAAACCTGGCAGAGACACAACAACAAAAAAAGAAAATTTCAGGCCAATATCCCTGATGAACACTGATGCAAAAATCCTCAATAAAATACTGGCAAACTGAATCCAGCAGCACATCAAAAAGCTTATCCACCACAATCAAGTCAGCTTCATCCCTGGGATGCAAGACTGGTTCAACATATGCAAATCAATACACATAATCCATTATATAAACAGAACCAATGGCAAAAACCACACTATTACCTCAATAGATGCAGAAAATGCCTTTGACAAAATTCAACACCTCTTCATACTAAAAACTCTCTATTAAACTAGGTATTGATGGAACGTATCTCAGAATAACAGCAATAAATATACTAAACCTGAGTAAACTAAAGTCTACCCAAGAAATCAGAAAAACAAAACGCATATTATTCTCAGAGGTCTTATAGTCAAGTTTAGGAAAGTAGTCTCCAGTATAAAATGGATTCCCAACTGTCTCAGTACCAAGCATCTACTGTGAGCCAAGCAGCAGGATTACCCTTATTATCATTAATCTTTCCAAATAAAATACAAAGTTGCACATTATTGCCTACTTACTCCCATTTTACAGATGGGAAAACAGACACAGCAAGGTTAAGTGACTTGTTCAAGACCTTAAAACAAAATGAAAGATGTGTGATTAGAATTTTAGCTCTCATGCTCATGGGATTTCCAGTTCATCACACTGGTGCCATAAAATATTCAGCTATAGGACTGAGTGTCCATGGGTTATAGAATAGGAATGAAAGAATGGAAAAGCCTAAACAATTACATTTGACTTGATTTGATTGGCATCACTTGGTTTAGTTTTAGGAATGCTAGTCCCCTTCTTTATAAGACAAGGGAACAGCAATAGGTGATTGTTTAAGACCTTTTTTGGAAAGTAGCATTGAGAGGTGCTTTGGACAGGTTAGCTTTCCTGGTGTATGACAGTTGTTACTTGTTTCTGGTAGAAAAGTCCTCCTCCCATCATGGTACATTTGCACTAATGTGCATAGGGCACTCTGGGCATATGTCCCATTAAGAGATCTCTGGAATTTGGGTTGTTTATCCGAGTAATACTCTGTATCAGTCCATTCTCATGCTGCTATAAAGAACTACCTAAGACTGGGTAATTTATAAAGGAAAGAGGTTTAATTGACTCCTAGTTCTGCAGGGCTGGAGTGGTCTCAGAAAACTTACAATCATGGTGGAAGGGGAAGCAAACATGTCCTTCTTCACATGGCTGCAGGATAGAAAAGTGAGTGCCCAGTGAAGGGGGAAGCCCCTTATAAAACTACTAGATCTTGTGAGAACTCACTCACTGTCATGAGAACAGAATGGGGGAAACAACCCCGATGATTCAATTATTTCTACCTGGTCCCTCCCACGACACATGGGGATGATGGAAACTATAATTCAAGATGAGATTTGGGTGGGGACACAGCCAAACTATATCATTCTACCTCTGACTCTTCCCAAATCCCATGTCCTCACAATTAAAAACACAATCATGCTCTTCCAACAGTCCCCCAAAGTCTTAACTCATTCTGGCATTAACTCAAAAGTCCAAGTCCAAAGTCTCATCTGAGACAATGCAAGTCCCTTCCACCTATGAGCCTGTAAAATCAAAAGCAAGTTAGTTACTTCCCAGATACAATGGGGGTACAGGCATTGAGTAAATACACACATTCCAAATGGGAGAAATTGGCCAAAAAAGGGAGCCACAGGCCCTATACAAGTCCAAAATCCAATAGGGCCATCACTAAACCTTAAAGTTCCAAAATGATCTCCTTTGACTTCATGTCTCACATCAAGGTTACGCTGATGCAAGAGGTAAGCTCCCATGGCCTTGGGCAGCTCCACCCCTGTGTCTTTGCAGGGTACAGCCCCCATCTCAGCTGCTTTCATAGGCTAGCATTGAGTATCTGTGGCTTTTCTAGGTATATGTTGCAAGCTATCAGTGGATCTACCATTCTGGGGTCTTGAGGATCGTGGCCTTCGTCTTATAACTCCACCAAGCAGTGCCCCAGTGGGGACTCTGTGTAGGGGCTCTGACCCCATGTTTCCCTTTTACACTGCCCTAGCAGAGGTTCTCCATGAGGGCTCTGCCCCTGCATCAAAATTCTGTCTGGACATCCAAGTACTTCCATACATCCTCTGAAATCTAGGTGGAGGTTCCAAAAATCTCAATTCTTGACTTCTGTGCTCCTGCAGGATCAACACCACATAGAAGCAGCCAAGTCTTGGGGCTTGCACCCTCTGAAGCCATGGTCTGAGCTGTACTGTGGCTCCTTTTGACTATGGCTGCAGCATCTAGGACACAGGGCATCACGTCCCTAGGCTGCACACAGGAGTGGGGCCCTGGGCCTGGCCCACAGAACCATTTTTTCCTCCTAAACCTCTGGGTCTGTGAATGGTAGGGGTTGCCGTGAAGGCCTCTGACATGGCCAGGAGACATTTTCCTCATTGTCTTGGTGATTAACATTCGGCTCCTTGTTACTTATGCAAATTTCTGTTGCAGGCTTGAATTTATCCCCAGAAAATGGGGTTTAGTTTTCTATCGCATTGTCAGGCTGCAAATTTTCCAAACTTTTATGCTTTGCTTCCTCTTGAATGCTTTGCTGCTTAAAACTTTCTTCTGCCAGATACCTGAAGTCATTTATCTCAAGATCAAAGTTTCACAGATTTTTAGGGCAGAGGCAAAATGCCAGCAGCCTCTTTGTATAGCAAGAGTGACATTTACTCCAGTTCCCAACAAGTTCCTTATCTCTCTATGACACCACCTCAGCCTGGACTTCATTGTCTATATCGTTATCAGCATTTTGGTCAAAGCCACTCAACAAGTCTCTAGGAGTCCCAAACTTTCCCACATCTTCCTGTCTTCTGAGCCCTCCAAGTCTCTAGGAAGTTCCAAACTTTCTCACATTTTCCTGTCTTCTTCTGAGCCCTCCAAACTGTTCCACCCTCTACCTGGTACCCAGTTCCAAAGTCGCTTCTGCATTTTTGGGTATCTTTACAGCAGTGCCCCATTACCCAGTAGCAATTTACTGTATTAGTTCATTCCTCATGCTGCTATAAAGAGCTGCCTGAGACTGGGTAATTTATAAAGGAAAGAGGTTTAATTGACTTACAGTTCTACAAGGCTAGGGAGACCTCAGGAAACTTACAATCATGGTGGAAGGGGAAGCAAACAAGTCCTTCTTCACATGGTAGCAGGAGAGAAAAGTGAGTGCCCAGAGAAGGGGGAAGCCCCCTATAAGACCATCAGATCTTTTGAGAAGCAATTATCATGAGAACAGGATGAGGAAAACTGCCCCCATGATTCAATTATCTCTATCTGGTCTCTCCCATGACACATGGGGATGATGGGAACTACAATTCAAGATCAGATTTGGGTGGGGACACCGCCAAACCATATCATATTCTAATACTGTCTTCACACTTAGACACATTGCAGCTAAAGCTTCATTAGCCGTGAAATGGACTTCACTAGAATTGATTCTCTTTTTCTGCTAAAAGAAAGGGGAAAGCCATAAAAAGTCCAGAAAAATTTCAATTCATTGGAGAGTTCTGATCTGTTGAATTCATTTCAACACACATTTTTCAGGTTCCTAGTGTGTGCCAGCACCAGAAACAGAGCTATGATGAACAAGACAGAATACCAGCCCTGGGAGGGATCATACAGACTCCTAATCTGTCATTTTTCCAGTTGTAAGAATAGAGACCCTCCCAGTCAACTCAGGAGATAATCAACATTAGAGTGTTGTTTGGGTAGACAACTGATATACCAAGGAACTCAGAAGATCCTTCAGCCTGCTGTAAAGATAAACATAGCAATAAGGAGGAATAGAATATCAAACAAATATACCTCAAAAGACTGGATCATATGGGGTCACTGGAAGCTTCAAGGCCTTTCCAGAACACTACATGAGTACTGCAACTGTCTCAGCTACCAGCAACAATTTCTCTTTAAGGCTCAGATACTAAGTCAAACACTTTTCAATTCTAATAATTTTCTCTATTTTTCATATTGTCTACTCCTCCTTGGCTGTTATTTTAGCTTTCTTTACTCATGTGCATTGGTTTCTGGCTCTCTTACTGATTTCTTAGCCCTTTGTTTCTGGATTTTAAATGATCGTGGGATACCCTAATTTGTCCACTTCAATGATTCATTTAACTAATATTTAAAGTCCTCCTCTTAAGTGTCAATGTTGAGCTAGGTTCTGGGGATTCCAGATATAGTGAGAGAGTTGTGGGTCCTAGAGTATGTAAGAGAGAATAGAGAAGAGAGGAGAAGAGAGAGAGAGGAAGAGAAAGCAAGACCAACCAATAAACCAACATAATCCAATTTTTTATTTTAAGATGATTCTTCTTGGTGTGTCAAAAATACACCAGGGGTGAGGGAGGAGGCAGCAAGAAAGAGATAAGAACAGGTGGGAGCCTATTCCAGCAATACAGGTGAGAATGATGGTGTGGATTACAGTGTTAGCAGTAGAGATGATTCAAGAGAGGAAAAATGAGACAGCATATTAGGTAGTACAAGCCACTTACTGGTTGCCTAGATGCTGGATATTAGTGAAAGGGAGATTTCTGGTTTGATCAACTGAATCGATGGTGATAAAAGTTACGGCAGAAACCCAGAAGAACCGAGGTAAGTGGGGGAAGATGTTAAAATAATGAGTTTTGGGCATTTAAAATTGGCAATATCAGAAAAAAATGTTAAATAGTGTTTTTTTGACAGAGTCTTGCTCTGTTGCCCAGGCTGGAGTGCAGCGGTGCAAACTTGGCTCACTGCAACCTCTGCCCCCTGGGTTCAAGCAATCCTCATGACTTTGCCTCCTGAGTAACTGGGACTACAGGTGCACACCAACATACCTGGTTAATTTTTGTATTTTTGGTAGAGACAGAGTTTCACTATGT
Source organism: Pan troglodytes (assembly GCF_028858775.2). Taxonomy (NCBI): domain Eukaryota; kingdom Metazoa; phylum Chordata; class Mammalia; order Primates; family Hominidae; genus Pan; species Pan troglodytes. The sequence continues at coordinate 23,567,467 of NC_072409.2, read as the reverse complement.
TGGCTAGGCTGGTCTCGAACTCCTCACCTCAAGTGGTCCTCTCACCTCATCCTCCCAAAGTGCTGGGATTACAGGCACAAGCCACTGTACCCTGCCAGAAAGTGTTAAATAGTTGAATTAGGAAGATTGGAGCTCAGAGGAGTTATCTGGACTGGAGATGTAAGTTTGGCAGTTGATATGGTTAGGCTATGTGTCCCTTGCCAAATCTCATCTTGAATTGTAGTTCCCATAGTCCCTATATGTCATGGGAGGGACCTGGTGGGAGGTAATTGAATCATGGGGGTGTTTACCCCCACACTGCTGTTCTCATGATAGTGTGTTAATTCTCACCAGACTTGGTGGTTTTATAAGGGGCTTTCCCCCCTTTTGCTCATTCTTCTCTTCCCGCCGCCATGTGAAGAAAGATGTGTTTGCTTTCCCTTCCACCATAGTTGTAAGTTTCCTGAGGCCTCCCCAGCCATGCTGAACTGCAAGTCAATCAAATGTCTGTCCTTTATAAATTACGCAGTCACAGATATGTCTTTATTAGCAGTGTGATAATGGACTAATGCAGCAGTTATAGCCGATAGATGGTACTGGAAGCCATGATCATAGAAGAGATAATGGAAGAAAAAATCCTCCCAAGAATGCTAAGTTCAGGTAGATGAGGAGGAAATGGCCAGGTAACTAAGAAAGGTGTCCCAGCGAGGTGGTATATGGAAGCCCAGAGAAAAGCATGTGCTAGGCACTGTGACAGACACTGGGAGGCTGAGTAAAACAAAGACCAAGTGATGTCCATTGGATTTGAAAACATGAGGTTTGTTGATGGATGATTGTAACAAGGTCAGTTTCCACTGGGTGTGGAGGTGGAAGGCAGAGCAGAGAGCATCATTGAGAATAAAAGGATGATGCTGAAGTTCTCTTCTGTGTTATGCTTCTAGTTTTATTCTGCTGCGCCCACCATAGTGGCAACCTCTGTTATGCATTTTGTGTGTGTCTTTTTAAAATTTATCAAAAAATACACAGGTAAATATCCAATTCCTTCTCTATTTTTTAATTTTCTAGAATAACATAGTAAAAGAGGAATAAGGTGAAGTGAGAATTTACACATATTGTGTAGATATATTTCTTGGTGAGTTTGGCTGTGAGTAAGGGATAGAGAGATGGTACAGAAACTGGAGGGGTGAAGATTTGCCTTTTCAAAAAGGTAGGCAGTAGAGCATGTTTGCTTGCTGATGGGAGTGGTTTTGTAGGGAGAAAGGAAGGACTGACTCTATTCCAGGAGAGAACATAACTAAGGAGGTACAGTCTTTTAGAAGGCAGGGATGAATTCATGGGATGGAATTCAGCACCCAAGAGGAGAGTTGGCCTTCATTAGGCCTGGGGACACTTCCTCCACCATAACAGGTTAAAAAGAAGAGAAGGTGAGTACAGATATTGTAAGCTTGAGCATGGGTGGTGAGAAGCTCAGAGTTTGCTTCTGGTGAATTCTGTTTTTTCTTAAGTATGAGGAAAGAAATGATATATGTAGGAGGAGATGTGGGAGAGAGAAGTTATTCACCTTGGGGAGTGGGAAGGTGATCCTGTCAGAGAAAGATGATCAGCTCTCTGGGCAGTGGTAAAGCCCTACTAATTCTTGGGATCACCACATTAACAAGAAACCCATCATCTCAGTTGTGCAATTGTTTCCTCTAGCAACATACAGCTGCTTGGGGACAGCCTCAAGGAGGAAGATGTCTGGTGTTTGCAGGAAAGTATGATGAAGGAGGATATGAGTGAATGAGTTGGTAGGATTTGCCAGGAAGTAACTGAAATGATTATTCATGAAATCTAGGATGAACAAGAGGGAAGAGAAGTCAGGAGAGCCATGAGAAAATTGTGGGGACGGGAGGATGACGTCAAAGACTTGTGGTGGGAGTGGTGGGGCTGTTCTGGAGCATGTGATCTGGACTGATGGAAGGTGGTGGTCAGGGAGTGGGATGTTTAAGCTGACATTTCACAGGTGATATTGTTTCTGCTGATGAGAAGATTCAAGCTGTGACTGTTGGAGTGGGCAGATGAGATAGAGTGGAGGAAAAGGTGGAATGGGAATGGCAACACCAGGGTGCTGGATGTTGAGACCAGTGATGATAATGACAGGAGTTGGGGTGGACAGAAAACTGAGCCAAGAGTTCAGGTTGTCAGGATTAGGGGTTGTGGTCGGGATGTCAGTAGTTTATAGCAACAATGAGAGGCTGTGAGTTTGCAAGAGCTTGAGTGTTTTATAAGAGCAAGGGGGAGAGATAGTATATACGGAAGAAGAAATGCAGAGCACAGACAGCTACCCCATCTCAAGACTATGAGGTTGTGAGTTATGAGAAAACAAACAACCTTCCTTTTGAGAGGGCTACAGGAGAAATGCTGTCTCAGAGAACAGCCAGATTTCAACTAAGGCAAAATATGTAAAAAGAACTTACTAAGAAAAGGGTGGAAATTTAGGGTGTTTGCTGATCCCAGAGCAGGCATCCAGAGGGTTACAGTGAAAGGATTTGTGGGGCAGGAGTTGGGTTAGGTTAGAGTTAGGTTAGAGGATGTTACAAAGCACCATGAAGATGTGAGTCCACTTACTCAATGTTTTCACTGTGGAACCAAGCTTACAAACTAGACTAACTCATGGGTAACTGGCCATTCTGTAGGATTGGTTAGGAGTAATCTGTTTCTGGTCAAATTCTCTAAAAGTCAGGCCGTGATGATGTGAATATAGAGTGTGGCTTTCTATGCTTAGGAAGTTACCCAGAACTATTTCCCTCAGCAAGGGTTGTGGACAGGGCAACAGGGTACTCCTGTGGACAGGGTACTCCTAGGGCAAATGAATTCCTGTGCAAAATGTAACCAGTTCCAACCCCTTTTCAAAGCAGAATTTTTCTCTATGGCATGGTCAGTATCTTGTGTTTAAACATATTTAATTAATGTGACATTATTAGTAGAGTCTAGTTCATATTAGTGTTGGCAATTATCAGCATAAATGTATTATTATGTTATCTTAAAAAGGCCATATAAAATGTCAATAAAACACCATTTCTCCCTTTAGATTAGCAAAAGTAATAAAGATTGGTAGCATCCATTACTGGTGAAGGTGTGGGAAATGGATTCCACTATATACTACTGGATGGGTAGTGAATTGTTTCAAAATTGTGGAGAATAATTTGTGACATCTGTTACAATTTCAAATGCCCATATCCACTGACACTGAATTCCACTTTGAGAAATCTAATCTACAAAAAATTCTCATTGTATTTTAGGTGCATAAAGTTATATTTTGGGGAATGCTGATTGTAGTACTGTCGAAATAGCAAAAAATTGAGAATAGCCTGCTTGTCTATCAATGGAGGAATGGTTTTAGAATTATGTCTTTACCAAGAAATGCTAGAGAGCCAAGAATTTGATGCACGACAATTATGGTAAAAAAATTTGCTTGTTCTACAGAAGATCATTAATGTTTTGTGACTATATAAGCTGTAACAGTGGATTGTTTTCATGTGTAGGTGCTATTGTTAAATACAGGGACTGTTTCCAGGTACAGAATATGAATCATAAGTTTGGATGGGCCAGGCACGGTGGCTCACTCCTGTAATCCCTGCACTTTGGGAGGCCAAGGCGGGCGTATCACGAGGTCAGGAGATCGAGACCATCCTGGCTAACATGGTGAAACCTCATCTCTATTAAAAATATGAAAAAATTTGCCAGGCATGGTGGCAGGCACCTGTAGTCCCAGCTACTCAGGAGGCTGAGGCAGGAGAATGGCATGAACCTGGGAGATGGAGCTTGCAGTAAGCCGAGATGGTGCCACTGCACTCCAGCCTGGGCGACAGAGCAAGACTCTGTCTCAAAAAAAAAAAAAAAAAAATTTACGATGGACATTGGATATGATTATGATGAAGGTCTGCGGTCCTAGAGCTACAGATGCATGGTAAGAAATTAGAACAAACTGGAGATGGGCCATGGACTCTGCCTAGGAGTGTTAGGAAAATACTTTGACTCCAAGCCTTAAAATACTCACATGGAGTTGGCGCTCACCTCATTCACACAATCATAGAGCTCCCTGGACACTGAACCTCTAAAGGGAAAAGGTCTACCTTGGAGCAGGAGCATCAGGGTTTGCTTGGGAGCACGAGAATCGAGCTCAGGGCTAGGCCTGGGCCAGGCCCCGGCAGCACTGCTACTTGGGAGGAGCCACTTCACTTTCGTATTAGTTATTAAAAATAGAATTTAGGCCTGGCACGGTGGCTCAAACGTGTAATCCCAGCACTTTGGGAGTCTGAGGCGGGCGGATCACTTGAGGTCAGGAGTTTGAGACCACCCTGGCCAATATGGTGAAACCCCATCTCTACTGAAAATACAACAAAATTAGCCGGGCCTGGTGGCACGTGCCTGTAATCCCAGCTACTTGCGAGGCTGAGGCAGGAGAATAGCTTGAACCCCGGGAGGCAGAGGTTGCAATGAGCCCAGATCACGCCACTGCACCCCAGCCTGGGCAACAGGATGAGACTCCGTCTCAAAAAAACAAAAACAGAAACAAAAACAAAAAACATAGAATTTGGATCCTTCGGTCAGGTTCTCCGAAATTCTTTTGAGGTGTCCATGGTCAACTGCTTCAGCTTTGTTTTGGTAACCCCCTGTCTGAAGTTGCATACAGGCTGTTCTTCACCTTGTTTCCAAGGCTGAGGAACAGAAAGTAGCCTCTGTTTTGAAGAGGTGGAAGTTAAGTATACATTTATTTTTTACTGTGACTTGTTCACGACCACATTTTACAAAATGCCTTGTTTCCTTTATTGTTTTTGCAAAGGAAAGTTCTATTAATATTGTTTTACTTTGAATATAGAATAGTCTTTTAAATTAGGGCTTATTTTGAAAAATTCTGACTTTAATTCAAATGTATGCCAATATCTTCCAAAGTAAGGTAATATTCAGAGACAGTTGTTTTGCTCAGAAGCTACAAATATTATTCTACCCATCTTTTTTGTTGACATATGACCTCACTTCTACAAATATGCCTCGGAGTAGCATGGTTGGATCATAAGGCAAGCATATGTTTAGCTTTAGTAGGTATTGCCAAACAGGTTTCCAAAATGATTGTAACACTTTCACTTCCTCCAGCAATATATGAGGTTTCCAGTTGCTTCACTTCCTCACCAACACTTGATATTGTCAGTCATCTCAATTTTAGTAACTTGGTGGGTGTGTAGTAGTTTTAATTTGGTGGTTATATGGCTTTAATTTGCATTTCCCTGATGACTAATGATACCATCAGGGAATCATTAGCTACTGGACATATGGATAGTGTGTTTTTTGAAGTCCTATTCAATTGTTTTGCTCATTTTAAAATTAGGTTGATTTGTCTTTTTAATTGATTTATAGGAATTTTTATACATAATATTGTGAATATGACTCCTTTGTCACAGAGCAAAGTTTTTTCCAATCTGTGGCTTTTCTACTCACTTTCATAATGGTGTCCTTTGATGAGCAGAAGGTCTTAATTGTAGTGAATAGCATTTCATTACTTTCATGGTTTGTGTCTTTCATATTCTGTATAAAATATTTTATCTATTTCAATATTACAAAAGTACTCTCCTATACTTTATCTCAGAAGCTTTATTGTCATGCCGTTTACATTTATATCTATAATCTATCTCAAATTAATTTTTATGTATGGTGTAAGGTGGGGGAGTCAAAGTTGATTTGTTTTACAGATATAATTATTCCAACAGCATTTATTAAAAAGGGCATTGTTTCTACACTGAGACTTTTGTCACAATTCAGATGATAATACCTGTGTTGATTTATTCCATTGACTATATTTTCTATTCTTATGCTAACACCCACAGTATTTTGATTACCTTTGCTATATAGTTAAGTTGACATCTGATAGTAATGTTACTGGCAGTGAACCCATGTAGGTCTATAGAATCCTCAATTCTTGCCTCCTCAGAAGAAAGAATTCAACAGAGGAGCACAAGGCAGGAGAGACTGAGGCAAGTTTTAGAGCAAGAGTAAAAGTTTATTAAGAAACTTTAGAGCAGGAATGAAAGGAAGGAAAGACAGTACACTTGGAAGAGGACCAAGTGGGCGACTTGAAAGACAAGTGTGCGGTTTGACTTTTTGACGTTGTTTTACTTTGGCATACTTTGGTTTTATGTTTAACTTTGGCTTTATATGTTGGCATACTTCCGGGGTCTTGCGTCACTTCTCCTTTGATTCTTCCCTTGGGTTGGGCTGTCTGCATGCACATGCTTGAGTCCACTTTCCCAACTCCAGGAAGCTGCTGATCACTAGTTTCAGGTGTTTTCTATGTAGCAGGAGATGGCCTTTCCCTGGCACTGGCTGTGACCAATTATTATTTTAGAGAGACAGTTAACAACGGCCTGACCATTACTGACCATTACCTGATTGTCACCTGACATTCCTGATGTGTGTGGCAGGAGGTGGGGGGGAGTGTGAAGTCGGGGAGAGCCCTCTTCTACCCTGCTTATGCCTGATGAGCTACCTACTATAACAGTAAGACTTGCAATTTGCTCATTTTCTTCAAACCTATTTTGGCTATCCTAGGTTCTTTGTATTTCCAAATAGATTTTACAAACATTTTGTCATTTTCCATACAAAAAAACCTGTAGTGATTTTAACTGTGATAACATTGATTCCATGGATCAATTTGGGGAGGATTTACATTATTTTATATTTAATCTTCCAACTCATGTGTGTGCCATCTCTCTCCATTAGGTCTCTACTTTCTCTCAGCAATATTGTATAATTTTCAGTGTAGAGGGTTTTACATTTTTCATCAGATATATTCCTAGGTATGTGATATTTTTGAGTGCTATTGTAAATGGTTTATTTTTCTAAATTTTATTTTCTAGTTGTTTGTTGATAGTATAAGAAATAGAATTAAGCAAATAACACAGGAACAGAAAACGAAATACCACAAATTTTTACTTATAAGTAGGAGCTAAACATTGAGTCCACATTGACACAAAAAAAGGGAACAACGGGCACTGGGGCCTACTTGAAGGTGGAGGGTGGGAGGAGAGTGAGGAACTAAAAACTACCTTTGCCTAGTACCTGGGTGACAAAACGATCTTTGCACCAAACCCTCATGACATGCAATTTACCTGCATAAAAAACCTGCACATGTACCTCTGAAACTAAAATAAAAGTGAAAAAAGAAACAGAATTGATTTTTGTATATTTACTTCATATCTAGCAACTTTGCTAAATTCATTTGTTTATAAATCTTTTGTATTATAATTTTTTAACTATAATATTTGTACCATCTGTTAATATACAAGTGTCACTTCATTTATCTTTATATAATTTATTTCTTTTTCTTTATTTCTCTGGCTAGGACCTCCAGTTCAATGTTGAATAGGATTGATGCTAACGGACATTTTTATCTTGTTCCTAACCAGAGGGAAAACCTTCTATATTTCACCACTGAGTATGATTTTAGTGTAAGTTTTTAACATATATGGTTCTTTTGTTTCTTAGTATAAACTATTTAAAGAGGGATGACTGTTGATGAGAAACACTTCTTCTGTTTTCTAGCAGTTTCTTTCACATGAAGGAAGCTCAGTTAGTTTAACTCCATGTCTTTCTTTGCTTTTGTTCACTTTGTCACAGGGATGGTGGAATAACTTATCTGCTTCATAAATCTGGGAGGAAAAGAGCAGGCATGTTCCTTTCAACTACTCTCTTTATCTTTCTCTTAGGAATCCCCTGTACTTGCCCAGGATTCAGTAATGCTATGACAGGCAAGCCTACCTAGATCTGAGATTCAGCTAGCAGAGCTGGTCTTTCTGGCTCTGAAGCTAAGCTGCATCCTCCAACTTAACCTTTCATAGTCATGAAGTTGATATTTTAATTTCCTATCTGCCTTAATATTTGTTTTACTCTTCAGTTTGTTCAAGAGCCTGAATGCAGAAAGAGGTAGCTCTTACAACTTCTGAAACTTTAATAGCGGTATTAAGAGATACTTTTACCTTTATTAGTTGCATTATATTCAGTATTTTAAAATAAAACAAATTTTAAATAAACTAGTCACAAAGAAGTTTTAACATCTGTCAAAGAAATATATTTTTAAAGTATGATCTTCATGGGCCATTTAATCCTCCTTCCTCTTCTGCTTATCCAGCTCTCTTTCCATTACCCTTTCCTTCTCCATGTTCTTCCTGCTGTACCTTAGCCAAGCTTCATCCCTGACAGAAAGCTACACAGTACCCTTCTCTCTTTGAAGTCCTAGACTTTTTTCTCAGCACCATCAGATCGGCACAGCTAATTTCTCCTGTAGATCTTTCTTCCCTGGCTGGCCAAGGGTGAAGCCCTCCAAAGCCAAACCCCACAGGATTGCTCCCTGGACTTACCACAGGAGTTCTACCACTTCGACATTCCCATAACATTCCTTGAATTAAATTAGTCCCTCAGGTCCTCTTTATCTTATCTTTGCATTGGGAATAATCATAGGATCAATCTCATAGAATACCTGTGAATATTGAAAGAGTTATTTGAATGTAAAAGCACGTAGACCAGTGAGTGCCTGGCTCTCAGTAAACTCCTATCACATGTTCACTATTCTTATTAGCTTATATTATTGCATTTATTGGGCTTTTAAATATGTTATTTTATACTTTTATCAGGATGTTTTGTGATAAAAATGTGACTTATTTTGCAACTTATTTTTTAAGCTTCATTAAAAACACATCTGGGTCTTGTGCTTTTCTTGCATTTCCTTTGTGCTAGTTGAATTTGCTATCTGAAACACCATAGCAAAACAATAATATTGAAATTTCAGTGTTTTTTTACCTGTGTTTCTGAAATACTATTAGTCTGATGGTTTTTGAAGTGTTGATATTCTAGATATAATAGATCTATCTTTATCATACAGAGATTTTACTTCTTTGAGTATTTGGAGAAAGAGATAAAGAAAGCTTCCCTCAAAAAAATAGAATGTAACTAATTTGGTCTCTGAAAATCTGGGTTAGTGTCCTGGCTACTGCATTTATTTATCAGGTGGGTGATTTTCATTTCTGATTCTGTTTCCCTACGTCAATGAAATGGAAACAATGATGCCTCATTTTAAATGCAGCATTTAGTTTTCTCCTGCATTTCAATATTCAGATTAAAAATACCAAAACAATTGTATTTACTTAATAAAAATACTATTTAAAAATAGTCAAACCACTATTATACTATAAATTGACTTTGTAATCACTGGTGTGTATGTGCTTGTATATGTGTGCGTATATGACATTGTTGAGTTAGTAACTGCACAACAGAGTGTGGACCAAAAGAAGGTTCTCTATAGATAGTAATAGGTGCTGCTGAATGGAATAGGGGTTACAAATAGACAGAAACTTGCAAAACTGGTCAATATTTACAGAGTGGTAATCAGTTGCATCACATGGGACACAACTTGCATATTTACGGACAAGAATTATTTGCATTACTATCTATTTTCTGCAACTTTCAGGGCTGTAAAACAAATCCCAGAGCCAATGAAAGCAAAAAATAACCAAAATTAAAGAGCTAGTCAGTACTCTCACTAAATTTCAAAGTCTCACAATTTTTCCCTATACTACATGTTTACTCAAATAGAACACTATTCTTATTAATCCTTTATTTAAAAGAGGGCTTGAGTTAATTATTTAAAAATATATGCCTATGTAGCTCATTTAAGGAGTATTTGGGTACAGTATTTTTGCTTGGAAAAGAGCTTGAACCAAGAGGACAAAATTTTGGATAGAAATTTTTTTAAAGGTAATTGCAGCTTCTATTCAAATCAAGGGATGTGGAGCAAGATGGCAGAATAGGAGGCTCCACTGATTGTCCTCCCCACAGGGACGCCAATTTAACAACTATCTACACACCAAAAAATACCTTTGTTAGAACCAAAAATCAGGTGAGCACTCACAGTACCTGGTTCTAACTTCAAATTGCTGAAAGAGGCACTCAGGAGATAGAAAAAACAGCTCTGAATTGCTGATGTCACCCCTCCCCCACCCTGCAGCAGCCGTGGTGTGGAGAGTTTCTCTGGGTGCTGGGGGAGGGAGAGCACAGCAATTGTGAGGCAATTGAACTCAGTGCTGTCTTGTTAGAGCAGAAAGGAAAACTGGACAAAAATCAGCTGATGCCCACCCACCGAGGAAGCATTTAAACCAGCCCTAGCCAGAGTGGAATCACGAATCTTAGCAGTCCAAACTGGAGTTCCTGCAAACCTCACCACTGAGGGCTACAGTGCTCTGTGTCTCCAAGTAAACTTGAAAGGCAGTCTAGGCCATAAGGCCTGCAACTCTTAGGTGAGTCCTAGTGCCAAACTGGGGCCAGAGACAGCGGACTGGGTGGCATGTGACATAGAGACACCAGCTGCATCAGCCAAGGGAGTGCTGGCATCACCCTTCCCCTAGACCCAGGCTGCACACCTCCTGGCTCCAGAAGAGACCGCTTCCTTCTGCTTGAGGAGAGGAGAGGAAAGAATAAGAAGGACTTTGTCTTGCATATTGGATAGCAGCTTAGCCACAGCAGGAGAGGGCACCAGACAGAGTTGTGAGGTCCTTGTCCCGGGCCCTAGCTCTCAGATGACATTTATAGGCATACCCTGGGCCAGAAGGGAACCCAGTGCCTTGAAGGAAAGGACACAGTCCTGGCAGAATTCATCATCTGCTAACTGAAGAGCTCTTGAGCCCTGAATAAACATCGGTGATGTCCAGGTACTACTTTGAGGGCCTAGGGTAAGCCTCTGGGACTTGCTGGGTTCAGGTGAGACTCAGCACATTACCAGCTGAGGTGGATATGGGGCAAAACTCCTTCTGCTTGAGAAAAGCAGAGGGAAAAGTAAAGGGGACTTGTCTTGCACCTTAGATACTAGCAGTTGGGTAGAGCACCAAGTGGGATCCTGGGGTCCCCGATTCCAGGACTTGATTCTTGGATGGTGTTTATGGACCTGCCCTGGGTCAGAGGAGAGCCCACTGCCCTGATGAGTGAGTCCCAGGCCAGGCAGCATGCACCACAAGCTGACTTAAGAAAACTTTGGCAGTAGTCTGGCAGTACTCCTCGTGGTCTGGGGTGGTGGTGGCTACTGGGTGGGGCTCCCCTATCTTTGGAAAGGAGAGGGAAGCATGGAACGTACTGTGTCTTGTGGTTTGAGTGTCAGCTCAGCTACAGTACAATAGAACACCAGACAGACATTTGTGGTTTTTGACTCTGATTCCTGGACGGCACCTCTGCACTCATCTGGGGCTTGGGGGACCTCACCACCCTGAAGGGAAGGATGCAGGCCTGGCTGGCTTAGCCACCAGCTGCTTGTAGAGCTTCAAGTCCTTGAACAAACATAAGCAGTAACCAGGGAGTGGTTTCAGCAGGCCTTGGGCAAGAGCCAGTGCTGTGCTGGCTTCAGGTCTGACCCAGTGCAGTCATAGTGGTGGTGGCCTCAGGGGTGCTTGTGTCACTCCAGCCCCAGCTTTAGGTGGCTCAGAACAGAGAGACCATGTTTACTTGGGAAAAAGTAAAGGAAGAGAACAAGAGTCTCTGCCTGGTAATCTACAGAATTCTCCTGGATCTTGTCCAAGACCATCAAGGCAGTACCTTTAGGAGTATTTAAGAACCACAGTGTTACTGGGCTTGGGGTGCCCCCTAAAGCAGATACGGCTTAGATTATAACACCCAAGTCCTTTCAAATATCTGAAAAACCTTCCCAAGAAGATATGTACAAATAAGCACAGACAGTGAAGACTACAATAAATACCTAATTCTTTAGTGCCCAGACACTACAGAATATCTGCTAGTATCAACACCATCCAGGAAAATATGACCTCACCAAATGAACTAATAAGTCACCAGGGACCAATCCTGGAGAAACAGAGATATGTAACCTTTCAGACAGAGAATTCAAAATAGCTGTGTAGAGGAAACTCAAAGAGATTCAAAATAATGCAAAGAAGGAATTCAGAATTCTATCAGATAAATTTAACAAAAAGATTAAAATAATTAAAAAGAATCAAGTAGAAATTCTGGAGCTGAAAAAATGCAACTGGCATACTGAAGAATGCATCAGAGTCCCTTAATAGCAGATCTTATCAAGAAGAAGAAAGAATTAGCAAGCTTGAAGATAGGCTATTGGAAAATATAATACACAGATGAGACAAAAGAAAAAAGAATAAAAAACAATGACACATGCCTACAAGATCTAGAAAGTAGCCTCAAAAGAGCAAATCTAAGAGTTATTGGCCTTAAAGAGGAGTTAGAGAAAGAGATACGGGTAGAAAGTTTATTAAAAGAGATATTAACAGAGGAAGTCAAACTATTGCTATTTGCTGATGACATGGTTGTGTACCTAGAAAACCATAAAGACTCATCCAAAAAGCTCCTAGAATTGGTAAATGAATTCAGCAAAGTTTCAGGATACAAAATTAATTAATGTACACAAATCAGTAGTCCTGCTATACACCAACAATGACAAAACTGAGAATCAAATCAAGAAATCAACCCCTTTTATAATAGCTGCAAACAAACAAACAAACAAACAAAAAAACAACAACTTAGGAATATACGTCACCAAGGAAGTGAAAGACCTCTACACGGAAAACTACAAAACACTGCAGAAAGAAATCATAGACACAGCACTGTTTACAATAGCTAAGATTTGAAAGCAACCTAAGTGTCCATCAACAGATGAATAGATAAAGAAAATGTGGTATATATACACAATGGAGTACTATTCAGCAATAAAAAAGAACGAGATTCTGTCATTTGTAACAACATGGATGGAACTGAAGATCATTATGTTAAATGAAATAAGACAGGCACAGAAAGACACACATCACATGTTATCACTTATTTGTGGGGTCTAAAAGTCAAGACAATTGAATTCACAGACATAGAGAGTAGAAGGATGGTTACCAGCTGCTGGGAAGGGTAGTGAGGGGCTGAAAGGTAGGTGGGGAATAGTTAATGAGTAAAAAAAAAGAAAAAATAGAAAGAATGAATAAGAACTACTATTTGATAGTACAACAAGGTGACTTTAGTCAGTAATAACTTACCTGTACATTTAAAAATAAACAGTATAATTGAATTATTTGTAACTCAAAGGATATATGCTTGAGGGGATGGATACCCCATTTCCTATGATAAGCTTATTTCACATTGCATGCCTGTATCAAAACTTCTCATGTACTTCATAAATACATACACCTACTATGTACCCACAACAACTAAAAATTTTAAAAAGAGAAAATAAATATATAAATGAAATCTACTGTTAAAAAGTAAATATTTCATAAGTATCTACCATGTTAGATGAATAATAATGATACCTTGCCTTTATCAGGCATATCCCATACTTATCCACCCACAGTGTTGTGGTTTGGCCCTGTGTTTGAGCAGAGAGCAAACTCATAGGATACCTGTGAATATTAAAATTATGTCTGATAGTATATTTTCAGAAGTCTGGGTAATTCAGTCCAGAGAATAGCTATATATGAGGTTTTGTGATTTATTAGAATCCACTTAAGTTCCCTTTTTTCATATCCTTCTTTTTTTATTTTTATTTTTTATTTTAGATGGAGTTTCGCTCTTGTTGTCTGGGCTGGAGTGCAATGGCGCAATCTCGCCTCACTTCACTGCAACCTCTGCCTCCTGGGTTCAAGTGATTCTCCTGCCTCAGCCTCCCAAGTAGCTGGGATTACAGGCGTGCGCCACCATGCTTTGCTAATTTTGTATTTTTTTTTTTTTTTTAGTAGAGATGAGGTTTCACCATGTTGGTCAGGCTAGTCTCAAACTCCTGACCTCAAGTGATCCACCTGCCTCGGCCTCCTAAAGTGCTGGGATTACAGATGTGAGCCACCGTGCCCGGCCTCATATCCTTTTAAGGCACCATCTGGTCTCTTCTAAACTCCCTTGAGTGGTTGATTGAAGAAAAACATCTAAGAACAAATAATTTTCTTGGAACAGTACATTCTAAATCTATATTTTAGAGACATTTTGATTAAAATTATTTTCATTATTATGAAGACATTCAAATCCTCACATGTCTCTGGTTTACTGGTTGTAAAGAAAAAAATCCTCACATCTCTAACCTCCTTATTTTAAAACATGATCTTTTTGGAAGCTATTCCTTTCTCACTGCTTTTGGTGGATTTGCCTCTGAGGCCTTTTCTTTTTTAAGTTTACTACTTCTTCATATTGTTGGATAGATATTATCAAGTCCATGGTCAAAAATCATGCATTAGCCCATGGAATCCCTTAGCACTCAGAGGCATGTTCTATACATGATTCCAACAAAGTTGGTACTCCCCTCTCACAGCTGACAATATTGAAAAGGTCAGATAGACAGTGATCATATGGTTCTCTTTGTGGGAAAATTTATGATGTATGTGTGTGTGTGTGTTGTAAGTGTGTATATCTAAACATACCTGGAGTCACCAGCAATATATAGCAGGTCCATCAGACATTTTCTGTAAACAGCTCCTGGACTCTGGGGCAGCTACTCAACTCTGCCATCACAGCATAAAACCAGCCATAGACTGTACATAAATGAATGAATGTGGCTGTGTTCCAATAAAACTTTATTTACAAAAGTAGGCAGAGTCGCCTGAGGTTGTAGTTTAGTGACCTCAGAATATAGTATAGTTCTAGACAAGAAATCAGAATACCAGGTGCTCCCACTCTCAGTTCTGCTTCTTCCCAGTTGAGTACACAGCTTAGTTCTCTCTTGTACTATTTGAAAGAATAGTGGTGTAAACTTTAAAGCACTATGCAGACATCTAAGATGGTATTCATTTAATCTTTCATTTAATCAAGAAATATATCTCAAATGCCTGCTGTGTCAAAAACTTTCCTAGAACAACAAAGTGATTGTAGATAAGAATGAGTCACCTAAACATTGGAAAAGGTACCAATAATGGGCTGTTGCATGATTGTCAGGTTGGGGTCATAGGGTAAGATGACAGCCTGAGAGGTGGGAGTGGGGTTTTCCCCTGAAGGGAATTGATGTTCACACAGTCATACATTTTGGGAAGTGATTAATTCTGGGAAGGAAATGAGTTGGCACTTTGAGTAGGGGGTGGTCAGACTTTTTTCTCTCTCTGGGGCCAGGAAGTGTTGGGCCACGATTCCAAATCATGGACAGGTCTAGATGATTCTGTTTGTTGGGGGTGAACCGTTTCCTGGCTATGTCGGTTTAGGCCCAGAGTGACTGGTACCATCAAGTTCATGACTTTCCACTTAGCAGTGACAGTGACCCAGGGTAGAAGCAGTTCTTGTCTGCAGCAACCAGCATCAAGGTTCAGGGTTGTAGAGTTTCAAGGCAGCAGTGTCCCTTCCCAGAGTCCAGGGTAGAGTGTGAATGGTGGAGGATCATGCCACAGTAATCTGGAAGAAACAATAACTTTACTTTGTAGATATCGGCAGGAGAGATGTGATACATTTTGACGTTGTTGTTACTCAGAAGCCCACAGTTTAGCAGGGAGGCATATGTACAATCATGCTGTCATAGTGAGTGTAGTAAATTTTTAGACAGAAGTGAGAATATCAAGGTCCAGGTTGGATGTCTAATTTAGCCTGGGAATGGTTCTTGAGCAATAATGTCTGAGTTGAAATTTTATGAATGAGGTCAAATTAACAAGATGTGAATGAAGGGCAAGGACCTTGTGGACAAAGGAATCAGCAGGCACCGGGTCAAGTAGCCTCAGGGTAGTGCAGTGTAGTGTGGTTAGAAATATAGCTCTGGAGCCAAACTGCAGTGGTTACATCTTAGCTCTTCAGCTCATGAGCTGATGAAACTTAGACATACTTAAGCATTTCTTCGAGCCTCTGTTTCCTCATCTGCAACATGGGAATGGTCATCTCTATCTCATAAGGGTGAGATGCAGTAGACTACAGTATTTGAAGGCTTCCATGTGGTGCCTGAAACCTGGCAAGCAAGCGTTCAGTAAGTGTTAGTAATTATATCTATTTACGTAACATAAAGCGGTTTAAGTAAACACATCAAAGTAATGAATGAGGAGGATGAAAAGACCAGATGCAATTGAGGACTGTGTGAGTGTATGAGTGTAACGTTGGTGGTAGAAATGAAGCCTCCTTCAGTGTTTTCTTGCTGTTTACTCATCCCATTGTATTGATCCTGTGATGGATTGTGACCTTTCTTCCCTTGAGTACTGTGCCATGTGCTGACTGCATCAGGCCAGCTGGTAAAATGAGACTCATTGTGAGAACGGAAGGCATAGTCAGAATGTCAAGGAGGTTAGGTCATCTGCGTCCCTAGCAATGGAAAGGAAATGATGAAATACTTCAGCTGGTTTTTGTTTGGAGCCTCCTGGTTGTGAAGGAGGATCAGCCTTCAAATCAGCTTGTTCCTGACTAGTTTAGCTGATATCCCTGCCTGGTAATTCCCTCTTCCTGTTGCAAGTGAAATCTAAACATTTCCTGAGTGCTGACTTTGTGTAGGACACTGATTTGGGTGCTGGGATTTGGAGATGGATTCTTCTTGTCTTCTAAGTGCTCATTTCTAAGTGAGAAAAGTGTTCATTTCCAGTGCAATCAGTGCTGCTTCTAGAGAGGCACAGGGAGAGGACCTTGATACTGCATCTCGCAAACAGTCAGTTGGTTATCTAGTCCAGTTTTCCCCGCAGGATGAAACCATCCTTTGAGAGTTGGCCTGACAGAGACCTTTGTTGATCCAATGGCTGGCTTTTCTGAATGCAGATGGGAATAGGCTTCAGTGGATTTGAGGAACTTTCACTTTTCTCAAACTTGCATTGATTCATTTTTTCCTACTCCTCTCCCCAAGGTCTAACTCCTTCACAGACACTGAATATGATAAAATACCCCAAGAGTTGTACACTTTCCAAGCTTATTCTATGTGTTTGTTCTCCCAACAGCTTCCCATTGTACAGCTGAGAAAATTTAAGTTTACAAAGTCCGTGTGACTTGCCAAGGTCATAGAGTTAGTAATTGCTTCAGCTCAGATTCAAACTGGCTTCCAGTTGCCAAGGCCACTATTCTTTCCCATCTGCCACCCTCAGACTTGTTTTTTTCTCTTTCCTTGGCTATAGGGAAAGTACAGCCCCCATAGAAGTTTCTAAACTGCATCCAAAGCTTTCAACATATTGTCCAGATTATTCCTAGTGTTGCCCAATATTCCCAAGGGAGACAGTTGGATCAAAAGCAGTTGTTAAAAATTCAGTGGTGATCATTACAAATGAATACCATCACGTTGACTTGATGGTTTTGTAGTGTTTAGACCCTCACATTTGCATAAGCAGCAGACAAGGAAGACCAAGCCAATTCATGAAAGTCCACTTGGGGGAAACAGAGAAACATAACGGATTACCAGCAATCTTCTCCACTTACCAGAAAAAGTCAACCAACTAGTGTTCTTCAGATTGTAAGGTGCACCTGAATCTCTTGGATCATATTAAAATGCAGATTCTGTTCCAGTTTTTAGGTATGTATGAGATGCCTGCATTTTTAACAAGCTCTCTGGTGATACCAGGCACCAGGACATAACTTAGAGAGCAAAGATTTAAACCACTGACTCTTAATATTTGGCTTAAATTTGGGAGCTTAAAATAATCCTGATGCCTGGGTTCTAAATCTGGAGATTCTAATTTAATTGCTCTAGGAAGTGGCCTGGGATTTCAGGATTCTAAGGTATACTAAGGTTTGATTTAAACTTTCTAGTGTATTTCAAAATATCTAGAAGAGAGGATTTTGAATGTTCTCACGTCAAAGAAATAACTGTTTAAAGTAAGGGATATGTTCACTATTGCACAATGTATACATGTATTGAAATATCACATTGTGCTACCTAAATGTGTACACTATTTTTGTGTCAATCAAAAATAAAATAAAACTTAAAAAACTTTCTAAGGTTAATCTCACTATTTCTAATCACAAAATGACTAGAATAGCATATAGATATCTCAGAGATAGGAAGGGTGATGGATTCTACAGCAAATATACCACACCTTGCTCAGAAAAGGGGTTCAATAAAGTAAGCAAAGATTTATTTTTTTCCTTCCATGTTCTCAGATGGCACAGGTAGATTCTGCTTTCTAAAAATTTCACCTTTCTCTAATAGGCATTCTTAACTCCTGAGCCCTGAAAATTCTTTTTTTCTTTCTTTTTTTTTGAGATTGAGTTTCACTCTTGTTGCCCAGGCTGGAGTTGCAGTGGTGCAATCTCGGCTCACTGCAACCTCCTCCTCCTGGGTTCAAGCGATTCTCCTGCCTCAGCCTCCCGAGTAGCTGGGATTACAGGCATGTGCCACCACGCCTGGCTAATTTTGATTTTTAGTAGAGACGGGGTTTCTCCATGTTGGTCAGGCTGGTCTCGAACCCCTGACCTCAAGTGATCCACCCACCTTGCCCTCCCAAAGTGCTGGCATTACAGGCATAAGCCACTGTCCCCGGTCTGAAAATTATTTCTAAGAAAAATAGAGGCTTTCAATGAACATTTCCATATTTTGAAAAGAACTGTTTTTTTTTTCTTTTGTTTTGGTATGGCTTATTTGATATCTTTTCCTTAAAATGGACTTATGTTTAAAGTGGTTTTCTTTGATTATTCATTTAAGAAATATGTATTGAATGGCCATCTACTATGTCCTAGGAATTGGGCTGGGTTGTGACTACCCAGTGCTAAATAAGATTGGTAGGGTTCCTGCCTTCTGGGAATTTGAATGTTGGAGAGGAATGATAGAGAGAACCAGGGGTGAAGGGTAAAGTGTCATGCAATTAACGATGGGGAAGCATGGAAGGTGACAGCAAGGCATTAAGTGAAGCCAGCAGAGTCAGGAAGACTTCTCTGAGGAGGTGACATTGAAATGGAAATCAGAACAATGATAGGAGTTAATCAGGCAAAAGAGTGTGACAGGAGTATCCTAGGCAGAAGGAAAATTATCTGCAAGCTTCTGGTGGCTAGGCAGAGCATGGAAGATTGGAGGAACTGGAAGGAGTGCAATGTGATTTGATCATAGAGCACAAGGAGGTGGGGCTGAGCACAAAACTAGAGAGACATTCAGGAGATAGATAGGGAGAGACCTGGTGGAAAGAGCTTAGAGTTTAGGAAGGCTATGTTCATAGTGACTGGAGCATGGAATGTGGAGTTAGGCAAATTTGGTCTTAAATCCCAACTCTACCGTCCATTGACTGTGACATTGGCCATGCTCCTCAACATCGCAGACTCTCAATGTCCTTATATAAAGAATGGGGATAATGATGCCTACTTTTTTTTTTTTTTTTGAGAAAGAGTCTTGTTCTGTTGCCCAGGCTGGAGTGCAGTGACATGATCTCAGCTCACTGCAACCTCTGCCTCCTGGGTTCACACAATTCTCCTGCCTCAGCCTCCCAAGTAGCTGTGATTACAGGCGCACACCACCATGCCCAGCTAATTTTTTGTATTTTTAGTAGAGACAAGGTTTCTCTATGTTGGCCAGACTGGTCTCGAACTCCTGACCTCATGATCCGCCCGCCTCGACTTCCCAAAGTGCTGGGATTACAGGCGTGAGCCACTGTGCCCGGCTCAATGATGCCTATTTCGTTGGATTGCTTTGAAGATTAAATAAGTGAGTGCAGGAAAAGTCATAACATGTAAGAGCTTGATAAATGGTTATTATCACTATCAATTCCAAGAACAATCGGGAGATGCTATTGCTGTCTGGAGATGGGATTTATAAGGAGTAAGACTGGAGGCAGTGCTGTGAGTTAGGAGGTATTGAGAGTGGTGGCTGGAACTAGGAAACTGGAGGAATTAGTTGGGTGTTAATTGAGTAGGAAGTGAGAAGAAGGATATTCAGAGACTGAGATAGTCCTTGAGATTTGGAATGTAGGAATAGTGTTAAGTTCAGGATGAGTATGGTGGGGTTGGTTTGTACATAATGGTGAGGTCAGTTTGTACATGTTGTTATTATATTCATGAGGAATCAGTTGCAGAGAACAGACTTCACGTTAGCTTGTTTGGCAGGAAGGGGTTTATCACAGGGTGTTAAATGGCTTGTAGAATTGTCAGGAGGTCTGAGGAAACAGAATCGAGATTGAGCTTTCAGGAGAAACCTATAATGCGACTCCTAGGAACTGGGCTGCTATAGTAGCTGCTGTCTCTTCAATAATCTTGCAATCAGGAAGCCTGCCCCTCTAGAACCACAAAACTGCTGCCGCGAACAGGAAACCACTACAATCAGGAAGCCGCTACTGCTGCCGGGCTCCAGAACCAGTGCACATCTGCAACAGACTACATCAGCAGAACGGATGCTTCTCCCCCACCACCTAGGCTCACCCCAACTACTAAGCTCGTATTTGAACATGAAAACCTCTGCAAACGAAGCTGCAGAAAAACCAAACACCTCCACAGCTGTCCTTGCTAGCTGGATGGACAAACATTCCAAAATTCTGTCCATTTCAGACTAAATAATACTAGAGCCTGAGCTGCAAAAGAATAAGGAAAGTATATTTTTAGCATTCCAACATGTGGAGCAGGAGAAGGCACACTAGAATAGTATTTTGGAAATGTGGGTTGTGACTTAAGAGAGCATCATAAAATCAATTCAGGTCTTCACAGTAAGTTTTTTTTTTTTTTTTCTTAGTCCTCTTTGGCAACATGACATTTCTTCTTCTGGGTCATGGTAGAAAAAAAACCTGGAAAGTCATTATACTATACATTGAGTGACAATCTTCCATTGCAGAGTTTCAGGAGAGAACTGTGAGAAGAGCCCATGAGGAATACAGACATTTGATCTTGGGGGAGAAATCTTCTGGAGCTGTGCTTGTCCTTCACGCTTTCTGGTGTTCGTTTACTCTCCAGGAAGAGAGCTAGATCCAGGGAAGCCCCAGAGTGCATTGAAAGGCATGTTTCAAACCTATGCTAATGAGGGCTGATTTCGCAGTGGCTTGGCAGAGCTGTAGCACACACCATGTTGGATTGTAAACTGACCTGGCACTCACTGGCACTTGGGATATGTGTGTTGAATGAATGTACAGAGCAGAGAAGTACTTAGAAAGTATGGAAGGAGCCATTCAGATTCCAGAGACTAAGCTCCAGGTCATGAGCTCTGATCACAGAGGTGTCTAAACCCTCGCTAGCCATGGTTAACTCAGTGTCTTTGTGACACCATTTATAATTTTCCAAGAGTATTTTTGCTCTATAGAAAAATGGCAACTAGGGGTAGGAGGTGTGCAAGAAGAAGATGTGCTTATTGTAGCTTTGTGCGTAACAGCAAAAACCTAAAAGCAAATTAAATGTTCTTGCATAGAAGAATGGACAAACTATGGTATATTCAAACAATTAAATATATAGTAGTTACTCTACAATAACCCTACTATCTAATTCCTTCTCAGAATCTCCAGTCACATAAAGGATGGCTCAGAGAATAGCCTAGTGCCCTAAGAGGTTTTGATGTGGACAAGAACTAAAAGGAGGAAGTGCTGAGGGAAGCTGGCAGAATCTGTTAGACAAGGGAGCCTCCCACAATTCCAGGAATACCACTTATTCTGGGATGGAAGGGACAAACCCTTAAATTAAGAGGATGGAGAAGTCAGCCTGTATCATCTCTAGAACACTCCTGAGAGATCTGCCAGGCTTGATGGAAGTCCCATTGGTTGGAAGCCCAGCAGGGAGCAGACACTTGTGAAGTCCTCTAGTGTGGTTAGTGAGAGAGCTGGCATTTGAGCCCAGTCTCATATTCCAATCTCCATTATTTCCCACCAGCCTTGATAGGGCCTCCTATAGCCTTTCTGCAATTCCTCAGGTCACGTCTTTCCAACCTTACTTTGGACAGTCCCCACATTTGGAGGTTTCCTCTGCTCTTCCCTGCTCTCGCCCCGGTCACTCTGGGATGGTGATTTGAATGTGAGACACAGGTGGTCTCTATCCTCTATAGACTCAGTACATGGTCAATATATGATTCAGAAAAGGGTTAGAGGCCAGGTGTGGTTGCTCACGCCTGTAATCCTAGCTCTTTGAGAGGCCATGGTGGGCAGATTGCTTGAGGTCAGGAGTTCGAGATCAGCCTGGCCAAGATGGTGAAACCCCGTCTCTACTAAAAACGCAAAAATCAGCTGGGTGTGGTGGTGCGTGCCTGTAGTCCCAGCTACTCAGGAGGCTGAGGTAGGAGGATCACTTGAACCCAGGAAGGGGAGGCTGCAGTGAGCCAAGATCGCACCACTCCACTCCAGTTTGGATGACTCTACATTGACTTGTTATGTTTTTGTCAGCTCACTTACCATCTTCCTCTACAAGTTCTGCAAGTACACTGAGTGTGTGTGTGTGTGTGTGTGTGGTGGGGAGGTGGGGTTCAGAGGGTAGGAGGAAGGGAAGGAGCTCAAGTTGAGTTTTTACCAAAGAGGCATATGTTTTAGGTAGCCTGAGTTCCCAGTTAGATAAATTATTTATTTTACTTGCATAGATATCATTTTACTCATGGAGTATCATTTGCTCATAACATTCCCAGGGGCTGGTTAACCCTCAAGAGTAACAGAATTTAGTTTTAAACTTCCTGGGTTGCCTACTCCCTACATATCTATCAGTTGAGTTATTAATGATTATTCTCTTTTTTTGTTTGTTTGGTTACATTATTCATTTAAATGATGTACCCCTTGTGTCTTTAGGTGTTGGCTTTCTTAGCATTGCTTGACAGAGACTGAGATTAGAAACCACTCACAGTGCAAAAGTCAGGTACCTCTGCTCAGAGAACAGTTGGTGAAAAATGAAAATGGAATCTTTCTCGAGTTAGAATGTGAGATGGCAAAAAAATTGCTTAGTTAACACACAGTTGGGTTGCATATACCTTTTCAAGAATGCATGAGTTGGTTTAAGCAAGATTCATTTGTCCTATGCAATTAGTGTGTGACTCAAATGCCAGCCATTTCCCTGTTTTTTTAGCCTTGAGTCTCAAAGTCTGTTTTGTTTTTTACCACAGACCATTTGGCTTGCTGAATTCAACACCTCTTCCAATGCCTGCTTCTCCCAAAGAATCTACTCACAGAAAGAGTTAAAGAGAAATGTAGACTTTACTAAATATTTCATAGAGGAGACCTAGGAGGAGGTTGACACAGCACACTGCTCAGCAGATGACTTAAAATTTTCCCTTAGCCATTTTTGTTCTCTCAAGTCCCTCTCATCCATACCACCACTGCTGATTTGTTCTTTCTTTTTTTCTTTTAAATCTTTTCTAGCTTCTCTTCTGACAAACTTTGCTGGAGTCCTACTCCTTTTCTCTCCTTCTTGAGAAAAATGCAAATTTTGCTCCATGTTTTGGTATAGCAGGGAAGCTTCCATCTTTTTTTACTGAAGCATAATATCAGGGCCTACATTCCATCTCAAACGGCTTGTCAAGGTCCTTCCGCAAATAAGATGTTCCTCCAAAGATGATGTACAGATGCCAAGTTGGATATAGCTAGAGAAATCTCATGGCTACCCCAATCAGGAGAGAGGTTGTTGTTTCTCAGAAGTCCCCCTCCCCACTTCCAGGGTCATCATTGTCTCTCAACAACTTTGTGGGGATATAAAAACCCTCGCGGAACTGGTTTTCTGAGAGGTGTTTGAAGCAGGAATATATTATGCAGGGGATGGAGCAGCCATTCCCTGGCTAGATGACCACATCACTGTTGCACACTGATTGTTTGCTAAAGGCACAATGCTTTCCTGACCAGAAATGAAAAATGCCTGCTGCTCAATTATTGTCAATCTAACTGGAATAGAGTCAGGCCTTGTCAGATGGTTTCCCGAACACCCAGATGGTCTCTTAGATTCTGGATGGTCAGTGTGGTAGTTCTTTCCATTACATCCTTGAGATCCTGCTGTTCACACCATTCAGCAGGGCACCCTGAACCTTGTCCCCATATTCTGGCTCTGCTGAGATGAGATGCAGTCAGGTGCTACTAGTGTCTTCAATTGTATACTGGGGTAGGAGGGCCTTATTTTGGTTGGAGAGCTTCCAAAATTGTGTCTGGAATCTCAGTTCCCAGGGTCTGGTCTTCTGAGATGGAAGAGGTTTTGAAGCAATTCAAACCCAGTCCTTTCATTTTCTAGACTTGGATCCTGAGTTCCAGGGAGGGGAAGGTATAGTGAATTCTTATAATTTTATGTTGCCTTGGCAACCATTTTGTATACAAGTTTAATTTCTCATACCAGAAGCCGGGCTTAGTCACCCTTGATATGGGTTTCCGGTTCTATACCACACCTCTGGCCAGAGACAAGAACTTAGAGGCAACTTTCCTGCCTAGCAGACTGGATTCCCCACTTCTCTGTTGCTTCCTTCAGACAGACCATTCAGGCATTTGCCAGTGAATTGAGAGTGACCACACCCTTTTTCTTTACCTACATTGTTAACTGTCTTGCTGTCTCTGTCTGACTTCTTATTCCTGCCTCATGTAACCTGGAGAAGGAGGACTGCCCTTCAGACTCATTATGCCCTTTCTGTCCAGGATCTGTAAGTAAAAGTCTTTGAACTTGTTTTCCATTGTGGTGGTGTATTAAATTTGTGCTTTCCATCTCAGGAACAGGGGGCTGTCCCAGCCTGGTTTTCCCTGGGGGTTCCTAGGGGTGGGGTCATATGGAGCACAAGATCAGCCTCCCAGTGCCAGAGTGACAGTCAGACAGGCATAAACTGGGCATGGTTCAGTCACAAGTGTATCTGCCAGTATAGGGAAGTTTCCTGTGTGAGAGAGTCCTTGATCGCGACTTGGACAACTAAGCATTAGGCCATCTGCAGATAAAAGAAGTATCCCGTGAAGGGCACAGTGTAAACACTCACACCCAGCTCCCCTTCATTTCCCATTAGGGCAGAGTTGCTAGCTGCTCTGGTACTGGAGCCCCATTTTAACTGGAGGCTCTCAAAACAGAAGAAATAGATCAAGACCATACAGTGAATTAGTGGTTGGGCTGGGACATCCATTCATCCCTTCTGATTCTGTGTGGGGCTCTGCCCACCACACTACATTGCTTCCCTGCCTGCTATCTGAAAGATACTTCACTAAAAACTCTCTTTTTAACCCTGGAGCTGTATCTTTCCAAGAGACAGAAGGAGAAGTGTACTATTTAATACCCTGTGTAGTTTGTCTTGGTCTAAAGTTTTCTTTTTGCCCAAGTGTTTGGAGGGATGAAATACTGTATGGTAGAGAGGCGCTTTCTTCCTGAAGGCCAAGAGAAACTGTTCAGTCTGAATTACTGTATAAGAAGATGGACAACACATTCTCAAGAGGAAAGGTGCTTGTATCTATGTACTGGAATGTATCCACATTGACTGATATGGTGGTGTTGACCTGCAGGTAATCCAGCAAGAATTGAGAGAGATTCTGGTATACGTGTTTCGTTTGCATTCCAGACTCACACACTGTCACCAGGGCCTGTTTTTTGATATGCTTGTTGATGAGAAGCTCCAACTTCAGATCGACAGAATTATTTGGGCATTGTACGAGAAACTGCAGTTGGCAAATGATGAAGTACAAACCAGGGAATTGGATCACCAGATTCCCATCCTGATATCTGACTCCATGGAGAATGCCATCTTTGTTCCAAGACAACTTGGTTTTGTTTAGATGCTTTGCCACTAGAAACAGAAGTATAGAAAACAGAATTATTGAGAAGATTGTAGGTACGCATTGCAAAATTCTAAGTCTTTATTCAGAGTTTCCCATTCAAGACCCATGTTTTCTGTAATGTTCCAATCATCTGAATATCTTCCATGTTACTCCCTCTAGAGTCTACTTATTACTCAAGGCACACGTATAAAACCACCCCTCTTCCTTTTCTTCAATGCTCAAAGCTGGAGGTTCAGAACACACATGGTACTTTACTTCTACCTCCTATAGAATGGTTTTCCACTGAATCATTATCATATTATATTATTCTATGATGAATATGATGATCTTTCCCTTTTCAGACTATAAGCTCCTGGACTCTGTTCTCCACAAGATTGGAACTATTATGTTCATTTATCATGAATGGTCATTGCAAAAGGTATCAGAGATAGGAAATTCAATAATATTGAGTTTGATAGGCATTGCAGAAAGTACAAGGTAGGACATTCAATAATATTATTCAGTTAATATCCAATTTAGGTTTGAAGATGTCCAGGAGAATCGCCATTAATTTTCACATTAAGATGTATCCTCTAACGGTTCATTGTCTGAATTTTTGAATGCCTTTTTCCCTTCAAAGGGCAGCCAAAAATAATTGTGTAGGTCCCCCATGTGCTTATTAAGGGGCTCTTGCCATCTGGGATTTATTGAAAAGCAGAGAATTAGCAGACCCTCTAAGCTGACAAGTTTGTGTTGGAAGGTGAGTCTCTAAGTCCTAACACGTGAAAATTAGCACTGACTGGTAAGGGTGACTTTCAGGGCCAGGAAGCTGGCCTGCTAGTTTTAATTGCTTCCATGCTTTCCCTTTAAACCTCGCTGCAATTCAACTGAAGAGTGAGAACTAATCTAACTGCAAAATTGAATTTTTAAAATGAGCAGGATGGCTATTCAGAGAATCTTGGCCATCTCTTTCTCACTCTGCAGTCTAAAGTGCCTCTTATTGCTTCATTTGTAAGGGGCCTCTTACCTGAAGCACACTGCAATATGCAAATCGGCCCTGTGCTGACATGTTCATTAAGCTGTCAATCTGGGGACAAGGCAATTTTATGGTTCCCTTGTGAATAACTTCATAGAGGCAGAGATTAAGTGCCTGCCTCCCTTGCATTAGGAAAAGGACTGTGTACTTTGCTGAAACTGGTAGGTAGCTGAATAAGGAGGGGTGAGGGGTGAGGGGTGGGGCTGGTGGTGGCAGTTGTGGTGGGGACCATGAATGCCCACAGAGGCCAGGTAGGCAACATAAAGGAGTGAATGGGGCTGAGGAAAGAGAAGCCTTGTAGCTTTGGAGAATAACGCTCTCCCCGCTAAGACATTCAAATTCAAATTACAAAAAAATATCCTGCAGACTAAACAGTACACATCTGCAGGTCACATTTGGCCATGGGACTCTAATTGTGACTTCTGGCTTAAAAGTTGCTGAAAAGCCACAGAAGCGGTTTTCATATGTTTAGGTTTCCTGGGCTTGGTTACTGACCTTGGAGGTAGGCCCATGACTTCTTGAATGGAGCCCTTTTCAGGATACATAAAAGGTCTTCTGAGCAATTTCCTAAAAATAAGGAGACGATGCATTAAAATGTCTTTTGCCGTTTTGGGATCTGGAAATATCTGATCTTTTTCTACAACACTTTGATGGAGACAATTACCATTCTGTTTTCCATTTTCAGAATAAGGAGAAAAGCTCTTTATTTCTCATTTTGCCATCAGGTATTTTAGGATTTTAATTTTTTAAATTTATTTTTATTGATTGCTTCCACTTGGACTTTTATGGAAGACTGTGGAAATCAGGGAAGGAAACAAATATGACATCCATTCCTGTAATGTGTCAGGGGCCATTTTTTGGCACTATACGTATTTCATCTCCTTAATCTTTGCAGCAACTCTGTGAGAGGGGTATTATTAAGCCCCTTTTACAGATGGGAAAAAAATCTGGGGGCCACGCAGGTGAAATACATTGTTTCGTGGTGCCTTGCCAGGCAGTGGTAGTGAGAATGATAATACTGATAGTAAATACTGTCAACTTATCTACCACACACCAGAAACTAGTCTGGGTACTTTTACAGCTGGGTAATATATCAGCTAATCTAGTTCTCAGACTAATCCTGCAGGGTTAACTTTGATGCCTAGAGGTGGTCAATACCATCGCCTAAGTTCAGACAAGTTTGTGTAAATGCTGGAATTGCCCATGGCTAATTCCAGAGGCCAGGTTTCCTGTTCTAGGCTATTTTGCTAGACAACGAAGATAAAAACATCTTGGTGTTCAATTTTAAGAGGACACGGGGTTAAAGAAATCTTAGCAGAAGTCCTGCTATTTGGAGCTTCCTTGGCAGAGGCAAACATAATATTATGTTATTATGGTATTTAAGAAATAAAAATATTTTTCATATATTCACTAGTGATGGTGGCTTAGCGTTTTTTTATTACAGTAACTACTTAATATTTTGTATGCAAAGATTCAAGTTATACATTTCCTGCAATGACACTTGAATTCAACTTATTCAGAGCTAATCTCTTCTTTGATCCTTGGTTTCCCCATGTGTAAAACTGGACAATCTTTGACCTGACATGGACATCTTCTCAAAGATGTCACCAGAGATGACCATGTAGTCCATCCATCAGACAGTAGGCAGCCAAAGGCCCATTCAATGGAGCAGCCACACCCTGGGATGTTTGCTCACTGCATTGCCGAGTAGTACCTGCTGGGCTCACAACCTTTCCCATTGCAATCTCTGCCCAGCCCTGAGAAAGTCCCTCCTGGCCATCCTCATAGCTTCATGGGGGCTTTGGAGTGGTTGAAAGTTAAATGAAGAGTTCCCTCTGCTGTCTGAACAAGCTCACTGCGAGAGGCACTCCGGGCAGAAGCAGGGGCAGTTTTCCTCCTTATCTGCTGCATCCACATAGAGCTTCTTGGTCCAAAGCTCTCTTGGTGGTGAGGGCCAGTGGGTCAGCTGTCATTCCCTTGGTTTCATCCTCATGCATCCT
Source organism: Pan troglodytes (assembly GCF_028858775.2). Lineage (NCBI taxonomy): Eukaryota > Metazoa > Chordata > Mammalia > Primates > Hominidae > Pan > Pan troglodytes. The sequence continues at coordinate 23,538,917 of NC_072409.2, read as the reverse complement.
CTGATCAGTGCTCTGGTCCTGCCTGTTGCAGCCCACAGCCCACACTCTTGGGGTTTGTAGTCAGAACCCCAACACTAATGGCTGCTTATGCTCCTAATGGACTGTGACTATGGTTAGAGAGTCCTCCTGGCCTAGCCTCCTACTCTAAGCTGCAGAACATCAAGCCACGGAGACAGACCTGGCTGTCTGTTTGCATGGAAGCCCTTTCTGACTCCTTTCGCCTGCAGGATCAGGCCCAAGCTCCTCAGCATGGCTTTCATGGTCCCCATTGTTCTGACTCCTACTGAACTCTCTGGTCTCACCCCTCCCCTTCCCTCCTCCCCTTTCCCTTTATGTTCCAATAGTAATAATAACGAGGAGGAACAGTGATAATAATATGAATGATCATAACTAATACATGTTGAGTGATAGCCATTTTCCAGGTACTCTGCTAAGTATGCTACATGCATTATTTCATTTAATTCTCACAATAACACGATGAGAGAGGTACCATAATTAAGTCTATCTTGTACATAAGGAAATGGACCCTTTTAAAGGTTAACTGACTTGTTCACATTCACACAGGTAGTCAGGGGTGGAGTAGAGATCTAAACTCAGGCTGCCTGACCGCTGCCCGAATGGATTCCTGACTGCTGTCCTGGAGTTTGGGGCTTTGCAGTCCCCCTAAACATACCATTTAGGAATGTTGATTTATCATTACACCTTGGCACTTGCTGGGCTCTCTACCTGGACTGCCTCCTTCACCAGGCAAGTTTTTCCTTGTTTGAAACACAGCCTAGCAGTCAGCTCCTCCAGGATACTTCCTTTGCCTATTTGCCCATTCTATCAGACAGTGAACCCTCAGGGCAGAGACTCCTGTTTATAAACCCCCACTGCCCAGTCTAGCAGATGCTCTGTAAATATTTGTTGAATTGAATCACCTAGTTCATCTTTCTTGTTTCCCTCTGTGGATACAGAGTAAGTACTTAGGACAACAGTGAGGTGAATCAGGACGCTTGGCTTGCCTTTTGCCTGAGGGCTAGAATAACACAGGGCCTCATTCTCCCACTGGCTTTGCAGGTCAGGCTAGATTAGATGGGAAGATAAGATTCATGCCTTAGGCTGAGGCCAGCACAAAACATCAAGAACAGGCTCTGCTCATTGGCCGAAAGCCCCCTCACACTGTTCTCCTTACCCCTTATGGCAGGTGAGCCTCTGTAAACAGGTGGCTGGAGAAGTGCAAGCCCAGGCTTGCCTCTCACACGTTCTGGTTCTTTTGTTGTTTTTTCCCCTTTGGGTTGACCTCAGTTGTAATTCTGAGAAACCCGAGGATGGAAAAAAAAAACACCTTATTTTGAAACATTTGCATTTCCTGAAGTCAAATGGCATGGTATATTTTAGTTTTTCTTTAAAAATCATTCAGATGGTTTCTAGCTAACGGGAAAAACACAGGCAGCCCTTTTAGGAATGATGTTGCCAGAGCTGGTTCAGAAAGGGGCTAAAAGCAGGACACCAGAGGAGCTATTGAGGGAATGGGCTGTTAAACTTGGAGAAGACCCCAGAGAAGGGCACAGCCTCTGTCCTTTAATGCTTGATGAGGCTGTCGGCACACCGTGGGGCCCAAGCACTAAACCTCCAAGTGGAAGAGGAAGGAGATGAAGCCCTCAGCTAAGAGCTAACACTGCTCTAATCCCCATTTCTCAGATGCAGCAATGGAAAGACGTACACTAAAAACACCTAAGTCACACTGTGAGTCACAGTGCTGGCAGCTCACAGAGTTGACCAGTCAGTGCTGCTCAAAAAAGAGGTGGGCTGCTTTGGAGGTCAAGAGGCTCTTATCAAGAGCTAGATGAACATTTCATGGGTCATCAGCCGTGTGGCCTGAGTCTTCTCATCACCCTGTGAGTCTATGATATAACTTTCTTTTTTGGTTATGAAGACAGAAAAACGTGACTTATAAATAGTGGCATTACATGCAGCTGAAATTCTGCAATGTCCCTGGAATTCTGAAGGCTGGGAGCAGAGGGAGCAAAAAGTGATGCCTGGAGAGGTTTAGTTTGAAGAACAGAGCATCAGAGTGGGGGAAATGAGAACTGTCTGCAAGTCATGGATGAGTTGATGACCTGGGAGTTAGAATCCTGGGATTTCTCCTCTCTGGGCTCTAGTGTCCCTATTAGGTTTGTGCAAAAGTAATTGTGGTTTTGGCATTAAAAGCAATAACAAAAACTGCAATTACTTCTGCACCAACATAATAGATGAAGAGCAGTGTGGATTTGATGATCTGTCTTAAAGGGCCTACCTAGCTTATTTCAGCAGGCTGTATAGACTCAGCCATCCCCTACCAGACCTGCTGGTGGTGGGGGTGGGAAGGTTTGGGGTGGGGAGTCAGTCCCAGCTGCACCTGTCTATCTTTATGGGCATGTTGCATTACCCAAGGTAGGAGACTGTGTCTTCACACATTCAGGTTTTCAGACACCTGCAGTAGTAGAACAGAACATTTTAGCTCTGAGGACAATCTAAGTTATGAATAGTCTGGTTCTGTAAGGATTTGCATAGTTTGGAGAAATGAAAGTTCCCTGAGATGGCCTGGTTCAGGCTTGGTGAACACATAACTCATAACTCATGTGCTCCTCAATGTTGCCCCTATGGCAGGCTGGTCCTAGGTCATCCAGAGAGTTAGTGAGAAAGACAGAACCAGAGACCAGGGCTCCTTACTCTTTCTGTAGGGCAGTCTATCTTTCAGACAACCCTAGCACTGCCTGAACTTCCCTGAGGACCAAAACCTTCAGATGCATCAGCTTTGTAAATCATCTTTCCAAGCTTTAGCCTCTTCTAGAAGGATCATGGGACTTTCTGTGGTTTTGTTTGAGAGGCTGAAGAGAAAGATGTGCCAACAAAACCCTCCTGGCCAGTTTCACACAGAGGAGAGGGATAGAAAGAGAGGTTGCTCGAGGTGGTGAAAGGAGCATATTCTAGAAGGTCAAGATTATGGAAACCTTAAGACTAGCTTTCACCTTGAGATTTCACAATATTAGACAGAAAGGGTCATTAAATGGCATGCTAACAGAGATCCTAGTTTTAGGAGTGGCGAGACTACCCAGAGACACTAGGGTCTGGCCCAAGACTCCACAGTAGGTAAATGGTGGAGCTGGGTTCAGAACACAGGGCTTCTGACTCCTAATCCAGGGCTCTTCTCTGACTTTCAGTATTCCTGTGGAATAGGAAGGGTTAAATGCAGGAAGAAGTGGGTTTGCAGCCACTACAGACACTGGAACTGAAAACTGACAAGACAGCTGGAGGTGCTGGGAAAACAAGCACTAATGAGCTCCTGGGTTCCATCTTGTGGGAGAATGCCAGCAGATGACTTCAGGCCCATGTGCTGAACACTGCCAAGTTACAAGTCATGGGCACATAAAGATGCAAATATGCTCAAGGCGGCTCTACCATGGCAAAACAAACCAAGCCAACCATCCCGGCCAGATGGTATGTGGTTTGAGTGCCAGGTACCTTCCAGATGTACAGCACCTTTGATATAAGAACAAGGAAGACACGATGCATCGCAAAAAGAGCACCTGAATTCTGGTCAGAGCTTTTAGCTCTGGATCTGTCATTTCCCCTTACTGAGCCTCAGCTGCCACATCCATTAAGTGAGAATTAAAACAATCAACCTAAATGTATGGATGTCATGAAGATGCAATGAGACCGTGGATGTCAAGTGATCAGTGCGGCCTGTGGCTAGACGAGACACTCAGTAAAGTAGATTCTTTCTGCCTTACTCCTCTTTTCTTTGTTGTTATAGTGGCACAGTTTAGCAATGCCACTTAGCAGAGTGAATTGGCAGATGAAATGCTCATTAAAATGAAGCTCATGACATTATTTGATGGACGGGAGCCTCTCAATTAAGTATCTAAGTGTTTAAGGCTATCTGATGCTTCCAGGAATGTGTGCCGAATCCTCTTTACATTTGTTGAAAAATGTTTTAATCCTTCCAAGAAGGAAAGGGATTATCCTAATGACTCTGCATCTGCCATGCCCTGGCTTCTTCATTCCAGGCTTCAGGGAGAATATCCAGGAGAGTCCCAACAGTGACATCTAGAGGACAGTCTCTCCCCTCTGGATAAAATTTGGATTCAAAGTGAGTCCTTAACCTGAGCAAGGGTCATTTCAACTATTAGGTTGATGCAAAAGTAATTGAGGCTTTTGACCAATTCCTTGATATCACTAAGCCAACTAGTAATAGAGAGATAAACTGCAGGATGGACCATTTGTTAAACAAAGGACCACTAGGTGACCCTGATTTCCAAAGGATTTGGAGAATGCCCATATGAATACACTTAGAGCTGACTGAGCACATAGGAAGTGATCAGTAAATATAAATTAAGGTCAAGTTGGAATTCATTTAAATAATTTAAATCCTGCCTCCCCCCGCCCCCTGCCCCACCTACTTTCCTTGGGATGTTAAGGTCTTTTCAGTCCTGACTTGTTGCAGTGTATCTGCAACAGTTAGTAAACCTGTCTGACACTATGGGCATTTCCTTGGAATTCATTTATACTAAACACAGGTTGAATTGACATTACTGTGGGTAAGTAAGAAGCATCTTTAAAGTCTATAATTTAAAAGGAAAGGTGAGTCTGGAGACGTAGGGTAAAATCTGCTAACATTTTAATAACCTTAAAAAAAAAACACTCCCTACCTGTTCAAAATGCAACAGTATGGCAGCAATTTTAGAAAGTTCGTTTTGGGTTCAAATCAATTTTAGAAAGTTAGACAGACTTATGTTCAAATTCCACCTCTGCCATTACTAGCTGTGTGGCTTTGCAAAAATCATGCAGCCTCTTTGAATTGTCCTTTTTTCTTCTTAAAAGTGAGAATAATAAAATAACTATCATGGAGAGTTGTAGGGAGGATTAAATGAGATAATGCATAAAAATGAGCCTGGTGTCTACCACCCAAACTATACCAAACAGTGGTTGAGTCCTGTGCCCTAGTCCATGGTTTGTGCTGCTTGAAATGTAGAAACTTAAGCCAACACATGTTGTGTCTAGATAGTTTGAATGAAATACATAACAAAACAATTTCAAGGAATGGGCCTGCTTTCTCTCCCTTACCCTCCCTCACTCTGTTGCCAGGCTGGAGTGCAGTAGTGCGATCTTGGCTCACTGCAATCTCCGCCTCTGGGGTTCAAGCGATTCTCCTGCCTCAGCCTCTTGAGTAGCTGGGACTACAGGCGTGTGCCACCATGCCCAGCTAATTTTTGTATTTTTTTTTTTGAAGACGGGGTTTCACCATGTTGGCAAGAATGGTCTCGATCTCTTGACCTTGTGATCCACCCGCCTCGGCCTCCCAAAGTGCACGTTGCCTCTTGACTGCTTCCAGTGTGGTGTTCCGCTAGGGCTGCTGTCATCTGATTGTGATCATGGGACATGAGGGATAGTTGGGTCTTAGTGAGAATCTAGTCTTGGCTTAATGTCACTGCCTTCAAGGTGCAGCTTTTATTGTTTCTTTGGGGTGGGTTCATTTGGTAAAATTAGAGAGCCAACCTCACTTCGTCTTCTTTAATGCCATTTTCTTTTTAGCAGGTGGAGGGGCAAGGAGGGTAGCTGCCACGCCTTATAAAATTGCAAATGTTAGAATGTTAAAGTGGTCAAAGAATCCTAAGATATTTGTTTGATTCATAGAACGCTATAATCAAGGCAAAATCCATCTCAGGGTTAGGACATCTGGCTTGTTCCCCTCACTTCTGATATTTTAGAAAACAGGAAACCCAAGGCCCTGAGAGGGAAAGTGAATTGCTTCAAGTCCCAAGACTTGAATGTCAGCATTCCAAATTCCTGGCCAGTCCTCTGCATTTCATACCCCAACTTCGGCTGGAGACTGAATTCAGGCGAGGGTGGAGTTGTCAGGACCCACACGAGGTCTATCCACTGTTGCAACTTCCTTAGGGCCTCCAGGAACCTTTGGGTGTTGGAGGCTACATTACATTTGTAGGAAAGACAAATCTGTCTTAACTGGTAGGCAGTGGGGAAGGAATTGTCCCAAGGCACATGACCCTTCAGCTGCAAAGCCAGAGCTGAAATTCAGCCTCTAGAACCCTCGCCATGGACCATGTTTCCCCTCAGCACTTCACCTCATTCAAACCCATGCGTGTGGCCCTCTGTGACCCTGAACTTGGTAACAGAGAGTGCACTTCTGAGACATGAAAGCCAAGAGCTGGGGGCCGCAGGTGCCGAAGAAGTGATAGAGCTGATAGAGCCCTGGAAGGGGATATGTAGACTTGGCCAGCAGGTAAGGGGCACTGGAAGGATTTGCAGTACTGAGTTTTCCCAGGTGGTCTACAATACAATCCCAGCTAAGCACAAGGGCTGCAAGGTGGATACGCTGGATTTGAGGTCTCACCCCTCCTAACCAGCTCTGAAATTTTAGGCAAGGCAACAAGCCTGTCTGTGCTCCAGTTTCCTTACCTAAAAAATGGGGCTAATTATGATTCCTGGGTGCTTATTGTGAGAACTGCATGAGTGAATTACTAAGTACTCAGCCAATTCTTGGCACATAGTGATGCCTGTCAACGTTCATTATTCTCACTCTGCCGTGGCCTCATACGGATGCAATGAGGGAGTACAAGAAAGAACACTGTCTACAGAATTCTTCTAGCGCAGGTAAGAGCTATCATTTGGTGGGGTGATTTGTTATAAAAAGGGCCAGGGTATATTGAGAAGGCCCAGAGGTGAGACCAAAGGACCAGAATCATTCTGCAAATCAAAGTCAGAACAATTTGAATTTCTGCAGAGTTTATGAGGGAAGTGGAAAGTGGAGGGGAAATGGGAGAAGGACATTAAAACAGACAGGAAGGAGAGTGAGTCAGTTCAGGTGTCAGAGGGCTGGACCCCAGGGAGGATAGCTGTCCCTTGAGAAATTCCCAGTGGCTGGAATAGCTGAGGCCTTGCAAGAACAGAGGGACCTAATATTCAATTCTGTGTCATCTGCTGGGCTGCACTGGGATGTGCTACACTGCCCTACCAGCTTCTCTGCATACCCCAAATCCTTCTGTAGATGTCGCTATTCATAAATGTGGGTTACTATTCAAACTTGGAAATCAAGGCAAAAGTGGCTGTCTTCTCTGATTTGGGCAAATAAGCCAGAAACCATGTGCAGACATGAGATTCAAAATTTGGTGGAAGCAGAAAAGTGAAACAAGGAGTGATGAGGAGAAGGATGAGCTTCACTCTCTTTACAACATTCTCCTTGGTTCCATGCCATTTGTGAAATGAGATGGGAACATTTTATCTGGATATGAAAGAACAGAGTGGATCCTATGCCCAAAGGACATAGGTTCAACCAGGTATCAGATGAGGGTCACATTTGCTGTCCCATTTCATCCTCATGGTGGCTTCAAGCAAAAATCATTATTAACTCTGTCTTCTGGGTGAGAAAACTAAAACCCAGAAAGGAGAAGGGTGTGGGGGAAAGGTTCTCCTCCCAGGCGCTCTTCCTGGCTTACTGCCTGTGAGGTGTCAGTTGGCTGGGGGCTATCCTGGCCAGGAATGGGAAGCTTGTGATAGGACTCAGAAATCCTTTCATTACCCAAAAGGGTTTGATTTTTGGTGTTTCCTCTGTAGCGAAGTGTATCCTGTGTTTTTTCTTTAGCATGTGCACATAGCTCTACATCCCAGGCTCTGAGCCACTGCTGATTTTCTGCTGATGGTGGAAGATTTTCAACAGCCAGTGACAAAGGGCTCCCTAGAAGGTGTCTAGCTTCTGCCCTTTTCCTTTCTAGTGACAAACCACATGCTGCCCCTGAAGCTTCCTCCCAAGAGTACCTGAAAGATGGTTCCCCTCTGCCTGGAATGTCTTGCAATGGCTTTTTTCAAAAGGGACAATTTACTGCTTCTGTGCCTGTTTAAGCTGGGTTCATTGGGGAAGGAAGCTGTGACTTCGGATTTCCTTGAGATTTTTGTTAGGTTTTTTTTCTTCTATTTTTACATATTGTACAAAAGAATTATAGTCTCATAAAGGGTCAAAGCTGGAGAGACTCCTCCAGGGCATTTAGTACATTGCTGTTATATTACAGATGAGGCTCAGAGAGGAGAAAAGACTTGTTGATGTGGTCAGTTCTGGAGCCCAGGAATATTTTTTCTACCTCACCCTACTACAGTGTCTCTGCAGATTGCTGAATTAAGGGGATGTTGACTTGCATTAAAAGCAAGAGAAAGTCAGGTACTGCCTCCAGCAGGTCACTGGCATCTCATGGTGGAAGCCGGTCATGCAGGGAGAAGAGGGAGGAGCCCCGGATTCTCACTTGGCCATTAACTCCTTGTATGACCTTGGGCAAATCACCTGGCTTCTTTAGGCCTCAGCTCATCATCTGCAAAATGGGAAGACTATTCCCCATGTTGCTGTGGCTTGCTCACAGGGTTGAGGTGAGAATGAACCCAAAGGAGGTATGGGAAGGTCTTTAACAAAAGTTTCACAGTCCCAGTGGGGATTATTGAGTTGGTGCAAAAGTAATCATGGTTTTTGCCATTGAACATAATGGCAAAAGCTGCAATGTCTTTTACACCAACCGAATATGATTAGCATTTAAAAAAATCTGGTTGTGGAAACATTGAATTGTAAACTGAGGTTGGTTTTGATTACTTTGTGTTCTGATATTCCCATTCACGGTCCAGATAAGAAGAAATGTGATAAGTGATTTCGTCCATGGTTGTGAAAAGTTTGGACTTTATAGACCCAGGAAATTTCTCCCCAGAATGAAAATTCAGAGACCAATATGAAGTGGACAGCTTTTTATTTTGCCTATTGTGATGATTAAAACAAAACAAAATAACTCTGGCAAAAAACAAGCCAACTTAACTCCTGTCTATATCAACTTCATGTTGTAAAAAAAGGACATTTTGACACACAAAAATGAAGGACCGTCTCAGAGGAAGAGTGCCTCTTACATTAGATATAGTTGGCCCTGTGAAAAGGGGGCTACTGTGTCCTTATTTTTGTACTTCACTTTGGACTGATGAAAACTTTATCAACTTTATTATGGTACCAGAATACTAGTTAGAGCCCCTATGCTTGGCGACTTTGCATTGAAGTGCTCTTTAGGCGAGGAAACTGAGATCCAGAATGGCTAAGGTCTTATTACCTAATCAAAACTATCCTCGTCACTGAGACCGTGTTCATGCTAAAAATCCCTTCTCCCTGTCAAAAAATGAAAAGTTTCCATCTTCCTTGGAAAGTCTGGGTGGAGGTGGTGGTGGAACAGTGGGAGTGGGGAGGGGCAAGTTATATCCACTCGGAGCCTTTTGGTTTTTCCAAAGCTCCGTGTGAACGTGCATTACATGTTTAACTGAAACATCTGTCTCCAAAGCCTGCAGTGACTCCTCCAATTCATAAGCCAAATCCAGCCCACCACCTCATTTGATAAATAACGTTTTATGGAAATGCAACTGTGGTTACTTATTTGCGTGTAGTCAGCCTGGCTCAGCACTACAACAGCAGAGCTGACTAATTGCAACAGACACATAGTGGCCCCCAAAACCTAAACGTTTACTATCTGGCCCTACGTAGAAAAAGTTTGCTTACCCCTGCATTCTACCATGCTCCTTTTAATATTAATGTGACTGTTTACATAGACATGGTAGGAACTGAGGTCACATGCTAAGTAATTCCAGCCAAAATGAGATATTGTTGACAAGGCTGTGATTATTAGTCTGCCTTGAAAGATCCAGAATCCCTGTCTTTTGGGGACTTTTGCCCCTATTTTTGAAGTCTCTGGGTGATAAACCACAGGAAAGGCATGGCCAAGGGAAACTTGAAGGACACTCCAAGTGTGATGCTGTGAGTGTGAGGAGCTGTGTCCAGTCATCTGTGTCCTCTGGTCTCAAGGACACTCTTGTGCCCCTACCCTGGTGCCTACATTAACTCACTTCCTTACTTTTTGCTCTGAGCTTTCTGGCTATCCAGCTGTGTTTGCCATCTAGGTTCTAAAGGTTACAGGACTGAGATGGGAGTTGGTGTTCTTGGGCAGAAAAGACACTGTATCAGAGATGAGGACATCTTTCTGGGTTCTAGGCTTGGCTTTGTATGACCTTGGACGAGATACTTCACTTTCCCTCTCTGGGTCTTCCTTTTCCTTCTCTGAGCAATAAAAACATTAATCAGGTCATCTGAAAATTTCTCATCATCGATGTTAACTGAACTCGGCGTATCATCTCTCTGAGGCTAGTAGAGACGACGTGTCAATTAGTGACTTCAATGATTGGAAATATAGGAGTGAGGAGGAAGTCTGTTTTCACAAGTCCTTGACTTCATTATGCATTTTAGCTATTACTAGTTATTTAATGATTACTATGTGCTGGTTGCCATGCCAAGCAATTTACAGATGAGATCTGAATGGCTTCTCCAATACCTTGATGAGGTGAGTATTATTATTATTCCCATTTAACAGATGAGGAGTTGAGGCTCCCCGGTGGGAAGTCAAGCCAAGATTCATTCCCCCATTTATCTGATTTCAGGTTTCAAGCATTTAACACAACACTGCCTTGCAGTCCTGCCTATGCCAGAGGTAGAATTTTCATTAGTGGGAGTGTCAAGAGCTGGTGGGAGACTTGTGGGGATGAGTTCAGGAGCTGCTAAGATGAATTCAGGTGCATCAGCTCAGTCCTGAACAGCCCTTGCCTCCACCCCTACCCACTTTACTGTTGGGTCATGTCATAGAGTTGTTTCTGGTTGATAATCAGGTTTCACACTTTATGGCATTTATCTAGATGACTTACTACACATTTACACCTAATTCCAAGATCTTACCTCCTTTGAGGGGGACGTTGTCAGGTGAGTTGGGAATGGAGTCCTGGAAGAAAAGAAAGAAAAAAGCAGCATGAGGTGTGACATTCAGTTGAAACAACTTTTTTTTTTCTTTTTCATTTTGTTGTCCTTAAAGTACTATGCAATTTACAATTCATCCTCCACCTGAATTTTAAAAATTAATTCACTGATGTAGTTTCCAATGGGCTTTCTATCCATTTGTTTGACAATCTATTAGAAATGCAAGATGAGGATTACTGTCCCCGTTCCACAGGCAAGAGACACGGGGTTGAGTGAGATAAAATGACTTGCCTAGGGCCACATAGTTAATTTATAGAAGATCAGGGACCAGAGCTGGGACTTTTTTTTTTTTTAGACAAAGTTTTACTCTGTCACCCATGCTGGAGTACAGTGGTATGATCATGGGTCACTGCAGCTTCATCCTCCTGAGTTCAAGCGATCCTCTTGCCTCCGCTTCCTGAGTAGCTGGGAGTACAGGTGCACACCACTACACTCAGCTAATTAAAAAAAGGAGTCTTGCTCTGTTGCCAGACTGGAGTGCAGTGGCACTATCTTGGCTCACTGCAACCTCCGCCTCCCGGTTCAGGTGATTCTCCTGCCTCAGTCTCCAGAGTAGCTGGGACTACAGGCACCCACCACCACACCCAGCTAAGTTTTGTATTTTTAGTAGACACAGGGTTTCACCATATTGGCCAGGTTGGTCTCGAACTCCTGACCTTGTGGTCCACCCGCCTCAGCCTCCCAAAGTGCTGGGATTACAGGTGTGAGCTATCACACTCGGCTAGAGCCAGGACTCAACTCCCAATCTGGTGCTTTTCCCCCCTCCATATGTTTGGGTGTTTTTTTCTTTTTTTTTCCTTCTGTTCAACATGAGAATAATCAAGTATATCATAAAAGTAGATGTGTTTTTTTTTTCCATGTTTGATTCATCTGTGAACGTATGTTGTAAACATACCTGGGAAGGTACATCTCTATGTCTCCTGTGGTTGGAAATTCTGAATTAATTGTGTGTTTATATGCCAAGCATTGTGAGGACACCATACATAATTAAATTGGGTCCCCACCCTTATGGATTTATTACAAGTTTATATTTAAATATACAAATATATATACACATGTAGTATACATACAAATGCATATTATATATTTAAACATTTACATAGTATTATATATTATTTATTCTGCAATAAATATATACATAAATATTTACACAAATAAGAGGTTGATAGAAACAGATTGTCTTTTGAAGGAGGGAATCCTGGGCTGGGGATTGAAGGTGACTAAAGGGAGGTTCTAGTTCAAGGACTCTCAACAAGGAGTTAACAGAAGCAGAGAGGCACAGTTCTTTTCCCCTAATAAATTCTTCAGACACTAAGTTTCACACCCTGATTGTCCCTCCCCTTTCTCCCCAGCCATGGAGACACCCATACAATATTCTGCCAATAAGGAATGAAGTATTTTATTCATCTTTTGACCTGCCCAGGTTGGAATCTCCTGTATTGCATTGAATTAAAATATTAGTAAAGACCTAGAGAGGTGTGAGCGTGTGTATGCGAAAAAACCAACTTCCTAACCTCTACCAAAGCAAGAAATTAGCAGCCGCCCATAGCTTATTTTCTTAGTGTTCTGTATGAACACTAGGACCATCTGGAGTTCCCCTATTATTGTAACATTTCCCTGGGAGCTCTGTCATTTGCCTTCCGCTGAAAGCTTGTTTTCTTATGAATGGATCTCTTCTCTAGTGCAAGAGGTTGGTAGTGAGTCAAGGAGGTCTCCTGAAGGCAAAGCCCTGGCACAGCACCAATCTGGAGATGGGGGAAGTCAGCTTAAACATTTGGGCCCTACCTTCTCAGGGGAAGGGAGGCAAACTTGTCCTGGAAGGCCCTTCCTACTGTAACAGTCTACGACTTTGTTGCCTTAGTTGAAAGCTTTTAACCTAACAAAGCTAAGTTTTTGTAGTCTTTCAGTTATGCATGCAGTTTGCAGGAAAACTTGATATCCCAAAATTCCCCTTTATGTTGCCCTTGTGAGACAACACACAACATTTTAAAATTTAATAAACAACTTACAACTTACTGCCAAGCGTGACCATTGATTAGCATGATGTGCAAATGCACTAAGAAAAATATCTGCATTGAAATGTCTTACCACAATCATCAAATTCATCAAGCTGCCCAGGGACATATACAGGGACAGTGAGAGAGGCTAGAATAGCAAACCTGGTAGAGCTATCATTGCAGAGGCTGCTAGCAGTTCGGGAAGTCCTAGAGAATCATTCATGCAGCACACCTTGAATGAGCACCTGGTCTGTGGTAGGGACTACGTTAGTCACTAAAAGACATCTTATGAATTTTATGCTTTAGTCATTAAGGCAGCCATTTAAAAAATGTAAATAAATGTGTAATTAGAATTGCAGGTTGTGGCAAGAGCTATGGAGGAAAAGAATCATAGTGCTTTAAGGTAGTGCTGTTAGAACTTCAATGTGCATATGAATCACCTGGGAGTCTCGTTAAAATGCAAATTCTGATTCTGCAGATTTGGGAGGAGTTTAACATTCTGCATTTTTTTCTTTCTTTTTGAGATGGAGCCTCACTCTGTCACCCAGGCTGGAGTGCAGTGGCGCAATCTCGGCTCACTGTAGCCTCCATCTCCTGGGTTCGAGCAATTCCCCTACCTCAGCCTCCCCAGTAGCTGGGACTACAGGGGCCCACCACCACCCCCGGCTAATTTTTGTATTTTTAGTAGAGACGGGATTTCGCCATGTTGACCAGGCTGGTCTTGAACTCCTGACCTCTTGAGATCTGCCCGCCTGGGCCTCCCAAAGTGCTGGGATTACAAACATGAGCCACCGCACCTGGCCAACGTTCTGTATTTCTGGCAGCTTTCGAGTAATACTGATACTCCTGGCCCACAGAACACACTTTGAATAGCACAGCTGTGAGAAGCAGTATCAGAGAGGAGGACCTAATTTATATGGGGGTCAAGGAAAGCCTCTTTTCTCTCTGTCACTTGAATGCTTTCTGGTTTCCTAATTTCAGACACGGGATGTCAAAAGCAGAGCATCTCAAACAGGAAAGAAACCTGTCATTTAAACTTTCACCTAGGGCCCAGGAAATCCATGACAGAAGCGTGACTATTCCTATTTTGAAGAGCTCTTGGGATGAGGTCTTTACAGCTTCTCCTAGCTACCCATGGTAGTCAAGATTAGACAATCAAAGCCAGAGGGAGATTGAGACATCTTTCAGTCCATCAAGCTAATTTTATGGAGGAGGAAACCAAGGCACTCATGAGTCAGAGGCAGATCTTGGACTGAAATTCTCTGGTGTACTTTCCACTGCCCTAGGAGAGATGCTGTTTCCAGAAACAAAGGATAGAAGAGCTCATTCCTCCCTCCTCCCCTCTCCCATAAGCAGTCCCTACATTTGGAGGTGGAGAAGCAGTGTCTAAGGAGATGATGGCTGTTGAAATTCAGTGAAGACTGTTCATAAACAGGTATTATACTAAGTGTTGTTCACCAACTCCTCTTTGGCAAGATGTCCCCCAGTCCTAGAATTCTCTCCCTAATCTTGTCTGGGGATCTGGGTCCTAGCTCAGGAAATGTGAACTATCTTGCTCAATGACTTGGCTTTGTGTAAGGTAGTGCCTAGGCTGAACGCAGGCACAAACAAATGGACTCTCCCAGGTTTTCATTCTCAGCTCCACCGAGTAGCTCAGGAAACTTTGTCTCCGTGGTTATCAACGAGTTATACTTCCTTAAGTGTACTTCCTCTGTTTTTGGCCTCTGTAGATGTCTGATGAGTATTCCCAACAGTAATAAAGTTATTTTCATATATGGAGGGAGGAATGGTCATGTTTAACCTGTTTGTCTCCAGGTAAAATGACCCCCATCCCAACCATCTTCCTTGCCTTGGAGTGTTTTCTTCTCCCTTAATCAGTGGTTAGATGGCTAATAATCCGTCTTTCCACTGGGTTATTGTGGACATCATAAGATATTATAAAGTGTTAGCAAGTATTTGAAAAGCATAGCTATTTTGAGCACTGCCTTGGTGTTAATGATGTGCTTAATTTGCCTCAATACCTTGAAAGGCTTGTTTCTTTTCACAGAGGAATGATCAGCAGATGCAATCAGCTCCTGAATTTGCTTTGGACACAAAATGCCCTCGTGGACCCAAAATGATCAAAGGCAGCTCTGTTTGGAATATGCCAGGGGAAGTCCACATTCCTTTCCTTGTTGCCCTCACATAGTCTTGTAAGGTGGGCTCTGGCTCATGGCCCAAAGAGACTTTTGCCAAGGATACCTCTTATTTTCAAGCTAATTCGTTGGGCACTTAATGAGGGTTACTCTACATGCACTATTTCATTTGGCCTTTAACTTGACCCCAAGAGTTATGGATTCATTAAGACTTAGAGAAGTGATTTCATAATGTGATAATGTTTATAGAAGGTCCCACAGGTGGCGAATAACACAGAAGGGATTCAAACTTAGGTGTTTGACTTTGAAGGCACTGCTCTTCAATGTCCTGCTACATTGCCTCTCTAGATGAGGGCAGGATAAAACTGAGCAGAAAAATCTCCTGAAATTTCATGGAAAAGTGAATAGAAGTCATAGAAAATCCTCAGGGGAAGACTATTTTTACTGGGAGCACATGGTCTGCCAAAGTGAGAAGTGGACCACAGTGGCTTAAAGCAGTGCTTCTCCCACTTTAAAAGACTGACCAGCATCTGGGGATTTTGGTAAAAGCAGATTCTGACTCAGTAGGGAGGGGCCCTTAGGTTTTGCATTTTTGATGAGTGTCCAGGTGATGCCTATGTTGCCAGGCCATGGACCACACCTTGAGTAGCAAAGTCTTAAATACACTACTCAGTAGGCAATCAGAACACCTGAGATCTTGAGAGATGGCTGTAGGAGGCTGAGTATAGATTTGGGCTCAGATATGGGCTTAGGAAATCTTTCTAGTTTGAAGATGGCAGTGACATCCTGTCCTCTCAGTCTCTTCTATCAAATCTTTTTGTCATCTAGTTCCGTTTCTTCTCCTCTGTACAATCTGGATTGACTTCTGGCCCTACCACTCCTCTCCTCACACCTGGGCTTGCCTTCCTATGGGCTGTGCCACTGCTTTCTCTTTTGCCTCACCTGGAATATCCTGCTCCTCCCCCTCCTGCCGCCATCTTTCCAATGGGGAGCTCTTCTCTACAGAAGAATGACAGCTAAAAAATTTGGAAGGAGTGACAGACTTAGGCATTCCCTCTTTTTCAACCCTCAGTGCATTAGCTGATTCAGACAAGGATCATTAAGAAATGGCAAAACCACCAAGTGAAGGGTATTTATGTCTTCAGAGTATTATCCCATACATAGATTACTTTTCTTTCTTTTTCTTTCTTTCTTTCTTTCTTTTTTTTTTTTTGAGATGAAATCTCACTCTGTCACTCAGGCTGGAGTGCAGTGGTGCCATCTCTGTTCACTGCAACCTTGGCCTCCTGGGTTCAAGAGATTCTCCTGCCTCAGCCTCCCCAGTAGCTGGGACTACAGGTGTGTGCCACCACATCCGGCTAATTTTAGTATTTTTTGTAGAGACAGGATTTCGCCATGTTGGCCAGCCTGGTCTTGAAATCCTGGCCTCAAGTGATCCACCCGCCTTTGCCTCCCAAAGTGTTGGGATTACAGGCATGAGCCACTGCTCCTGGCCAGATTACTTGTTAATGAGAAAGAAAAAATGTTTTACAAAGGCGATAGTTGGTGGTCACCGCTTTAATCAAGTGACTAAACCTATAGTCAAAAAAAATGGGACAACCTGACATATGTCTCTAGCTGTGCTACAATAAGACGTATATAGAATTACCTATATACTATTCTTACCAAAAATGTTTCATCTGAGTATAACCATGAGTTAATACTAAGACAAATCTAGGCTATGAATGGATTTCTACAACAGAATTGGCCTGGGCCGTTTAAAAAAAGGTCAATGTTATTTAAAACAAACACCAAAGGGCAAAGGAGATTTTAGCTCGGTGCTTCTCAAACTTTAATGTGCATACAGATCACCTGGGGAGCTTGTTAAAATGCAGATTCGGATTCAGGAGATCTGGGGTGAGCCCTGAGATTTTGAATTTCTAACAAGGCCCAGGACCACACTTTAAAAAGCAAAGTTCTAGATTAAAACAGATATTATCATAACACAGTATGTGACCCTAGATTGGTTCAAACAAACAAAAACACAACAGCCATACCTATAAGACATTTTTGAACAAGTAAAGAAATTAAAATATGGACCATATATTATTATTAGATGATATTATTGAATTAATATTAACTCTCTTGGCTATGATAATGGCATTGCAGTTAGTTAAGAGATGGGTACTGAAGTACATGTGAGTGAAAGGTCATGCTGCCTACAGCTTACTTTCATATCCTTATATAGAGAGAGCAAAAATACAGCAAGATATTGACACAGCAATCTAGGTGCCAAGGTTATATTAGCATTTGCCATTCCACTTTTCCGTAGGTTTGAACATTTTCAAAATAAGACTTTGGGAATAAGCCATGACTGTTGTAATTCTTGGAAGCCTGGCTTTTGTTCTAGCTCTTCTACAAACTCCTCCTTCATCCCAAGCAGAAATGACTTCTCCTTTGCTCTGTGGCATTCTGTGCCATTCTGCCCGGAACCCAAGAACTTGGTGTTTGGGCTTCATCTGCTCAATTTAACAGAGTTCCCAGAAGACAGGGTCTTGCCCCTTCCACTTGGGACCTCCCCACATAACCTCACACAGGGCTCGCTCCTGGGAAGATTTACAGTGGATTTTTCTGGATTGCTAAATGGAATGAATGGCAGGTGGAGGGACTACCTTGGGTAGTGGGAAGTGTCATGGGGCATTCCAAATAACTTCTTCTTGTGCCGAACTCCTATTAGCCTCAACAGGGAAGGCACCATGTTCAAGAGGCTAAAGAAGAGGTGTAGAGTCAGCAAACAAGATGTGGGGTTTTATTGGGGGCTTACATACAGGGGAGAGAGTCCAGTGGCAGTGAGCTGAACAGGAAAACTGCTTTACGGACAGAAATGATCTCATGGCAGCAGGCTGGACAACATATTCACCTTATATACAGTCCAGTGGTCGTGGGCTGGGCAGGAAAACCATAACCACTTGCAAATAGCATGCAGTTTCTATAGCATGCTCACTTAACAGCCTCCCCTTAATGGCCTCCACCTGGCAGCCTTCATGTAACCAAAAACTCAGGCCTTAATCTCCTGTATGGCCCATGTTCCACGGGATGGGCTGGGGGCTCAGATGTTCCTCACAGACAAGGAATGAGTCTCCAGGTTGACCACTCCTGGACTCTCTAGCTTGGAACACCCATTCAGACGTGTCTGCCATATGTGGTTATTCTAAGGGTATGCTTCAGTTATTGCTATATCATGTGTGTTTACCCTACACTTCTATTTTGTATCTGAGCTTAAAAATAAACCCAAAATACCACACCACCATCACCACCACCAATAATTACTACCCTTAAACAGGTGCTCAGCTCCACTGTTGGTGTGGAGATAATTAAAAAAGAGTATTATTATTATTATTTTTAAAAAAGAATTTTTTTTGCTTATAAAGGGAAAAGAGGCAGCTTCTTTCTTGAAAGCCTACCGATTGTGAACCCTATACTCTAACCTTTTGGAATGTAACCCTTTACATTCTCCCCTGGGGCTAGAGAAGCCCAGTCTCCTGGTTTACAAAACAAAGACGTCTCTAAGGTTGAGGGCTTCAGAGCCTTTTTGAAATGTAAACACCTACCTGTGGTGTTAACCTAGGAGTCTATGTCATTGTCTATCTCATTAGGTATTCCCCTGTCTCTTCAGGAGATAAGAGAAGTTTTATTTTTTCTTCTTTTGCTTTGCTAGATTAATTGTGTGAAATTTCATCCTGACTTTGTAGTCTGTTGCAGGCTGCCTATTTGCATGTACACTTGTGCTTGCTCAACAGTAAATCATTTTTTTCTTTCCATATTGATGTAAAGAGGTGTCTGTTGGTAGGACTTTTAATTCCTCAGGGTACACTAGTACAATCTCTTTGGAGACAGACTGACATTTATTGAAGCGAAAATGCACATTCCTCCTGGCTAACACGGTGAAACCCCGTCTCTACTAAAAATACAAAAAAATTAGCCAGGTGTGGTGGCGGGCGCCTGTAGTTCCAGCTACTCAGGAGACTGAGGCAGGAGAATGGCGGGAACCCGGGAGGCGGAGCTTGCAGTGAGCAGAGATCGCGCCACTGCACTCCAGCCTGGGCGACAGAGCGAGACTGTCTCCAAAAAAAGAAAAAAATAAAATGCACATTCCATTCCTATCACTAAAAATTTATTCCCCACATATACTTGCAGACACGCACAGAGGGCACAAATTCTAGAGAAAACATTGATGTCTCTCACCAGGCACAGATAAATTATGAAGCATTTACACTTCGTACTATGCGACTCTTCAAAAGAATGAAATGAACTTCTATGTACTGACATGGAAGGATCTCTAAGATATACAGTGTGTTGTCAAGTGAATAAAGCAAGATGGAAAATTATGGGTTTATTATAATGACCCATGGGTTTATTATATATTATAATGTGTACTGTGTATTTGTAGATGCACAGATTTTTGGAAGGACACACAAGAATCTGTCAATGGTGGTTATCTCCGTGAAGAGGGATTAGTGGTTGGGTGGGGAAGGTGTGAAGATTTTTACTTTCTTTTCTCTTATTTGCTAGTTACTTTTCTTAAACCATGTAAGTTATAGTATTTTCTAATATAAATATTATAAAATATATCAATATATTATAAAATATTAAATAACATAAAATAAATATTATTTTATAATATAATATTTATAATATAAATGTTTATTTTATAATATAATATTTATAATATAAAATGTTTATTTTATAATATAATATTTATAATATAAATGTTTATTTTATAATATAATATTTATAATATAAAATGTTTATTTTATAATATAATATTTATAATATAAAATGTTTATTTTATAATATAATATTTATAATATAAAATGTTTATTTTATAATATAATATTTATAATATAAAATGTTTATTTTATAATATAATATTTATAATATAAAATGTTTATTTTATAATATAATATTTATAATATAAAATGTTTATTTTATAATATAATATTTATAATATAAAATGTTTATTTTATAATATAATATTTATAATATAAAATGTTTATTTTATAATATAATATTTATAATATAAAATGTTTATTTTATAATATAATATTTATAATATAAAATGTTTATTTTATAATATAATATTTATAATATAAAATGTTTATTTTATAATATAACATTATAATATAAAATGTTTATTTTATAATATAAAGTAATATTATTATATAAAATAATATTTATTTTATCAATATGCTGGCTTAAATGTAAATAAAACAAAATACAACCACCACTGAGACTTTAAAAATATCACGGGAAAGAAGTAAGTTCCATAGTAACTCAAAGACAGGGATTTTGTTGTTTTTTTTCAAGGCTTTAGAACAATGTCCTGCACACAGTAGATACTTAATAAATATTTGAGATAGAAACCTAAATTCCTCCTTTGTCTCTCCCAAGGAGTTTAAGCTTGCAGTTATCTGATCTTCAAGTCAAACCTCAAGGCAAGCTTTGTTGATTTCCCTACACTTTCTATGTCTTCTCTCCTCTGTCTCTTTGCTCATGCTGTTCCATTGGCTAGGAGTGCCTCTCCTCGGCTTTCCCTTCCCTGCCTGTTTGAAATTGTTCACATTTCTCAAGCCAACCTGAAACTAATCCCCAGGAGTTTTTCTTAAACCTGTCTGGAAAAATATATTCTCTCTTTAAGTTGTGGTGTCATGGTATCCCTTTAATCACGCATTATATGTTATGACTTAGCTGTTTTAAATTTTATCTATACATGTGCCTTGGGATAAGAATTGTGTGACTTCTTATGCCAGTAAAACCATTCTTATGGTTCTCCACCCCTGTTCCCATCACATACAGAGTGCTAATTGACCATTAACTCATTTCATTTTTAATAATGGTGATGTAAGTCTAAGCTCCTTGGCTTTCTCCCATTGATTTCTTTCTTAGAGTTTCTTTTAGAGTCTCTTCACTTGTCTGAGTTCTTCCTGTTTTCAAGTCAGTCTACATTCCATCTTCCTATAGGAAACCCTTCCTGATAACTCAAGTTAATGGGAAAATGATGCTTTTTTTTTTCTTGTTAGGTCTTACAACAGTTAAGGTCTGAGGAATTTATTGAAAAAGATATGTGCAATGCATTTGACACTTTATATACCACGGCTACTATTAACATGGCAAGCCTTAGTTTTAAGGAAGCAACTGATATTTCCTGGGCTAAGAAATCACAGCACACCGCACTGTACAATCAGATTGCACAGTGAATCTTTTCATATCCAAACATGAGGGGTAAGTCAAGGAAGTGGATGCACAAGAAGATAAAGCTCCCAAGAGAATAGTGGGTGCAATGTTTCTTAGTGCTTCTGTGGCTGTCTGTATTGGCAAAGGGGATGCTGCTTGCATCAAGCAATCAAGCAGTATTGGCTCTACCACTTTCTCAGGGTGACGTAGTTCAAGCCCTGTTCCCTCTCTGCTCCTCATTTTCCACATTTACAAAAATGAGG
Organism: Pan troglodytes; assembly: GCF_028858775.2. Taxonomy (NCBI): domain Eukaryota; kingdom Metazoa; phylum Chordata; class Mammalia; order Primates; family Hominidae; genus Pan; species Pan troglodytes. The sequence continues at coordinate 23,517,454 of NC_072409.2, read as the reverse complement.
CAGAAAGATCTGCTCTGGTTCTTTTATAGAAGAAATCAATTCAACTAAAAGTTGGATATGAATGAGCTCTGAAGCTCTCTCTAGCTTTATATATCACCATCGCCACCCATTTTTCCACCATCTCTCTCTCTCTCTCAGTAGTTCTAGTTGGATCCTTTAACTAAAGAACTTCTTAAAGGACACTTCAATTTCTTTTCTTTGGCCATTGCTATAAAATGACATACCCTTGGTTCACTCCAAATTAGAATTACAGAAATTGCAGAGCCCCTACAGAAGAAAAGATGTCCTAAAGTGTTTTCAAGATTATTATACTTAGTAGATGTAGATAAGCCATTAAATTATGAGTTTTAAGAATTCCACTATCTAAATCAAATATTTGCGACTCCTTCTTTTCACTTTTGTAGAGATATGAGCTTCAAAGCTTCCATTTAATTTCAAAGCTTGATGACACTTGAGAAATAGATATCAAAGCCTTTTAAAGCCTAGTTCTTTCCAGCAATTGATAAGCTGTAGAGTATTTGGCCTAAGAAAACTGAAGAAAAACCAGAATAAATTCAGCAGGATTATAATATCATGAAAAGTAGGCGCTATGAAATAAGAAACAGAAATATTCTCACTTTGGCAGGTCATGTGGGTGGGTGCAGTTCTTAAATTACCCATTAACAACTTCATCAAAAAATTCGTGAGCAATATATGCTATTACTGCAGCATTTTCTATATAATATATACTGGTAGATTCTCTGTAAACACCAATTTTCTAAAATATGAAGAAGCTTCCTCTTTCTCCTCCTCTTTTGTTTTCAGAAACAAATCTTACCATTTACTTCAAAGTAAATCTCCGAAGACAGTCTGACCCTGTACAGTGTGTACCCAACGATTGCTTAGTATTGTGAGGAACATCAGAGAGAACAGGTGCTAAAAACCTTTCAACTTTCTGCTTCTATGTGCTGTTTCTTTTTTTTTTTTTTTTTTTTTTTTTGTGACGCCCTAACTTCTTCAAAGTTGTGGCTTAAGAGGAAGCTTTCGATTTGTCTTGCTGGCTTTAACACCAAAATGTCCAAAGCTCTAAGAAGCCATGGTCTTCTCTTTCGCCTCCTTTCCTTCTAGACCTTGGCCTCTGAAACTTAGCTCCTTGTATAAAACAAAAGCAAAAACAAAGCTCTTGGCAATGGGTGAGGCCTCAGAAACCTCCAGGACACTCGGACTTAGGATATAGAACCTCAGAATCCAGTCTGAAGTCCTTGAAGACATGATAACAACTTGTGAAAATGTGTTATCAGGTTTCTCTATTGCTTCCTTCCTTGATATGGGTCTCTGGCTCATTAAGATTTAAATCTTAACTTTAAAAGGCCAGTAGCTCCCCTCCACTGTTTTGCTCAGACAGATCTGCAAAGTTTTAAGATGATGGTCTAACAATATTTTTCTCAACAAGCCAAATTATTTTAGAGAGTTAAGTTCCTCTTTCTTTTCTCCCTTTCTCATATATAGATATATATAATATATACTGTATAATATAATATATATTATGTAACATAAGTGTATTACGTTATACAGTATATACTATAGTATATATATATATATAGAGAGAGAGTTTATTTATTTAATTTTATTTTGTGCTCTTAACCAACAAACGAATATCATTTGTTCCCAGGGCTCTTTCTCTAGGGAAAACAACAAGAAAAGGAAAGGGAGGAAGAGGAGTCCACTTACCGTCCTCTGAACTACCAACACCATAATAGTGGCCACCGTGAAGACAAGGCACAGAGCCAGAGTGGCTGTGGTCAAATAGAAATAGCTGCGGCTCGTGGTCCCCAGGTGGCTGGCCACGGAGCCCGCCGGCACATGCATGGCTGTGTCTCCAGGAGGGGCCATTCCGTTGAGTGCTTGCTGCAGCCCTGGGTCCATTCTTTATATAGTCTTCCCCACATCACACCTTATCTCTCTTCATCTGATTCAGTTCTGGGCCCGTCTCTGTTCCAAGAAGGATTCTCCCCTGAATCCTGAATCATGTGACTTGGAAAAAAACCTTCACCTGCTGCCTGGCGGAGAAACTCTTCTCTGGGGGCGTGAGGCGAGAGGCGGCAGCAAGGGTGGGGGAGAGGTTCATTTTTCATTGCCAGGGATTAAGTTGTGTGCAGAGAAACTAGCTACAGAGAAGGTGGCTGATGTCAGAGGGCGCGTAGGAAAATGACGGTTCCCCGACTCTGTGTGTGTGTGTGTGTGTGTGTGTGTGTGTGTGTGCATGCGTGCGCACACACAAAGCAACTTCTGTTTCGTTTAGACTCTGCCACAAAACGCCTTCCTGTTCAAGAAGCTGCACCTTCTTTCAGCGAGGCCTGTGGCTCAGAAGACCTCCCCAGATAATGAGTCCTTGCTGGGTCTCAGGGAGGCCGGATCCCTCGGACTGCAGTGGAATAACTCCAAAGGGTTCGGTTTGATAGGCTACTGCTGAAAAAGGGACATGCTGCAGGTTCCCTGGGGGAAAAAGGGCACACAAATGGAGATATTTCTCCAAAGGGGGACTGGCTCATGGCAGTATGAAATTTGGGGTTCAAAGATACTGTCAGAAAGCAGGAATCTGGAAATATCAATCTTTTGAACAAACACTCCTGCAGAAGTTTTGGGATCTGTTAAACTGGCAGAAGAACCTGGACCTGCCATAAAACTCATGAAGAGGGGAAGGAATTGGCAGTGAGATGGTGTGGTGTGGAATATGGGGGCTGTGTGTGTTCTGCGTGGTGTACTATGTAGTGTGTGTGTATTTGTGGTATGGGGGTATGTGTAGGTGTTGTGTGTTCTGTATGGTATATGTATGCAGTGTGTGTGTGGTGTGCATTTGTGATCTGCAATGCATGCCGAGTGTGGTGCGTATGTATGTGTTGTGTGTGGTGTGTATGTATGTGTTGTGTGTGGTGTGTTGTGTCTTGTGTATGTATGTGTTGTGTGTGTATATGACTACTATAATTGAACCTCTACTGTCTCAGGCACAGCGCTAGGAGTTACATGTGGCTTCACTCCACTTCCACCTCCACCCTCCAAGGCAGGCAATGTTTATTTTTTACAGATGGGAAAACTGAGGCTCAGGGAGGATGAAAACTATCTCAACCTAAGTCGCAAGTGTCGATCACTGAAAGAACTTGGGTGCACTTTGCAGCCTGCCTGGCTGAAAGCTCGTGCTAAGTCATTCAATCTTCACTGCACCTGAAAGCTAAAACCTGAAGTGTGGTCTCAGCCCTTTCCCTTCTTAGCCTTGGGCCATCATACAAGTCTTTATGGCTTTCTCTGTTCCCAGTCTGCATTACAGTCATCAGGAAGACCAAGCGAGATGATGTCAGAGTACTCCATGAATAAAAATAGATTTGGGGATGGTGTTGGACAATTCCTGTTAAACATCCCAAGCTGTCTACTGGGCCAAGTCTGGAATTTAGATACAATAGACAGATTACGTGGGGGACAGAGTTAGATCACATCTGTGGTTACTAATGATCTCCATTTCAAAATACCATTTAAAATGTTAATCACTGCATAGCTGCTGCCTCCAGATGTGGGCCTTTGAAAGCTCCATTTGGTATCACCGTGGAAGAAGCTCATTCTGCATAGCACCTCCTTTCCTTTCTGCTCACTTTTTGTCTGCAGCGCATCACTTTGAGCCAGCAGAGATCCCAGATGCCCCTAAGGAAATGTCCTGTGTCTAAAGCCAAGCTTGGATTATTACCACTGCTGTTCTTGCATAGAACCAAAACTTCTGAGCATCTCCCAAATTAGATCAGGCTTTAGGAGTTGGTCTGGATATTTCCTCCCAGTGAGTCTGTAAAAGCATAGATCCTGGAGACGAAAGAGACATCAAGAGATAAATTGTTTTCTTGGGCTAAATAGAGTGGGGGGCGATATACCCATTTTACAGTCAAGGAAACCGAGGCCCCCATGATCCCAATTGAGTTTGGTTTTGAAAACAGTGTGTTCACATTCGTTTGGTCCGGTAATTAAGGTGGGAATGAGGCAAGCCAGTGTTTTCTGGGGCATGTGCCTGGCTGATTTGGGGAGAAGGCTGTGTCCTCTGGTGGGCACGGACAGTGAGTGGGTAGCAAGGGCTCTGTGGTCTGCCCAGAGTTGCTGAGAACCAGCTGCTCCCTTGGCCCTCTTGTTCAGCCTCTTTGATCAAAGTGGAAAACTTCTGATTGTTGAATGGAAGCTGTGGGTGTTGAAAAATAAAAAGGCTTTGCTTGAAGTTTGGGTCTTCCTGAAGGCCTGTGGGGCTGAGAAGGGCAGTGGAAAAAAATGTTTGTCTTACAGTTACCCGTTTTGCATACAATACAATGTCCTGGGAGGGAAGGCTGACAAGGGGGAAAAATCACCCTTTGTTTTTACTCAACTTTCTGAGCAGTTGAGATTTTCAGATCAGTTCCTAGTACAGTAGTTTGTGGGCTCAATTCATTCTTTTGCTGTGACACTCCTCTACTCACAAACCTTCAGTGGCTCCCTATTTCCCACCCCCATTGCTCTAAGCCCCTCTCTGCTTTCCAGCTGTTCTAGAATCTAGCCTGGCCAACATAGAAATCCATGACCTGTGCTAACTGGCTTCTTTCTGTCTTCTACTCAAGCTGTACGATGTGCAGATGGAAGGAGCCTTTATAGAATTTCTTGTTGAGTAAGTTATAAATCCTTTCTGGAAGCAAAGCTGTATAAGGAGTAAAAAAACATAAGAAAACAGGGCTGCTTTGGCTGAAGCACAGGTGGGACAAAGAGAAGGGCTAAGCTTCACCTGCTCATTTGCCCTTTTCTGGCATGGGGTCTCTCCAAGGTGAATAAAATTTAGAAACTTCAGAAAATTTGGCTTGAATCCTTCATTCCACAAAAGGAGGAAACTGGGACACAGAAATGGGAACAACTAAAGGAAGTACATACCATCAGGGAGAGAGACAGGTGTAAGAGTCCCTTCTGCTCATTCTCTCTCCTTTTTTTTTTTTTTTTTTGACTGAGTCTCGCCCTGTCACCCAGGCTGGAGTGTAATGGCGCAATCTCGGCTCACTGCAACCTCTGCCTCCTAGGCTCAAGTGATTCTCCTGCCTCAGCCTCCTGAGTTGCTGGGATTATAGGCACACACCCCCAGGCCTGGCTAATTTTTTTTTTTTTTTAATCTTTTGTAGAGATAGGGTTTCACCATGTTGGCCAGGCTGGTCTTGAACTCCTGACCTCGTAATCCACCTGTCTCGGTCTCCCAAAGTGCTGGGATTACAGGCATGAGCTACCGCACCCAACTCCCTCTGCTTGCCCGGCCCTCTCTGCTCATTCTCATGTCGGCTCTGCTAATATTCCAGGTGCATCCAGGCTTCCTCTCGTGTTTTACTTGGCTTTCCACTGCTCCTGTTCTTCCTCTCCCTTCCAGCCTTTGCCAACCCGCCTCATCATCTCCAGGAATGCTTGCCCAGATCTCTCAAGTCCACCAACACCCTCTCTGGAATGCCTCTATTTTCATGCCACATAACCTAATTGTCTAATTATCTACTTCTCTTGATGTGGAACCCAAGTGTGTAAACACATGTAAATGTTGCCTTGCTCATAAGATGAGAGTCCCTGAGGGCGGTCTGCACTTTCCTAGTCTTCTAAGTCCTTGCATCCCACCTTGCGTTTCTTGCTGCTGGTCATATATGTAGGGTTGACCTTCAATCTATGCTTCATGTTTATGGAAAGAGAAAGTTCTAGAAGAGTGGCTTATGTAAAGGAATTGTGTGGTGGCATTCTTGCCTCTCTCTTCTCAACTGTACTCCGTGTCTCTATCTTTCTCCAGAGAATGGCCTCATGAGAGTGACCACCCCAGCCTCCTTTCAGCCTGGAATTGGCTGCTGAGATGTGGCTGCAGTGCCTGAGACTCAGTGGGCAAATAGAACTAACCTCTCATCCCTTCAAGAAGGAAAGCCATTTTGAAAAATAAAGGGAAGCCAGCAGTAGCCATTCCTCCAACATTGCTTTCCTATATAAGGGACTGGGAGATCTCTGTTGTAGAGACTAGAGGCCTTCAGGTGTAAGCCCACACCAGCAGTGGCAGCAGTAGCACCTGGGAACTTGGTGCCACTTTATGACCCTCTAGACCTACTCTAATTCAGAAACTCAGGCTGGGGTCTGGTAGTCTGTTTTAACAAAGCACCCCAGGGAATGCAGATGCCTGAGACCATTTGAAAAACACTGATTTAGGGAAACAATCTCCAAGAGATCATCTGGTCCAAAATTTAGCCTTTGGACAGGTAAACTACCACCTCTATTGCGTAGGTAGGGAAACTGAGGCATAATAAAGTTATTGTCTGGGGCCATGTAGCTGAGTCAAGTTGGTTTACATGCTAGTTTTTTTGCTCCCTTGATTGAGCCCTCTTTCTAACCTTGACTACAGCTGCAGGCTCTAGAAATACCTTCAGAACCTTTCTGGAATGCAGATATATTTGGAATAGAATGGAGACATTTTACTCCATTTAAAATCATTAGGTTGGTGCAAAAGTGATTGCGGTTTTTGCCATTAAAAGTAACTTAATAATTTTATTCATTTAAGGTTATCTTTTGATGATCACTGTACATGGTAGAAATATATTTTTTTTAACTATGGGTATATGTGAGACAAGGACAGACTCACCCAGGGTATATTCAAGCAATAACACATGTAACTAAGTGGCCTTTTGAGGAGGGAGGGTCCTGTCCCTTTAACTTTAGAGCTCTTTGTCTTGCTGGGGCTAACTTGAAGAGATTGGACGTTGGAGTTGAGCCACAGTGACACTTCACTGAGAGGGCCCAGTGAGGACAGGGGCAGTGGGAGGAAGATTTGGAACAGGGCTAGCAAACTGAACCATAGGCCAAATCTGGCAGGCACCTATTTTTGTAATTGAAGTTGTATTGAAATGTAATCATATCCATTTGTGTATACATCTATGGCTTCAATTCCACTACAACAGCAACTGAGTGGTTTCAACAGAGACCTCACAGCTGGCGAAGTCTAAAATATTTGCTATTTAGACCTTTACAGAGAAAGCTTGCTGACCCTCGGTTTAGAGTATTAAAATAGACCCAAGGCAGGGTAACCGAAAGAGATCTGGGAAAAAGAACAGAAATGCATTTCCTAATACACTTCCATGCGGAGAAAAAGGAACTCAATTCCCTATTGGTAGGAATGTAAACCAGTACAGCCACCATGAAAAATCATACAAAGAGTCCTCATAAAGCGAAAATAGAACTACCATTTGATCCAGCAATCCCACTACTGGGTCTCTACCCAAAGGAAAACAATCAGTATATCAAAGAGATACCTGCACTCATATGTTTACTGCAGCACTATTCACAATAGCAAAGATGTGGAATCAACTTAAGTGTTCATAAACAGATGAATGGATACAGAAAATGTGGTATATATGCACAATGAAATACTATTTGGCCATAACAAAGACTAAAATCATGTCATTTGCAACAACATGGATGAAACTAGAGATCATTATCTTAAGTGAAATAAGCAGGCACAAAAAGACAAATATCACATGTTCTCATTTACAAGTGGCAGCTAAAAAATTGGGTCACGTGGAGGTAGAGAGTAGAAAGATGGAGAATATAAACTGGGAAGGGTGAGTGCAGGGGGAGTGGGAAGACAAAGAGAAGTGGGTTAAAGGGTATGAATATACAGAGGATAGAAAAAATAAATTCACTGATTGATAGTAGAGTAGTATGACTATATTTAAACAAAAATGTACTTTACTCAGGAGCTGGACACCCTAAATACCGTGATTTGATCACTGTGCATTATACACGTGTAACAAAATTTCACATGTGGCCCATAAATTGGTACAAAAAAAATGACAACTCTATAAAATCTTCCCTAATGTCTAAAGTGTTAACTCATGCTTCATATGAGAAGATTCTTTTTGGAATTCACTAATTGTAGAGAAGCTATGTGTTCTGGTTGGTGGATGACAAAAATAGATTACTGAAGAAGACAGAGCTGATAGAAAGGTGGGACAGAAGCCATCTGGGAGTTAGATAGATATACTTCCAGTATTGGTGATATATATATGTGTGTATTTAAATCACATATTTATCTATTGATCTATCATCTATCTATCTATCTATCTATCTATCTATCTATCTATCTATCTATCATCTTCCTGTCAACCTTAAAAAGGTTTTGAGACAATGTAAAATAAATGCACAGGTATATACTGAAGCCATTAACACAAGGTAAAAGGTAGGAGTCAAGATATAAAAGTAGAGAGTAAAGTGAATGTATTAAGCAATCCTGTCTGATAACAGTTTTAATAGTTAAGCATAACATGTATATTTATGAGCTTCCTGGTAACCAGGGAAAAGAAGCAGATACATTGGATTTCATAACTCTCTTTGGTCATAAAAAGCAGATGAGCTTAAAAGGAGAAATGGATATATTGCTGGTTATATTAGTGCTTTGAGATATGCAACATATTCCAAAATACCAGATGAATGTAATGTATGAATTTAAAGCATGCCATTGCAATTAATTAGGATAATGGCAGATTTTACCAAGTGGAAATACTGAAACTTTTTTTTAATGTAGTTTTATGATTTTTAGTGATGCAGAACTAATGATAAACTAATACCAGGGAAGTAGGAGATTCAAGGAAATAAAAAATAAAAAAGAACATCACTTTTCTGGCTTCTGGGGGCTTCAGTATAGCTGAATGGCTAGAAAACTCTATTAGTTACATGGCCCTTAATAACTCCATTGTCATTCAAAGAAGAGAGATGAGTCTGCATTCTTTGCAAAGCTGGGGAAAGTCCTTCTATATCGATTAATAATGGATAAAGGAAGAGACATCCATTGGGTATTTGAGAGCTTAATATGTGCTAGGCGCTGCCCATGTAACAATGAGCAAGTCAAACATTATCTCTGCTTTCATGAAACTTACAGTAAGGTGGGTAAGACAAGAAGTTAAATAAGTAATTATTATATAATCTAATTTATATTAATAACAGACAATTCATGGTGTTACGTGTACACAGTAGGGAAATCGTAAGCTGATCTGTCATTCTCTAGGGGACTTCATTGAGGTTAACTCTTCTACCTCTACACTAGCTTGATGAGTAAGGCTCCAACCCAAACTCTTTCTAGTTCATTTCACTCCCTTCCTCTTCCAGTTTAAAATCTTTCAACATCTCCCCGTGCCTGCAAAATCCTGGTCATGTATCCTTGGAAGGCCTCCCTGGCCTTCCCCTTAGCTTTGTTTTCAGCCTCTGATTCCACTCCCTTGACTCCAGGCACACTTCTTTATTCCAACCCCAGTGCCTGACTCCATTTTTGTGCAGGCGGCATCCTCATTGTGACATCGAATACCCTTTCATACATCTTTCATTAAAAAAAAAAAAAAGTTACTGCTCATATATTGCCTCGTTTCTGTGCTTCCTCCCTCGACTTCCAGTAAGAAAGAAATCCTTCTTTCCTCTGTAGGGTTTCATATCATGCTTCTACCTGCAATCAATAATGATGAGAGTACTAATTATTATTTTACCGTCACAACAACGGCCTACCTTTAGTGAGCTCATATTACGATTTTATGTGCTAAGCACATGATGCTCATAATTTCACTTAGTTTTACAATAACCCCACTAATGCTATTATTCGCATTTGGCAGATAAAGAAACTGAGACATGGAGTGGCAAAATGGCTTTTCCAAGTTTTTACTGCTACTAATTGACGGAGAAAGTAACAAAACAAAAAAAAAAACTTTACATATACCAACTCAGTCCCCTAAGTAGCTAGGATTGCAGGCATGTGCCACTATGCCTGGCTAATTAAAAATAAATTTTTGTAGAGTGGAGGTCTCGCTATATTGCCCAGTCTGGTCTTGAACACCTAGGCTAAAGCAATCCTCCTGCCTTGGCCTCCCAAAGTGCTAGTATTTCAGATGTAAGCCACCACACTTGGCCAGGGGTGAGCCTTTCTTATGTTGACTTGAAGTGTGAGACTCCAAGCTAGCCAAATAAATCATTGGGCTACATCTCCAGACAAGAACAACTCTCCCTTCTTTCTTCTCAAACCATTGTTGCACAGGTCTGCCTGATTCCAGAGAAAGTTGCTGTAACCACTATGTAATTATATTACCTGTATTCTAGGTAGCTATGTAGGGCTCTCCCCAAATGCAGTGTAAGCACCTTGAGAATACAGCATGTGGTTTATACATGTTCATGACTAGCAGGCTCCTAATAAATGTTTAAACTGTACATTTACCTAGTAATTTTAAATACAAAATATCAGGAAAAACACGATTTGTTTTAAGGCTTTTTTTTTTTTTTTTTTTTTTTCGTTTTACAGAGATCCAAAAACATAGGACCATCCCAGAAAAGAGATCTCAGCTCAGGCCTGGCTTTTTCTCTGGTTCCCTCTTGCTGACTTCCATCCTCCAAATATCTGTCTCTCCCCACTCTGCCTTTTGCCTCTAAGTGCATGTACTCACACATGTTTTCGAACCAGAAGTACACAGAAAATGTTGCACATAGATGTCTCAGGGGACTGGTGCCTTCTTGGAATGGTTCCTGGAACATAATTGGTGTGCAAAAAGTTTGGATGAACAAACGCTATTTCAAGAAAGAAAGAAAGAGAGAGAGAGAGGTCTGAATCTGAGTACATTTTAGAAGTTCAAAATCTGAAGTTTTTTGAAAAGAAGAATGGCTAATTTCTGAGTACTCAAACTTTTCACATGTACAATCAATCAGGCATCTGTCCTCTGGTTATGCTAGATTTATGGGCTTTGTTGGGGATGGAGGCAGGTACTGAAAGATCTAAAGCTTTGTTTCCTGATGTTAGCAAAATCAGGAAGTGACCTTTTCTCTTTAAAGTGGGCTAACTTTTTCTTTTTTTTTCAATTTCTATGAAATAGGAAGCTTGGTGGTGTTGGTTTTGAAGTAAAAATCAATGTATCTCTGCATGGATAGGGCAATTGAGTAAGCTATATCAGATTGGACAGGTACATTAGCTGTGCAGCGGTGCAGCGGTGCATATATTCAGTTGTGAAAAGACAAGCAAAAGAGAAACAGGTGAACCACAGCATAGAGCACCAATTCATTTTACAGTGATTTTTTTTCTTTTTATACTTTTAATTACTTTGCCTTCTTAACATTGAACTTTCAGCTGTGCAAAGAAAGGGAGGATTGGAAGACAGTAGTTGCCCAAGTGTGGGTGTTTGCTTGATGCCTATGGGCAGAGGGGCCAGAGAGGGGATAGTCAATGTGGGGGATGCAAAAGGTGTTGAAAATGGAAAGACTGAGTGGAGCAAATTTCTCTGGGAAATTTGTCCTCAGTGAAGCTATAGAAGACTGAATATTTGAAGAATAGTTCAAAGAGGTGTCTAGGAAATGCAGATCTGGCTTCAACTCCCCTTCCACTTTCTTCTACTCCAAAACAAACATTTATGAAGCCCTGCAATAAGGTAGGTGCTTGCAGCCTTTAGGGGGGCCACTCAGTCACCCCAAGTCTCAGTTGTTTCCACTGGTAGCGTGATAATAATCATTTTCACTTTTAGAGTGTTTAAAGGATGGATATTGTGTGTTTAAAACACCTGAATCTCCTTGTATAATACATAGCGGGCACTTAATTTACATTTGTTGAAAGGATCTGAGCCTTTGCTTTCATTTTTCTTTTCTTTTTTTTTTTTCTGAGGTAGGGTCTTGCTCTGTTGCCCAGACTGGAGTACAGTGGCATGATCACTGCATGCTGCTCACTGCAGCCTTGACCTCCGGGGCTCAAGCCATCCTCCCACCTCAGTTTATCAATCAGATGGCATTTTCCTCATTAACAATGCCATTCCACCTTTATCGGGGAATAGCTTCCAGGGAATAGTGCTATAAGGTTACTCCATAGTCATTTTCCTAAAGAGAAAGCAAAGGCATTTTATTAAAACTTGACGTATACCTATGTCTTTATAGCAAGAAAATAAAATATAATAATAGTAACAAAACAAAACAAAAACTTTACATATACCAGCTCAGTGCCCTAAGTAGCTAGGATTGCAGGCATGTGCCACTATGCCTGGCTAATTAAAAATAAATTTTTGTAGAGTGGAAGTCTTGCTATATTGCCCAGTCTGGTCTTGAACACCTAGGCTAAAGCAATCCTCCTGCCTTGGCCTCCCAAAGTGCTAGTATTTCAGATGTAAGCCACCACACTTGGCCAGGGGTGAGCCTTTCTTATGTTGACTTGAAGTGTGAGACTCCAAGCTAGCCAAATAAATCATTGGGCTACATCTCCAGACAAGAACAACTCTCCCTTCTTTCTTTTCAAATCACCCAAGACAATCTTTTCACTTTTCTCCCATCTTCCACACTCCCAGTTATCCATTTGTAAGCTGTTGATTTCTTTGGGGGCATTGTCCCCATAAACTTTTTGTAAAGCATCATTGATTTCACCATTCTTCCACTCAAGCTTCACCAAAAATTTGATGTTTGTTCTTGCTTCCATTCTAGCAGAATTCACTTCATTCTGATATGGGAGCTTTTCAAACTATATTTCCTTTTTAGTGCCTCAAACTAAATCTGTTTCAGACATGTTATAACAAGTTAGTATGAGTTTATTTTGGTGCAAAACATTTTTGAACTTCATGGAGTTTGTTCACAATATGCATTTTTCATAAAGTTTTTTGAAGACCTCTTGTATTTATCTCTTTTGTTTTCACATTTTATGTATTTTCATTTCAAATAAAAAATGTATGATTGTATTATTTTTATAATACAATGCATTATATTATATTATGTGTTATTTTTTATAAAGAAGGTACTGGAAACAACTCATAATCCTTACCCATAGAGAAGACTATAAGTAATATCTTGGGACCATATGGAATATATGTTATATGGTTGTTTTCATTTTTAATACATGTGGTTTCCTATTTCTCATAGGAAAATCTAGTATTTCCTTATCTAAACACCAGGCATGACTTCTCACTACCTCTTTCCAGGGAATGTGAAATATATAAAAATAAAATTAAATTTCTCCCTCTGAAGCCAGCCCACAGAGTAGTTGACCCAGCCCTGTGTGCCCTTTTCTTTGTTCTCCAAAAAGTTGCTTTCCGGGGTAGCCCATTCTGTTCTTCACTTCAAAAGATGTTAGTATAGCTGATGAACAGCTGGACAGAATGGGAACTGGGAGAGAATAAAGTATCTGTCTAAGGGCCTCACTGTGCCAATTTGGCAACACTATAGAAGACAATTCCTCTGCTCTCAGAGAGCTGGAACCCATGCATGGCTGGAAAAGCAGGAAGGACTCTCTTGGCCTTGAGCTTCTCCCATGAAGTCCTGCCTTTAATTTCCCTGTAGATGTTTATTGGAGGGTCCAGGCTGAGCGAAACTGGCCCAGCTCTCCTGGACTTCATGGGACCAGGGGAGCCTTGTGTTCCAGTCTACATGGATTTTCTCTTATTGTCTTTTTCTCTTGCTTTCATGTGATGGAGCTTGGTAAACATTTCTGAGGGAAGGTAATAAAGCGTAACTGTTAATACACTTAAAACATTGAGGGAAATTGTTGTCTAGGCTGTGTTGGGACTGGAGGCTATTTGATTAGCCATAGTCCTGGTTCATTCATACCGCTGCTGCCTCTCAAACTTTAACTGTGCGTAAGAGTCATGGTGAGACCTTGTTAAACTGTAGATTCTAATTTAGTAGGTCTGTAGGGGAGGAGGTTGACTGCATTTCTCACAAGTCCTGGGAAAATGCTGATACTCCTTCTCCAAGATGCATACTTTGAATAGCAAGGAAAAGTAATCAAAGTCACATGACCACAGTGGTCAATTTCACTTAGAAGAGTGTTCCAGAGGAAACACAGCAGGCCAAGAGGGCAGCATCAAGCATATCATCTTTTTGGTGTGAGTCTTCACGGCAGTCCAAGGGCCAGGCTCCTCCTCCCACCAAAAACACAGGTGTTGTTGTTGTTGTAGAGACTACAAGATTAAGTATGGGAACCATCCTAGCTTAAAAACTCAAAGCTCCATAGGAACCAATATCTGTTATAACAGCATCCAGGTCTTGCACTGTGGGAAGCTCAAATCTATGCCTTCCCTCCAGGTATTCATATTCATTCACAATTTGCCCAGTGTAGAATCAGTTTATCAATCAGATGTCATTTTCCTCATTAACAATGCCATTCCACCTTTATCAGGGAATAGCTTCCAGGGAATAGTGCTATAAAGTTACCCCATAGTCATTTTCCTACAGAGAAAGCAAAGGCATTTTATTAAAACTTGACATATACCTCTGTCTTTATAGCAAGAAAATAAAATATAATAATAATAACAAAACAAAACAAAAACTTTACATATACCAATTTGTTTTAAGTTCATGAGCATACAAGGCCACCAGGAAGTCTACAATAACCTGTCTGCCTTGCAATTAGAGTGAGGCCATGTGGCCAGTTTGAGGCCATGGAATATGATTGTGAGTTAGGTATTTCTCTGAGCAATTTCTCAGCTAGCTAGATGGCTGCAGGCAGATGATCCAGTAAACTTTACTTAGTAAAGGACTCCAGGGAAGACTTTTGGGGATGATGAAGCCTCAAGGTGGAGGGAGAACAATAGAATGGGCAGAGAGGTGTCTGGTAAGAATTGTGTATGATATAATTACCTTAACCCCATAATTTATTGTTTAAACCAGAATGCCTAAGAGGCAAATGGGGGGCTCTTTTATTAATAACCATAATGAATTACACTGAGACAACAGGCATAAATGGAGATTTTCCTAGCCAAACCATGACATATAAGGTCATTCTAGCTATAAACCCTGTTGTTATCATCCAAGAAATTCGTCAGTGAAAAACAATGTGATTTATCACTGCGTTTAGGACTGTGTGTATGTGTGGGAGGGAGGGATATAATGAAGCATTGAATCTGGCTTCCAGGTAGATATGGGGCAAAATCAGAGACCGTTCATGGTGATCTAGTCACATTTGAGTAGCATGAATGAGAAAATTCAGGGCTACAGAGGAGATATGTTCCAATGTCACATCACAAGCTGATGGTTGAACCAGGCCTCAAACCCTTGATCTCTTTCTTTCTTTTTCCACTGTTCCACTCTGCCTCTTTGCATTAGTCAGGAAAATACCAGGATATGCAGCAGTGACAAATAAGCCCTGAAATATCAGGGACTTAATAAAATAAAAATGTATTTCTCACTTGTTTGAAGTATAATAGGTGACAAGTAGCCCTGTTAACCTACAAGGTGGTAATGGAGGGGAAGACTGTGGAATATTGCACACGGGATATTTTTTGGGTCAGGCATGGGAATGACATATATATATATATATATATATATATATATATATATTTATATCTGTATATATAAAATCTTTCTCTCTCTAGCACTGCTGTCTGCATTCGATTAACCAGGACTCAGTCATGTGACCTGCATCCAAGTACAAGTAAGGGAAATGTGCTCCTTCTGTGTGTCCAGGAAGAGGAAATAATGTGGTGGACATAAAGCGTTTTCTTTGCACACTTTTTCAGAACTATGCTTTAACAATTGTGTAAGAAACTATATAAGTAAGATTGAAGTATCCATGAGTGCAGCAAATTGTCCCCCACCCCCACTCCCATCCATTGCAGGAGACTGCATTAGTCTTCTTGGGCTGCTATAATAAAATACCTTAGACTGGGTGGCTTAAACAACAGACATTTATTTCTCACAGTTTTGGGGGATGGGAAGTCAGAGATCAGAGTGCCAGCAGGATCAGGTTCTGATGAGGGCCCCCTTCATGGCTTGCAGATGGCTGCCTTCTTGCTGCATCCTACATGGTGGAAAGAGAGGGAGCAAGCTCTCTGGTCTCTTCTTATAAGGGAACTAATGCCATCACAAGATCCTTCCCCTTATAACCTCATGTAAATCTTATTACTCCTAAAGGCCCTACCTCCAAATATCATCACGTTGGAGGTTAGGGCTTCAACATATAAATTTTGGGGGGACACAAGCATTCAGTCCACAACAGATAGCTTCTTTCATTTCCTTCCTATGACCAGGATACTCTGCAATTGGAACTATGCACATTTGGGTTGTGGCCCACCTGTGAATCTGGGAGCTGGGATCTCTGGTCATGTGTCTTCTTGATGCATCAGCTTCTTGAAATGCCTACCTTTAGAGCTCTGGAAATAAGGAGGATGAAGGAAATTTATGAAAAGTGATTACTATGGCACAAAGGGAGAGACGTTGTCTGTTCATTCATTTAACACATTTTTTGAGCACTAAATGCAAGACATTATTCTAGAACTAGAGACACAAGGGTGAACAATAACAAACATGCTTGCTGCATGTTTGAGAAAAACATCCTCAAGGATTTTTTTCTCTTAGTTGGCAACATATACATTATTTTTGTGTTTATTTGAATAATATCTAATTATGGGTTATAATTAGTGCTATGAAGAAAAGGTACTAGTCATATGAATGGGCACGATCGGGGCATCCAATCCAATCTGGGGTATGTAAAAACTTCCTGGAGCTAGTAATATTAGATTAGAGATCTGAAAGATAATTTGGAAGTAGAGTAGTAATTGATGATGTGGTCAATGATGATAATGATGATGGTATTTATTGAGACCTTACTATGTGTCAGGCTCTGTTTTATGTGCCTTGCATGTATTATCTTGATTATTTCATACAGCAGGGGTGTCCAATCTTTTGGCTTCCCTGGGCCACACTGGAAGAAGAATTGTCTTGGGCCACACATAAAATATGCTAACACTAGCGATTGCTGATGAGCTAAAAAAATTGCAAAATACCTCGTAATGTTTTAAGAAAGTTTACAAATTTGTGTTGGGCTGCATTCAAAGCCATCCTGGTCTGCGGGCCATGAGTTGGACAAGTTTGCCTTACAGTCATTCTACAATCTAGTTATTAATATTACCCCCTTTCTGTTTTTTTTTTGTTGTTGTTGTTTAAAGACAAAACTAGCTGGAGAAAAGAGAGTTGCATTTCCTACCAAAAAGGAACAAGTACAAAGACCCTGTGGTTGGAGAGAACATGGCATATGACACATTTGAGGAACTGAAGGAAAGTATTTGGAATTATGCTGTGTACGATGCTAAAGGAAAAAGACTTCCTCCTTTCCTATCAAAGTGACAATGTGTTGGGGAGGGAGGAGAGAAGGAAATGTGGAAGTTTGTGTTTCGGTGTTAAATGTAATGGTCTATAAATCATACTTCCATGTAATATGAACTTATGGAAATTTTGATTTAAAGAGGTTGTGTCTGGATTCCTTGCAATGGTACTGCAAGATCTCAGAGAAATGTAGGCTTTTGGAAGATGTGTAAAACCCCAATTCCAAGAGAAGGGGACTCAGATTTTGCTAGTATTTTCCATCTTTTGAAGCTAAAAAGTTGGGTATGGGAGCTACTGAGGTTTTTTAAAGAACAGAGTTTAAGGAGAATACTCCCACTCAACCTCATTTAAATCTGCAATGTGTATTGGGGAAGATAACAATTTTGTATAATACAGTGATAGCTTATCTAGTCTGGCTCAGCGTGTTTCACAGGAGGTTAATGGGAAAGACTTTCTCATCTCAGAAAATGATCAGCTCTCTTTGAAGTTAGAATTTGAGTCTCTATGCTAGGCAGCATTTTGTTTTCATTTCATTGATTTAGATGTGAAATGTTCTGGCATTTCTTCATTCTGCAGAGGAGGTTTGTTTCTTTGAAGCTGAGATGTATGTGTGCATAATTATATGTGTCACACACATATTGACACATATCTACATATCTGATGGATCCATGTGTTCACTCATTTATTAGCAAGTATTTATTCAACATCTGTTATATGCTACATTCTGTGAATGCTTCAGTGAGCTCACTAAATAAGGTTCCTGTTTCATGGCCATGGAGTTCACAATCTGAAGGTGCTTATAGACATAAGCAAAAAGATAAATGTAGAATTAAAAATGTTATTGACTACTAAGAAGAAAAACAATAGGTTGGTATGTATGAGGCAGAATAATCAGAGTGTCTACCTAAGAATGAGTGGTGTGTTTGGTAGCTTCTGTTTGTCCCAGCAGCCCCTTTTCCCACCCTTCCTCACCCTTCCTGGGAGCCTTTCTGCATCGACTGCTTTAAAGGGTTCCTCTGCGTCCAGTGGGGATTGGCCGTTGAGATGGTGGGTGAAGAATGAGCCTGGGTTATTTACTTTCCTGGCTCTATCCATGCCATATCTCTATTTGATTGAAACTCTCCACCGAAGGCCATCAATTCTCAATTCTTTAAGGTGGCCCTTACACTTACACTCTCCAGGTTCTGGTACATTCCCTTCCCTCCTGCTTCCGGCCTCCCCAGCTGATGGTAGCCATAGGGTACCACACTATCTCTTGTTGGTGTCCCTAAACCCTGTCCATAACTTTGTATATGGCTTCTTTGTGAACATTTTACCCCATTTGGAATATGACACCTGTTTCCTGCCGAGGCCCCGACTGATGTATATCCAAAAGGGTATTTTTGAGGATGTGGCTTTTAAGTTGAAGCCTGAAATGTCAGAAATTGTGGACCAGACGATTAATGGGAGGAAGTGGGTTTTAGAAGAAAGGAAGAATATGTATGAAGGCCCCCAGGACGGAAATAACTTTGTATGTTCAAGGAACATACAGAGGAGGGACCTATATATAGGGACAAAGGGCAGGTGGTGCTGGATGAGGCTGGACAAGTGAATAAGCACAGCCACACCCAGCTTTGTAGATGCTGTTAGGGAGTATAAGCAGGATAATCAATGACACTGTGTTTAGCCGAGCTGAAAAGAATAGGGAAGACTTTCTGGAGGTGGTGGACTTTGAGTTGGACTTTAATGGACAGATAGAACTGTATTAGGCTGTGGTATTCAAAATAGCTGTTCTGAGATAAAAAAACTTGTGCTTGAATGTAAATCAATACATCACTTCTTCATCAAGGCAGCCTTGCAGTCGGCCACCTGGCATTCATAGGTAGGAGGTAGAGAAGAAGAGAGAGAAAGAGAAATTTGGTAAAGCAGGTGCAGTCAAACCAGATCACAGAAGGGTACAAATAGTAGGATAAGGAGTTGGGACTTTATGCTGTGGGCAATTGTGGGACATTGAATTTTCTTTTTAGAAGAATGGCAAGATTAGAGCTATAGTTAGAAAGATAATCTAGCATGATGTCACGGCTGGGTAGATCCAAGGGAGGAAAGTGTGGGGCAGTGATCAGAAACACTGTGGAAGTTCAGTTCTCTCTTTTGTGGTTTCATTAATCTAACAAGATTTGTTTTATCTTTGAAATGGTGGCTGTGGCCTAAAATGTGCTGTTATTTATTGTCATCTTCCCATGCTAATTTTTGGTGATGATGCTGACTTTTGATGAACAAAGCCAGGAGTCTTCAATAAAATAAAACAGAAGTCTTGAGAACAAAAGTCAATTGTGGTCTGCTAATTTTTAGCATATTTATTTATTTATTTTTGGAAGTGAGGAGAGTGTCTATTCTGTAAATGTTGACTTGGGCAAAATATGAAATTTTACACAGACCTATCACTTTCAGAATAATGTCAAAAGGATCATGCAGAGAAATTTGGTGAATTATCAGCAGGTTAGTTGTAGATAAAAGACAGCAGGCTGGGCGCGGTGGCTCATGCCTGCAATCCCAGCACTTTGGGAGGCCGAGGCAGGCGGATCACGAGGTCAGGAGATTAAGATCATCCCAGCCGGCCGGGCGCGGTGGCTCACGCCTGTAATCCCAGCACTTTGGGAGGCCGAGGCGGGCGGATCACGAGGTCAGGAGATCGAGACCATCCTGGCTAATACGGTGAAACCCCGTCTCTACTAAAAATACAAAAAATTAGCCGGGCGTGGTAGCGGGCGCCTGTAGTCCCAGCTACTCGGGAGGCTGAGGCAGGAGAATGGCGTGAACCCGGGAGGCGGAGCTTGCAGTGAGCCGAGATCGCGCCACTGCACTCCAGCCTGGGCGACAGAGCGAGACTCCGTCTCAAAAAAAAAAAAAAAAAAAAAAAAAAAAGATCATCCCAGCCAACATGTTGAAACCCCATCTCTCTAAAAAATCCAAAAAAAATCAGCCGGGCATGGTGCCGCACGCCTGTAGTCCCAGCTACTCGGGAGGCTGAGGCAGGAGAATTGCTTGAACCTGGGAGGCGGAGGCTACAGTGAGCTGAGATTGCACCACTGCACTCCAGCCTCCTGGGCTACAGAGTGAGACTCCATCTCAAAAAAACAAAAAACAAAAAAACTACAACAAAAAGAAACACCACAGCAATTACTTTTACTATAAAGGCTGCAAATAAGATTTATAGAAGAGAAAGGGGTGAGGTGGAGAAGAAGAGAACAACTGCAGGCAGTCTAGGGAAAAAGTGAATCTCGTGTGCACATTTTCTGGGTAAACTGCTTAGCTGGTATCAAGTAAATATTTCAGGGTGGACAGTATTTCTTTGAGAAGACAGGCTAGAGATGTCAAGGGGAACCATTCCCATTGTTTATGGATTCTCTGGAAAGCCTGGAGAGTCTGGCTGAGGCACACATGTGATGGGCTTCTTCTCTGTCTTCCTGTGTCCTTGCCACAGCACCTTCACGACTTTCTTCATCAGAACTTCTCAGCTATCAAACTGATGTTATCAAAGTGGTGGGAGTAACACAGTCCTGAGCATAGTGTAGATGCTCAGTAATGCTCTTTAAAACACATGCACTTATGGGCACACACAAATTGGAATGGTGACAAATGCCTAGTCACACGTCAAAGAAGCCTGTAGAGCAAGCATGTCCAACCTACAGCCTGCAGGCTGCATATGGCCCAGGACGGCTTTGAATGTGGCCCAACACCAATTTGTAAACTTTCTTAAAATATTATGAGATTTTGTTGTGATTTCCTTTTTAAGCTCATCAGCTATCATAAGTTAGTGTATTTTATGTGTCGCCCAAGACAATTCTTCTTCTTCCAGGGAAGCCAAAAGATTGGACACCTCTGCTGTAGACGGTTCTGTTTGGTGACTGCCTTTAGTTAAGGGAATAGAGTTATCATCAGACCTGATGCTCCAGGCTGTTTCCCTCCCAGCTTTGTGTGTGATTCCTCTAGAATATACATCCATGCTTCACTCACATCTGCCGTTAATAACCTGTCGATGGGATCTGTACTTTATGTGTTCTGTGATGTGAACATTTTGGACCTTTTTCATAGAATACTCTCCTATCTTAAGCCTGCATACATAATTACTATAATTTCTTTCCCTTTCTTTCTCTTTTTCTTTCTTTCTTTCTTTCTCTTTCTTTCTTTCTTCTTTTTTTTTTTGAGACAGAGTCTTGCTCTATTGCCCAGACTGGAGTGCAGTGGCGTGATCTCAGCTTACTGCAACCTCCACCTCCCGGGTTCAAGTGATTCTCCTGCCTCAGCCTCCTGAGTAGCTGGGATTACAGCCACCGTTCACCATGCCTGGCTAATTTTTGTATTTTTAGTAGAGATGGGGTTTCACCGTGTTGGCCAGGCTGGTCTCGAACTCCTGATCGCAGGTGATCTGCCCGCCTTGGCGTCCCAAAGTGCTGGGATTACAGGTGTGAGCCACTATGCCTGGCCTTACTATATTTTCTATAAGGCCAGACTCCAAAATCATTCTGAAGTCACTTCTTGAAGCCATTTCTTATTCCCTCCGTTCACAACAGTCTCCCTTCTCTAAATGCTTCTTAATAAATTTACCAACGCATCTCCTATATATTTATTACTTTTGTCAATTCATTCAGTAAACATTTCTTGAAAGCCTACTCTATTATTTAATGAATGTTTACTAAGTGCCTTTATTATTATCATTTTTTTGAGACAGAGTCTCGCTTTCTCGCACAGGCTGGAGAGCAGTGGCACAGTCTCGGCTCATTGCTGACTCTGTGCCCCTGGGTTCAAGCAATTCTCCTGCATCAGCCTTCCGAGTAGCTGGGATTACCAGCGCCCACCACCATGCCTGGCTAATTTTTGTATTTTTAGTAGAGATGGGGTTTTGCCATGTTGACCAGGCTGGTCTTGAACTCCTGACCTCAGGTGATCTGCCTGCCTTGGCCCCCTAAAGTGCTGGGATTACAGGTGTGATCCACCACACCTGGCCCTTTATTATTAAATATATTATTCCATTCATGACTTGAAGCCATTCTACAGATAGGGCTGTTATTGCCATTTTACAGATGAAGAAGCCTGCACTTGGGAAGATTATGTGGCTTTCTAGAAGCAGACAGCTAAGTGGGTTAGTAAGGTGACCAACCGTTCTGATTTGCCCAGAACAGAGGGGTTTCAGCAATTGTGAACTTTCAGAGTCTTGGGCAAGCCAGAATGGTCAGTCAACTGACCTAGATTTGAACTTTGCTCTTTGCCGACTTTGACCTTAGGCAAATTTCTTCACCTCTCTGAATCTGTTATTTCATCTGCAAATTTTGGTCCTGAGAAAATTAAACAGATCATGTGTATACAATGATTAGCACAAAGGAACATCTCAAAAAGTAGCAGCTATTATTATCCTTAAAAGGCTTTGGGCTGTTAGTTATTTGGGAAGTTTATGCCTGGGATCTGTGCTTTCAGCAAATCTAAATATGTGTGGCCTGAAGTAGAGGTGACAGCCTCAGAGGCTGTTATCACGTTCTTTTCCTTTGCAACTATATAGAAGTTAGAGAGAAAGGAGAAAGCAGACATTTAACAAGCAATTATACAATTGCTTCATTAACTGACAATATTATGAAGAAACACCGGGTTTTCTGTAAACCTATGGAGGGAGATAGGAGTGTGACTGATCTGGGTAGTCCAGGAAGGCATCTCAGAGGAGGTGATTTTTACTAGCTCTGAAGGGCAAACAGCTGGGTGACTGTGAGTATGGAGGGTTTTAGGTGCTTTCAGTCAGAGGGAATAGCATTTAGAAAAACCCTGAGGCTGGAAGGAGCCTGGCATGATTGAGGGTCTGAAAGGTGGCTCTTGTGGCTGGAATACAGATAGAGAAGGAAAGGAGAGGCTGTAGTTTCTGGCTGTGATTCTGGACCCTCTGTGGGTCCTTGAATCAACCTGACTGTGCCAATGTCAGGGGTATTGTTTCATCATCACTACTATAATCTGCGTGATCACAGCACTTGTCCATAGAGCTCTCACTATGTATCAGGCACAGTGGTAGGCACCTTCCGTGCATTATTTTATAGGAACTTCCCAACAGCCCTGGGAGAATAGCATTGTTATCTTTGTTTTACTGATAAGGATACTGAAGTTCATGGAGTTCCTTGACTTGCCCAAGTCATACAGTTAGTAAGTAGAAGAAATGAGTTGGAAGCTAATTCCATTTTATTGTACAACCCCAGTCTCTTTATACCACACTCATTGCTTCTTCCAGTCCCCCTCTTCCTCCTCAACTCCAACACTCAGCAAAGTGCAAATTGGTATTTGCTCAGCGGATTATTGCTATGATTATTATTTTGGTCAGCAGATGGCAGGTTTAGGACATCACCTCCCCTAAAAGTGGTACAAATAAGGAATAGGAAACAACAAAATAAGACATCCTGCATCATGAAATAGGCATCTACACTATAGGAAGCTGAAATAGAATTGAGATAAGCTATTGGATGATGGATCCAAATGAATTACCTACAAATGAATATTCAAGGACAGAATGAAATACTAAGTCAAAGTCTGTCGTCTTTGAGTGACATCACTTTGGCCACTGGATGTCGCACAAAAAGTTCCACACCCAAATCCTGGCTTATGCATTCAGATGTTTAAGAGCTGCTTCACTAGTTTACTGATGAACACTTTCTCATATGTAATTGGATATAACATATAACCTCCTTGGTTCGTTGGGAGGACTGAATGAAAGCACTCATATGGAAATATAATGTTTGGATACATAAATGAATTTTGCTTTATTATTTTAACTTAGCCAGTGGTTCTCAAAATGTGGTTCAGAGACCCTTAAGTATCCTTGAAACACTTTTAGTGAGCTCACGAGGTCAAAACTATTTTCACCGCAATACCAGCATGTTATGGTTCTTTTTCAGACTCATTCTCTCCTGTAAGTGGAGCTTTTCTGAGGTTGCATGATGTATGATATCTGCAACGGACTCAAGGAAGAAGCAGGTATGAAAATCCAGCTGTCTCATATTAAGCCAGAGATAGAAGAGATTTACAAAACTCTAAAACCAATGCTGCTCTTAGCATTTTTTTAAATGTTATTTTTTCATAAAAATATGTTAAACTATTTCTGTAACTCTTTACCTATTAATTTATTTTAAAATAATAATAACCCATTAATCCCACTGCAACAGGATTATTGCTGTTGTTTTAAAATAAATTAATAAGTACAGATTTTTTAAGTTTCTCAGTTTTTATTTCTAATAATATTCATAGATAAAGCCGTATGCACACAAGTTTTTTGGAGTCTTCAATTTTTAAAAGGCTACGGAGTTTTGAGACCAAAATGACTGAAAACTACTGACTACATTAACGTTTAGGACACATTGTTGATTCCGTGCTGCCTACTCCCAGTGCAATAAAAGTAATTTGTAATTAATCCTTAGTAATTCTGACAAGAAAATGCCAACAGCAATGATGTGAAGGCATCCTGCTGCTTTTAAAGGAAGCAAGACTTAATATGCAGAGAGTTAAGAGCTATTTCACAAAAATAATTACATCTGGGTACACTTTAACCCAAGGGCATGGATTGCAAAATGTAATTAGAGCACATTTTCTCAAATATTAATTGCTATTTCTTTAATAGAGGAAAATCATATATTAATAGAAAAAAATAAAAAAGGAACTCCACCTCTCGGAATTTCACTATGCCAGGCTTCTGGCCAAGGGCATGTGATGGCTTCTTTTCAGCAGTCTTGAAGGGGTCTCCTCACAAGCAAAGCAATGCAGCCTGCATTGTGATCCTGATTCTGCTATCAGCTTGCTGCTCTCCCTGGGTTCCATTTTCCTCATGGAGGTAGGGAGAGAGTATCTCTTGGGTCCTTCCTTGAGAGACTCATCTGTATTGAGACATCTGAAACAGAATGAGGAGCGGATAAAGAGGGCATTTAGGAAGCCAATGCAGTGATGGCCAAGACCAAGACTTTGGATTTAGTCAAAGAGAGGCACATAGGAGCCCAAGGAGAGATTGTAGGAAATCTTGCATCCAAAATTCCAGGAGGGATTAAGGGAAAGTAGTGGGTATGTATAAGGAGCAAAGTAGGAGTTTACTTGAGAAGAAGAAGCTGTCACATAGTTGATGAGAGCAGGCAATCCCTGAGTAGCACATGGCCACTTCCAAATCCAGCAAGGACATTGGGGAGGTCCCCTTGCTGGCTTATGTCTAAGCTTGACTTGTCATCCTACAGGAAACATACAGTCTGTCTCCACTTTCTGACGGTACGGTAACTTCTTTTGTTAGGTTATGGACTGGAATCTGTTTACAGGCAAAAATCTTAAAAGGAAGAAACATATGCCAAATGTTGGTCTCAGTCTTGCGACACATTCTTGTGTTTATGGCATCATGCAGTAACTCAGCATTGCTTTTTGGATAGGGTACAAATGCTTCATGGTCTCTTTCCTGCTGTCTTTGCAAGTTTGCTCCTGAGGGCTTCTGCAGGCACACTCTCCCCTTCAGTTGATCGTAACCACTTCAGATCCTTTAAGTCTCAACGGAGCTCGCTTTCACACCCAAACCTTTGCATATGCTGGTCCTTCTACCTGGAGGCCCATTCCCCTAAACTGGCTGACTGGCTAGCTTTCAAGTTCTCAGTTTAAATGTCATCTTCTTAGAACCACCTTCCCTGCAGACTAAAGTAAGCTTATAGTTTATCTACCTCCATTATTCTCTCTCATGGTACCTTGTTTTGGGGCTTCATAATACCTATCATATTTTATAATTTTTGAGATTGAGTATTTTTGGAAATTAACTGCCACTTTATCAAGTTAAAAAACATGCTGAAGGTTTATAATGAAAACAGCAGGGCTCTGCCTATGAATCTCTACCTCACTTGGTCCTGCTCTCCAGAGAAATCACTTGGAACTGTGTTAGCTATCTCTTCTAATACATGCCTCAGTATTTCTAGCAAATATGCTTATATTGTTATATATTGATTTATTAATATTAGACTTCTACTGATTTTCTGCTATAAAAGGAAAATTTAGATCTTCTATACATCTCTTCATTTCTCCTCTTGCTTTAATATTCATTTCATAATTTTTGGATAAATCCAAATCAGTGTTTATGTTTTTATGATTATACAAAAATTATTTGCAGAGTCCAAGTAGTATACTAGGATCATATATTTTCTTGTCCAACTTTATACTTCCTAAAATTGCCTGTTTACCTCCAGTTGGTGTTGTTTGTTCTACATTTATTTTTATCTTTTTTTCACCCATTCCATCAGATCACTAATTAGTTTTTCCTTTTAAATCAGGTGTTGGCAAACTCTTTCTATAAAAGATCATATAGTAAATATTTTTAGACTTTTTGGTCCAGACAGCCTCTGTTGCAACTACTCAACGCAGCTGTTAAAGTCATGAGCAATATGCAACTGAGCTGCAGACAATATGTAAATGAATGGGGGCGGCTGGCCATGTTCCAAAAAACCTTTATTTACAAAAGCAGGTGGTAGGCAGGATTTGGTCCACAGACTGCAGTTTGCCAACTCCTAATCAAAATGATAAAATAGACCAGATATTATTTTTTTGTGATGCTTTACTTTCCCAAAGCCCTGTCCTAGAGCCTTTGCCTGCGTTGCTGTCTGTAGTGGTGGTTCTCTTTGTGTCCTACCCTGCTGGCATCCTGGAACTTCCCCCAACTGTTTTCCTGTTTTAGACCCCTTGTTTTTTGGGCCTCTGCACTTCCTTTTTCTTGTTTCATTCCTTGGTTTAGCTGGAGGATATTCTCAAGTAACTTCCTAAAAAAGAGGGTGTAAAAGGGAGGTAAATTTTCCGAGTCTTTCTATGTCTGGAAATGTCTATATGTTCCTCTTATGTCTTTTGATAGCTTAGCTAAGTAATGTATTCCAGATAAAATATTTTGTCAGAATTTTGAAGGCTTTCTTCAGTTATTTTCTGACTTCTAGCATTTCTGGCAGATGACTGATTGCCATTCTGATTCCTGTTTGTATATGATCTTGATCTTCTTCTCTCCTTGCCCCCAACCCTTTGTCTGAGAGGTTTTAGGAACATGTCTTTATCCCTGGAGTTCTGAAATGCATGATCATGTACCCTGGTGTGATCATTTTCAATCTCATGTCTCACTTGTGTCCCAGTCTGTGTCTGATGTACGTGAGTCTGGAATTTCTTCAAAAGATTTCTCCAGATGCTAGCTTTCCTATCTTCTGTCTGTGGGGTTGCCATCAGGCTCTGCGGGGCCGACGGAGGGAATCTACCGATTTAACTCTTCCTGCATGCAAATGTGCGGCCTCATATCTTGCTCCTTGCCTCTGTGGTCATCAGGTCTCTAAGAGCCACACTTTGCAGGTATGTGTAGGGTGCATGAGAGTGATTATGTTCAATATTCTCCTCTCCCGGCTCGTTAAGTTGAAGTTTTCTCAACTTTTCAATAAAGTTGATGATTACTCATGTATCTATTCCCTGTCTTTCAAAATTTGATTAAAATTTGTTGTTCATTTATACCTTAAAATAATTTTTTGGTTCATTTTATTGGGAGAAGAAAAAGATACAACTGCTTATGACCTATCTGTTGTGTTCAACCAAAGTTCACAATTTGTCTATATGTATGTGTTTTTTTTTTTTTTTTGAAATGAAGTCTCACTCTGTCACCCTGGCTGGAGTGCAGTAGTGCAATCTTGGCTCACTGCAACGTCCAATTCCCAGGTTCAAGTAGTTCTCATGCCTCAACCTCCCAAGTAGCTGAGACTACAGGCACCCACCACCACACCTGAATAATTTTTGTATTTTTAGTAGAAATGGGACTTTGCCATGTTGGCCAGGCTGTCTCGAACTCCTGACCTCAAGCAATCTGGCCTGCCTCGGCCTCCCAGGATGCTGGGATTACAGGCATGAGCAACCACACCCAGCCTATGTATGTGTTTAGTGGTCTAAAGCCTGTCTGCTTTCCTGCTAGGAAGAGGCTGTGTCTGTTTATTCACCCACTGTATCCGTCACACCTGGCTCCAAGTGGGTATTCTACACATATTTGATAAATGAGGGACTACATATTGAGTGAAATGGTTTGAGGAAGAGGCCTCAGGTGGGAGCCCAAGGAGACGATGCTGGGAGACACTGATCCTGTTTTATGAAGAGCCTTGAGTACTCAGGGCAAGGAGAGTGAATTTTTTCCTGGTTGGGAGCTTGTTAGTATTTTTTCAGTGGTGGGAGAGGTGGTGATGGTAGGGTATTTTGATCAAAGCAATTTCAGAAATAATTTTTCTGGTTGTGGTATGAAGGCTAGTTTGAAAATGGTATACATGTAGGAAATAAGATGCTATGAACTGACGAGAGCTTTTGAGAAAGGAAGAGTGGGATTGTAGAGAGTTTAGAGGAGAAAAATCAATAGGACTTTGGCTCTGATTTAATATAGGAGGTTAAAGGTGATTCTCAAAAACGCTTCCATCCGGGCATGGTGGCTGACACCTGTATTCCCAGCTCTTTGGGAGGCCAAGGTGGGCAGATTGCCTGAGCCCAGGAGTTAGAGACCAGCCTGGGCAACATGGTGAAATCCTATCTCTACAAAAAATACTGGTTAAGGACATGGTGGCACGTGCCTGTAGTCCCAGCTACTCGGGAGGCTGAGGTGGCAGAGTCACTTGAGCCTGGGGAGGTGGAGGCTGCAGTGAGCAGTGATCACACCACTGCACTCCAGCCTGGACAGCAGAGTGAAACCCCATCTCAAAAGCAAAATAGAACAAAACATGATGGTTGTCTTAGCAGAAAGAAAGAATATGAAAGATTTTGGGGGGATAGGGGAGAATAGATAATGGTTTTCATTTTTCATACTTGAGGCAATAAAGGAACGTCCAGGTGGAAATGTTTAGCAGCCAGTTGGCTATATTAGAGGTGGGAAATGAAAACAGGTTAGAGAGTTGTTCTCACAGAGAAATTCAAGAAGAGAATGACATGAAGAAAGATGATTACTTGCTTAAGGTCATAAAGCTGATAATTGGCAGGGCCCACACTGGAAGTCAGATCTGGCTAAACTCATGCCTCATGTTCAACCACAATAGTGTTCTGACTCTACAACTTTGTTGAGATGCAGCCAGAAGAACAGAGACTTAGCACTGGCCTTGGGGAATACTCACATTTAACAAGGCAAATGACTTCTTAAGAATGAAGGTGCAAAATGCAATCGAAAGCTAATGAAGTATGAGGGGAGAATACTGATGCTCCAAGAATGCCCTAAAATCTGGACAGAAGGGTAGGACCTGG
Organism: Pan troglodytes; assembly: GCF_028858775.2. Taxonomy (NCBI): domain Eukaryota; kingdom Metazoa; phylum Chordata; class Mammalia; order Primates; family Hominidae; genus Pan; species Pan troglodytes. The sequence goes on along the minus strand of NC_072409.2, from coordinate 23,488,126 downwards.
TACCTTGGGCCAGGAAGCTTGGCTAGGCCCATTTGGCTTTAGCGAGGGCTGAAGTCTCCCACAGGCGCCTCCTGCTTTCACTCTGAGGACTTCTCCAAGACCATCAGTTGCACTTTCTTTTCATACACTTTCCATTCTGCCCACTGCTATGGTTCAAGCCAGAGAAAACTGTGGCCAAGTAGCAATTCTGAGAACATAAGCACGGCTGACATCCTGCCTGGTTTCTTCCACTCTTGCTCAGCCCAGAGCAGCCTGAGAGAATTTTGGTGAAGTGGTGTTTGGGGATTTTCAGAAGTGCCCTTGCAGGGAAGGGCTCCTGGTCTCTTCTCTCCCCTAGACCCCCTCCCTGTCGCATGCCTTCGGGTTCATGGCATGGGCTGGGGGAGGAAGAGGAAGCAGACGCCATGAGAGTGGGGGCGTGGGCATGTAGGTTGTGAAACAATATGAGAAACCTCCAGAGCCAGCAAAGAAAGTTTTATTTTTGGAATTTGGAATTCAAAGTTTTTCACACTCAACATTTCTGTGACTAGCAGGTGAGATAAAAATCTATGTCATTCCACTGGTTTTCACCTTTGTTTTAAATTATCTGATTTTAAACAGAAATTATTATCAGTCTGATATTGTTTCCTTTTCTAAAATGTGGTTTAATTTCGTAAAGAGCCGAGTAGGACGGCAGAGCTGAATCATAGGAAATGTCAGCATGCAAGCTCTACACCCATGATTACAAAACCGTGTTCTAGTAACCTTGGTGCTCTCCTTGAAAAAGCGTTCCTTAATCCTAGGTTTTTGTTTTCCACTGGGCAAATTTTCTCTTTGTTTGTTCTACCATATGATGTCTTTAATTTCATGCGAGAGAACTAATCATGGATCCTGAGTTTGAATCCTACCTTCTCCTCTTCCTTCCTGGGTAACAGTGGGACAGTTACATAACCTCTGAGCCTTAGTTGTCTCCCTATAAATGCAAATAAGAAGATGGACGACACACACACACACACACACAGACACACACACACAACTGGCACTTAGTAGGTGCTGAAATCTTCTTACTTCCTATCATTGAACAAGATTGGATAATTTTTTTTTCCTTTTGGCGGTCACTGACTCACCAAAGAAAAAAGAAAAAAAATCAATTTACTGTATGTTGTTAAATCAAGAGAGACAATTGTGGGTGTTTGTGTTTTGGATCTTATTTTTAGACATTACAAAAATGTTCCATGCACTGGATTTTGAAATTAAGAATGAGGAAACATTATTTATATCTGAATCATAAATTACAACAAACGAAAATATTACACATATGATTTCAGTTCTATATTACAGGTATTTAAAGGGAAGGGAGAGAGGGAAAAGGAAGGGAAGGAAAAAAGGGGAGGTAGCAAACACACAAAATTGGCAGAGATATGAAAGACATGGCAAAGGTAAGAGACAGTGGATGTAGGTGCCATTGTTTGCAGATAAATATTTTTGGTTTTCCCCTAATTAATACTTGATCTATGGGTACTAGAGTTATGTATTTGCTGCTATAACTTCTCTTTGAAACCCATCTATTCATCCATTCATTTATCTGCCCCCCTTTCATTACTGTTTGATTTAATAAACAACTACTCAATATATCCTTTGTGTTTGGCCTTTTCCTAGGTGCTAGCAAGGCAAGAAATCAAGCCAACCTTGCTTTCCCAGAGCTCATAGTCTTGCAGGAGAGACAGACAAGTAAACAAATAGCAGCAGAGAATAATAAGTGACTGACTTGGATTTGGGGTGGTGGAAAGGCTTCATAGAGGAGGCAATTCTATGCTAAGACAGTGTGGTGGGTAGTTAAGAGCACGGATGTTACAGGCAGATAGATATGGGTTTAATCCTGATTTACTAGTTGTGTGGCCTTGGTCAAGCTGTTTAACCTGAGTCCTCACTTCATATTTAAAAGGAGGATAAAACACAGAAACATAAAGTTTAGGCGAATTGTGAATAATATACGTAAAAGCTTTGTATGTTGCTAGGCACACGATAGACCCTAAAATTGAAACCATGATTTTCATTTCAAGGTACTGGATCTTTAGTTTATTAGAGTCTTAGAGGCACTCTGGGAAAGTTGGATGGGGTTGAGAGAATGTGTCTCTGTGGAAAAAAATGGGTTATGTACTATTGTTGACTTTTCAACCCTTCTGTTGAAACTTTTCGAAAACTTTTCTGAATCACAGTAGCTTAAGTATCAATGTTGAAACTTTGCTTTGGGGTGCATTCCCCTCTGTATTTCCTAAGGTTGGAAGAAATCAAACCAAGGGTGGGAGATTGACTATCTTTATTGTAGATTACCTCTTGGTTAAAAGACCCTAAAGCATTAACTCCTGAGATTAACTCTAAAGCATTAACTTCCAAAGCTCTTTGGAAGGCCATCAGCAACACCTGCAGCGCAAAGCTGTTGTCAAGCCTGTAATTATGAGTAGCACCAAGGGTACCAAATGGTGACGATATTCTAGATCTGGTTTCACTCTCTTAGCACAGACACTCATATACAGGATGTAGAGAAAGCAAGTAAAACCCTAAGATTAAAATAGAAATGGAAAGTAATCATTTTTTAACAAAGACCACTCTGAAGTTAGCTGTTTCTTCCACAGGAATAACATTAATCACTAGGGGATAGAAGTGTAATTCATATCAACTCATTGGCTCTCCAGTTTATAGTTGTTTCTTCTCATGTAATGGCCCCTGTAACGCAGTGGCCAGATTTCCTCGTTATCCTTGTGCCCATGGCCACAGTTGATTCTAAGGCAGTTGTTCTCAAACAGGAGTGTGCATCAGAATCTCCTTGTTAAAATAGAGTTCTGGATCCCACCACCAGTGTGTCTGACGCAGCAGGTCTAGGGTGGAGCTTGAGAAGTTTCATTTCAATAAGTTCCCAGGTAATGCTGATGCTGCTTATCTAGGGAGTGAGCCTTGAGAACCACTGACCTAGGAGAAGGTAACTGAGCTCTCTGTGTTCTTCCAGTTCACCCACCACCTTCCATCCTCATCCCAACCCCACTTTTCACATGTTTTCCAGGTATATTTTCCATTCGTTACAAATACAATAATTTTAATAAGTACTGGAGGGGAGCTTGTCTACAGCCTGGAGAAGAAAGGGAATCAAAGTGTGAGGGGAACATCAAGGTGTTCTCTAACATCAGAAATCTGTGTGTCAAAACAAGAATAGGAGGTAGATCTTTTCAACCTGCCAATTTTCCCTCCCTCAAAGGAAGACATTTTTAACAATTTTTAAATGTCTGAAAATAGGCAGCTTTTGGTTAAAGATGATATATTAAACAAATTCATTTATCCTTGCACCTTCTTAAATAACAACACAATGCTAGCAGCTAAACTTTTGGCATAGTGTGCAGCATAAACCCTCAAGGACAAAAAGAAGGGTAGAAGGGATGATAAGAATATTGAAAATAAGAAAGCAGATAGGCAACTGTTCCAACTGGCTTCTGTAGACCTGGGAATTCTGAGCTGTAAGCAGCAGAAGCTGGAGAGTGAGGGGATTTGCACACCAGAGCCCCAGAAATGTTCTGGATTCTGGAACTTCTGAATGAGGTAAAATTGGGCCTAAAAGGAGGAGTGACTGAGAATCTGTATAAAGAGCAAGAGAACTTCTAGGTCCACCTTACCCACTACATCAGGTGATGTCTTCTCCTTTGCCCTGGCATGTAGCTGGAGGTTTACTCTCAGAAGGCAGTGAATCAGAAGAGCTCTGGACTGGTGGACACCAGGCACAGTTGGAAGAAGGGGTACTTTATAGAAAATGGTTGGGGGATTAAATGAAAGTCAACTTATGGAAACTTTACACTTTAGTCTTCTTCCCAACTTGAGCTCCCAGAATGTTGGCCTTCAAGTGTGTGCCTTCCAGATTAGTAGCATAATGCTGAGATTTTAGAAGGTACAATCTTCTAACAATCTGTAGCTATTTTCACAAAAAGATTGAGGGAGAATGGAAGGGGTTTGTGGTGCAAGAGAGGCCTGCAGAGGGTGTCCAAGCTGAGTTTAAAGTCAGCCATATTTACTGAGCAACTATTCTGTTCCAAATAACAAGCTGTGAGCTCAGATGATTCCCCAATAAGAAAGATTCAGTGTGCCCATCCCTCATTGAATTAGATGGGAAGGTTGGAGGAAGGAACAGTGCATACAGAGGGAGATGGTGGAGAAAGGACATGCTGAGTTTATGGAACAACAAACAGTTCAGTATTGTTGGCATGGAAAGTATAGATGTGTAGGGAGTATGGGAGGGAGGGAGGGAGGCCTGAAAGATGCTGCTTTGCTTATGTCCCTCTCTTTCTTTGTATGTGTTCTGTCACAATGCATATTATTTTATATGCATCTATTTTGAATCTTCATAAATGTAATCCATTCTCATTTTTAACTTTTTTCATCAACGGCATTTTTTTTTTTAGATGGAGTTTCACTCTTGTCACCCAGGCTGGAGTGCAGTGACGCGTTCTTGGTTCACTGCAACATCCTCCTCCCGGGTTCAAGCGATTCTCCCACCTCAGCCTCCCTAGGAGCTGGGATTACAGGCGCCTATCGGGGGAACCCACCCCCAATATTTCAACGTAGGTTCTTTCTATTTTCCATAAGTGTCGGCTGGCTGAGAAATAAAGAGTAAGAGTACAAAGAGAGGAATTTTATAGCTGGGCCGCTGCGGGTGACATCACATATCAGTAGGACTGTGATGCCCACCTGAGCCTTAAACAAGCAAGTTTTTTATTAAGGGTTTTAAAAGGGGAGGGGGTGTAAGAACAGGGAGTAGATCACATGCTTCAAAGGGCAAAAAGCAGAACAAAGATCACATGCTTCTGAGGAAACAGGACAAAGGGTAAAAGGCAGAACTTCTGATAAGGGTCTAGGTTCAGTGGTGCGCATATTGTCTTGATAAACATCTTAATAGAAAACAGGATTCGAGAGCAGAGAATTGGTCTGACCAAAAGTTTACCAGGATGGAGTTTCCTAATCCTAGTAAGCCTGAGGGTACTGCAGGAGACCAGGGCGTATCTCAGTCCTTAACTAGACCGCATAGGACAGACATTCCCAGAGCGGCCGTTTATAGACCTCCCCCCAGGAGTGAATTCCTTTCCCAGAGTATTAATATTAATATCCCTTGCTAGGAAAAGAATTTAGCGATATCTTCCCTACTTGCATATATGTTTACAGGCTCTCTGCAAGAAGAAAAATATGGCTCTTTTTGCCCGACCCCACAGTCAGTCAGACCTTATGGTTGTCTTCCCTTGTTCCCTAAAAATCATTGTTATTCTGTTCTTTTTCAAGGTGCACTGATTTCATATTGTTCAAACACACATGTTTTACAATCAATTTGTACAGTTAACACAATTATCATAGTGGTCCTGAGGTGACGTACATCCTCAGCTTATGAAGGTAACAGGATTAAGAGATTAAAGTAAGACAGGCATAAGAAATTATAAAAGTATTATTCAGGAACTGCTAAATGTCCATGAAATCTTCACAATTTATGTTCCTCTGCTGTGGCTCTAGCCGGTACCTCCGTTCGGGGTCCCTGATTTCCTGCAACAGGTGTCTGCCACCACGGCTGGCTAATTTTTTTTTTAATTTTTGGTTAAATACAAAGAGATGGGGTTTTGTCATGTCAGCCAGTCTGGTCTTGAACTCCTGACCTCAATTGATCTGCTTGCCTTGGCCTCCCAAAGTGCTGGGATTACAGGCGTGAGCCCCCATGCCTGGCCAAGGGAAATCTTTTTTTTTTAAAGATCCATTTGTGTTGCTATGAAAGTAATCTAAGCCATTTCTTTGAACTCATGCCTGATATTTTATGGTATTTTATGATGTGGCTTTACTGATTTTTACCTACTCATTCTTCCAGGCATGGTTGTCAAAGTGATTTTCCATCTCTCCCCTGACTCCCCAGCACTCGCTCCAAAAAAAGAAATATAGCAATGGAAATCCCCAGGAATGTCCTCTGATAAAACTATATGAGAATTCCTTGTGTTATATACCCTGGAGAAAGACTGCTGCTGTGTGCATATGGAATGAGGCTAAATATTGACAGTTTGTCCTCTAGGATGGCTGCCTTCTGGGTGGTCCACCATGGAAATGGTGGCCATGATATTCCCCATTGCTGCTAATCTAGTTTTTTTCACACAGTTTTAGATTTTTGGCTAGTGCAAATGTCATTTTCTCTGGGTCCAAAATATCACTTGCACTTCTCTAATTGCTAACGATTTTGAACACCTCTTCATAAACTTGTTAGCTTTTGAGGCTTTCTCATCTGTAAACTGACTGTTTATATCCTGTTACCATATTTCTATTAATATTGGGGCAGCTATCTATTTCTTCCTGATTTACAAAATTTTCTTATATATTTTAGATATTATGCACTTGTTGACTTTAGACCTTAAAGATGTATTTTTTCAATCACTCATCTATTTGTTAACATTGTCTTCTTCAACTTTAATTATCTTCTTCATTAAACAAAAATCCTTAGTTACAATATAATCAAATTTGTCAATTTTTTATGGTTTGCGCTTTTGGAATTTTAGCTTTTGCATACCTAGGTTACAAAGACATTTTTCCGTATTTTCTCCTACTAACTATAGTTTTAGCCTTCATATTTAGATTTTCAATTCTTTTAGAGTCCACCTTTTGCATGTGATGTTAGGTGGGGATTCAGATATATTTTTCTCCACATAGTAAGTATATCAGTCAGACCTATTCAGAAAAATGCATGTCATTTTTAATGTTTACAACAAAAGAAATTTAATGCAGGGACTTCGTTACGTGAATGATGGTAGATCTGGTGAGTTAACCAGGAGATGCTGAGGCAACCCAGACCTTAGCAACAGCAAGAAGCCACTATCACTCTTAGGCTTCGTAGTGAAGAACAGGAGGAGCCAATGTTACTGGAACTTGGGACTACTTGGTAGAATTGGAATTCATGAAGGAGTTTTTGGAGGGAATGGGAATGAACAAAGGGATGCCACTGCTGCCATAAATGTCATCAAATGCATGAAAAGTAGGAGAGAGTACCCTGGATTATTTCTTCCTCTTTCTCTGCAGTCTTCTCCATTGCCTCCCGTGGCCTCACTGGATGAAGGGCAGGTGACAGGAGAGACTAGGAATGTAGCCTGCAGCCTGTGATATAAAGCAGAGGAGGGCAAGAACTGTATTTGGGGTCAAACAGGCCCAGGGTCAGCACAGTGGGCTGATATTTCCCAACATCATCTGCTAGAAACTACTCTTTCCCATTGATGTATGGTGTCACCTTTGTTATATATTAAGCCTTCAAATGTACATGAAGTCTATTTAGAATCTATCTGTAAATATAGACTAGATTCTAAATAGACTTCATGTACATTTAAAGACTTAATATGTAGACTCTAAATTAGAGTCTATTTCTAAACTCTCTATTCTGTTTGATTTGTCTATTTATCTGTTCTCATGCCAATTCTATTTTCTTTTAATTACTATGGCTTTATAGCATGTCGTATCTAGTAGGGGAAATCCCCTTTCTTTACTCCTCTTTTTTTAAGTCAACTTAAATATTCATGGACCTTTATTCCTCTATGTAAGTTTTTAGAATATTTCCATTTTTCAGCTCTTCTGTATCTATCATTATTTTAAAGTTTTCCTCATGGAAGTCTTAGGTATGTAGCAGCAGAAGAAAAAAGAAGTATAAGTAGTATACTGTCTCGGAAGTGAGAAGGGTCACTTTCACTCACATTTCTAGTCATAGTAAGTCACATAGTCACACTCAATTTCAAGAGGATGAGGAAGTGCAATGTTTCTGGTAGGAGAATTGGAAATCATTGGTGGAAAACATTAATAGTGACCAAAGTCTGCTATTCTGGTCAGCAAATATTTAGTTCACTGACCTTCTTACATGCAAAAGACAATCATGCCACCCCAAGACAGAGAGAAAACACAACAGTTCATACAGTCTCTGGAATCAGCTAAAAGTCCAAAGTAGACTAAGGGATGCTAGGTGGCCTCTTTACTAGATCTGGATGTGCCTTCTCTCACTCTGGTAATTTGTAAACTAAAAGGAGGGGTTTTCTATGCTCCCCTTCTCACATACCTAATATACAGAGACCACAAAACCAAAATAACTCTTCCCATTGGAAAGGAAAAAGAGAGGAGATACATAACTAGGTGTATTCTTAATGAAATGAAAACATATATCCAACAAAAGCAATTGTACATAAATGTTCCTAGCAGCATTTTCTATAATGGCCAAACATAATGTTAATATTTAACAAATGTTAAAAACATTATATTATGCTAAGTGAAAGAAGCCAGTCACAAAGTACCGCATATTGTATGAATCCATTTATATGAAATATAAGGATAAATGGGTGAATTGTATGGTATGTGAATTATATTTCCATAAAGCTCTTAAGAAAACAAGCAAACAGACAAAAACAAAACAAAACAAACAATTATTGGTCTACTGCAGTTTAAATGAGACATATTTGGCTGGAGCATGAGTGATTATATCAGAGCTGAAGACTGCCTTTCAATTGCAGGTCCTGCCTCAAGATGTAGCCACCGAGTCTCAGAAAAAGAAAAATGACCTTGAGACTTGAGATGGCATAACCTGGTGGTGAGTCTCTGTGTCATATATGCTCACTTATGGCCCCACGGACCACTGGGGTTATCTTGCCATTAAATCTCCCTGACTTCATTCACAAACCCCACCCTTAATTATTTCCTCTGCTGGGGATAATCTTCAGTTATAAGCACACGTTATTACTATTATTATATTTTATTTTATTAGATGAGTAAGAAGTGTTTTACTGTTGAAAAATTGGGGCTGAATGTGATGGCTCATGCCTGTAACCACAGCACTTTGGGAGGCCAAGGCGGGAGGATTGCTTGAAGCCAGGAGTTTGAGACAAGCCTGGGCAACATAGCAAGACCCTGTCTCTATAAAAATAAAAAAATAAAAAAAAAAAGAAAGAGAAAAATAGGAAAATACTCAAAATGACAACAAAATTATTAAAAATCACTTACAAGTCTGCACCTAGAAATAACTACAGTAAATCTTTCAGGATGTATTTCAGTCTCTGAAACGGAAAGGCTAGGAAAATGTAAGCAACCTTATGACAAACAACACTCCCATTTTTACCCCAGTGTTCTGTATTAATCTCTCTTGTAGAACTTTCTACATTTTACTATAGTTATTTTTCAGGGATTAGTAGAACAGGAGTCAATTGACTTATGTTTTAGTTCCATCTTTGATTTGCCAAATCTCCTTTTTTTTTTTTTTTTTTTTTTGAGATGGAGTCTCCTTCTGTCACCAGGCTGGAGTGCAGTGGCACGATCTCAGCTCACTGCAACCTCTGCCTCCCAGGTTCAAGCGATTCTGCTACCTCAGCCTCCCAAGTAGCTGGTACTACAGGTGTGCACCACCATGCCCAGTTAATTTTTGTATTTTTAGTAGAGACGGGGTTTTGCCATGTTGGCCAGGATAGTTTCGATCTCTTGACCTTGTGATCTGCCTGCCTCAGCCTCTCAAAGTGCTGGGATTACAGGCGTGAGCCACTGCGCCCGGCCCAACTTTTTTTTTTTTTTGTAGAAAAAGGGAGAAGAAATTGAAAATTATGCCAGTGGGTTTGGAGTTTCTCCTGTAAGTGATTGGGAGCCATTGAAGGATTACAAGTAGTTGAATAAATCAAAATAGTTTTTGAGAAGGAAGTTTCCCTGGAAGAATGATGCATGAGTGTAAGTGAAGAAAATAACATTTACAGGTATGCTATTGTACTAAACTTATTATTTATGATATTTTACTTAATCCTTTTGGTTCTATAGCATAGGGGTAATCATCCTAAGGACTAGGCTCTGGTTTTTTTAATCTTGCCCAAATTCCTATCTAAGGAGTCTGTGGAGTCATGCCTGACAAACCATAAATTCTCATCAGATGGGTTTTATTTAACCCTATATATCATGACTGACTTTCCAATATGACTCTGGCATAACATTATGTGACAAAGAAGGAAGTAAACATATTTTACTTTGTTTGTTTGCCATTTTTTGAAATGGTCCTGCAAAGCTGTCCTTTGTAGGGGAAAATGTGCATCTGTAAAGAATCTCTATTAACATAGCCAGATATTTTTCTTTCAGGCCCTCCCAATCCTGAAGAGATTAAGTAAGGCTCTAGCACCTTTTAAAGGTCTGAATAAAAAACACTTGTCATCTATTGTCTCTAAGGGCAGCTACTATATGACTTCAAAAGAACCTTGGTCTCCACAATCTTTTATCTTAACCTGAACATTTCCTTTCTATTGATCCCAGGTCTTTAGACAAGCTCAACCAATTGTCAATCAGAAAATGTTTAAATTTACCTGTAGCCTGGAAGCCCCGCCTCCCCTGCCCTTTGATTTGTCTGTCCCACCTTTCTGAACCAAACCAATGTATTTCTGAAACGTATTTGATTGCTGTCTCATGCCTCCCTAAAATGTATAAAACCAAACTGCACCCTACCCACCTTGGGCACATATTCTCAGGACCTCCTGAGGGCTGTGTCATAGGCCGTGGTCACTCATATTTGGCTCAGAATAAATCTCTTCAAGTGTTTTACAGAGTTTGACTCTTTTCATCCACAATCCCCAAGTTAGAGATAAGAAATTTAAAACTTGGCTGGGTTAAGCAATGTGCTCAAGGACACACAGCTAATAAGTGTTATAGTAGGGAATTAAATCTAGCATGTCCAACTAACTGGTTTCTTTCTAGGCACAGAGGTTGGCTCAAGAGGTATTTCAGCAGTCTGGGTGGGCTCTGTTCCCCTTGCATAATGAGAAATTATAGTAGAATATTTAGCAAGCTGCATTGTTGAAACAGCAGATTGGTTGATGGCTGTCCCCAGGGGTTTTTCCCTATGACTCATATACAGTTGGGGAATCATGAGGAAAGCTCAGCTTTTACTTCTTGAAATTTAAAGTCCTGACACTCTGAGGTGATTGCAGACAGAGATCTGAGTCGTTGACAACAAAGAGATTAAGGGAGGGACCTTGGGTAAATCCCTTTGTCCCTGGACCTCAGTTTTCTTAACCACAAACAATTAAATGATCTCTGAAGCTTTCTTTTGTTTTAAGACTCAAGGATAATACTGAGTGCCTAATGTAATGTGAAGTTCTATGTAGAGGCTTAATGATAGCGTTACTCATTTTTAGGGATTAAACAGAATGTCCACAAAGAACTGGTTGAAAATAGGCTGCAAAAATGGTACAGAAGATATGTGTTCTTAGTTACTGAAGTTTTATGCATTCACTAGACTGTAAGATTCAGATGGGGGTGGGCTGTATGCTTGTTCATCCTACATCTTAGGGGCCATCACTAGTGTCTTGTAGATAGGGAGCCAAACAATTTTGTTGAAAGAAAGAACAAATAATGCAGAAAGGCTGCTTGTCCCCCAGTATTTGTTCTTCACTTCTTCCTCAATAATGCACCACCTAGAATCACCTGGATACAGAAGTCCAGAACAAACTACATTTCCCAGACTTCCTTGCAGCTAGATGTGCTCAATTCTGACCAATGGGATGGAAATAGAATTAATGTTGACTTTTCTTTTTTTTTCCAGGAAATCTTAGAGTGAGAGGACATAATTTTCTCCTTCCAATGTCTCCTTCTGGCTGACTAAGACAAAATGGATAAATGGGTAAGATATTTGGAACTTGGATCATAAAATGGAGTTACATGTTGAGAATTGCAGTGCATTGAGAAGCATGGTGTCTAGGTTATCTGACAATAGTCAAGCCTCTATGCAGGCTTTTAACTGTGTATGTTTACATAAGCATGAGAGACAGATATATTTCTATTTTGTTTAAAACACTCTTATTTTTGGTTTACAAATTGTTGTAGCTGAACTTAATACATGGGAACATTTTCAAAAGAGGGCTGGGCACAGTGGCTCACTCCTGTAATTCCAGCATTGGGAGGCAGAGTTGGGAGGATTGTTTGAGGCCAGGAGTTTGAGGCCAACTTGGGCAACATAGTGAAATCCTGTCTCTGTAAAAGATTTAAAAATTAGCTGGGCATGGTTGCATATGCCTGTAGACCCAGCTACTTGGGAGGCTGAAGCAGAAGGATCACTTGAGCCCAAGAGGTTGAGGCTGCAGTGAACTATTATTTCACCACTGCATGCCAGCCAGGGTGACAGAGTGAAAAAGTCAAAAAAAAAAAAAAAAAAAAAAAAAAAGAAAAGAGTACACAACTTTCATAATTTCATAATTTTTCTTTCAAGAACAGCTAATAAAAATATTTTGAGCTTGCTTACCATAAACTTCACAATCATGTATGGTAGATTTGATTTTGGGTGATGATCAGGGAGTGCCTACCTAGTTGGCCACTAGTTAATTTTTGTATAAATACAGGGTTTGCTTGATCAACAACTTGAATATTTTATACTAAGTGTCTAAACTAATCCTTTTATTTTTTAGATTTCCATTTTTTACATGAGGTTGTTAATATAAAACCAATTTATTTTTGTGAATGAAGTGAGGAAAAGATCTATTTTTTTTTGAAAAAAGAGATAGCTCATTATTCCAAACCACTTAATTTATAGCATTTATATGCATATTTTTGCTGCTGATTTAAAATGTACATTTATCAAATGTTAACTACTTATATCAACATTTATATTTGAAGGACAATGACTAGGAATTTTATGAATTTCATAAAAAATATAAATTCACAGATCCAAGATACTCAATAAACCTCAAGCTGAAATAACACAAAGAAAGCCACACAAAAAACCCATATTAATTAAATTCCTGAAAACAAGTGAAGAGAAAAACCTTAAAAATAGAAAAAAATATGTATAAAGAAACAAATATACAAATTTAATTTCCCCTCAGAAACTATGTATTTCAGAAGAATGGAAAAACATCTTTAAAGTGCTGAAAGAAATTATAAACTTAAAATTGTATATCTGACCAAAACATTATTCAAAATTAAAGGCAAAATAAATTTTTTTTTTCTGGAAAAAAAAAAAACAGAAAATTTGTGGCTAGGAGACCTGCATAACAAGAAATGTTTTTTTTAAATGTAAGTCCTTAAATGGAAGAAAAATAAGTGATGAAAACTTGGATCTACACACAAAAATAAAAAGCTCCAGACATGGTAAATATAAAATACTTTTTTATTTGTTAAATTTATATAGCTCTTAAAAATAATTGATTGTTTAAAGCAAAAATCATACCAATGTATTGAGAATTTTAAGCTGTGTAAGAATAAATTTTATAATAAAATAACTCAAAGTATATTAGGAAGTGAATACTGTTGCAAGATTTTAAACTTATATGTGAAGTGATACAATGTTAATTGAAAGTAGACTGTGATAAAATTAAGATGCATATTATGAACCTTAGTGAACAAAGAAATAAACAAAAAAGTATAGCTTATAAGTCAATAGTGGATTTAAAATAGAATGATAGAAAATACGCAATTAATCCAAAAGGAGGTAGGAAAGAAGAAAAAGGGGAAGAAAGAGCATATGGGATAAATTCAAAACACATAACAAAAAGATAAATTTAAACCCAAATATGTCAATAATTATATTGAGTATAAATAGTCTAAATGCTCCCATTAAAAGGCAGAGATTTCAGACTGGATAAAATGCAAGACCAACTATATGCTGCTTATAAGGAAACTATTTATAAATATACAGATAAGTTAAAATGAAAAGTACTGAAAAGGATACAATATGCATATACCAATCATAAGAAAGGTGGACTGGATATATTAATATCAGATAAAGTAGAATTCAAAGGAAGGAATATTATCCGGACTAAAGAGGGATACTTTATAATGATGTGAGCATCAAGAAAACATAACCATCCTAATTTGTACCCAATTAACAGAACTTTAAAATACATGAAACAAAAATGAACACAACTCGAAGAAGAATTAGACAAATTCACAATTATTTTTGTAGTCTCCAACATTCCTTTTCAAGTAGTCGACAAAAAAAGACAGAAAATCACCAAATATAGAAGAATTGAACAATATCAACGAAATTAATCTAATTGACATTAATAATAGAACTCTCCACCCAACAACTGTAGAATTCACATTCTTCGAAGAGCTCATGAAACATTTACTAAGGTAGACTGTACATTGGATCATGAAATAATTCTCAATAAATTTAAAAGAACTAAAATCAGGCAGTGTAAGAGCATATTATGTATCAATAGTAGAATTAAATTAGAAATGAAAAACAAAATGATAATACCCAAATTATCATTTTTTTGTCCAAAAAACGACACACTTCTAAACAATCCATGGGTCCAAAAAGATGACACAAAGGAAACTAGAAAATATTTTGAACTGTAACTTAGAATTTTATCTCTAAATGTTAACATTAGAAAATAATTAAAAATTAAGCTTCTACCTTTAAGCACTGTGATAGCTGCTTCCCTCAAATTTTGATATGTTGTGTTTCATTATCATTTCATTCAAAATGCTTTCTAGTTTCAGTTGATATTTCATGTTGTGGGGAGTGACAGAGATCAATGTCACCGTTAAAGACCTAAAGGACACAGGTTTGGTGGTCTCCATCATATCTGCATTAATTCATCAGGTGGTTCCCTATAAAATCCAGGTGGTTTCCGGAGAATGACACACAGTACTACAAATTCAGCATAGCAGGAAACTTTATTTCAGCTGTTTTACAAGATGTTGCATGTTTTATAGAATAAATTAACAAGGTCTGATATATGGCGTGTAGCCACTGGTATGACAAACGTGTTCTTTTCCATTCCTGTTAGAAAAGGGAATGAAAAGCAGTTTGTATTCACTTGGAACATACAGCAGTATATGTTTAGTCTTGCCCCAGGGCTATGTTAACTCTTTTGACCTCTGTCGTAATGTAAGTCTGAGGAAATCTGAACCATCTGGACATTAGAAAAAATATCACACTGGTGTATTTACGATGTCGTGATAATTGGGCAATATAAGCAATAACTGTTAAGTACACTAGAGGGGCTGATTAGACATGCACTCCAGGGAGTAGGAGATAAATCCTATGAGGATTCATAGGCCTACTCCATCAAAAAAATTCTTAGAGGTCTAATTTATTGAGTATGCTCAGACATTCCCTCCAAAATGTAGTTAGAATGATTGCATCTCATACTTCCCACCACAAAGAAGGAAGCATATCTGCCCTCTTTGGGTTTTGGAGGCAGTATATTCCACACTGGGAATATTGCTATTGACTGATACAAAAGGCTTCTGGGTTTGAGGGGAGCTTGCAGCTAGAAAGTGCTGTACAGTAGGTCTAGATTTTGGTGCAAAAGGCCCTGATGCTTGGACCATAAACTCCCACAACTATGCCATTTGCAATGGAGAATTACACTCCTAGAAAGACAGTTCCTGTTTTTCTACTTGGAAGCCCATGTAGAGATAGTACACTTTACCGTGGGTCAAGTGACCTTGTGGCCAGCACTGTCATCATGAAATGACGTCCTGATTTCTGTCAGACTCATCAAGTTATAAGGTTGTGTGGACCCAGTAGCAATCCATTGTAAGGCAGAAGTAGTAGTGTGGGATAATAAGTACCAAGGCCTGAGTCTACTTACACATAAGCTACACAAACATGTGACTCAGATCCCCATGCCATGTACCTTCATTGCATTAGCATCTCTCCCTTAGTTTACACCTATGGATGCATAAGGGCAGGTGGATTGTGATGAGGAAGTCTCTTATGATAAGCTCAGGAAAGAAGTAAAAACCTCAGCTTGCTTTAATGATGGGTGGCTTGGTACACAGAAGCAAGCTAAGATGGACAACAACTGCATTATACCCTCACCCAGCAGAAACAGCAGTGAGAGAAAGCCCTCTCACTGTTTTGAGACAATGTCTCAATGTTTTGAGACGAAGTCCAATGCTCTGTCTCAGTTCCATTCAATGAAGCTGCCTACAGCTGAAAGAAACCAGAAGGAGCGTGCTATGAAATCTGTTAATTTGAGTGTTCAGTGGAAGGTGATTGGGTGAAAGCAGACTTGATGGGATGACATGCTTCTGAGTTTAGGAGGGGCTTCTGAGCAGAGCCCCAAATGGTCCGGAGTTGTGGCTCAAGTCTGGCTGCTTGCTGCTCAGAGACCAAAGACATGAAGTGAGATGTGGTGAAAGGAAAGGAGTTTTATTAACCAAATGCCAGCAGTTGAGGGATGGCCAGGCTCATGCCTTTGAAAGACCATTCCAACATTTTCGGCTGAGTGAAGGGGTTTAAGAAGGAAAAGGTGTTTCTAGGTATTTTATTTTCTTTGAAGCAATTGTGAATGGGAGTTCACTCATGATTTGGCTTTCTGTTTGTTTGTTATTGGTGTATAAGAATGCTTGTGATTTTGCACATTGATTTTGTATCCTGAGACTTTGCTGAAGTTGCTTATCAGCTTAAGGAGATTTTGGGCTGAGACAATGGGGTTTTCTAAATATACAATCATGTCATCTGCAAACAGGGACAATTTGACTTCCTTTTTTCCTAATTGAATACCCTTTATTTCTTTCTTCTGCCTGATTACCCTGGCCAGAATTTCCAACACTGTGTTGAATAGGAGTGGTGAGAGAGGGCATCCCTGTCTTGTGCCAGTTTTCAAAGGAAATGCTTCCAGTTTTTGCCCATTCAGTATGATGTAGGCTGTGGGTTTGTCATAAGTATCTCTTATTATTTTGAGATATGTCCCATCAATACCTAATTTATTGAGAGTTTTTAGCATGAAGGGCTGTTAAATTTTGTCAAAGGCCTTTTCTGCATCTATTGAGATAATCATGTGGTTTTTGTCTTTAGTTCTGTTTATATGCTGGATTATGTTATTGATTTGCGTATGTTGAACTAGTCTTGCATCCCAGGGATGAAGCCCACTTGATCATGGTGGATAAGCTTTTTGATGTGCTGCTGGATTCGGTTTGCCAGTATTTTATTGAGGATTTTTGCATCGATGTTCATCAGGGATATTGGTCTAAAATTCTCTTTTTTGGTTGTGTCTCTGCCAGGCTTTGGTATCAGGATGATGCTGGCCTCATAAAATGAGTTAGGGAGGATTCCCTCTTTTTCTATTGATTGGAATATTTTCAGAGGTACCAGCTCCTCCTTGTATCTCTGGTAGAATTCAGCTGTGAATCTGTCTGGTCCTGGACTTGTTTTGGTTGGTAGGCTATAAATTATTGCCTCAATTTCAGAGCCTGTTATTGGTCTATTCAGGGATTCAACTTCTTCCTGGTTTAGTCTTGAAGGACTCTTCGAGGAGAACTACAAACCACTGCTCAATGAAATAAACGAGGACACAAACAAATGGAAGAACGTTCCATGCTCATGGATAGGAAGAATCAATATCATGAAAACAGCCATACTGCCCAAGGTAATTTATAGATTCAATGCCATCCCCATCAAGCTACCAATGACTTTCTTCTCAGAATTGGAAAAAACTACTTTAAAGTTCATATGGAAGCAAAAAAGAGCCCGCATCGCCAAGTCAATCCTAAGCCAAAAGAACAAAGCTGGAGGCATCACACTACCTGGCTTCAAACTATACTACAAGCCTACAGTAACCAAAACAGCATGGTACTGGTACCAAAACAGAGATATAGACCAATGGAACAGAACACAGCCCTCAGAAATAATACCACACATCTACAACCATATGATCTTTGACAAACCTGACAAAAATAAGAAATGGGGAAATGATTCCCTATTTAATAAATGGTTCTGGGAAAACTGGCTAGCCATATGTGGAAAGCTGAAACTGGATCCCTTCCTTACACCTTATACAAAAATTAATTCAAGATGGATTAAAGACTTAAATATTAGACCTAAAACCATGAAAACCCTAGAAGAAAACCTAGGCAATACCATTCAGGACATAGGCATGGGCAAGGACTTCATGTCTGAAACACCAAAAGCAATGGCAACAAAAGACAAAATTGACAAATGGGATCTAATTAAACTAACGAGCTTCTGCACAGCAAAAGAAACTACCATCAGAGTGAACAGACAACCTACAGAATGGGAGATAATTTTTGCAATCTACTCATCTGACAAAGGGCTAATATCCAGAATCTACAAAGAACTCAAACAAACTTACAAGAAAAAAACAAACAACCCCATCAAAAATTGGGCAAAGGATATGAACAGACACTTCTCAAAAGAAGACATCTATGCAGCCAACAGACATATGAAAAAATGCTCATCATCACTGGCCATCAGAGAAATGCAAATCAAAACCACAGTGAGATGCCATCTCACACCAGTTAGAATGGCAATCATTAAAAAGTCAGGAAACAACAGGTGCTGGAGAGGATGTGGAGAAATAGGAACACTACACTGTTGGTAGGACTGTAAACTTGTTCAACCATTGTGGAAGACAGTGTGGTGATTTCTCAAGGATCTAGAACTAGAAATACCATTTGACTCAGCCATCCCATTACTGGGTATATACCCAAAGGATTATAAATCATGCTGCTATAAAGATATGCACACGTATGTTTATTGCGGCTCTATTCACAATAGCAAAGACTTGGAGCCAACCCAAATGTCCATCAATGACAGACTGGATTAAGAAAATGTGGCACATATACACCATGGAATACTTTGCAGCCATAAAAAATGATGAGTTCATGTCCTTTGTAGGGCCATGGATGAAGCTGTAAACCATCATTCTCAGCACACTATTGCAAGGACAAAAAACCAAACACCACATGTTCTCACTCATAGGTGGGAATTGAACAATGAGAACAGTTGGACACAGGAAGGGGAACGTCACACTCCGGGGCCTGTCGTGGGGTGGGGGGAGGGTGGAGGGATAGCATTAGGAGATATACCTAATGTTAAATGACAAGTTAATGGGTGCAGCACACCAACATGGCACATGTATGCATATGTAACAAACCTGCACATTGTGCACATGTACCCTGGAACTTAAAGTATAATAATAAAAAAAAAAAGAAGGAAAATGTGTGTGGAACATGTGGGAGTGGTGCACTAGGGTGCAGGTGCAGGTTTGCACGTCGTGTTCCAATGGCTGTCTTCAGTAATTGCCCATCTGGAGGTCTGGTTTGAGTCACCCTGACTTCAGCCTGGTAGTGATGGGCTAAATGTTTGTAACTCCCCTTAAGCAGGAGGATTCTGTAGCTGGGTCTTTCTGCCTGGTTTGTTTCAATATTGGCCTTTGGAATTTCTAAGCAAGAACAGAATTAGGTAAGTGAGTACTGTTCACGAATGTACCTGGTGGAAAAGGGAGAAACAAAGAGCTTCAAAATATGTTTCAAGGCTGAAAGCAAGATAGGAAAAAATTGGCTTTTGGGACTACTTGGGATAATTGGTTACAGAGTTACACTTAGAAAACTAAAGAATAGAATCTCCAAATAAAACCAAATAAGAACCAGAGAAGTACCTTAAAAAGATTAATGTCTATTAGGCAAGTAAATCCTAGTCTGGGGCTTAATCTGAAAGAGATCTTAATGGGTCTGAGCACATGTATTTCTGGGAATAGCCATAGCAGAATTGCTTGTGAGTTTGATGCAGTGGAAACACCTTAAATGTCTAATAGGAAATTAAAAAATAAAGTATGACGCAGCTACAAAATAGAATATTATATAGTCAGTAAAAACGATGATGGGTCATTTGTTCTTAATAATTTTTGGTTCATAGACACCCCCCCCCCCCTTTAGAGACAGGGTCTTGCTCTGTCACTCATGCTGGAATATAGTAGTGCAATCATAGCTCACTGAAACCTCGAATTCCTGGGCTTAAGAGATCTTCCCACCTCAGCCTCACCAGTAGCTAGGACTACAGGTGCCCACCACCATGCCCAGCTAATTAAACTTTTTTTGTCATAGAGATGAGGTCTGGCTATACTTTCTAGGCTGGTCTCAAACTTCAGGTCTGAAGTGATCCTACTGCCTCGTGCTTACAAAGTTTTGGGATTACAGGCATGAGCCACTGCACCCGGCCACATGGAACCTTTTAAGGCTTCAAAAGCCATAGAACTTGTCCCCAGAAAAAGTTATGCACATACACACAAATGTCAGCTTACAATTTCAGAAGGTCCTTCAATTTTCCTGAAGCCAGTCCATGGGACACTATGCTAAGAATACCCATGTAAGATATATTTTTAATGACTTGGACAGGTGTTTGTGACAACATAATTTTTCCACAAAAATACAGTTTACAAAATGGCATATATGGGATGATAGAATTTGATTAAAAATGTAAATATCTTTCTGTCTATGCAGAAAATGAATCTGGAAGAATATCAAAATGCCAGTAGTGTTATCTTTAATGGTGAGATTTTTGGATGATATTTATTTTCTTCTTAAGCTCTATTTGTATTTTATAGGTTCTATAATAATTGTGCATTAATTTGTACAATAATTTTAAATAGTCAATTTTAAAAATCTGAGAAACAGTTGAAAAAAGTTGGCAGTTGTGAAAGTAGGGTGTACAGGACAGCTCAGAGCTGTGAGGACTCTGGAGGAAGCCAGGTGCAGGGCAGGTGTACCCAAGGGCCCTATAGGGTACACCTGTGGAGGTAGGTCTAGAGGTCTATCTCGTCCTGATCTGAGCTACCCTGTCTCTGCTCCAGTAGGGGAATGAAATCTTGAACAATTAGTTAAGCACAATAATTTATCTCTTTGAGGTATGGTCCTTGGGGCTCTGCAGAGCTCTCTCTGGAACATGACATTGAATCCCATTTATCAGAGTGAGTTAGGAAATAGAAAAATATCCAGGTAAAGAAGACAAAGATGGAGTCCATGCTACATAAAGACCAGTGGAAGGTACTAAGGGCTGGCCAGAGAAGAGATGACTAAAGATGGGCAAGGTCATTGTTTTTGTGTGTTTGAGGACTGTCTTGGAGAAGAGGGGATACTGTCATTGTGTAACAATCCAAACCAATGTATCTTAGGCACTGTATTTTAGGCTGTGTTCTGAGAGCTGGAGAAATAGGTGATGCAGTTCTTCTGCAACAGAGGATTTAAGGAAGCATTCCAATGTGGTCTTGTGTGGGCTATAATGAAGATTTGGAGGAGGAGCTCTAGGAAAACAAAGGGGCAAATGAACTACTCTGCCTGGGGAAGTTGCAGTACATTTTATGGTATAACAGAATTTTTCTAGTTTTAGAAAGGTGACAAAGAATTCTAGGCAGGGCAGAAACAGCAACGTATACAAAAATGAGAGGCATGAAAAGGAGGTTACAAAGGGCAGGAGATGCAGACAAGGCTGGAGATTTGGTGGTCTCCAAAGTGTAAAGAGTCTTGAATTCCATGTTAAAACATTTGGACCTATGCTATGGATATATTCTATAGAAAGTATCCATCTTGTGATGGAACTAGGTCCAATGATAGAAGATACAGCAATTGCCTTGGGAGAGAATGACTGTCCATCAAACAGAGGCCAGTAAGCCCTTTGTTGAGTATAGACTGAAGAGAAACAACCACATAACAGGGCATTTGTCTGGACTTTGTGTTCTCACCCACCCTCTGGGAAATGTCCCAGACTTAGCTTTTCAGGAGGTATATTTGTGTATTTCCCTCTGTGAAAGACAGAGCCTGGAGGTACTATATATTTTTGCTTTCTAAGTTAGAGAAGTTTTTAATATCTTGACAGCTTATACCAAAATTCATCTATGAAGTGTATCTAAGTCTGCTTGGGCTGTTATCACAGAATATCACAGACTGGTAGCTCATAAACAACGAACAGTGATTTCTCACAGTTTTGGAGGCTAAGAAGCCCAGGATCAAGTTGCTGGAAGATTTGGTGTCTGGTGAGGGCCTCCTTCCTCATTCATGGACTGCTGTCTTCTCACTGCATCCTCACATGGTGGATGTGGCAAGGGAGTTCACTGGGGTCTCTTTTATAAGGACACTACTCTCATGCATGAGGGTTCTACCCTAATGACCTAATAATCACCTTCCAAAGGCCCTACATGCAAATACTATCACACTGCAGATTTGGGTTCAACATATGAATTTGGGGAGGGGGCACTAACATCTACTGACATTAGGATGTAGTAGAAGGAGTCCTTCTTATTTGAAAGATCATATGTGAAGCCTCTCTGAGTAGCAGGTAAGACCCCAAAGGGGTTGTCAGGAGTTCAAGCAAAAGGAAAGCTATAGCTAAGCTGTCCAACCTGAGAATATAAGAGGAGTTAAGAGATATATCTCATCTCTGTATCACTGGGGAATAGGAGAGATCAGTGGTTTATAAGGGGATGAGAGAAGGAGGGACTAGAAAGATGGTATATGGCTGAGGACTCCACAGGGTAAACAGAGGTAGAGCTTTACAACAATATGCATTGTTGTGCAAGTTGCCTTTGCTCAACTGGCTGGCTGAGGCAGCTGGCTGGGTTTGCAATGAAACCAGTGTCCTGATCCCTAAGTCATATTTTCTGGGTCTGCACTTGAAGGAGGTGTCCCTATGGCCTAGTAGTGACCCTGGGAAAAGCATCTTATGGAATTGCCTTATGATAAGGTAGTTGTTATGGATTGAATATTTGTGTCCACCTCAAATTCACATATTGAAATACTAATTCCCAATGTGATCGTATTTGGTGGCGGGACCTTTGAGGGGTAGAGAAGGTTAGATGAGGTCATGAAGATGGGGCCCTTATGATGGGATGAGTGCCCTTATAAAATAAGGAGGGAACACAAGATCTCTGTCTGTCTCTGCATGTGAAGATACAATGAGAAAGTAGCTGTCTGCAAACCAGGAAGAGTGTCCTCATCAGATACCAGCTTTGCTGGTACCTTGATTTTGGACTTCCTAGCTTCCATAACTGTAAGAAAATGAGTGTTTGCTGTTTATGCCATCCAGTCTATAGTAATTTGCTATGGCAGCCCAAACTAAGACAGTGGCCAAAGGAGGGCTTCACAAGGGGGATGCCTAATGTCCAATTTGAAGTTGTTGTGATATAATAATCCTTTTTCTAGCTACTAAATAAATCTTCAAGTAAGTGCACTATACTTATTAGCTCTTTGTGCAAGATGAGTGTATGGATGTGTAGAAATTGAAGAAGGGTGGGGTTTCTCGTCTGGATTGTAGCCATGTGGACAAAACAGCATTTGCAGAATCAGAAACCTAGATTTGGAGATACCAGAATACAAATCCCCCATGCTCCCGTCTCCCCTTTTTCTTTCCCAGAAATCTGCAGGCTTTGGTCTTCCATGAAGCATGGAGTTGATCGTTTGAGCCAGCCTTATCTGGATTTTAAAGGGCAGGGAGGTAGCAAGTGACATCAGGATTACATTTTATTGTTTTAGTGCCTCCAGCGAGATGTCATGAATAAGTTTATTTTATGACTGTGTGTCTCTCGCTTAAGTAAGCTAATATTGCATCATGGGTAGTTTACACAAATCATTGTTTTAAGGATGCAGTTCAAAACAAAAATATATGAGCAAACTGAAATTCTTATCTCTAAGATCCAAAGGATAATTGTTCATTTATGCATCACATCTTCTGGAATGTATTTTTATAGACTGTAAATTGGATAAGATAGCTGAGTGCAATGCATGGTAGGGAAGGATAAATAATAATAAGCTTTAGGTTCAAGACCCAGCTCATGCTAAGTTGCTGTGTGAATTTAGGTAATTGTAGTCCTCTCTGATATATAATTATCCTGTAATGTTGGAGTGTTGAACAAAAACGACTTCCAGGATCTGTATTAATTAAGACTAAATTAGTTGTATTAAAGGAAGATGGAAATGTCCTTCTTCCTCATGTAGAGGGCTCAAGATAGGCTATAGGTGTCTCTACTCCAAGAAATCCTCCAGGATCCAGGATCCTTTATATTTTTCCTAAAGCAGGAAAACATACAAAGCCAAGCAAAATATCTAATGATTAAGTATGTAACCTGGAAGCTGCACATAGTACTTCAGCTCACATTCCCTTGGCCTGAAGTTTGTCACATGGGCTCACCCAATCTGCAAGGTAGATTAGGAAATACAGAAATAGAGTCTATATTCTTAGCTGATATACGTTGCCAGCTAAAAACTGGGGTTCCATGATTCCAAGAGAAGAGGATAATGGGTATTGTAGAACAATTAGAAGTTTCTGCTGCAGGTTCCTTCCAGAACTAACAGTTTAAGATTCTAGGTGTTGTCAACAGTTTTGATGATCAGATATCAAATTACTCTCCATCTTTAGGGCCCTTTCTGCTGGGTGATAGTTGAGATGACTTGATCACAGAATTAGCAAGTAGTTTAGACCAGTGCTGTCCAATAGAAACATAAGCCACACAGAAATTAAAAAAAAAAATTCTAGTAGCCACAGTAAATAAAGGAAAAAGGAGCAGCTAAAATGAATTTTAACAATTAATTTTATTTCATCTAATCATGTAAACACTATTAACAAGTTATTTTACATTTATTTTTTCATACTGAGTCCTTGAAGTTTATTTTGTAGTGTACATTACAGCACATCTCAACTTGAACTAGCTGCATTTTCAGTGTTCAGTAACTCCACATGTCTAGTGACCACCCTGTAAGACAGTAAATTTGTAGACTGTGTTGGCTAGAATGATAGCACCACAGTGTACACCATAAATTTTTCTATTATAAAGGGAATCCACTAGTTAATTAATTTAGATTTAACTCCATATTATAATATTCATTAATATGAAAGAGAGCATCATCTTTTCACCTGAGGCTTTCCTATGAATAAGTTAACTATGGACTATTCGCTTTCTGGATCATCAGATCCAGCTAGTCAAGTCAGATCATCTATCCAACTAGTCAAATTGGATAGAAGCTGTTGGAGTCCAGCTCTGCCACTTACCAGCTCTGTCATCAGAAGTAAGCTGCCTAACTCTTCTGAGCCCAATTTTCTTTATCTATGAAAATGTCACATGTTAAAGTATTTTTTATCTGTATTTTTTGGAAGCTGGACTCAGCAGAAATAGCACTGGATAAAGAATAAAGAATTTGGATTTTAGGTTCAACTTTCCCCTGGTTCTGTGAAACTAGCAGCATCTTCTCTTTAGATCTTACTTTTTCCATTTTGAAAGGTGGGGTGGTATGTTAGGTGCTTATCAATTCCTCTTCCCTCTTTTCAAATGGAATCACTTGACGTTATACTAAAAGGTTCAGATTTCTAGGGTATCATTAGGGAGGTAATTGCTTTCTCAACTTTCAACTACTCTTAATAATTCCATAAAAGGGAGAATTGGAATCTGGAAGGCTGAGGCAGCCATAGTAGCACAATATTTCTGAATAGATGCATTCTTTGGAAGAAAGAGTGGGAAGGATCAGGTAGAAAAATCTTTTATGGTAGTGACTGGTCCCTTAGCATAAACATTGAAAAAAAAAAATCCCAAGGACCCTCTATCAATTCTGTTGGAAATGTATATTGGGGAGTCTTTCTGAAAACTGATTTGGCAACATATATCAAAAGATAGAAAACATATATGTCCTTTCATGTAACGATTTTATGTCTAAGAATTTAAGGAAACAACCTGATGTTCACAAAGATGTATTGATAAGTGTTCATTGCTCTATGGCTGACAACATCAGAAAATCAGAAACACTCTGCCTTCAAAAAATAAGGACTTAGTTAAAAAGTTATGGTACAGGCATACATGAAGATATTATTAAACCATTAAAAGCCATGTTTTCAAAAAATATTTAATGATGTAGGCAAATGCTTTACTACAATGTTGACCATAAAACATCACTAATAATATGATGTACTCAGTCATATGGTCGGTCCCAGACTTCTTTTTAAGTTGGCCCCTTCCCAGGGGGTCCCCTCATGGTTCCTAACTTTGCTTTCTTGCCCTCTGGTCCCTGTTTCTCCTTTCCCTCTTCAAATGTCCTCAGAGTGAATCTTCATTTTCTTACAGGTCAGAGTCTCTTACCTTGATTTTTTTGATATTTTAGCCTGGATAATTCTATGTTGCAGGGGTGGTGGTCTGTCCTGTGCTATGTAAGATGTTGAACAGCACTCCTAAGCTATGTGAATTAGATGTCAGAAGCACCTTTTCCCGGTGAAGATAACCAAAAATGTCCCCAGACATTGCCAAATGTTTTCTTGGGGCTCAGTCACTCCTCCACACTGCTACTGAGTTTGGTGGTTGTTTAAATTGGGTGATCAGGGACTAGGAACCAAGGTCCAACATGACTTTACCGTTTGTTCCAGAAAATTCTTGCCTAGGAAGATAAAGCTGTAAACCAGTAAATAACTTCATTGTTAACCTCAGGCACTTCATGAAAACCCATTTATTCTGCCCAGGCCAATTGGATGCTCATCTGGGTAGACATCATCTCTCTTAAGACAACAGGTTGCCCAGCTGGAAAAACCCTCTTGCTTATCAAACATCCATTTACTTAGGAAGACTACCTCCAAGCCTCTAGCCTCTCAGTGTCCACCAATCCTAAGATATCAGATGACAAAACCTGCCTGCAACACTGGAATCCAGACCCCCAAACCCTGGACCTCCTCTTTCTAAGACAAACTAAAACTTGTTCAAGGCAGTACTCTCCCATATTTGGTCAGTAAAAACTGGTCTTTGCTGATAAACAGTGGTCTATCTGGGGAATTGGCAGTCCCCCAGAGCCTTTCCCCTTTATTTATTTATTTATTTGAGATGGAGTCTTGCTCTTGTCACTCAGGCTGGAGTGCAATGGCACGATCTCGGCTCACTGCAACCTCCGCCTCCCGGGTTCAAGCAATTCTCCTGCCTCAGCCTCCCAAGTAACTGGGATTACAGGCGCCCGCCACCAAGCCCAGCTAAATTTTGTACTTTTAGTAGAGACAGGGTTTCACCATGCTGGCCAGGCTGGTCTTGAACTTCTGACCTTGTGATCTGCCCGCCTCCACCTCCCAAAGTGCTGGGATTGCAGGCGTGAGCCACCGCGCCCGACAGCCTTTCCACTTTTAAAGAAGGGGACACAATTATAAAGCCCTCAACCCATGATGCCCACAAAAACCAGGAAGAAATTTTGAAACAGCCACTTTTCTGCATCTAAGGCCACATAAGATTCCTAGGCATGGTGTCCCCGCACTGCGCTCTATAAGTAGAAAGGAAGCCACATGAGGATTTGTGTTCCTCCTGCCCATGGAGTGTGAGCATGTGTGGAAGAGGGTTAGGACCACAAGCTTCATAAGCACAGGAAGAAGAAAAGCACAGAAACACACCCACGCAAATACACACATACATACATATATAAACGTAGATACATACACACGTACACATAAGGTAGAATTATGGGTGATTTCATTTTTATATTTTTCCATATTTAAAATTTTTTCTTAATGAACATGTCTTCCTGTTAATAATTACTCTTCTAATCTTAGATGAAATAATATGTTAATATAATCCTATCTTGGAATATATCGGGAGGTCCAGTATATTGGCTCTGAGGAAGTGCCAAAGAGGTGAAAGGCTGAGTCCTTGGGATCTTCCTTTTTTCTACATGGCTCAGGAGACCAGTAGCAAACTCCGCTACAGAGTTGGGAGTGTATCATTTGTACCAAGTGTTAATTTGAAGTGTGAATGGAAAAGATTATAATTACCTGTCCTTTTAAACTTATGTTTTCTTTAATAATCTCATGGTTACTAAGAAATACACTCAGCAGTGAGATGGGATGGATAAGCTGAGGTGTATATGACAGGAAACGATGTCCAGGCAGCAAAATTAGTCATGCAGTTGTATGCTCACAGGCATCAATGGATGTCTAAGCTGAGTATGTCCTTGATACAATAGGTCAGTCTAGTGATGAACCCTCTGGGTTTCACCTTGACACTACCACATGCTAATTTTGTGACCATGAGCAAAATGCATCACCTTTTGACTGCAGTTTCTTCACCTGCAAAGGTAAGAGACTTGTACCTGCTCAGTGAACCCCATGAGTTTGTTACAAAGACCAAAAGAGATGATCCATATATACATGCTTAGGAAGTAGTTCAAATGCATGGCATTATGGGAATACCTCTCAATTTTTCAAGCACCTCTCTGATATTAACATAGATTATGATAAACAGCTCACATCCAATTTAAATGCTGGGGCTGTTAAGCTCTATGGAGTGCTTGAGGCAGAGGTGTAGGTATTTGGGGATCTCCACCTTGTCTTGGGGCACCCTGCCCTGGCATGGCACCGGAGACCTGGCTAGAGGCCCCTAGCTTACAGCCTGGTTCCCCCAGGGCTGAGTGCAATACCTAGGAGGAATGTTTAGGAATGCCTGCCACAGCTGCCCACCATCTCTTATTAACATTTCATGCCTAGCGTGTAAAACTCAAATTGAATTTTCCAGGGTGGAGTCAAGGAATTAAAGGAATGAGGAGCAGCAGATAGACAGATAAGCACATCTCCTGCTTCCATCCATTATTTATTTATTGGGTGCACACCATTTTCTGGTAAATATTATCTCATTTACTAGATGTTATCTCATTTACTAATACTCAGAGAAACACAAGTGTAAGGTCTATGTGATTGTAGCCATTTACAACCTCCATGAATGTGACCTAGGTCACAGAGCTCATCAATAGCAGAGCAAGAATTCACACCCAACTGCGTAAATTCCATACTGCCTTACCCTATCTGACATTTGGGATTTGTATATTCGCCACAGTGGAGTAGCACAACATTAAGTAGTAGATTTTCTACTGTATTCTTTATATCAACTACAGGTGGCCAGAGGGCAGAGGACAAAGGAGGCAAAAAGAAATAGGAATGTTAATATTTAGTGGTCTTATTCGTTCCCCCCAAGCAGAGTAAATTTATGCTTGACTATGCAAAGTGCTTAACTATACAAAACATCATGGAAGTGAGTGACATTAATATCAATTACTTCCCAGGGATTAATGCTTTCTGTTGGTTTTCTCTGCAACTATCCACATTTTGTTTCCCCACAATGTCATAAAACAATGTTAACTTAAGAATGCATGCATACCATTTCACAAAAGTAAGCAAAGATTACCTGTACTCCTTATATAAGTTGGTCCCTCTCTGGGTATACCCCCTTGCTTTGTGTACCCCTGCCTGGTCTCCCGAAGTGACAGCTCTAATGCAATAATACATGATTCTGTCTTGGGCTCCTCTTGCCCCACTGCAAGTATCACCTACATTTATGTAACTCGAGGAGCCCACAGAAGTGTTTTTTTCTAGGTGATGTCTTTTTTTAATATGTATATATCTAAATAGAAGAATGGCTAACTTAAATTTTAAATTCATCTTAACAGATAACGTGTTTGATGTCTTGGCAGGCACCCTACTATGAATATATTATATGTCATCATGGGGAAAAAAAAAAGGTTGGGGTTTGAAGCCAGAGCAACTTGGACTTTGAAGTCTGGGTTGTAGTCATCACTTGTGACCAGGCCATTGTTCTCTCAGACAAGGATGTGTCTCTCCTTGCCTCCTGTTTCACCTTCACTTACCTAACCTCCACACTGCAGCCAGAGTGATTTGTCTAAATCATCCCTCTGTGTAACAGGCTTTAAAGTATTCCCCTTTTGTATATTCCAAGTTTTCTGGATTTGTCACGGGTGAGCAGTGACTATCTGGGCTGGTGGCATGGGGGTAAAAGAATTTACCAAGACAGCTGTAGATGAAGAAAGGCAGATTTATTAAAGAAAATATGAAAATAAGTTGCGAGTTTGCAACAGGCAGCTGGTAAGAGAGGAGCCGACTGCAAGAAAACAAAGGCTTGCTGGGGATTTTATAAAATGGTGTTCATGCTGTATGCTGAGGAGGGCTTTGTGCAGTGCTGATAACGCCAAGGTTGCAGTGAGCTAACTTGCAGGTGTCTGGTGATAAGTTAGGTGCAGGAGGGCTATATGTGCTGGACCATGGAGAGAGGCAGACTTATAGCTGATCTGCTTTCTTCTTTTTTCTTTCCCCTGGTCCCTCCAGCCTGACTTCCTTTCCCTAATTAGGACTCCACAGTATTGACCATGCATTTCTTTTACATTTATAAAAAGGCTGAGCATGAGAATGGGTAAGTAAAATGTGAGGGTACACCTTACAGCAGTTAAAATGAATGAAGTACGTCTTTATATGCAGTAGTGAAGGTACATCTCCAAATCATTGCAAGGACCTCAGTCCTTGTTGCAGAGCATGTTGCAGGTGGGTTACTAATATTCAATATATGTTCAGTTTTGGGCATACAAAAGAGTAAAATAAGACTCCAGGTTTAAAAGGTCCAGTAGATAGTATTCCCTTTACTTGCCAGAGTTCAAAACCGTCTCACTCTGGGGTCCTCTGGTCTAACTCTCTGTGTACCCTCTTAAAGGGCCCTTAATGTGGATTGAGGTGAAAAAAGGGCATCCCCTCCTATGACGGGATGAGGATGAGGAAAAGCAGAGCACCCCAGAAAATTCTTTCTTTTAAAAGAGAAAGGCAGGCTGGATGTGCTGGCTCACGCCTGTAATCCCAGCATTTTGGGAAGCTAAGGCGGATGGGTCACTTGAGGTCAGGAGTTCAAGACCAGCCTGGCCAACATGGCAAAACCCTGTCTCTACTAAAAATACAAAAATTAGCCGGTACAGGTGGTGCAGGCACCTGTAGTCCCAGCTCCTCCGAGTCTGAGGCAAGGGAATCACTTGAACCCGGGAGGTGGAGGTTGCAGTGAGCCGAGATCACGCCACTGCACTCCAGACTGGGCAACAGAGGGAGACTCCGTCTCAAATAAATAAATAAATAAAGCCAAACATACATAGGCACGATGGTAGACTTAGATGTCATCCATTTTGCCATGTGCTTGTCACTGTGTCTCAGGTCTCTTGTCTCTTTATTCTCTGGAAGAATTAATTGTAAGCCATTTCATAAAGCTTTTAGATGGGTGATGGGGTTATGTTGACCACTCATCCTCATGTCTACCACAGGATTTCTGTGCTTCAGAATATCCAGTATTTGATAGGTACTGCTTTGTAAGTGGTCTTTAGGGGTTTTTTTGGCACAAACTCCCAGGTGGTAGGAGATGTGAACATGGTTTTACACTTCATTAAGCCCCCAGGTAGGCAATGATCAGGCCCCACTATCATTCATCCAGAGCATGGGTCTCTGGTGCTTAGCCCTGCACTGGGCACTAAGACATTCACAAAGCCAGGCTTCCGGCTTTGGGGTTTTCATCAATGGTTTAAATTACCTTCCTAGTCAGCTCTCTGCAACTGTCCCTTATGAAAAAGCTAAGCCTCAGCCACAGGGTGACTCACCAGGATTACACCACGTATTTCCCCACTTTGAGGTCTTTGCTACCTATGTCCCTCTGCTTGTGGTGACCTTTCTTCCACCAATGAACACATACTCACCCCGAAGGCCAGAACGCCTTTGCTGATTCCCATTGCACCTCTCCCATCTTGACCATCAAATCCTTCCTCTGTGCACTGCTAACCCTTCTCCAAGGCTGCCAGGTATTGGATGGAGCTGGGCGCATGTCTGACTCTCCCAGTAGACTGGGAGTTCAGTGAGGGCAGAGGCCTTGGCTTTTTTCATTTATGTATTTTCTGAGATGCAGTGACTATCACATGCTGGAAGGGATGACACTTGAGTCCGCCATTGTGCCATGAGCATACTTGGCTCTTGGTACCTATAATTGCCGTTCCCCTGCTCCTTCTTGGGGTCCTCTCTTATCAAAGAGAGCTCAATTCATTTCTGGATCCTAGAGGGTTCTCAGGAAGAGTGACTATGTAGATGTGGTGGAAAGAGAACTGGCTAAAGAGGCCTGGGTTTGCCTCTCTCCTCTCTCAGCTTCCTGGGCATGAGCAAGCCACTTTTCCCTCTCTGGGCCTCAGTCTCTGCCTCTCAGTGGGGACTGCCACTCCCAGCTCTGAACATGTAAGAATCAGTTGCTGTGTGCTGTGCTTCTTTCAAGTCAACCTCCCCTGTCTTTCTGTCTCTGTCTCTCTCTCCCCTCTGTCCTTCCTCTTAGGTGCATCATAAACCAAGAGTTTACAGTAAAAGCACAGGAAGAGCTGAGTGATGTGTTCTCTTCAGGAAAGTACCTGGTCCCCCAGGGAGCTGGGGGCGCCTCCAGAGCCCCTGCCTCCCGAGCTGTGGCTCCTGAGGACTTTCAGTGTAGACCTGGCAACCCAACCTTAGCCTTTGATGTGGCTCTGACAGTGCTTAATGCACAAGCAGCTCAAATTCAGAACCGTGGAAAGGCTTGTTGCTTTCTGTCACTGACCCTGGAGACTGATCAGAGGTTAGGGTGATGGGGGGGACAGCCTGGGGGTCTCTCAGGGGAGTGGCACAGAGCATGAATCTTGATAATCACACACACATGATCCCCAGACTTCAGGTAGGACCAGATTCTTCTTTCACTCAATCTCTCCTAAAGAGGAAACCAGACCTGCCCTTGTAATCTTTGTGCATCCTGAGAAGCCATGCGATGCCCAGAGGAAGTCCCTGAAGGGCCATCGTATTGAACAATCAGCCCTTGAATCTTCAAGGGTGTCTGTGTTCTTATAAAAAACTGAGAAATCCTAAATTTGTTTGTTCACATCTTGTTTTTCTTGGTAGAAATAAAGATGATGGAGGATTCTGAAGATGTGGTTTCAACTCATGGCTTTCATTCATTCATTCATTCATTTTCTTGGCAAACATTGGAGGACCTATGTTATGCAAGGCACAGTGCTGGGCATCAGGAATACAAAGGCTTTATATAGGTAGGTTGGCAGATAGACAGGGATAGATAGATAGATCAGTGGAGACAGAGATATGGATCTAGTCTTAGATCCATATCTATATCTTGCAAGGCTTAGAGTCTGGTAGTAGATGTAGGCATCATACAAATAGTGACACAAATAACTGTGGTAACTTGCCAGAGGGAAAATGATGGTGAGCCATGAACCTATAAAATGAAGGAATCCTGATTTATCCTGGGAATTAGGCAAGGTTTCCTGCATAGGGCCATTTGAGCTGAGTATCAATGGAAGGAGACCTCCAAACCTCCTGCTACCAACACTCATCAAACTAATTGTAATGTGGGTTCTGGAATTAGGCTGCTTGAGTTTCAGTGTCTCTACTAAAAAGTAAATAATTTTACAAAGTCATTGAGGACTTAGTCTCCCTCCTTTTACAAAGTCATCCAACCCCAACCCTAGAGTATATCCTTCAGCCTCAGGTCATAAGATGGGTGCTGCTCCTCCAGCCATCACAATTATTTTCCGGTGCAAAGAAGGGCAGGACCAAAAGCCAGAGGGGACATTTCATTTCAAAGAAGTTAACCATGACCTCTACTAATTGAATATTACCTACAACGCACTGGGCAAAACTGGATCTTACAACTACTTCTATTTTCAAGGATGTTGGCGTGTGCACGTGCATGCTTTGTGTGCGTGTGTGTGTGTGTGTGTGTGTGCAGGGTTGGTAGGAGGAATTTTAAATAGAGTATTTTGCCTTTTTGAACCAAATCAGAGGAGACTGGGTGGAAACCAGCTCTGTCTGCCAAGGCTCTAGTTGACATTTATTTCCTTTATTTCCTTTTCATCACCTTTATCTTTTTCCTGCTCTTGGCAACACCGACTGAAATTACTTTTGGGAAATGAACGTGCTCCCAGATGGAAATTCCTGATGGTTTACCTTCTCAAACCCAAAGAATGAACCTTCAGGATTTTGAATCCTAAGCAGAAGAGACAAAGCTGGCAAAACAATGGGAGTACATTCATTTCAAGGAATGGTCAGAATTATGCCTTCATTTTCTGCTTCTTAGAACCCTGGAACTGCTTGATTCCTGTTCTTTTCAGATGCAGACTCTGTGTTTTTTGTTTGTTTGTTTGTTTTTGGTTTTTTTGGTTTTTTTTTTTTTGAGCTTTCTTTCAGATCCAAGGAGCTGAAGCCTCTGCTCCCTCTTCATAGATGCCTCCAGTCAGAAGTACCTTCTTTACCCCTGAGCACCCAGCTCTTCACTCAAAGCTCAACCTGGTGCTCAGGTCGGTTGGCTTTTCCCTTTTCCGTGGTCGCCTATGAGTCTGTCCCCCCGTCCCACCCCCATCTAC
The DNA here is from genome assembly GCF_028858775.2 of Pan troglodytes. Taxonomy (NCBI): domain Eukaryota; kingdom Metazoa; phylum Chordata; class Mammalia; order Primates; family Hominidae; genus Pan; species Pan troglodytes. Next base: position 23,454,199 of record NC_072409.2, on the reverse strand, counting down.
TAGACTATAAGATCCTTGAAAGCAGGGGCTGGGTCTAATTCATTTTAAAGTCTCTAGCAACTAGTATGGTGATTAGCACATGTGGTTTCTAAATACATGTTTATTGTTGTTGGTTTTGGCAGGCCCAGCAGTGTGCTGGCACTATTATAAGACAGAAAAGCAGAAGTGGGTCTTGGCCGTGGAGGGGCTCCTGACCATGTCTCTAGACCTCTTAGAATCCTACTAGCTGATGGAGTTAGTGACTTCTTATTTTTCAGGAAGTTTTGACTCCTGGAGCCACCTTTCCCTCTATATTACAACAAATGCTGCTGCTGCGTTCTTCTTCTTCTTCCTCCTCCTCCTCCTCCTCCCCTTCCTCCTCTTCTCCTCTCCTCTTCTTCCTCTGCCTCTTCTTTTTTATTTTCTCTCTTTTTTTTTTTGAGATGGAGTTTCACTCTTGTTGCCCAGGCTGGAGTGCAATGATGTGATCTCGGCTCACTGCGACTTCCGTCCACCTCCCAGGTTCAAGTGATTCTCCTGCCTCAGCCTCCTGAGTAGCTGGGATTACAGGGATGTGCCACTATGCCCAGCTAATTTTGTATTTTTAGTAGAGATGGGGTTTCTCCATGTTGGTCAGCCTGGTCTCAAACTCCTGGCCTCAGGTGATCGGCCCGCCTCGGCCTCCCAAAATGCTGGAATTACAGGCATAAGCCACTGTGCCTGGCCTTTTTCTTTTCATTATCCTCTTTCTACCCCCTCCTCTTCCTTTGCTGTTATAATCTTCATCATCACCACTGTTAACCCATACCAAATACCGTGCTTACTATGTGTCAGGAATGTTCAAAGGATTACCGAAGAGGGTAAGCCCCTTGCCCAAGATTACAGCTAATTTATGGCAGGGTTTGGACTCAAACTTTAGTAAGTTTGGCTCAAAATCTGTGTTCTTGACCCCCCACCCCCTTAGTCACAGGTACTGACAGGGAACTCTGGGGAGGATGGAGAACCTCTCTGGCCATGTCCACCTCTGCTTGAACTCCTTCCATGGTCTGCAGTGCCCACTGTGGTGTGCACAACGGCTGGCCTGATGGCTCCTGCTTTCCTCCATATGCAGCGAGCTGCCTTTCATGCCGTTTGTTTTCTGTTCAACTTCACATGCCCCAGGTTCTAACAGAATCAACCTGCTGGTCACACCAGCATGCTCTGTGCTTGCCTGGCCGGATGCCTTTACAACGCATTCTGTCCACCTGAAACTCTCTTCCCCAGCCCGCCTGGAGAAATCGTACCCTTCATTTAAGTCCTATGTCAATGATGGAGGTACATGAAATCCTCCTGGATTCAGGCCCACCTCCCCATTTTCAAACCTTAGCTCTCTCTTCTCTAAAGCTCCATGGCACTTCTGATTTTCTTTTTGTGGCCTCAGGAAGCCATGCAGGGAAGGGACTAAGGCTTTACAGACACATGCACTCTGCTAAAATCCCTCTTCAACCCCTTGCTAGCTTCGTGAATGTTGGCAAGTTACTTAGCGTTTTAAGTCTCTTACGAGCTGTGAAAAGGACATACTTTGGGAATATGAGATGATTCTAATAGGATGGCTCATACCTCTGCCCTGACCCTGACACTGTTTTTCTTACATCTGCCACCCACCATTTTTCTGAGGCAAAGATGCTAGGCAGCCCACAGGCCTGACTTTCTATCCTGTATCTGCCAGGGAACAGATCATCTTCAGTGATAAGAACATTGGAAAATGACACCCTTGGCTGTATCGCTTCTGTCTCATCTGCTAGGGTGCTTATTGCCCTGACAGCAATTTCCTATGTCCCATTCCCTCTGTAGCTGGTAGGCAGCACCCTAGATATGAATATCTGCTCCATTGAGGATAGGAATTCTATTTCAATGGCTTTGCTACTGGTTTTTTTATTGGTAGGTCCACAAACCTTGCGTGGAGTGGGAGGGATGAATGTATGTGTGGAAGAAAAACAACCTAGTCCTAGTTATGGAATTGGCTTTAACTCATTGTGAGATCCCATCAAGTCTCTGCCCCTCTGTAGCCTCAGTTTCTCATCTGTATAATGGGTTGCTGTGACTCAATCCGTAAGCAGCTTCCACCTGGATCAACTTATTAGGGTCTATGAGTCTGTTTCAGGGGAGTCAGCTTGGCTTCTGATGCCCTGTGGTGTTGGAGGAGGGGTGGTTGTTGGTGGCAGGTCAGCCTGAACTATACGAGTCTGCAATGTGTGTGTGGGTAGTGGTAGAGGAGAATTGGACTGATGCAGGTTTCTGACAAGGGGATATGTGATGGCTATCTTGAGACAGTCACTGAGAATTCAGTACTACTTGGAATTCTTGAAGACATTGCGGGCAGCCTCTGTATATTTTCTTAAAGGCATGTAATTAGCGTTCACTGAGTATCTGTTGTATACTCATATGGTTGTTAGGAGCTTTACGTTTGTATTTATATTTTTCACATGGATAGTTGGTTTACTCACATACTTTATGTCAGGGCACAGCATCATCATTGGTACAAATAACATCTCTTGATTTATTTTTATTTTATTAATATTATTTTCTTCCCCATACCCTTGATCACCTTTCCTACCCTCTTCGAGCCCATCCTAAGGATATGCATATTTTTTAAAATGTGCAGTGTTTATGGTGGATGTATCATGTCTTAATGTACATATATGATAGTGTGATATAGATCTTATTCAGTTTCTTATTCCTTCACTTAACATTTTAAGACTCTGTCCGCATCAATGGATACACTTTTATCTGACATTTCTAACTGGTACATAATATCTCTCAGTGTGCAGCCACTACCTTGCATGCTTTCCTTCTCCTGGGAATGGTGTGTACATTGCCTCCAGCTCCCAGTGATCAGAAGCAGAGATGCAGAACTGCTCTGTGTATGTCCTACATGAACTTCTTCCTTCCTCCTACTCTTCTTTAAAGACAGCCACTTGCTACTAACAGAGATAGTTTCAGGTGCTACATAGTGTGGCTATTAGTAACATGGAAATATATTCTATTTGCACTGTGGAGATCCTATCAGTTCTATATTAGTAAGTTATGACTACCTCTCTTTGCTTGCTAAACTTCCCTTTTTTAATAGATCAGAAACAGGCCTCAGGCTAAACTATTTTCAGGCAGCACACTTTAGCTGAAATTTAATCATGTTGGAAATCTAATTAAAATGTAATTTAACAAATGTATTTATTTAAATGGTTTCTTTTATTTTAATAAGCAAAGCTGATTTTTTATTTAAAGAAGTGACACTTCATATTCAATAGAATCTAAAATGCCACTGATTATAAAAATCACTATTATATATTCCATTAAGAAAGAAGAATTATTCTATTAATTAAACCATCATATACCATTGCCTGTAAGAAGCATGCTGTTTTCAGAGAGGTTAAAATGTGTATAAATGTACATCTGCTTCTGTTGTCTTTGACAAAAAATGTTATTTAAGTAAAAAGAAAAAGATTGGCTTAATACAAAATAATAATAAATGACAATTTGGGCATTAATTGAATTTGGCAGGAATGATGACACTGGCAGAGGAATGTCTGGAGTCTGAGAAAGGACATTATGTCCTGGGGATGATCATCTCATCAGCCACGTAAGGGAGGTATTGTTATTTCTGTTTAACAGGCAAGAAAAACCTGGGGCAGAGAGAAGTGGCCTTCTCAAGGCCACAAGGTTAAGAGGAAATTTAAACTCAGGCAGGGAGGTCAGAAGGCCCACTTCTAGCTACCAAAGTCCGTAAGCCTTGTGACCCGATTCCAGCGTGGGCTGTCTCCTGCATCTTCTCTCTGAGAGGCGCTGACAAGTGCTCAAAACCTGGCCCGTTTCCCTTTAATCCCGAGCCCTTCAAAGCACCTGAACCCTCCCATGTTGGCAACCTCTTATCACTCCTACTCAAGTGTGACTTAGTGTGTTTGTGTTCGGGTACCTTTCTCACAGTGGCTACATTATTATCAAATGAGGAAGTCAAATGATGATGAATGGACGTTTCTCCACTGTGGACTGCACTAAGGGATTGCGACAGAGAATAGTAATAGTTGTAGTGATTTCTTTGTTAGTTACAGTCTCTTCCTTTTTTTTTTTTTTCTTTTTTTTTTTCAAGAGGTTCCTTCTGTCACCCAGGCTAGAGCACAGTGGCACAATCTCAGTTCACTGCAACCTCTGACTTCCGGGCTCAAGTGATTCTTGTGCCACAGCCTCCTGAGTAGCTGGGATTACAGGCATGTGCCACCACACCCGGCTAATTTTTGTATTTTTAATAGAGACAGGGTTTTGCTATGTTGGCCAGGCCGGTCTTGAACTCCTGCTCCTGGCCTCAAGTGATCCACCTGCCTCGGCCTCCCAAAGCACTGGAACTACAGGTGCGAGCCACTGTACACAGCCAGTTACACGCTCTTTCACTTATATTTTTATTTGATCTTTATCATGTTTACGTGAGTAGGCATTATCCACATTTCACAGATGTAAAAATTGACAATACTAACTTGCCCCAAATCACACAGTTACTAATTGGTAGAGTTGTACGTGGAGCTATGAAGACATTGCCTCTTCCTTTTTCAAAAATTAAACTTTTTATTCGGAGATAATTGTAGATTCACATGCCGTTGTAAGAAATATATCAGAGAGATCTGAGAGAGCTGGTGTGTAGTACTGGCTTTACCAGTTTCTCCAAGTTGTAACATCTTACAAATACAGTACAATAGCATAACCAGGTACTGGTATTGATGCAACCAAGATACAGAACATTTTAATAGATCTATCATCTGATGTTGCCCTTTTATTGCCACCTGGCCTCTGTCTCCTGAACCCCTCCCGTCCTGGCTCCTGGCAACGATGAATCTATTCTTCATTTCTATCATTTTGTCATTTCAAATGTGTTACGTAAATGGAATCATACAGTATGTAATCTTTTGAGATTGGCCTTTTCTCACTCAGCTTAATTCTCTGGAGATTGATGCAAGGTTTGCCCCTTTTTCTTGCTAAGTACAATTCCCTGGTATGAATAAATCACAGTTTGTTTAACCAGTTACCTGTTGAAGGACTTCTGGTTTGTTTCTAGTTTTTGGCTATCATGAATAAAGCTGCTGTGAACAATCGTGAACAGGTTTTTGTGTGAATATAACTTTTCATTTCTCTGGGATGAATGCCTAAGGGTACAATTACTGGGTTGTATGGCAGTCCATATTTTGTTTTATAAGAAACTTCCAGACTGTTTCCAGAATGGCCGTACTATTTTACATCTCCACCAGCAGTCATGAGTGACACAGTTCCTCTGCAACCTCACCAACATTTGTTTCCTTTCACTACTTTTTATTTTAGCCATTTTGATAGGTGTGTTGCTAGACCTCACCGTGGTTTGAATTTACATTTCCCTGATGGCTAATGATGTTGAGCATCTTTTCATGTGCTGAGTTGTCATCTATTTATCTTCTCTGGTGAAATATAGTCATGCACCGCCTAACGATGTTTCCATCAATGACGGACCACATACATGATGGTCCCACAAGATTACAATGGAGCTGAAAAATTTATATTCCCTAGTGACATCTTAGCCATTGTAACTTTGCAGCAGAATGCATTACTTATGTGTTTGTGGTGATGCTGGTATGAACAAACCCACTTCACTGCCAACTGTATAAAAATATTAGGTATATATGTAACACTTGATATGTGATAATTATAATAAACAACTGTGTTGCTGGTTGATACATTTACTAACGTTTTTATCATTATTTTAGAGTATACTCCTCTTCTCTTAAAAAACGTTAACTGTAAAACAGCCTCAGGCAGGTCCTTCAGGAGGTATTCCAGAATGAGGCATTATTATCATAGGAGAGACAGCTTCAGGTATGTTATCGCCCCTGAAGACCTTCCAGTGGGACAAGGTGTGGAGGCGGAAGACAGTGATATTAATTATCCTGACCCTGTGTAGGCCTAACCTAATGTGTGTATTTGTATCTAGTTTTTAACAAAAAGTTTTAAAAGTAAAAAAATAAAAAAATAGAAAAAGCTTACAGAATAAGGATATAGAGAAATCAACTATTTTTGTACAACTGTACAATGTGTTTGTTTTACACTAAGTATTTTACAAAAGACTCAAAAAGTTTAAAAAAATTACAAAGTTTATAATGTGAAAATGTTATAGTAAGTTAAGGTTAACTTACCGAAGAAAGAAAAAATTTAAAAAATAGATTTAGCATAGCCTAAGTGTACAGTGTTTATAAAATCTGCAGTAATGTATGGTAATGTGCTAGACATTCATGTTTGCTCACCCCTCATTCACCAACAGAGCAACTCCTAGTCCTGCAAGCTCCATTCATGGTAGGCACCCTATACAAGTGTACCATTTTAAAATCTTTTATAGTTTATTTTTACTGTACTTTTTCTATGATTAGATACATAAGTACTTACCGTCGTGTTACAATGATCTACAGTATTCAGCTCAGTAACATGATATACAGGTTTGTAGCCTAGGAGCAATAGGCTATACCATATAGCCTAGGTTTGTAGTAGGCTGTATCATCTAGGTTAGTGTAAGTGAACTCTGATGTTTGTACAACAACAAAATTGCCTAATGATGGATTTTTCAGAATTGAGTGTGATGCATGACTGTACTTTTTTCCTCTGAATTCCCTTCCATTTTTCCCCAACATCCTTCTTTTTAAAATGGAAATTTTTATTGAGATAATTATAAATTCACATGCAATTATGAGAAATAATAGAGATCAATAATAAGAAGATGAATAACCTAATTAAAAGGTGGGCAAAGAGTTGGAATAGACATTTTTCCAAAGAAAATACACAAATGGCCAATAAGCACATGAAAAGACGCTCAACCTCATTAGCCATCAGGGAAATGCAAATTAAAACCACAATAAGATATCACTTCACACCCATTAGGAGGTTATAATAAAAAAAGACTAATAATAACAATCGTTGATGAGAATATGGAGAAATTGGAATCCTCCTTCCAACGATGGGTATGTAAAATGATGCAGATGTTTTGGAAAACAGTCTGATAGTTTGTCAAAAGGTTAATTGTAGAGTTAGTTACCATAGATTCAGCAATTTCATTCCTAAGTATATGCTCAAGACAACTGAAAACATATGTCCACTCAAACACCTGTACATGAATATTCATAGTAACATTATCCATAGTAGCCAAAAATTGGAAAAACCCAAATAATGTCTGTCAAATGAGGAATAAATAAAAACAATGGATAATAATTTAGTAATAAAAAAATGAAATATTGACACATGCTACAATAAATGTTCAGTAAAATAAGTCAGTTATAAAGGACCACATAATTTTATGACTCTTCTTATATGAAATTTACACAATAGGCAAATCTGCAGAAACAGAAAGTAGATTAGCAGTGGCCTATAGCTTGGGAAATGGTGGGGTCAGAAAGTAATGGTTAAGGAGTGAGGGGTTTCTTTTTGGGATAATGAAAATTCTCTACAATTGATTGGGGTGATAGACACAAAACTCTGTGAATACACTAACAGTCATTGAATTGTAGAATTTGAACGAGTGAATTGTATGGTATTTGAATCAATAAAAAAACAAACTGTTTTTAAAAATAGAAATAATACAGAAAAAATCTGTGTACTCCTTGCCCAGTTTCCCCCAATGGTAGTATCTTGCCAAACTATAGCACAATAGGAAATTAAGACAAGGATATTGAGATTGATGCAATCCACTGGTCTCATGCAGATGTCCCCTGTTTAACTCGTTCTCTTTCCTCTATCTCTCTCTTTCTGTGTTTACTTCTATACATTTTATCACAAATGTAGATTTGTGGATCCACCATCACAGTCAAGATACTGAACGGAGTACTGCCTGTTTTAAAGCTCTGTTCACTGTAGGTTCTGTTTGAAGCAGCACTCCAGAGACCTTTAGTTTTTCCTCACTATTAATAATCAGACGTGAGGCAGCTCCCCCACTTGCCTCCACAGCTTCCCACCCCTCCTCATCGGTGTCAGAGGCAGAACTCACAGAGAAACATGAATTCTCACCCACACAGGAGGGATGCAAGTTTGGGATCTCAGGCACCATTCATCTAGATTCTAGAGTCACCCACACTTAAGAGGAGGAAAGTATCTTACCAAAGGAAGGAACGTGAATTCTGGAAGAGGGATACGCCCCCGTGTCTCCATACCTCGCTTTTTCCTCCCACCAATTTCGGAAGTGATTTCTATAACTCCCAGGCCCGGTCTGCAAATTGTCAGCGCTTTTGGAGATCCGGTATTTATTGGGTCGCCACTAGCAAACACTCTCAGGGAAAGGACTGGCAATGAATCATCTGTACTAATCCCTGTGTTTTCATCAGTCTTGCTTCGGTGCAAGGGGACAGCCCCGGTTGTTCTTCTATATCATCATCACTTTGGTTTCTCTCAAAATGTTTGCTCAGAAAAAGCCCAGAGTTTGGCCTCGGTTCACTTTGGACTTCCAGGGGAATTTCCCGTCCTCCTTGGACTCCATGGGTGAAGCTGTTTGAACATTCGCTCCTTACTCAGCAGTCCAGATGGCAAAGCCGGTGCCAGCACAGATGTCTTTTGGGATCAAAGACAAGCTTAGCAGAGTCACATAATTCGAGACAAGAGATGTGGGAAGGAGTAGTAGTCATTACTCTCCATCTCTCAGCTCTGATTCCAGTGACCCCAAATCACCTGTCCCATCATAGTTGACTACATGCTAATCCCTACTTCACCCCCTAACTGGATCTTATAATTCAGCCAAGATCTGGCTGTCTAAAACGTATCTTTGTGCATATGCACCCCATATGACCTTACCTGTGGCCCCTGAACTCTGACCACAACACCCCTTCCAAACCTTAGACCCCAGACCCATGATCTCAATTAAACTTAGCATCATGACTGGCACATGGCAAAATATCCAAAAATAAGTATTAATGCTAGTATTTATAATTATACCTCTGATTAACTGAGCACTAATTATACCTCTAATTGTGCATCAGGCAGTATGCCACCTCTTTTTAAAAAAATTTTATTTTTAGTTCTGGGGTAAATGTGCAGGATGTGCAGGTTTGTTGCATAGGTAAACATGTGCCATGGTGGTTTGCTGCACCTATCAACCCATCACCTAGGTATTAAGTCCAGCATGCATTAGATATTTTTCCTAATGCTCTTCCTCCCCCCACCCTACCCCCCGACAGGCCCCAGTGTATGTTGTTCCACTCCCTGTGCCCATGTGTTCTCATTGTTCAGCTCCCACTTATGAATGAGAACATGCAGTGTCTGGTTTTCTGTTCCTGTGTTAGTTTGCTGAGGATAATGGCTTCCAGCTCCATCCATGTCCCTGCAAAGGACATGATCTTGTTCCTTTTTATGGCTGCATAGTATTCCATGGTGTATATGTGCCACATATTCCTTAGTCTATCATTGATGGGCATTTGGGTAGATTCCATGTCTTTGCTATTGTGAATAGTGCTGCAATGAATATACATATGTATGTAATTTGTAATATAGTGATTTATATTCCTTTGGATATATACCCAGTAATGGAATTGCTGGGTCAAATGGTATTTCTGGTTCTAGATCTTTGGGGAAGCCACCTCTTTTATAAGCACATTCTCACAACTGTGTGAAACAAATAGAAGCTCAGAGATGAAAAGATGTGTCCAAGATAACATAATGTAATGGTGATAAAAATTGTAATAATAAATTAGAATTTCTCTCTTTTAGTCATAGTTTCCTGGCAACCTCCTACCTCCTTCAAATTCATTATTCCAGAGAACAGGTACTTGACCTCCTTAGTAAAACCATATCCTTGCGAACTGGTTCTTATAGAGAAGAAAATAATTTGCTGAATTCATGTATCTCTCATTTATCATATCAAATACTAAGCACAGAAGACTCCTCAACATTTACCTCTGTATACCATTAAGGCTCAGCATGAGGTTGGCTCAAGTGGTATTAGTCAGGGTTCTCCAGAGAAACAGAACCAATGGGAGATATATATATGAATGAAACAGAATGCATTGAATATTCAGAGAATATTCAGAGAGAGAGGGAGAGAGAGAGAAAGAGAGGGAGATTTGGGTGGAGGAGCTGTTTAATAACTGGCTTGCATGATTATGAAGGCTGGCAAATCCCAAATCTGCAAGGTGGGCCAGCCCACTAGAGACCCAGAGAATAGTTGATGGTGTACCTCCAGTCTGGAGGCCATTTGCTGGCAGAATTCCTACTTCCTCAAGAGAAGGCAATCTTTTTCTTAAGGCCTTCAACTGATTGGATCACCCACATTATGGAGGGTCATCTGCTTTACTCAAAAATCTACTGATTTAATGTCAATCTTATCTATAAAATAGCTTCACGGCAACATCCAGACATGTTTGACCAAATATCTGGGTACTGTGGCCTAGTTACGTTGACACATAAAATTAGCCATCACAGCAGCCTAGGATTTTATGGAAAGGAGAAGGCAGAGCAGGAGGAAAGAGAGAGGATGGAACCGTCCTGTATTCTAGTTTGTAACTGCCTGGGCACTTGAACAACAAAAGAGAAGTGCTTAAGATAAATGAAGCAGGTATCCAGAACAGAGGGTGGTTCTTGCTTCTACTCTGCTTGGGGAGCTGCCAGGAAAAGCCACTTCACAGGACGCTGCAGTAATATCAGGCAGCTCCCCCAAAGAACATGGCGGTGTAGTGTCTGCCAGTCCAAGAAAGTCTCAGCAGTTTAGCTTTCTCAAACTGTTCTTGGTTCCAGTTTGCCATGGACAAGACCTAGAAGCAGCTGAGAGCTTCTAGGGGGTATGATGCTCATTAGAGGGTCTCACCATAGCAGGGCCAAAGTGGCTCTGTAGTGAAGGCTGCACAGACAACAAACCATCTGACCTGAGGCTGAATGGATCCATGGAAAGTCCCCAGAAAGGTCTGGAAGTAGTGTGGCTGAGTTAGCCAGGGAGCACCTGGACTTTGCCCAAAAAGAGACAGCAGACTCCAAGTTTCATCTGCCAAAGACTTTGGTTGCAAACACGCAAACACTAGCAGGGCAGATGCAAATAGGTCAGCAGTGTTCCTTCTGACACCAGCATTCAACAGGCTCTGTGACTCAGGGCTCCAACACACAGAAGGCACCAAGGAGAGGAGCTGGTGACGGCCGGAAGAAAAACCATAAAGATTGGACTTTTTTTTTTTTTTTTTCTAGAGAGACTAAAAAGTTCCTAAAGGGACTATTTAAAATTATTGGCTCAAACTAAGAATAAACTACACAGAATTCATTTTTATTTTTATTTTTGAGACAGGATCTCACTCTTTCACCCAGGCTGGAGTGCAATGCGTTATCACAGCTCACTACAAGCCTTGATCTGTTGGGCTCAAGTGATCCTCCTACCTCAGCCTCCCAAGTAGCTGGGACTACAGATGCATGCCACCAAGTCCAGTTATTTTATATTTTTTTATTTTCAGTAGAGAGGAGGTCTTGCCCAGGCTGCTCTCAAACTCCTGGGCTTGAGCAATCCTTCCGACTTGCACTCCCAACGTGCTGGGATTATAGGCGTGAGCCATCGCACCTGGCCAAACCGTATAGAATTTAAAGTCTACACTTTATCTGCTAACTGAAATGAAGACTTAGATTCATTAGACAAAGCAATATATATCAGAGTTGAAGTGTGGGTACACTTGTGAACTTGTCGCAGTGGTAAGTGGTAAATACAGAAGTTTGAAAATCAGGTCTGTGTAACTTCAAACTGTTTGTGCTGTCTCCTGTAGAGTGTCATTGCGGTGAACTGACAGTCCCCAAGAGCCTTCATCACCACTGGCTAACCTGCCTCGATCCTGTTCTCTAGCCAGGGCCTTCTGAGTTTTCCTTAAGGTCAACTTAGGCTAACAGATGAAGGACACTTTCACTTCTTTGTATGACCCACTGCTATACTTTCTAACTTTTATTTTGAGAAACTTATAAAAAATACAGAAAAGCATTCATAATACGATCAATCACACATATTGCCACTATCCAAATTAACAAATGCTAGGATCTTATCATATTTCCTTCTAGCCTTATCGTATTTTCTTCTGATGTTTAAAAACATCAGGAAAACATTGCAGATGAAAATACTGTTTCCTTTGACTATGATCCCTGGACTCATTTTCCTTCTACCTTTCCCAGAAACAACCAGGTTCATAATTTGATGTGGATTCTAGTCCATTAAAAATATATAGTTTTATGCACACAAATCACACTAATGCATGCATCTATGAAAAATACAAAACATTTTGTGTGTTTCAAATTTAATTAAATGGTATCCAACTGTATATAATTTGATCACTGCATTTTCACTTAATCTTAGCTTTAAAGACTACATGTTAATGATTCTAGTTATTCATCTGCTACATTTTATTTGCTCTCCTTTTGATGGACATTTGATTTTTTTCAATTGCTTATAATTTATAGCTGGAATTCTTGTGGACATCTCTGTATATGTTTCTATGAACATCTGTATGTGTCTACCTTTGGTATGCTTCTGGAATGGGAAAGCCTGGCTTTCTCATACTTGTATGAGGTAGTTATCACACTAGGAGCTCAATAATTTGTGTGTGCCCCTGTCTGTCCACCTAGACACTGAGTTCCTTGAGATCAGGGGCCATGTTTTATTCATCTCTGTATTACCAGTGTCTGACATATGATTTTGAAGTAAATGAATAAACACAAGCAAAAATGAGATGCCTGCATCCCTCCCTCTGTTTCACAAAATAGATTCATCCTCACCCTGGCATGATGAGAGTAAAGGGAATTCCCTTCTGCAACTTACCATGTGTATTACTCACAGGATTGCATTTAATGACCACAAGTTTCTGAGATGTACCACTTTACAAGTGATGAAACTGAGGCTTAGAAAGGTGAAACTTTTGGGAAGCTGAGGCAGACAGATCACTCGAGGTCAGGAGGTCGAGACCAGCCTGGCCAACATGTTGAAACCTTGTCTCTACTAAAAATACCAAAAAAAAAAAAAAAAAAAAATTAAGCGGGCATGGTGGTGTGCGCCTGTAGTTCCAGCTACTCAGGAGGCTGAGCCAGGAGAATCACTTGAACCCAGGAGGCAGAGGTTGCAGTGAGCCAAGATCATGCCACTGCACTCCAGCCTAGGTGACAGAGTAAGACATGGCCAGTAAGGAGTAAGGGTGAGAAATGAACCCAGACCTGCCCAAATCCAGCACCTATGGCCTCTCCATTCTCATTTGCTCCCTCTCAAACCATCGGACGTGTGCTGTGGAAACATTCTGATCTTTTGCCTTCATAAACATGACATCAGCTTGAACAATTCTCTCCCCTTCGATATAATTTTTTTCCCCTCAGAGTCTGGGGAAATTACCTTCATTAATTATCCCACAGCTTTGACTAATTAACTCACATCCTTCTCTCTTGTGCTTTGAATCTACGTGTTAGAATCCTAAAATGTTAGCAGGATGCTTTGGTATAAGTGAGGCCAACCTCTTCATTTTAGAGATGGAGTGGATGGCACATGGATAAGGAGACAAATTGCATTAGAAGCCGAGTCAGCCCTGGGTCTCCTGGGACTGGGTCTGGTGCCCTGTGATCAGTCTTTTAGATTATCTGATGGAAGTGGCTGTCCTCCGACAGGGAGGAGAACTAGGTAATGTATGGGTTTGCCTTCTCACTGATATTCAGAGTAATAGAGAAGAGACTGAACAAGGATCAGGGTCCGGGAACCAAGGAACATTCTGTCAGTGAAATCCAGCTTGGAAAGCACTGGATATAATATCCAAAGGAGATTCTGAATTTGCTGGACTAAAGTCAGAGGAGAAAGCAGGCTTGACTGCAGAAGGAATATATTAGTCAGGGCAGGCTTACTGCTGTAGCAAACAGCTCCATAAGCTCAATGGCGTACCACTATAAAAATGTATTGTTTGCTCATTGCTTCTGTTGTGTTTGATCTCTGCTCTGTGCAGTTGTTCAGGAGTGCTCTTTCCATCTTTGGACTCTTCCCTCTCCAACACCCAGTACATAAAGTCAGCACCAGCGGGTATAGGAAGCCCATGGTTAGTCCAGGTGAGTCTGGGGCAGAGCTTAGACTAGAGCAGGCATTCCTGGTTTCATGTCCAGTGACTGGTATTTCTACCACACCGTCCTGCCTTTCAACATCTCTGCTCCTCAGGTTGCTCCTCTCTGAAGTGGGAATTATATAGCCTGCTCTGCCCACCGCTATGGTTGTGAGTTCAGGTGCTAGAATTGTTTTTGTAAATGGGTGCATACTGTGCAAATATAAGGATGGCTGTGGTTTGTTTTTTACATGACATGTAGCCAAGCATCCTGCTTGCCCCTACCTGGGGTCCTTTCCCTTACAGCTTTGAAAGTAGAAGACAAATTTGAGAAACATTCCTCATAAATGGGAAGACAGCTGTAATGTGTCCTGTCAGGACTTAGTCTGTGGCACAGGAAATATCTCCTTTCAGGCGGTGCCGGTGGACCCATGTCGTGTGTGCACTTTGACACTGAGGGTCAGTTCCTACCTTTCCCAGGCCCTCCCACCTTCAGCCATCAAGCTTATATCTTGGGGGTCAGTCATTGACCTTGAACCTTGGCTGCAGCACCATCAGACCCTGGCAGGGTAGTTGGTTGTCTTGAGCATGGAATTTGGAATCCAGTAACTCTGGATTAAACCTTCATTCTAGTGTTTAGTGGCCTCACTTTCCTCATCTATAAATGGGGAGAATAACTTATAAGGTAGTTTTGAAGTCTAAGTGAGCTCATTATGAAAACTGCTTAGCAGACTGACTGTAAATAGACAGCATTCAGGAAAGTTGCGGTTATTTTCATGCCATATCCAATGTGCTAGAGGTGAGCTCTGGGTGCTTGCATAATGGTTGAGTCAGACCTGCATCTTGTGGCTTCCCTGTTGGCCCTGTTTCTATGAGCAGCCTTCTGGCTCAGTGTCCCTTTCCTGCCAGTCCCAATTCCTGCCCTGAGCCTTAGTCATCTTAGTTGAGGTCTAAAGACTATGTAGCCCTGGTGAGGCCAGAACCTATGCCGCCTCCAGCACTCCCCAGCCCTGTCTGCTGGCTTCCCATGGTAGGCTCCATCACCCTGACTGCCTGGGTACAGAGGACTGAAATGTAAAGCTTTTCCCGAAGCTGTTCACTGTTTGGCCCACATAGACCTAACTGATTTGGTCTCCTATGGATTTCCTGGTTCTCACTATGTAACCACAGTGAGCTTCTGCCTCAGCTCGTCAGGCCTAAAGAAGAGCCTGAGACAGGGGCTTGGGAGGTGCCCCCAGGATATAGGGGTGAGGGACCAGGAATGAGGGTAAGACAGGGAGGGAGGAAAAGCCAATATGTGCTATACTTAATTAGTTCCTGCTCTGGGCAACCGTGGATCCCCATGAGGCCCCTTCTGAATCGTCCTGTAGGAGCCTGGGACATTTATCCACTGGTCTTCTCCCTCACTAGCTGACGTTCCACTTTGAAAATGTTTCTGGCTCAGATCTGAGTGGGCTTCCCATACTCTTGAGAAAGCCCTAAGGCAGAGAAGTGGAGAGCCTTAGAGGCACATGCTTGCAGGAGAACCTGACCACTGCATCAGCTCTGAAACCAGAGATGATATGAACACAAAAATGTCAGCAGAAGCCGTTTTACTCAGCAAGCTGCTTCCTCCCCAGGCTTTGTGCATGAACTATGCCACGGACCACATTGAAGTTCTAGGTTCATGTTGCCTTTTCAGAGAGGTCTTTCTTGACCTCCTATTTGAAGGTGCCTACCTGTGGTTACTCCATCCCAAGCAATTTCATTCCTGTGACCCTTTTCTAGCATCCTAGCTAGTGATGCTTAAAATCTACCAGCCCACATATATATCTAGGTCTTGGGATAGGTTTAAACAAGACACACACCAGACTTGGGCTGGGGTCATTATGTAAAAAGAGGAACCGGGTGCGGTGGCTCATTCTTGTAATCCCAGCACTTTGGGAGGCCAAGGTGGGTGGATCATCTGAGGTCAGGAGTTCAAGACTAGCCTGGCCAACATGGTGAAACCCTGTCTCTACTAAAAATCCAAAAAAAATTAGCCAGATATGGTGGCAGGCCCCTGTAATCCCAGGTACGCCGGAGGCTGAGGCAGGAGAATTGCTTGAACCTGGGAGGCAGAGGTTGCAGTGAGCTGAGATTGCACCATTGCACTCCAGCCTGGGTGACAGAGCGAAACTCCATCTCAAAAAAAAAAAAAAAAGAAAAAGAAAAGAAAAAAGAGGTATAAGATGCCAATGCCAGTCCAGTTAGCAGGTGTAAAAGGAGTGCTAAAGCTTTGGTTGATTATCAGATGTTAGAGTAGAAGATGTCAAGAGGTGAGGGGAGCAAGTCATGAGACGACCAGACAGCTCAGTGTTATTTGCAGACAATGTTGGGCTGATAGGAAGCTCTCTTGGGAATGGAAAAGATGCATCTTCTGGTCCCGGTTTAGGCCTATGTAACAGCGCTTCTCTGTATGGGGTTTTGCTCCCTCAGTGTGGCCATGGAAGGATAGGAGAAGTGACCACTTCCTTACACACCTCAATGAAGATGTATGTCCATCTGGTTGCAGTTTGTTTCCAAACTCTGAAGGCAGCGAGATTCTCGGACCTGGAAATAGGCTCTTCTGAGTCTTGCTGCAAAGAAAAATGGCTTCTGTAGACACTTCGTATGCAGCTTTCAGTGGCCCCTGGGATTCGGGAGACTCCAGACTGGAGAACAGCAGGGTATGCCTTCTGTGGACTAGTTTCCAAGCTGCTAGTGAGAGAGCCTTTTCTCCATCAGGCCAGCTCAGCAAGACCTACTCGGCTGAATACAGTGTGAGTCACTCTCCAGACTGTGGTCAGGAGCTGAGGCTGCAGGTTTCCCTTTACAGTGACCTCATAATCCCTGTCTCAATTCCCCCATGCTGCAGAAAAAAAAAAATCTCCATTCTTCAGGAGAAGTCTGCAGAATGATGTGCCTGGCTTGTAGGCAGAGAAGACATTAGGTTGCTTGTCCTTTCATCCTGTAGGTTTGTTTCTCCTTCAAGCAGAATTGCAACATGAAATGATCTCTCTTCTCAGCTTTTTTTCTTGCTGCGGTCAGGTTCTGCCGTTTCTGATGGTGGAATTTCCATGATAGAAGGAAAATGGGATTTACTCCTTATCATTACTATAGGCATCCAGGCTGTGTGGGCTGACTTTTTGCACCATTAACAGTGTATTGATTATGCTCATAGCCATCTTCACAGCTCCAAGATAATGGGGTTCTAAATGAAAGCGCTCCATTTTAATCCTAATTGTATTAAGTGGTGCACGTCCTCAATGATGTAGTTTTAAAATTAACTAACCTCTCTGTGTCACAGTTTCCTTCTTTGTATAATGGAGATTATAATACTACTTGCCTGATATGATTTTTGTGAGGATTAAGTGAGTTTTTACATGAGAAACACTTATAAAAGTGCTGGCATATGCCAGAAACTGTGATAAGTGTTTGATGTTATTATTTTTAGCATCAGCATGCATTTAAAGATGGTGACTCTGAGGAAAAGAAGTCACATATCTTTTTAAAAGTGGTAATCTGTAAGCAATTTCATGTTTTTAATATTCTTCTATAGTACGTTTTTGCAGAAGGATTTGCAATGGTTTATGGATTAAAGAGAAAGCAGTATTCAATCATTGGGAAGAAAAAGAGAACAGAGACCAGTGGAAGAAACTAGAACAAATTATGCCATAGACATAAATGTGATGATTGGAATAAGTGGCCAATGAGTTCGTCCTTACTTTCCCTGCAGCTAAAGAAGCTGGTTGACACATATTTCATTTCCTGATTACAGCATCAAATACATTCATTTTCAGAAATAAATTCTTTGGGGGCTTGGTGGGGCAGATGCTGTAGGAATCTACCACGTGGTTCCCTTAAGTATAAATGACTTTGAATACATTTTATTATATCTCCTTGTTTAGCTTTACTATGAAGAGCTGTTAAAGATGTGAACCTCTGGAAGATCAAGGACTTTGCCTTATGGAATGCAAATAACCAAAGTAGAAATCATGGTATAAATGAAAGACAAATACAAGTGTTGGCTGCAGAGTGCTATCTCATACTTAGCAGGGATGTACTTAAGTCTTACATTTGCTTCCTTCCCTCTGTCCTCAAACTCCTCCATAAAGCAACTGCATGACCCAAGGCACTTGATCTATCTGTCTGCTCTTCCTCCTAAATTAACTGAGAGCATTCGTATTAGTTCCACTTGTTAAGCAGCCAGTCAAATGGTTATTGATCATTTACTTTGTGTGAAGGATGTTTGTAGAGAGTCAAGGGAGATACAATTTACTGGGCACCAATTATATGCCAGACACAGACTGGGACACTTTATATACACCACTGCATTTGTTGCAATCATATGAAATAGTTATTATTATTTCTGATTTACATATGACAAAATTTGTATCTCAGAGACATTGTGTAATGTGAGCAAAGTCACATGGCTACTTTCATAGCAAAACCAGGACTTCAAACCACCCATCAATTGATTCATTCATTGATTTTGCATATTGCTATCATCTTTGCCATGTACTGCTGATACAAAAAATGCTAAGGAATGATTCCTGCCTCCAACACACCCTCAATCTGGTCAAAGAGGCAATTTCCTGACTCCATGCCCAGAAGTCTTAGGTATAACCCAATCTCAAGCCTTGGTTTTGAAGACATGTGTTACATGATATACATCCAGCTATTTAAATGTCAATTGAATGCCTTTGGGAATTATGTGGGAAAAAAGAAAAGGATTCAGTGGTGACTGAGGCTGGAGGCTGAATGCTATTAAAACATCATATCTCTTTTTACACTAAAGGTCTCCTTTACAGGGATGAAGTCTTTGAGCAAGACTCTTGTAACTTTCTAAGTAAAGTTTAGACAGTCTCACCTAAAAGTGAAGTTTTGCCTGGAGCAATCTCTTGCAGAAATTATCCTGATGCAGGAGGCAGTGAGATTCTCCTGCAATGTAACATGGCCAAGGCTGCAGATTTCTTTTCCAGTAAGGAGCTTGCTTTGGAGAAACTAATTAAACCTGGAATTTTTAGAAGGCTTAGGGTTTTGTCAACTTGCAATTATGGATCCTTCCCAGCATGTTCCCTGAGGGAAGGACTCTGCCTGTGCAGGGGAACAGTCAGCACTTCTGTGTTTATTCTCCTTTCTGTCTCCCCCAGGAGTCATCTTCTTAAGAATAACATCTGTGTTTTGTGATATCTTGACTCTTTCATGATTGTCCTTCCTTTTGTGGCGTTTGAAACTCAGGCTGGAGACTGAAAACCTGGAATAGAAACGTTTTTTGACAGCTTTCATGCAACAACTAACTCGACAAGAGGTAAGCACACTTTAGGGCTGGAGGGAACATTACAATACCACTTTATTGAATGTCTGAACCACCCCCAAGACCTAGAGTTCTTCCAATATCTTCCAGTATCACTTCTATAACAGCTTGTTTGTTCTTTGGATGGCTTTGGTTATTCAAAGTTCTTTTCTTATTGGAGTGCAGTTTGTTCCCTTACAGATTTCACCATCAGATTCTAGTTCTTCTCTGTCACACAATAGAGTATGTCTGTTCTCTCCTCTCCATGACAGATGTGCAGAGATTTTAAGACAGAGACTATGTCCCTGCTTATTATTCCATTTTTTTTCTAAAGAGGTGGAGTTTCTGGTTGTCTCACTATCCTGATGGTCTAAATATGCTCCATTCTAAGGATGATAAATATATTAGTAAGACACATCTATTAATTGAATGGAAACTTCTTTCCTGGTAGCCTGGTTGTGACCTCTGA
Source organism: Pan troglodytes (assembly GCF_028858775.2). Classification (NCBI taxonomy): domain Eukaryota; kingdom Metazoa; phylum Chordata; class Mammalia; order Primates; family Hominidae; genus Pan; species Pan troglodytes. The sequence continues at coordinate 23,434,407 of NC_072409.2, read as the reverse complement.
ATCCTTTCCAATAACCTCCAGGCAGCTATTATAAATTTATTTCTTAATATAGAGATCTTAATTGTGCAACTACTATGTTCAAGTGCTATGCATTGGGGATGCAGCATTGGAGATGGAGTGCTGAACACCGCAGCCTGCTCTGGAGCTAACCGAGACTTGCAAAAGAAAGATGAGCACTGAGCTGAAGGCTCTTTGATACCTTTGAATGTGGCTTTTTGGTGGAGACACATTTTCACATCTGACTCTGATGCTCACCTGAAGGGTGTCCAGGTGGAGAGTGATCCTCAGCTCCTGCTGAGCTGGGTCTACTGTGTCTCTTTCCCAAACCACTTTCACACCCAGAAGATCTGCTCTGCCTTGTTCTTTGCTGGTTTCTCAGAAGGCCCTGGTGGCAGAAAAATGCATGAAAAGCCGATGCCTCTGGGGATAATCAAAGCTTCATTTTATACTGGGAAACAGAGGCCTTTACTGGAGAAGCTGTTGAGAACATAATCAAGTGAATCCAGTGTAGCTACGCTCCTACCATACCTGGGAAATTCCCCCTTGCTCTCTGCCCCCATCATCTGAGTAATCTATTTTAGTTAAAGATGGTAAATCAAAGCCTTGAAAGGTCAATTAATTTTGCCCCCTTTCCCACTGATCCATGAGAAATGGTGATTCTCAGTGTAGCTGGCTGGTAGGACCTCTGTCCTAAATTGAGAGAATGCTCTCCAAGAGACCACGTATGAAGTCTCTGGAGAAGTTATTCTGGTTGGAAATATAACAGGTTCTGTTTTTGAAATGACTGATATTTATGGTTTTTTTTTCTCTAAATATCCTGCTGGATCTCTCAATTGTCAAACAATCTCTGCCCATTAACTCGTCCTTCCTTAGGAGAGGCTGCCTCTGTTAGTTCTTAGTAGAACAATTCCTTTGCTGTTTCTTTAAATTACATTCTTAGGTTCCTATCTGTTGAGGTCATGGTGTGGGGTGAGTGAGAACTGAATTCAAATCTACAATGATTACCTGGTGGCTTCAGGAAAATCACTTCCTTTCTGAGTTTGTGTCAGCTTTAAAATGATGATCTGGGAATACAGTTGGCACTCAACAAATTGAATAGACAATAAGTGAGGCTACAGATGGCTGCATTCTCCTCTTAGGTCATATATTCAGTCAACACGTAATGATTGAGAAATAATAGAACAGGCTCTGTTCTGGGTGCTAGGGCCACGGCAGGGGGGAAACATACAAAGTGCCTGCTGTCATGGAGCTTGACTCCTAGAAAGCATGCACATACATAGGTAAGCCAGTAGTGTGTCAGGTGGAAAATGCACTATGAGTACTGGGAATGGGGAGGGTTGTTTGTGTGTGCATGTGTGATTTTGCACATATAGGTGTGTTGTGTGTGTGTTATGTAGGATGATGAGGATGGTCTCACTGAGAAGATGACATTGGAGATGCCTGAAAGAAATGAGTGAGCCATGCATGTGTTAGAGGAAAGAGCATTCCAGGAGAAGGGTTTGCTGTGGGAGTGTGCTTGCAGGGTTTGAAAGAGCAGGGAGGCAGCGTGTCTAGAGTATCATGAGAGAGGGGTTGAGGTCAGGGAATATAGGCCTTGAAGGCTACTGTGATGTCTCAGGCTACTTTCCTCTGAGCCATAAGGCCGGCATTGGAGGGGTTCAGCAGCGGAGTAGTAGACCACAGCTCAGTGTTCCTACAGGATCGCTCTACAGCTCTTTGGGGTCATAGACTGGCTCTAGGAGGCAAGTGCTGGGGACACAAGGCCCTTGACTTTATTCTCAACATTGCCCAAGCTGCTTAGAATAATCCACAGGGATCATCACCTAAACCAGGCTTCAGAGATGTAAAGGAAAACAACAGCAACAGCAACAGGAACAAGTCCACATTTTTAGATGTGCCTCACCCTGTGCTAGTGAGTTAAGTGTCAGGGAAGGAGGATCAAAGCCTTCTTGCTAAGGGGCCAGAAACAAGCCAAAGGGACAAGCACAGAACAACAAAAAATGTGCATGTTGGGCCTTCACAACCAACAATACGGTGCTGTCAAATCAGGTGAATGAGTGATGGGACATGGATACAATGGAGGCATTAAACATGTTAGACAACGGTTGGTGGTCCTTGCCAAACCTGAATGGAGACTGGACAAAGGCCAGAAACTCCCTGTGTCTCATGTTCCTGTCCCCCCACCCCAGTGTACACCTGCAAGAGGTGATCAGTGAGGTGGTAGGGTGAGGGTGCTCGTTTTTGTGTAGCAGATGGGGAGTCAATAACATAAAAGGAGGCCTGCCAAGTTCCTTCCCACTTCTGGGAAGGGTTCTAGCCTCTTATTGAGAGAAGGATTAGCGTGAAGGCAAAGTTGTTTACCTAAAGATGTCTATGAGCCTAAGAAGTCCAGTAGACATCAGCCCTATCCACTTCAACACATCTACCAGGAGTGCCCGGTTAGTGCCCTCCCGAAGCCAGGTGGAGGCTGCCATCTGCTGGTTGACTTGAGGATTTTTACCCAAATGTTTAGTTTGCCTTTCAATTTTTAGTGAGAGAAACCTGTGTTGACAGACAGCATTTTCTCCAGGCAAGATGCTGTCGGTTTTCTTTTTTAAACTATCACAGATTCTCATCAGGGTAGGTACACTTCATGATCATTTTGATGGATGCTCAGAAGAATTAAGCAATTAGACCAAGATGATTCCGTAATTGGAAAACATGGGATTTGAGCTCAGCTCTCACTAAAAAGATGGTGACTGTAAAGAAATTGTTATAAACACGTTGGCTTTGCAAACTGTAAAGTGTTATGAGGGAACCAGTAAATGGCAGGTGCTCCGAGTGTCCTAATTGGAAGAGTGAATGAAAGAATAATTGTGCAGAAGGATGTTCCTTAAGGCATTGTGACTCAAGGAGTCAGAGAACCCAGCTTTGACACTTGGAGGCTGAGTGAACTTGGGGGAAGTCACTTCACTACTCTGAGAAACAATTTCTTAACCTGTAATTGCAAATGTGCTGGGCAAATGTGCTAGGCAAATGTGGGAGCTGTTTTTTTTTTTTTTTTTTTCTTTCTTGACAGAGTCTCGTTCTGTTGCCCAGGTTGGAGTGCAGTGGTGCTATCTTGGCTCACTGCAACCTCTGCCTCTTGGGTTCAAGCGATTCTCCTGCCTCACCCTCCTGAGTAGCTGGGATTACAGGCATGCGCCACCACGCCCAGCTAATTTTTGTATTTTTAGTAGAGATGGGGTTTCACCATGTTGGCCAGACTGGTCTCGAACTCCTGACCTCAAATGATCCACCCACCCCGGCCTCCCAAAGTGCTGGGATTACAGGCGTGAGGTACTGCGCCCAGTCGGAGCTGCTTATTTTGACTGCATGTGTGTGGTTTTATTTTCCTGTAAAATGTTGAAATCCATGTTACATCCTGGTGGGATTGAACAATTCTCAAGAAAGCCTTTTTCTACTTCCTTTACAGAGATTGTAATTCCTCTGGGAGTTCCCTAGGGAGGGAGGAGGATGAGGGGAGTGAGCCCTCTGCTGGTTGCTTATATGTCCTGCCAGCCCAAACCTGGGCAGCAGGCACATGCAGGGCACCCCTGGTACCCCATTGAGGCTGGGGGGCACAGGTGGCCGGGGGCACATGCATCTCTAGTGAGGAAGCAGGCTTTCTAAAGAGCGATGTTGATGATGCCATCTGGGGCTGAAAACCCTTGGCAACTCTCAGCTGGGCTCCAGGACGCCAAGCCTTCAAGGCAAGGGTCTACCTCCATCCTCACCTCTGCTCCCCACGCTGTCATCCCTTGTGTCCATCCACAAGCCTCCCCTTGGCCTTACCACTGGTCTTCATTTCTAGCTGCAGTCACCTTGAGGGAGCCTTCCTGATTCCTTCCCCACCCTAACCTAGTGCTCCAGGAGTTAATGGGCCCCTGACTCCAGTCTCCCATATCCCTAACTAGCCTGCCTTAATTAAAACTGATGCCCACATCCAGGAAAAATCCACTATAGGAGTTGAGGGCTGCTCAGGAACAAGGGTGGGGACATAGAGAGCTCTCTGGGACCCTAAGCCCCATGAATTTTACTTTCTAAATATCTCTTAGAACCATAGCTCTGTCTCCACGACACCACATTTAGCCAGGCTCTATCACCTTTCACCTGGATTCCTACAGTAGCCTCCTCAAAGGTCTCTTCCCACTTTGCACCTCCCAGCCAAAATCCAAATGCAACAAAAAAGATGGCTTTAAAAAACAGATGTGATCACAATGCTCTCCTGCTGAAAACTTCTCAGTAGCTTTCCATTGAATTGAAGGAAAAAAGCAAAATTTTTATTCTGGACCAGGAAGATCTGCATGGCTGGGTTCCTACTGACTCCTGAAACCTCATCTTCCACGATGCATCTTTTGCACCTATGCCTCTGGCTTTATCTGTGCACAGCGTGACAGCCACAGGACTATAGAGATACCTGCCTTTTGCCTTCTGCCTCTCCTGCTTCCTTCACCTGGTTAACTCCTACTTGCTCTTTGGATCTGGGTTCAAAAGCCTGTTCCTCAGAGAGTCTTCCCTCTCAGATCCCCTTTAGATGTCTTCATAGCTTTTTATATTTGCTTCCAAAGCACAGCCCTCAGTTTGTAATCACACATTTGCTTGTCTGATCATGTGTTTGTCACTGACCTCTCTGGGGCACAGAGGCTGCATGGAGGCAGAGAATGTGGTTGTTTCACTCATGTAGTGCTGAGCATAAGCGGGGAGGTGCTCAACACTGATTTTTAAATGAAAAGAGAAGTGAGAATCTTAGAAGGAGACCGATGAGGACAGCCCACAAGGAGCTCTCGGATTTTCCGGGCTTAGGCAAGGCATGGTGGGAAGACCAGCTTGGGTGGGGCAAGCTGAGAATGGGGAAGGACTGGGCTGTGTAGCCAGCTGTTTTGAGAGCATACAGGTCATAGGAGGCTCAGTGAGGAAGAACCTGCAAGGTGTGTCTCTCCTTCTGGAGAACAGACAGTCGTGCCACACTGCAGAGGAGTATGCAGCCTGGATTTTCATCAGAATCTCCTGCCTGGTTGCTGTGGTGCCTGGGACGATCCCCAGCCTCCTCTGGACTGCTGCTTCCCCATCTTCAGAAGGAAATTGATGAGCAGGAATTCAATGCAACAAATATTCATTGAGCTTATCTTCTGCGCCTCCTGAGGGTTTCTCACAGGCCCAACCTGTGTGACCACCCTACTTTGAATACTGTGACCCTATCCCCTTACCCTAGTCCCCTTTGTCCTTATTACCCTTGAATATACCATTTAATTTGATCATTTATTACATTCATCATTCATTGTGTTTTGTTAGAATATAAACGCTATGACCACAGGGATATTTTCCTCTTTTTTTCACTGACAAATCCACACGGGAGGTGTTCCACAAGCATTTGTGAAAAGAATGAAGTGCTGTTTTCCAGTTAGTGTGGCTTGTTGAAAGGAATAAGATATCTTTGCTGAAAAGAACTTGGATTTTGGAATCAGGCAGCCTGGCTGTGAATCTTGGTCTGACCCCAGTAGCATGGCTGCGAGAAGCCACCTGACCCCTCTGAGGCCTAGTTTTCTACATGACATGGAATAGTTCGATTTGTCTCACAGGTGACTATGATGCTTAGGATACTTTGGATATTTAAAGTGTCAAACACAGTGCTGGGACTACAAGAGGGTCAATAAATGTCACAGGCTCATGGTCTAGGGAGGAAAGTATTAGCCAAGGTATCTGGCTTCAAGGACCTGAAATAATCTAGGACTACCTAAGCAGAAAAGGAATTTTCTGGAAGGATATCAGGAAGCTCATAAAACTGACAGAAAGTTTGAAGAAGCAGGCACAGAAAATTATCAGGAACCAAAGGAGGCCGGGTAGCAGGAATCATCAGCCAGTCTGCCTTTGTCACTGCTGGAAACAACTGTCACCATTAGAGAGAGATATGGCTATACCCTGCATGGTGCTGGGCCACAGATCCCACGGATAGATGGCCTCAGTGCTAGATTCTGTGGGGGAGCCAGTCTCCTACACTCTATGTTTTGCATTCCTTGCTAAAGGTTAGAAGTCCCTCTGTGGGCATCCAATTGGCAAAGCCCAAGTTACGTGCCCATGCCCTGGCTATCAAGGGGAGGAGGAAAGAGTATTTTCCTCTGTGGCTTCCTTGGTAGGAGGCAAGGTTCTCAAATTTCCTAAAACTGGAAAGGACTTTGGATGCTGGGAAGCCATTAAATGACCAATAATCACTATAGGAAGAGGGGCAGGAAGTAGAAATCATAATGGATAAGGCCAGCAGGCAGCTGTAACAGTGGCACTCAGTGCTCCCAGGGGTGGGCGAGCATGCCAGGGTCCCTGAGGAGAGTTAAAGGAGAGGGGCTTTTCCCAAAGGTGTGGGCAGGGTGGAGGAGAGACACAGAGCCTAGCACAGGTCCCCAAGTCTAGCAGCAGCTAGGGTGCCATAACTGCTCCTAGGCTAGAAGGGGCAAGTGAGAGAGCAGTTTTCTAAACCTGAAGAGAGAGTTGCATGGAGACAGTCAGTTGACAGTGGCTACTGCTCTCTTATGTGGATGCTGACAGCCCACTGTGATGCTGTATAGATGGAGCTGGGCAACAAGTGCCCTGACCCACCCCCACCCATAGTCTCTTCCCTTCAATGTCCTGCTGGCTTTTCCCATTTTGACATCCACCTGGAAGCTGGGAGTCATTGATGCAATCGAAATAGGGTGGCCTTGAAGTACACAGAGCAGGGAGAAGGGGAGCAGATGAGAGAAGGAACAAAGGGAAGGTCAAACACCCTGGAAATTACTTCCCAATAGAGACATTTTGACTGTTTCATGGGGGCAGGGGTAGGGCCCAGGTCTTGAGGGTGAAGTGGAATTTTAAGAGAACTTTCAAGATGGAAGAGGTTTCCTGAAACAAGCCACAGAGCCAGAGGCTGAAGGACACGTTTGAGAAATGATTAGCTCACACTAGAGACTGTGGTCTTTGAATGCCGTGGCCTCAGACCCGGTTGCCTGCCCTGTCCCCGTTTGGGTTATTACTGACTCCTGTTTGATGTGGCTTCTTCACCAATCCAAATTTGATTCTTGTGTGGCTTGGGGGGAATACCTTCAAGCTTAATTAAGTACATCTACAGTTCTGGAGAGGGGATAGGACTTGGGTTTAGAGACTCACAAGTCAGCAGCCAGTGGAGAGGTAAGCCTCCAACTCGAGGCCTGGTTGCTACAGGGAGCCCGTTTGTTTGGATTTATATAGCCAGGAGAGCGTTGCTATGGCTGAATTGCATGCAACAGTTCTTATGATCTGGAACAGCACATTGTGTATCTAACATGACAGCATTTATTAAAGCAAGATAAACTCAGCAACAAAGGATATGGCTGGAACCATAAATTCCTCTGATCCTTGCTCCAGAGCCATCACATTCCATTTGAATGAGGCCTATCAGCCCAAACTTGACTTATTTTATTAAATAAGTCAATTTTCTGAAAATCCCTAAGAGAATGAACTGGGAATTATTCTCCCCCCATATACCCTTGTTTAAAAAGAGAAATGTTATGTGTTGAGCAGTTCTGACTCACTATATTTGCTGAGGACTAACAGACCTGCCATCCAGGCAATGGGTTCCCCATCACTAGATGTGTTCAGTCTGAGGCTGGAGGAATATGGGCTTGCTCCCTTTTTGGGGACTGCAGTGTAGAGGAGAAGGCGATATTCCTAATAGACATTCTTCCTAGTTTTAAGAGTTCAGGATTGTAGAAGCCTGAGGAAGCATCCGGTTGAACTGCCCCCATATCCCATTCTGCAACCTTCACTCTCTTGCCACAGCACACATTTCCCCAAAGAAGGAGAGATTTTCATTAAGGTACCGGGAAAGAGTAGGAACATTGGAGCCAGAAGACCTGGGTTTAAATCCAAATTCTATTATTTATTGAGTAGTAGCCACAATCAAGTCATTGGGTTTCTATGAACCCCAGTCCATCTCATATAAAGTGATAATGATGACAGCTAACACGTACTAGCACTTAATATACACCAGGTACCATTCTAAGGGCCTCAAATGGATAACATAATTTATTCTTCACAAAAATGTTCTGAAATGAGAAGTATGAGTATCCCTACTTTACAGAAGAGGAAACTGAGGCATAGAGAGGTTAGGGAACTTGGGAATGGTGGAGCCAAGAATTGAACTCAGGCAGTCTGCCTCTGGGGATCTTAGCCCATGTGTGGTAACAATACTTACCTCAACTATATCATAGAGTTTCTAGGAGTTGCATTAGAAAATGAGTATAAAAGCATCTTTTAAACCATAATCTATTAGTCTTGGAAATACTGAGCAAGATGCTGAATCTCAAGTTGTAACCTTTTTTTTTCTTTTCTTTTTTTATTTAGAGACAGGGTCTCCTTCTGTTGCCCAGGCTGGAGTGCAGTGGTGTGATCATAGCTCACTGTAACCTCTAACTCCTGGGCTCCAGTGATTTTCCTACCTCAGCCTCCTGAGTAGCTGGGACGACAGGTGTGCACTACCACACTTGGCTAATTAAATTTTTTTTTCCTGTAGAGACAAGTTCTCACTATGTTGCTCAGGCTGGTCTCAAACTCCTGGGGTTAAGCTATCCTCCCACCTTGGCCTCCCAAAGTGTTGGGATTACAGGCCTGGCCTGTAAGCTTTTCACAAGTGTGTTCAACTTTATTTTAAAAAAGTGCTTTCCTCTCTCCCAGTCTTTAGTCACCTTTCCACCCCTCCCACTTGACCACTATCCCTACTTACCTTTCCTATCCCAACATTCCCCGCTTTGTTCAAATTATTGGCTTTGGTGAAATTCAGACTCAACAATTAAAAGCAAAATAACAAACTCAAAAGTACTTGTGCTTTTATTAAAAAAAAAAATACAATCAGGTACTGTCCAGAAATGTTTTGGAAAGAAAGATCTCTTGAAAAATCCTTAGTTTTCATCATCATCATCATCATTATTATATTAATAATATTAATCATATCCTTAAAATGGAAACAGTATTGCTTTTCTGGTTTCTGTTGTATGAAATGTAAAAAAAGGGATGGCTTCCAATGACACATTTAATCTTTGCTAACAAAAATAATGACAATTAATTATACAGCTTCATGTAAAATACGGCTGGTTCTAAAACAAACTACCCCTGTACATCCTACCCCTCTCCCATTCCCAGAGCCACCCAAGAGAAATAAAAAACTATTGCGATGTTGTCACTGGAAGATATTTGCTGAATCAAACAACAAAACAGAAACATGTTGGAGACTGATGTCTTTGGTGCAAAGAAAGAAATCACAGAGGAGGTGAGGCCCATGCTGTCGCCGTTGGCCCCAGGGATCCATGGTCAGCTTTGACTCTCACCAAATGCCCAGGTGTGGACTGATGGTTGGGCTGGTAGTATTGATGCTTTGGTAAAATCCTTTCCTCGCTCTGGGCCTTATTCCTCTCTCACCCAGTGGTCCCTGGAATTTATGCCCGTTTGCGCCTGCCTTCAAGATTTCTGAAGTTGCTTGGTCTCAGCTTCATCTCAGCAAACTGGATTGAGTGTTCGTGGCCCTTCCAGTGGAACCAGTTAACGCCCTGTTAAAAAAAAAAAAAAAAGAGAGAGAGAGAGAGAGAGAAGGCCTCCAGGTTGGTTACTCTTAGGCAAGGTGTTCACTGATCATTGCTATTTAGTCATTCAAACTAAATGAGTTCTGTTTCAATTTGACCATTTGGTATATCACAGCTGCCTCTTGCCTATCTCTCTGTTGGTCTGGGTTGTGGAAACTTTCAAAGGAACTGGCTGAATCTGACCCAGTTTTTCACCTGAGTCAAGAGTCGCCGGAGTTTGCATGGAGCTTTGGTCTTTCCTCTTGAAGCAAAATGGTGGCTGATGAAACCTGCCGTCCTTAGGAATAGGTTCTGAAGGAGTTCAGGTCATTATTAGAAGTTCTAGAATTGAATAGCTACATACATGGTGTGTGTGTGTGTGTCTGTAATTCACGAGATTCCTATGGAGTAATTTAATAGGGGCTTGGTATGGAATAGCAGAAAGCACAGCTCAACAAAACACAGTTTTACAATTTGACATATAGGGTTAAATATCAGTGTTCTTACTTGAGAGATAAATAGTCTTAAGTTCTCAATATCTTCTGAGCCTCAGTTTTACTATTTTTTTTTCCTTTCTTAAGATCTGGTAATGTTAGCCTTGAAAGATGAGATGAAGATTAAATGAGTTTGTAAAGGAGCTATCACAGAGCTGGGCACGTTGTAGGTGCTTGGTAAATATTACTTCCCTAGTCTCAAGTAGGGGGAAATATCCTTGAAATTTTGGCCAAAGCTTTCTACAAGAAAAAACTGTATTTGTGTCTTGGCTTCCAGGTTTCAACTTTGACTCTTCAGCGAAGTCTGCAGATGGTAGAGTCAATCCATGAAACCCCACATGGCCCCTTGCCCCACTGTGGGGAAGTTAATGGCTAGTGAGATGGGAAAAAAATAGAGACACTTTATTTGCTTCTAATTGTTTGGCATTCACTGACATGGGCAGTTTCTGAGTCTTACAGGGATGTGAGGTTTAAGAATGGCTCATTCATTTCATGGGCAAATCCGCTTGTAATTACTCAGTTACAGTGAGTATGGTAGTCCAACAGCTTGGTGCACATGCTGCCTGCCTTTGCCCTGGTTCTTTCCTCTGATAGTTCGGGGTTGGAAGCCACACCTTCTTATACTGTGGTGGGCACTAAAGCCAGAGAGGGAGAGTGACTTTGCAGAGGCCACACAGCAGGAGGAGCAGAGCTGGAGCTGGGGCTCCGCTCCTGTGGCTCCTTTCCATGTCATCTCTTTCTTCTTCCATAATTGAATGGAAGGATGAAAGAGAGGCTTGCTTTCTAACAAGTAGCTTGTTGGCTTTTTTTTCTTTTCCCAGAAGAACTTTGTATTATACAAGTATTTTTGAGACAAGGCAATAAAGATGATAAAATAATGCTCAGAATGGAAATATTGATGAAATAACATAATAAGATGGAAACAACACAGGACTGCTGTCAAGAAATGTCCTGTGACTCTTGCCTCCTCTGTAAAACAGGCATGAAAAACCACATCCTAATTCCTGCACAGGGTAAAAATGATAAACACTTGAGATACAGAAGGTAACAGTGCTTTGAAAAGTGCCAGAAATTATGTAAGGTAAGGTCTACACTTAAGGTCTCAGGTGTCATTTGCTAGCAGTTAATTAGGGCATAAACACGTGTATCAAAGTGACTAATATTGAAAAGCAACAGGTCCCAACACCTGCTGCATGTCAGGAATCACTTGTGGAGTCTATCAACTGCCTCCCCCCTGACCCCACAACAACAAAAATGCAAATATGCAAAAAAAAAAAAAAATGAGATGCTGTGTCTTGCCTGAGATCATTGAATCAGAATCCCTGGGGTTATCATAAAGTGGAATTTGGCCCTTTGCATTTTTATAAAGTCCTTGGGATTCCAGTGAGCAGACCTCATAAGCATCCTTGTGGTCCAGGGATCAGTGTGGTGTGGCCCCAAGGGAAGATCCAGCCCTCCTCCCAGGGATGGTGACTAACTTCTGCGGAGGGACCTCGGCAGGGGTTTGGTTATGATTAAGTGGCTAGTCCCACACAGCTTTATACTTTTCAGGAATGTGCCAGTGTAGGCAAGGCTCAGAGTAAGGGAGATTACTGAATTTGATCCGTTCGCCTATTTCTAAAGGGGATCAAAAAAATCTGTTTCTGTGATTGTAGAAGAAGTGCTAGAGGTGTGTGTGGTGCAGGGAAAATGCCAGGGGCTGGAAGTGGGGAGAGCTGGCTCTGCTGCCAACTTCACTCTGTGACCTCAGGAAAGTCAGCTTTTTCTGGGCCTTGGTTTCTTCACAAAAGGAGGAGATTTAAAGTCTGTGGACTTCATTTTAAGGTGTTCTTGGGATTCCAAAGGTGCCCCAGGCCAGGGGTTCTGTGTCATCAACCCTGCTTCGCCTAAATGGCCTCCACTTGTATCTGCTTTACTTTTGGGGTTCAGAGAGAGATTTTGTCTGAGTAAAGCGTTCTGTTTTTGGAATCCATTTGACCAGTGTTTGTCCTTGGGACTGTCAAGGGTTAACCTGTGCTGTTTCTATTTTACCTGGCCTGCAGTGTCCTTGAGATTGCTCACTGCCTTGGGAAAAACATGTTGTCATATAAGTAAGGTTCCTGCCTCCTAGTCTCTGCTAGGATAGGGAGTTAAATTGTACTTCCATTAGCCCCCTCCAGCTTCCCAAGCTTGGCCTGCCCTGGGCCCTCACGGTCCACTCACCTGACTGTGGTTATTGTCCCCATATCTCCCCATCAGGTTGACACGGTGACAGTTCCTGTACCAGAAAGCCCCTTTGTAGGACAGAGCACAGTTGGTGATGGCTGAATCTGTGTCCTTGTCAAAGGTGGAGAAGGATCTGCCATTGTGGTAGGCCATGGAGTCACCTGGGAGAGACAGAAAATATGGACCTGAGAAATCTCAGCTGAAATTTCCCTCCTGGACAGTAAAGGGCAGAACCAGAGGTGACAATTGAAAGGTTCTGGGGGTGGGACTGGCCTTGAACATTGATCCCAGAGTCAGCATTGAATGCGGAACTGAATGGGATATGAGTGTCACCCCGAGTACTTATTTCTGACAGAAGCAGCATAATGTGGTGGGAAGAGGGCTGTGGCTGGCTTTGGAGAGTCTAGCTTCGAGTCCCATCTTTTCATTTTTTAGCTGTGACCTTGCACAAGTCAAGCATCTTGTTGAACCTCAGTTTTCTCATCTATACAATGGAACCAGCACTTTGATTCTATATACTGAGTAGTGCCATTGTGACAATGGATATAAAGGTGTATGCTAAACAGGTGGCATGGCATACAAATACTTACTATGATTGTTATTTTTATGACTTTTCTGCATTCCCTTTCTATAAAGACCTCAGAGAGTAAGGTGAGAAGTATGCATTTAATAATGGCATGCTTTTCTCCCACATACAAATATTTATTAGTCATAATTAAGCCCTTCAGACATTAGATGTCCCTAAATAGTCTCTGTATCACATAGTTACTTTTTAAAGTATTCATCAGACCATGTTCTGTGATTCTTAGACAAGAAGCCCATTAACATGTACTACTATTTGGAAATCTAATTTGTAATTTAATATATTGAATTTTTGAAGCATTTCAGTACCATTGCTTTGTGGGTCTCCTCACTCCCAATCCAGCCAAGTGCTGTGCACAAACATTTCAAGACTCTGAGGCATTCTACTGTCATAATTTGGAGCAAGTTGTCAAAGGGACCCAGATACCTTTTTAACTGATGATGCTACCCAGAGCATGAGGACGGCACATAGATATTAATGAAACAGGATGCTCTCCTGCAGAGGGCCTGGGTTCAGCCAAATCACACAAGAAAATGCAGCCTTACAAACGTTATCTCAGTAAAGGGAAATATTATGGCTCATTCCTCAATGGAAGTACAAAGAGAGAGGAACAGAGGCCACATTCCTGCTGCTTAAGGAATTTGCTCGCCCTGTAACATTATTCTTCTTGCCTGAAGCCATCTCAACCAAAGGGGTATTCATTTCCAGGTAATAAAATGCCAACATTCTTTGAGGGATTCAAGAACTAAAGCAATGTTTGCCCCTGGGTGTCTCTCTTTATTATCGCTAAACTGCCATCTCAAAAGAGCTTTGTGCCTCCTTAGGCTCAGCCTGGCTTTTGGCAACCTTTTATCTGGAGACTTTTCACCTTATGGATGTTTTCTTTCAGGGCTCAGGGAGGCTGGAAACGTGCCAAGCATCTATCTCTTCTGCTCTCACAAACATAACAGAAAGCCACCCAAAGTGGGCATGGGTTGCATGGGGGTGGTCCACACTCTCAGTCCTGACCCTTCTTTATCACCGAGAACATTGTCGGATGCAGTTTTCTGCAGCCAGGATTGCATCCACCTTCTACAAGCTGTTTTACCTTGGACAAATCACTGAGCTCTTCTGAACTTCTTTCCTCCTCTGTATAAAAACAACGTCTTCATAAAATGGTTTTATGAGGAATAAATGAGATGAATGCAGGTGGAATATCTACAAAAGAGGATGGTACCTAGTAGGGCCTTAATACATGTTGTTTCCTTATTTATTTCTCCTCTTATGTGGAGCCAAGAAACCACACAAAACCACTTCAAGTCCAAGAAATCTTCAAAACCGGAATGAAGGTTATGAGCCAGACAAGGAATGCAGGGGCCACTTGAGAGGTGAGATCTTCTATTTATGCGGATGCAGGCTGAGACTAGATGACCACATGGCAGGGATGTCTTGGAAGAGATTCAAGCAGCTAGGTGGTGGAGTGGATGGTTTGCTACTCAAGGTGTGGTCCACAGACCAGCAACACCAGCTATATTGGCATCACCAGGGAACTTAGAGAAGATGCAGAATCTCAGCCCCATCCCAGACAACCTGTGTCAGCATCTGGACATTCACAAGATCACCAGTGGGTTCATACACCCAGAATAAATTGAGAAGTGCTGGATTGGATGAATATTAAGGCCTTTGGGGAATTTTTTTTTTTTAAATCAGTCTACAACTGATATCTAAAACTGGGTAAGAAAGACACACTTTTTTTGAAAGATGGTCATTAGAAATCAATCCTGATTGCCCTGATTCCCAACATACTCAATGTTTCAGGACCCAAATATCTACCCAACACTTTTGAATTGTAGTTTTTCTGGATTAGCACTCAGTAGGTACTTAAATATTTGTTGATTTAATAAATTGCTGGATTAATGAGGAAGGAATGAAAGTTAGAGAAATAAACTGTAAATGTCAAGAAGGTCTCCATGGCTTAGTAGGCTCTATGTGCAGCCACTACTGTACCTGCTGTCCCACTGTACCCCTCCACCTTCAGCTTGTAGCGAGTCTTGGCATCTCCCACGCTGAACTTGTCATAGACGGCAAAGGCTGTCTCTCCATGGTCCCGCAGGTCCACCCGGAGCTCGTACTGCCCCTGGGCTGTGATTTTGTTCAGGTTGTCCAGCCCTGTGGATGACAGGCAAGGGTTGCTAAGAAGCACAGGTGACTGAGGCCCTCATTTCTATTTCACTCTGTAAAAGTGGCAACTGGGTACACTTAAAACAGGGCCAACTGGGCCCAGTGGCTCATTCCTGTAATCTCAGCACTTTGGGAGGCAGAGGTGGGGTGGGAGGGGGTGGGGGTGGGGGTGGTGGGAATCACTTGAGGTCAGGAGTTCATTATCAGCCTGGCCAACATGGCGAAACCCTGTCTCTACTAAAAATACAAAAATTAGCTGGGTGTGGTGGTAGGTGCCTGTAGTCCCAGCTACTTGGGAGGCTGAGGCAGGAGAATCGCTTGAATCCGAGAGGCAGAGGTTGCAGAGAGCTGAGATTGTGCCACTGCATTCCAGCCTGGGTGACAGAGCAAGACTCCATCTCAGAAAGCAAAAAAAAAAAAAAAAAAAAAAAAAAAAAAAAAAAAAAAAAAGGCCATATCACACAGGCCTGTGCTTGAAGCTCAGTCTTGTGCTTGCTGGAGTAATACTAGGCTCAGGTAAAATCGGGTTGACATTTTTGCCCCACTTCCAACCTCCCAGTGCATTAGTGAAGATCCAAGGAGATAAGGTGGTGAAAGTACTTTTTAAACTCTAAAGTGCCTTACAGGCCAGGCACGGTGGCTCACGCCCATAATCCCCACACTTTGGGAGGCCAAGGTGGGTGGATCATCTGAGGTCAGGAGTTCGAGACCAGCCTGGCCAACATGGTGAAACCCCGTCTCTACCGAATATACAAAAATTAGGAGGGCATGGTGGAGGGTGCCTGTAATCTCAGCTACCTGGGAGGCTGAGGCAGGCGAATTGCTTGAACCCAGGAGGCAGAGGTTGCAGTGAGCTGAGATCACACCACTGCACTCCAGCCTCGGCGACAGAGTGAAACTCTGTCTAAACAAACAAACAAACAAATAAAATTTTGTAAAGTGCCTTACAAATGAAGGGCAATGAATAATATGGATAAATGTTTATTATAATATGATAAACATTTTCTGGGGTAGGCAGTGGTGCATAGAACAATGTTCTCTGCAGTTAGGTGGTTGGAAAGTGTGGATTGCATGGATGAATGGATGGGTGATAGGATTGTAGTGTTGACCTAGGAGATTCCAAATTTCAGCTCAACTGTTCATTGGTTAGACTCCTATGGGCAAACCACTCAGTCTTTTTGAGGCTGTGATTTTATCCATGCGAGGTGGTGAGGAGAGCAAAAATCACCTGGTGACCATCAAGTAGGACTTGGAGACAAAAACCCCTTAACTGAGGGATTTAAAGGTAATTAGGCTTCCGTATATCTCAAGCAAGCATCTGGTTCCAGGTTTATTTCCCAAAAATTTATAGGTAACTGGAACTTCTATACATCTGTGGAATACATGCATATCAAAACTCATTTTGCAACCCTTGGTGACATTAAGGCACCAAAATGTCTACAAATGTAATCATGTATCATGTTCTACATGGCTAATAGGGTCCAAATTATCCTTCAGCTCCTGCCTTAAGGTCCATAAATGCCCCTAAGGAAAAATCCACTGCAGGGGCTGTAAGTCCTTTTGCAGCATTCTTTCTTTCTAATAAACGTTCCTTTTTCAAACCTATACTGTTGTTAGTAAATTCGTCTTACCAACCCACTAGTCAACCACTTCTGACACCTGACACCTTGCCCACCCGGTGGCAATTGAGTACTTTGTAGGGTGCTATGGGGGTTAAATATTATGGCTCTAAGAAACCCACCTTAGCACCTGGAGCACAACCTGGGGCACAGGAGGGAAGATATCAATGATATCAGTGAGGAGGATTCTATGACTGGTCCAGAGAATGACTTAAGGCTAGGTTAACACATAAGGGCTGAGTTTGGGTTCTTCCTTAATCAGACTTTTACTTTTTGTGAAAGGAAAATAAAATCTTGGGACCCCAATTTAACTCTGCCAATAGGAAAAAAAATAAACTGAAAGCCGACTCATGGGAGAAACTGCCTCTCCTTTTGTCCCTAAGCAGATGCTACAGATAAAAGGCCAGATATCTCCACAGATAGTTATTCTATCTTCACTTTATCTTATGTAAAGTGCCGATTTACTGAGTGTGAGATGAATACAAAATTGACCATTCTCTTTTTTGTCATTCTGCTTTTTTCTTTTTTTTATCTTGCAACATGTGGATTCAGTAATGTGACCATATCCCTCCAGCCCACTTTCCCCTTTAAATACTAAAGCTCTCAACATTATCTCTGAAAAAAAAAAAAAAAAAAAAGAAAGTCATGGACCACAGGTTGTTCCTGTGGCTTTTCCCCCTTTAAGCACTAAAACTCTTAATATTATCTCTCGAAAAAAAAAAAAAAGGCATGGACCACAGGCTGTTCCTGTGGCTTTGTGTTCTTTTTTTCTGGGCATGTCCTTAACGTTGGCTAAGTAAACCTCTAAATTGATTGAGATCTGTCTCAGATACTTTTTGGTTTACATTTTGATGATTCAGAGCATTTAAATGATAGTCTTTTTCATTAAGAATTTGACATTCTGTGTCTGCCACCAGAACTAGTGCTTCTTCCCCATCTCTTTCTCTCCCATAGGTCCCTGTGGGTTAGGAAAAATGACAAGGAGGGCAGAATCGGGCATTTTAGATATAAACATGCCGGGCTGCATTACCAAGCCAGAATTCTTCTCTGCGGTCCCCAAATCCAGCAGCATATGCCTTCCAGTTTTGGTAGAAGTTCTCGCGTCCGTTTTTGCGTCTCAGGAACACCTATAAACATATCGATGAATCTGGGTGTACTTAAGCTATTGCAGGAAAGAGGGCATCGTTGTGAGAGGAAGGAGTGTGGCACTGTGGAGAGAGCATCAGGCTCCATTCTGTCCATCCATAATTTGCTATGTAACTTTGGGTGGTCACCTGCCCCTCCCTAAGCCTTGGTGTTCTCACCTGAAAAACAGGGATTAAAAATACCACCCAGTTTTGGGTGATAATGATGTGTCAATGTAGGTTCATTGATTGTAACAAATGCACCATTCTGGTGCAGGATATTGATAATGGGGAGGTTGTGTGGGTGGGTGTGGGGTGTATATGAAAACTACTGTTCACTTAATTGTGCCATGAACCTAAAACTGTTCTAAAAAAATAGAGATTATTAATTCAAAAATATACTACCCAGCTCCTATGGTAATGGGGTCAGAATAATTCATCTTAAACTCTTAGCACAGTGCCTGGTAGATAATAAATGCTTAGTCAGTGCTAATTAATATAAGCAATGGGTTCAATGATCAACTGTCATTTATACATCACAGAGTTGTTTGGATGAGGATTGGATGAGATAAACTACAAGAAACTTATCTCCCCGTTTCAAAAAGTAGCCAGCGTGTTTCCCATTCTTTTGTTTAAGAGAGAATTCCTGAGTGCCTCTGTGTGACAGGCACTATCTTGCAAGGCCTCACACGTGTGGGTGTCAGAGTGCACCAGGAGGAGATCACCCTCTTCTCCTCCCCTGCTTTGCCCTCTCCCTCTTCCCCTAGGCCTGAGGGCTCTGCAGTCCCTGGTGGTACTCACAATCCATCCACCCCCATCAGAGGTCATGTCACAGAAGACTTCCAGCGCCTGAGCCTTATCACCATTCAGATAAATGGTGTAGAGGCCAGAGGTCGTGTCTCCATTCAGCATTGCTTGGGAGCAGTCCTTGGGGAAGGGGTACAGGAGTCCAACTGTGGAATAAGGAGAAATGGTGATGCTCTCAGTGCAGGAGGACTGAGCTGGAGCTTAATTCTCAGCTTAACTCTATGGACTAGAATGCCTGGGGAATTTCCAGGTGCAATAATGTGATGCAAACAATTAAAAACTCGTAGAAATGGGCAATCTTGGAACTATGCCTAGTAGATGGGTCTTAGAGCTGATGATCATAGCAGTTCTTTTTTCTGATCTGAGGACATTCATCTGAGGTTGTATCATGAGCTATTTTCTTATTTATTTCACAGCCCTAGTATAAGAGCATCTTTAGGATACATTCATAGTTAGCATCTGGCATAAGATCTGGCAAAGGGGAAGCACTTTCTTCAGCAGATGTGTGCAGAATGACTGTCCCGTGAATTTTCAAAGGCAGGGCTCTCCAAAGGCCAGCTCCTCTGGTCCTCAGGAATGGATGCCACTCTTACTTATCAATGGAACAACTTGCAGGTTTGCTATCTGCAGAAGATACTTTGTGACAGGTGCAGGGGGAGGCTCCCTGGGCATGGAATATCTGAGCCCAACTCTGACTGTAACTCACAAGATAGTCTTGAACAGGTCATTTAGTCTCTGAAAGCGTCTGCTTCCCCACTAGAACTTTGGGCATAGGGCTCACCATACCAGCTTGGTGGGAAGATCATTTGTGATTTTGAATGTGGACAGGTTTTGTAAACACTGGCATGATGAAGGAGAAAGAAAGAGACTTTCAGCTCATGTTGAACTCTGACAATAAAAGGACCACACAATTATATGGGCCACATACTGGGCTAGGAGTTCAAATGCAATACCTCACGAACACTTGCAAGGTCCTGGTGACGGAGGGTTTATTATTAATCTCCCTGTATAGACGAAGAAGCTAAAGATTATAGGATGGAAGTAGCATTCTTAAGGCACACCTAGCAGGTGATAGAAATGGGGATTAAATCCAGATGGGCTTCCTCCTTTCCTTTCACCGGGATGCTCATAATCTCCCACACTTGCTTTCCTCAGGCTTCCAAGTAGTAGCAGTGAATCGATTCTTTTCAGAGATTTGTTTGAAAAATTTAAAGTAGAAGTCAAAAGGGAAGTCAAGGGTTGATTCAGTCAAAGTTAGATCTCAAGGCTGGATGGCACCCTGGGCCTCCTTACTTGTGGTGAAGATGGTCTGGATCATATTGCTCCTCAGGGGCCCATTGAGTGCCTGGATCTTGGCTGTGTAGTGGGTGGATGGGCTCAGGTCTGCCAGGCTGTAGGAGGTGGTATCTGGACCCACAATGACTTCCTAAGAGCAGAAGAAAAAGTATAATGGCTTTTGGTCACAGAAATTCTCAGGGTATAGATAAGAAGTCATTCTATTTATAAGTTCATTTACCCATCCATTCACTTACTTACTGGACAAGAATTCATTGAGTACCACTCTGTACCAGGCTCCGTGTGCACTGCTGAGATATCAGAGATGGGGAGAGTGCAGCACAAGCAAAGGTCCTTGGGCCAGAAGGTGCAGAGCACGTTAAAATAATATAAGGAGGGAGAGACCGCATCTGGTAAGGATGAGAGCACTGCTGTAGACTCCAGGGCTAAGGCTACCACCTGCCCAAGGCCCTGCCAAACTATATTGGGAGAATGGGATTGTAATGGTTAATTTTATGTGTTAAATTGGCTGAGCCATGGGGCCCAGATATTTGGTCAAATATTATTCTATGTTTCTGTGAAGGGGTTTTTTTTTGGATGAGATTAATATTTACATCAGTAAACTTTGAATAAAGCAGATTTAAAACATAAAATGAAATAATATAAGGAGGCAATAAGCGACCTCAACCATACTTAGCTTCAGGTGTTAGAACAGTGGAAAATGTTACTAGATTATGAAGGGCCTTTAAATGACAAGCTTTGAAACTTAAAGTTTGTCATTAAACGGAGTGAGGAGCCCTGTAAGGTATAAATGCTAAGCTTTGGAACTTGAAGTTTATCATCATAAGAAATGGGGAGCCTTGAAAGATGTTTGGACATGCCAATGACATAAACCAAGCTGTGCTTTAAGAAGCTTAATCTGGTAGCAAGATGAATCACACAGGGTAAGGGACTTTGAGGTCAGTTAGGTCAGTGGTCCCTAAATATAGCTCTTTATCACTCTAAGAAGCTTTAAAACAATATGATGCCTGGGCCTCATCTCAGACTGATGGAATCATCAGAGCCAGAAGTTGGGCCTGGCTATATTTAAGAAACTTCCCAAGTGATTTGAATGTGCAGTCAGTTTGGGGATCTCTCGAGTTAGGAGATGATTATAATAGCCCCATAGGCATGGTACGATTAAAACTTAAGCTGACCTCACATGTCTCTCTTCTAGAACAGAGATATCCATGACAGACAGATGTTGACCAACTCTAACTATACTTGTAGTCTGTGGCTGGTCTCTGTGCTGCTGTACAGAGGAGGTCATTGGTTTCAGTTTGCAGGAAATCCTCTTTCCACACCCTCTTGCTAGCTTCCAATTCTTTTCAGCAAATGACCTTAGTGTCTGGGATTGGAATTCAACCTACACTCCTAGTAAACCAAGCACAACGATCTTCTCTACAACCTGCAAACAGCCAGCTTAGTTTGGGCAGTCATGCATCAGTGCAGAAGCCCCTGGAAGGTTCTCCTGCATCCTGGGAACTGGGAAGGTACCTTATCCTGTTTTCTTCAATGGGAGAATTGAGTTTCAGAGAAGCTGAAAGACTTGCTCTCATTCCATAAATTGTTGGAGGCAGAGGATGATCTTGCATGCGGGTTTCCCAACACCCTGTCCAGGACTCTTTTCTCCTATACCAGGTTGATTTTTTTTCTAAGACATATAAAGCTGGTGAATGGACATGCAGAAAAGTAAACTGGGATGAGTGCTCATTTAATACCCAGAGGCCTTTTTGCAGCCCCCCAGTTCTAGTCCCTGGGGGAAAGATCAACTGTCAGGGATAAAGCTGGGTTCATTGAATTACTTGGGAATACAATTACCTGTCAGCTCTCTAGGCTTCTGTGCAAAGCCATTTTCTAGGCAATTAGGGTACTCTAGATCAAAATGAGACTCATGATTCAGGTAAACACAGAATCCTAGAATGCCTGACAAGGAGAAGACCTTAAAGATGGATAAGTCCAAGACATTCATTTTACAGATGGGAACACTGACACCCAGAGAAGATAAAGGATTTGCTTCAGCTCACACAGTGAGATAGTTCATTGTTATATCAATTCCAGGAAGGGGCATGATAGTTATTAGCAATGTGTCCAGTTCTGGTTAAATATGACAGATTGGATACAGCCACTCATCTCTACTTGCTTCTAAAACCCACTAAAAAGAGAGCAAGAGAATGTAAGGTATAAATCCATGAAGATGAGGGGAATGGGAGAGGAGACAGCAACAGGTGTGCCAGAAACTTGGTAGATAGAAAGTGAGTGGTAGAGAGACCATGGAGGGGAATGAATGAAGAAGGCTGAGGTTAACTAAGGAGCATGGGCAGAGCTAGTCAGAGGCTGCTTGGTACAAGTCACAGAGTCCAGCAAGTTCAGTAAAGGAATGTGTACAAAAGCAGAGATGTCTTTAAAGGCCAATATGGAGTGTGGTTGAACAAAGGTTTGGTTTGTTTAGAAGCTTTTTTGTAAGAAACAGACTCTAAGATCTCCTCATTCCCTCCAACAGTCTAAATGACTGCCCTTTCCCATTCAGATGGTAGGCTGAGGTTTACTCTCTGGAAAGGTTGAGCCAGAGAGGAAGTCCGGATTCAAATCCACCAGGCTCAGCCTTCAAGGAGGCCGAGGTGCTACACTGGAAACATAATAAGATGAAAGTTTGTACACAGTGAGAGGCCAGGTTTTATGGCACTGTTATTTGGGGGTCCCCCAAGAAAACTGTGGGTACTTGCCCAATCATTCTGCAGGGAGCCACAAAGTTGACAAGCCCTGCCTGAGCTAACTCCCAATTAGCTCTTTCATTCCTAGTTCAAATACAAAAAGACAGACCATGATCAACAGACATTGGGTGGATGTCTCCAACATGAAAGACAGAAACCCAAACCAAACCAAACTCAACAACAGCAGCAAAACAAAGAAACTTGTAACAAACACTGTGCAGGATATAGAATAAAATACCAGCAACATATTCTTAGAGATAAAGAGATGATGATATAGGAAGCACAAACAAAATGCCAGAAAAAGATCAATGTGTGGAGAACAAGCAAAAGATCTTGGAAATATAAAGTAAGATAACCAAAATGAAAAATTCAATAACAAGTTTGGAAGGTAAAGTTTAGGAAATCTCCTTCGCTTGTCTGAAGATCTAAAGTTATTTCAAATTAAAAGGTAAAAGAAAGAAAATTCTTGGGTAGCGAATATAAATAATATAAACACTGGATAAAAATGGTATTAACAGTTGATATCATAAGAACACGGTGAAACATATTACAATATATAATATAAAGATACCATCTGTGAGATAATACATATGGCAAACATGCAGAGAAACCTTTTGGCCTTTGTTCAACAAAATATTAAAGGATCAAGATTCCAGCTCCTAAAATGTCCTCAAGTCTTGTAAGCAGTGGTTCTTGATCTTGGCTGCCTATCAGAACTGGAGTCTGGTTAAAATGAAAGAGGCTGGAGAGTATGATTCAGAAGGTCTGGCATGCCATCCAGTCTCTACTAATTTTTTTTTTTTTTTCAGCTCCCCAGATGCACTGGGGTAGAAAAACAGCATCAGGTAATTCTTCCATACTTTGAAGATCATGCAAATGCTTCAACTAGCATTGAGGAGTTGTTATATACTTAAAATACCTTGACTGTGCCATCCACTGATTCATAGACCAGCAGGTAACCGGTGACTGATGCCCGGGGGGGTCGCCAGGTAAGGAGGGCAGTTTCCGATTGAACCTCAGTAGCGGTCAAGTCTCTTGGAGAATCGAGGTCTGGAGAAGATAGGATGATTAATATCGGATAAGGTCAGCAAATGTAGGGCAGAAATTCGGGCTGGGTATCAAGAAGACTGGGTTCAAGTCCTTTCCCTACCACTGAACTACGTGACCTTTGGCAAGAACTTCCTCTGTATAAATAAGGTGGTGGAGCCAGATGATCTCCCAAGACAAATTCTCTATGGTTTATCTCATCCTAAGGGCTGGATGTTTCTAACTGGCCTTGGTTGGATTTAGAGAGAAGTATACAGCTGTGAACATCATTATCAAGCCCCTTGTTTCTAAGTAAGAGGATGGATAATGCTAATATCAATACCCCGACAGAGAGGATGGTTCCTCTGTTTCCCTGCTTGCTATAGTTTGTAAAAAGCTCTCAATGTATAGAAACCTAACAAACATCTAGGAAAAATTGCCTAAAAAATATGCCTCTTCAAAAATATTTTCCTGCTTGGAACATGGATCATTAAATACTAGGTTTAGGGCCAGTGGGAACTGTTTTTCCACTTACAAAGCCTTCCTCTTAAAATCTTTTCCTTCCCCGTGGGGAGACCAAGGTCATTTCAGTTCAAAAGGAAATAGTGTGTTTCTTCAGGCCTTGACTGAGTGGGCACTGGTGAATTTAAGTGATGCTGATGTAATCACATTGCAAGGCCCTGACTTAAGAAAGAAGAACTGGCTAGCGGTTCCCGTTTAAGATGCAGGCTGTGGGTGGGCACCCCAGAAGGGAGAGCTTCCAGCTCTCAGTGTCTTTGTACCTGTTGTGAACTTGGCAGTGATGGTTGAGCTCTTCTGGGGCCCTTTCTCTGCAAAGATTCTCAGTGTGTATTCCGTGGCAGGCTCGAGGTCGGTCAGAGCATACTCCACTGTGTTCCCGGACACCGTGCGTGTAATTTCTGGCACTAAACATGAAATACACATACCAAGGCAGTCACCTCTCACTGTCTGAGCCATGAGTGGGCTTGGCAAACCACATACACACCTCCTTCGAACATCGAAACTTTCAGTGACCCTGCGGAAAAGCAGGTCTGATTTCTGAAATGACTCACGCTCTCTTTCTCTCTCTTGAGCACTCACCTCATACGTAAAGGATTTCTCATATGGAGACTTAATTTTTCCAGGCCCCAAATCAGAAGGAAGGGGAACTGGGGGTCAGGAGATTTTTTTCCCACATGGTACTGGCTGGAATCGCTTTGCCACGGAGACCGAGGTAGAGGACGGTCGGAGGGGACATCCCCAAGCCTGCTGCCCATGCTTAATTTGTCCCGATGCATGCTCTCCTCTCTTTGTCACTTTTTCACATGCCCTTTTATAATTTACTAAGTGTCATCAAGTCATTAGGCTGAGGGGTCACAAAAACTGGACAGCAGTAGCTGCACCAGAGCCTGGCCACTATCTCTCAGGCCTGCTGGGTCATGTCCAGTGGTGGAAAGCAATACTGATCACATTGCTTGGGGTCATGTGTTTATTTCCTATTCACAGGTGACCAACCATCCTGGTTTGCCAGGGACTGCGGGGTTTCCTAGGTGTGGAACTTCTGGTGCTAAAACTGAGACAGTACCAGGCAAGCGGGGACAAGTTGGTCAACTTACCTCATCATTTGTGAGCACCACCCCCTCTTCTGAACCAAGCCCCTTGTTTGCCCTGAATCCACAATCTCCATGGTTCCCATGAACTATACCTGATTCATTTTAGGTGCAACACCATCTTTCCTGACTCAGAAGAGTTTGCTCACAGGGACTGTTTAAGAATTAAACAGTAAAAAGGATAAACCCAACATCCCTCCTCCCCATCAGTTCCCCACCCCTACCTGTGCTCTGTCCTCAAAAAGACCTCTCTTAGTTGGTTACCATAACTGAATTAAAATTTTCAGAGGCTCCAGGCACAGATGCTGGTGCCTGCTCATATTGTCACTGAGAGCAAAACAATACCAAACCATAAAATATGAAACTTACCTATATCTGGAAATTAAAATTACACAATTATTTCTAGAGTAGCTCATTACAAAATGGAGGGGTTCATTGAAAAGCACTCTCTCTCTCCAGTCTCTTACTTATATTTGATTTTACTTTCTGGCGGCTGTAGTTTGCTGGTGCTCTAAACAAGTGTTTAATCTGTCAACTGGGTAAATTAGCACTGGTGGTTGCCAAACAAGAAAACATTTCTGTTTTATTTATTTTTTATTTTTTATTTTTTTGAGACAGAGCCTACCTCTCTCACCCAGGCTGGAGTGCAGTGGTGCGATCTCGGCTCACTGCAGCCTCCGCCTCCCAGGTTCAAGCAGCTCTCCTGCCTCAGCCTGCCGAGTAGCTGGGACTACAGGCACGCACCACTATGCCCAGCTAATTTTTGTATTTTTAGAAGAGACGAGGTTTCACCATGTTGGCCAGGCTGGTCTCAAACTCCTGGTCTCAAGTGATCCACCTGCCTTGGCCTCCCAAAGTGCTGGATTACAGATGTAAGCCACTGTACCTGGCCTAAAATTTCAGACTTTTTAATTAAATCTGCTAAAACTAGCTTCTTTTGTGGTCTCTGAAAAGTTGAGACTGCTCAGTATGGCCTGAAGCAGTCTGGTTAAGATTTTAGATTCTGGTTTTCTTCTTTGTAAAAGATGACAGCTGCTTCCTAAACGGGGTGTCTCACACTGGTAGGCAGAGATACTAACAGGAGAGGAGGAATGGGCCAGGAAAACATGTAGAGGCTGGAGATATATTTTTATTTTTATTTTAAATGGCCTACCAGACTCCCTTGAGGTTTCAGTTGGGAGCCACAAGAACATTACTGGCCTTTTCAACCCACCCATGCATTTTTATCATCCTGTACCAAATGTGGCAGGGAGAAGAGCGAATGGGAAGAGTTTACAGCAGGAAAGACACTCCTTAGAGTGAAGAGAGACTTGGACAAAACCTTACCTTTCTCCCCTGTGTAGGAGATGACATAACTGTCCACAGTGGCAATGGCTGGCTGCCACCTGGCCAAGGCTTCTGAGTCAGTGATGTTGGCTGTCACCAGGCCAGATGGGCCATCCAGAGCTGCAAAGAAAGATGGTGGACAGGAGGGAAGTCATTGGGTGGGACATCAGACTCCAGCTGCTCTGCTGTCCACACTGCTTATGGAGTCCTGATGTTAGGACAGTGTCAGCTGCATGGAATGGTTCAGAGACCTAAGCCTAGAGCCAGCCTGACCTGGCTTTGAGTAATGACTCCCTCCCTTGCTGGCTCAGTTACTTTGGGCCTCTATATCCTCATGTGTAAAATAGGGATAGTAATTCTGTCTGGCTTCATCTTCAGTGTTATTTTGATTTTTCCATTATATTATGGGTGGAAAGGAGCTGTGTAAACTGAACAAGGCTGAACACATGACAAGAATTATTATTGTTTATATCACTTTCCCCAGAGAAAGAACTTACACAGAGGGGACTTGCGTAGTTAAGACGGCCTGAGCCTTTTCTTTTCTTTTCTATTTTCTTTTCTTTGCTTTTTTCTTTTCTTTTTTTTTGAGACAGACTGTCACTCTGTCGCCCAGGCTGGAGTGCAGTGGCACGATCTCGGCTCACTGCAACCTCTGCCTCCCGGGTTCAAGCAATTATCCTGCCTCAGCCTCCCAAGTAGCTGGGATTGCAGGTGTGCACCACCAAGCCCAGCTAACTTTTGTATTTTCAGTAGAGATGGGTTTTTTCACCATGTTGGCTAGGCTGGTCTTGAACACCTGACCTCAGGTGATCCACCTGCCTTGGCCTCCCAAAGTGCTGGGATTACAGGCGTGAGTCACCACACCTGGCCCCGAGCCTTTTCTGAGCTTTGAGTGGTATTTCTCATTAGATGGCTTGCAGAGAACATAAAGCCAGGCTCTGAAGGCCGGTGGTCCCGGGTTCTACCATGGCTTCTCTGCCTGGTGCCTCTGTGCCCTGGGAAAATTCATTTCCCTTCTCCAAACTTCACTTTCTTCAGCTGCCAAAGGGTGACTGTTTAGTTAATAAAGACTAGCTAAGCAATGTGTGATATGTAAAATGTACTAGGGAAAGCTCTCAATACTTGCAGTTGTTATTAAGATCTCTATTAAAGGTATTTGAAGTCTTAAGTATGGTTTTCAAATGACTTGTTCTGAGAAAGGATGGATATTCAAAGGATATTTATCCCTGGCCTCTTTTAACTGACCTCTCCTACTACCCAACATCACTTTCTCAGAAGCCAGCGTGAATCTGACCATTTCCTCTTGCTTTTTCACTTACTACTCAATTGCGCCCATGCCAGCAGCCCTGGCGAGGGTGGAGGGAAGCTATCCTCAGCTCGTTTCACAGAGAGGCACCTGAGCCTCGAGGGATGAAATGACTGGTCTGAGAGCCAGGATGTGGCAGGGCAATTGGGGAGCCCACATTGTCCACTCTGAGTTCCTTCCTGCTTCACTGTGCGTGGACAGAATCTCCTTTAACTGGTGATGACAATGGGGCATTGGGAGGAACTACGTTCAGCTTTTGCCATCTGTTGCCGTGGAGAATCCATTGATGAAAGATTTCTTTGGGGAAATAAGGGCCTGTGAGGCAGGGTGGATGGGACTCTGGGTTCAGATGGGATATTTTAATTGTGTGTTGTCAACTCTTTCAGGCTATGAGGATATTTTTAAAATTTCCTATGAGGTCTATTCTTTGTATCCCTTAATGAGTTGGACTGGATAATTGCTCATATATCAAAGGATAAATTGTTTTGAGACATGGCTGTCTGAAGAGAAATTTTCCACTTCATTCTCCTTCAATGCAATTCATTATTTTCCCCTCTTTACAGTGTACTGTACAAATCACGTTACACTAGGAAAGGAACTCTTTATTTTAGAAGGATAGAGAGTTTGGAGTCAGACCGACCTATGTTCAAATTTGGTTCCAGCATTTACTAATTATGTGGGCTTGGCCAAGGTATTCATTTCCCCAAGTCTCAGTTGTCTCCTCTGTAAAATGGGGATGATAATAGCTGTGGGGATTAAATGTGAAGGGTTTAGTAACAGTGCCTGGAATGCAAGAGCCACCAAATAGAGAGGAGCTGTTTTGTAGCTGTCACCATCACATGCTCATGTGAAACACCTGCTTTGAGGGACACTCACAAGGGTTCCAGGCAATAGGCGGGGAGGTGAAGGTGATGGTGGGCTAACATGAACAATTGTATTTCAGGATGCTTTACAAACACAGCTTCATGTGATCCTTACCATACCCTGTGAGGGAAGCAGAATTGTGTCTGTTTTACAGAGAAGGAAAGTGGACCCTAGTAAAATGGACTGATAGCTCATGTAGTTGGTAGAATTTGGATTTTAATTCAGGTAAGTATGACTCCCAAACTTGGACTTTTTCTTTCACAATAGTCCAGGAAATGGAGGCCCAACAAGGTTAAGGTCACCCAGCTCACCAGAGGCTGGGATGGGCCAGAAGAGAGGCCTCTGGCCCTCTAAATCCAGTTCACTTTCCACTAGGATCTCATAAATAAAACCCCCCTTTTTTTTCCAGCTGCTGAGTCATGAGCTACAAGGCTGAAGGTGAGAAATGACATGGGATGCACAAGTGACCTCTGAAAAATAGTAACACACACACACACACACACAACCCCACCAACTCACCTGTGGTGAATGACCCTGAGACAGGTTCACTTTCCTCAAAGCCCTTCATGGCGATGATGCTGACAAGGTACTCCACGCCAGGTATGAGTTTCACCAGCCTGGTCTGAGTCTTGGTTCCGTCCACAGTTACCATGGAGGGTGTACCTGGAACACAGTAAAAGCAAGATGAGGAATAATGAACCTCATTGACACTTATTCACTGTTGCCCCCAAAAAGAGTGTATCTGATTTAGAAATGAAACTATATCTTCATCAAACACCACTTTCTTGACTTCTCATTTGCTCCTACCCTCTGGCATAAGGGAAGAAGGCTTACTTTTTGTATGCTTTTTCCATTGGTGCAGATGCCAAAAACAAAGCCAGGAGGGGGGGAAAAAACATGAAGTCACAACGTACTAAAAATGGCAAGTTTCCGTTCGGTAGAGAGCTGGCACCTTGTGCAAATTTTATCTTATTATTTTTCCCCACAAAGAATATGGGAAGCTTACTATGTAATGTATATCAGATCTATTTCACCCATTGTCTTGGCTTAGGATTATAGACTCCCTTACTAGAGGAAATTCTACTTAAGAAGAGAAAGTTGATTATAGTCAAGTTTGTGCTGCAGTGTTTATTAATAAACACAGAAATTGTATTTCTTAGAATTTGGGGGCTAGTGAAGAGCTTGCACATCAGCTGGTCAGACTTCCCATAGAGATAAAACAGTATTCCTGTGAAGAGGTTATTAACCATCCTCTCTTTATACACTTTCAGCAACAGGTAGCTTACTACCTGCCAGAGTGTCTTTAGGCAGATTTGACTGGGCTTCCTCCTTGTGGTCTCTATTATAGCCCATGCGCTTTGAGTTAGAACTCACAAATTTTCTAAGGCACAACTTGCCATCATTTACTGAGACAGACAGATTTGGTACCCAAAGTTAAAACTTCACATATATCCAAGACTAGCTTTTCAGATGAGTGTGCTCAGGGAGAGAAATGCCAATATATTTAGAATCTTTTGTCATTGTGTGCAAACAATACTAGAGATCTATTTCTCATAGAATTTTATAATTTCAAGGTTAAAAAAGGTCTTGTTCAAATGACCCTTCACAAGAAAGTTTCTTCTAAGAACCTCATAGCACTTTACAAATGAGTTCTCTTCTCTCCAGATGGTCTCACAAATAAAGAATTCATTTTCTTTGATCATGATGTTAGAGGATGAAAATTATCAGGGTCTTTTTCATGAATCCATCCAAACCCACAACACTCCTCCTCTCTCTCCCCTTTCCGAGTCTCCTACCTCCTGTAATGGGCACATAGGTAATCCGGAAGCTCTCCACTTGGGCTGTGGGTGCCCTCCAACTGACAGTAGCCGAGTTTTCAGTGATGTCTGAGAAAATGACTTCCTTTGGGGAGCCCATAGCTGTCAAGAAGAAAACACAAGAGAAGCCCAGAAACAGTTAACTGTCTTGTTCATCAATGGTTCTTCTTGAATTCCTTATTTAGGAAAACTCAGTGCCTAGAATTTGTGTCTGAGCCAAGCCTTTAGGATGGAGAATGTGGTGATCTGTGGTTAAGTTGTGACTTGCTAGGACCAATTGTTTCATTTCAGGTACAGGGCCCAGGGTTGTAGAAAAGTCATTTGGTCTAATTCAAGGGGAGTGATAGGACCATAGCTGACTTCCAAGGAATCATGGGAGAATGGTTTCCCAGATTGGAATATGTCCCCCGTTAATTTTTGATTTTTAACATTTTCTTAAATCTTTGCTTTCTAGTTCCTTTTATTAAATAATACTAAGACTTGACAACTGTACAGTTCTTTGCAAGGCTTATTTATAAGGCTTAATCCTCCTGTAGAAACCCCCAAAAAGATGTGATTATAGCCATTTTACAGAGAACCAAACCAAGGCTTCCATGAACATTCTTGTGATGTGATCTTTCTGGGTCCCAGGAGTAGGCAGCAGAGCCAAGCACAGCCTGGAATCCTGGAAATAACGTTCACACAAACACTGACCTGGGTAAACCCATTCCTAGAACTGGAAGGAGGTCCAAAGCCAAGAGAACAACCTCAGGCCCATCACCAAAGCAAACACCCAGTGGACACTGGGTCTACCTGTGAGAAAAGCCATGCCCAGGGGGAGTTTCTGCCTCCCAAAATACCTCCCCTCAAAACCCAGTTTCCTTTGGCTTTTCTCTGTGTATTTTTTGGCTGCGATTTTTGCCCTCTTCAGCTAACCATGCCTACCCAGAGAATTCAGGAAACAATTTTCAGGCTCTAGGGAGCTCACTTCCTCATCTTTTCCCCTCTCCAACCCACAGGGATTATTACATGCTGAAACCCACAGAAATTCAGCAAGGGTTTTTTTTTCTTCCCCTTTCTGTATTTTTCTCTCATCTAAGACATCTCCTCCTACAGCTTTCTTCTGTGGCCTGGTAGCCACCCCCAGACTCTGTGGCTGCCTGGGTTTTTGCCCTGCCCATGGAAAGTTTCAGAAACCACATGGGTCTCTGGAGCCTGAAAGAGCTTAATTGTCCAAATACCACTGAGAGGCTGGGTGACCTTGGGCAGGTCCCTTCACTTCTGTGAACCTCAGTTTCTCCATCTGTCCAGAGGGAAAAGTGGTACCCACCCACAGGGATGTTTTGAGGGTTAGCAGAGATAACAAATGTGAAAATCCCAGCACAGCATCTGGCATGCAGTGAGAATTCAGTAAATATGATTGCCCTCTCTTTATTTTCTTTCCAATGTCCCTCTTTCCTCCATGGGCCATACTAGACTTTAAGGTGTCCCCTAGGAAAGATCGAGATGAGGCTAACTGGAGAAAAACAAACAAACAAACAAACAAAAAACAGTGAGGTGTATAAACTCAGGCACTGAGGACTTCCCTCTGCCAACCTGGTGTACTCGCACTATTGCTTTGACTGAAAACCTCATTGGTGTAGGTACATTTTAGTAGGTGTATCTTATGGCCAAACACATTAATAGCTAATATGGTTACTGTGGGTAAAGAAATTCTGCTAAATACTTGACATTCATGATCTTATGTAAACCTCGTGGCTGACCTTTGAGTTAAATTCTATTTTCCAGATGAAGGAATTGAGGTAGAGCCATGATGAAACTCCAAGGACACTGTCCCATGGTTGTTGGCTTAACCACCAGGCAACACTGTCTCTCACTGCCCTTTCTACTGCCCTGGGCACCCAGGGCTGGCAGCTTGTGCTATGGAAAGGTACCTTGTGAGTGAGAGGAGCAGCTACAGCAGGGCCTTCTCAGGAGGAAGAGGGATAGGACATTACAGAGAAGAGTTTACAGTGGTATGAGGGAGGAAGAGAGGAGAGGAGAAAGGATTAAAAAAAAAAGGGGGAAATTTATAAACTTGATGAGGTGAAGATAGAAATTAGGCATCTTCTGTGCTCAAAAGCCCCCTTTCCTGTCTTCTCCTGGTCCTGGAGCACAGGCATGTAGACAAACACACACACACACACACACACAAGCACGCACGCGCATGGGCACCTCTCTTTGGCTATAAGCTACTAGGCTCTAGAGAAGAAAATCAAAGAGAGGGCTTTCCAAAAGAGCAGGGTCTGCCTTGCCTTTTTTTTGTTGTTGTTCTTAAAAAAAATTCAATTCATGATTATTCATTCTCTTTTTTGCTTTAGAACTGCAGGGCTTCTAGAAAAAAAAGATCAGCAAAACAAATCAATGATCAGAAGAAGTAAACTTTGAAGAGCACTGTTTATAAACCAATATCAAAATCAAGGCTCTGCCTCTGATCTGGAGTTGCTTTATGGGCAGCCACAGGGAGGAGGAGACTGAGACCTGCATCCCAGGATAGGGTGTCCCTGTTAATAAGAAACAGGGTTTTTCCCTCTTGCTAGGTTGCTGCCTGGATTCTAGCATTTTCTCCAAGCCTACAAATACTGATTATTATTTTTACATGGGTGATTTCTTGCCACTTGTTAGGTCCTGAAAACTTGACAATATAAAATATCTATCTTTAGACAAAAAGGAGAGGTTTTGGCAAATGTCATGCCTATGCCTGTCAGAGATGGCAAGCAGCTATATGCATTGGTTTTCTCTCATCCAGACTGCTCATTTTAAATAGTATTAGAATAAGCTGGTCATTGGGCTTTACTCCAAATCTAGCTCTATGATCATAGAAAAATCATTTCACCATTATGGTCCTCAGAGTCTTCATGCACAAACAGAAGAGGTTGAGCTACATCATCTCTCAGGTCCCTTTTATCTCTCCTGGTGATTTTGTGGTTCTGTCCCCTGGTTCCCTTTGAAGCAGCTGTCTCCAGCGAATGCTATGTCTCTGCATCTCCCTCAGTTTCATGAAATAATTTACTTGACTTGTTGGAGGTTTTTCCTTTTCTCTTTAAAAGTCATGTTCATCTTAGGATTATTACAAAGAGTCATATTATTACTACTGTTATTATTATCATTATTTGAGACAGGGTCTTGCTCTGTTGTCCAGGTGGGAATGCAGTGGCACGAACACAGGTCACCACAGCCTTAACCTCCTGGGCTCAAGAGATCTTCCTGCCTCAGCCTGCAGAGTAGCTGGTACTACAGGCATGAGGCACCACACCTGGCTAAGTTTTTGATTTTTTTTTTTTTTTTTTGTACAGGTAGGGTCTTACTATGTTGCCTAGGCTGGTCTCAAACTCCTGGACTCAAGTGATCCTCCTGTCTCAGCCTCCTGAAATGCTGGGATTACAGGTGTGAGCCATCACTCTGGGCCTAAGAGTCATATTATTAACCATCTTTTTTTTTTTCTCCTTGAAACAGTTCCTATGGAAAAAGGTGATTAAATTCCAAGGACACTCTAGGTACCTTTCAGAGTTGTTATGAGTATCAAAGTTAGAGAGCTTCATAAACAGTAGCATGTTAATCTTGCCAGCTCTCTCCTTTATCCTTGCTGATCACCGTACTGATTATTCACATGTAGCATTTTATAAATATTAATGTTTATAGATAGACGTGCTGCTTCTCCATTATCTCCCTACTTGGTATAGCTCGAACATTTGGCCAGAGAACAAGGAAGTGTATCTCTGGATAAAATGATGAGATATGATATGATGAGATGAGATATGATGAGATAATAGATAGAAGGAAGAATCTTTGGAACGTAAAAAAAAAAAAAGATGATAATTGTAACGATGATGATGCATTAATGGCAATGTGAATAGCTCTCATTTGCTGGGCCCTTGCTACGTGCCAGGCCTTCCGCTATGGGCTTTATATGAATTATCTCATTTAATCCTCACAACCCTATTAAGTAAATGGCATCATACTTTTTTTGCATAAGGACTTAGCCAAATTGTCCAAGGTAACACAGTCTGTAATTGAAAGAGTCAGGATCAGAGCGCCAGCCTGCCTGCATCCAAAGCTCCTGTGATTACTCAGCCCTGTGAGAAGAAGACCCCTGAGTCATGACTTTTCTCTGTTCTCTCCTGTTTATTTACAGTACCTGTTGTTGCTATAGCACTGACTGGCTGGGATCGCCTTCCTTTGCTTATTCCATAGAGTTCAATTTCGTATTCAGTAGCCTCTCTGAGACCTGTTATGTCCCTGGTACGTTCGGGGGCAAGTAGGGTTATTTCCAGTGGCTCAGACTGCTTTTTGGTATCTCTGATTTTGAGAACAAAATTGTCGAAGACCCCTTCATCAGCTGTCCAGGACAGACGGAAACCGTCTGGGGTGGCATCTGAAACCAGAAGGTTGTCAACTTCCGGTTCGGCTTCTAGAGGGAGAAAATGGTGGGAGAAGGAGGAAAGACAACATTATTTACCAGTCCGTGCAATCTTCTCTCCAGTAGGGGTATCAATATGTAGTGATGCCCTGGCTTTCAGAGATAGAAGTGTCCTGAGATACCAAAAATAAAATCATTCAACATTAACAAGTCCAGTAGAGTCAGGAGAGGGGAAAGATGGAGTAGACACATTCAATACAAGTCAAGCATATGTTTGCATATGTGAGTTTTGTCTAAAAGCAATTCAGTAAATCCACATCTGGACTCAGCATTGGCCCCTCCCACATATTATTAAATAAGTTCAAAGCCAGTAAATTGTTTACATTTGCTCTCTGTCTTCCAGTGGCTGAGTGCCCATCCCCTGCAAGACCTTTTTCTTTTCTTTTTGAAAAGACAAATAAACCAGCATTAATGATCTGTAGAGCTGCTTATGATGATACTGCTGATTACATTCCCCTTGAGCCTGCCCAAAATGGCTTTTAAAATGTTATGGTCTTTTTGCTTTGTTCTTAGTGCTGTTTCACTAAAGAAGGCTCCTACCCTTGACTTTTTTTTTTTTTTTTGCATTCTTTCTTGTTATTTTATTAACTATTAGATAAATGTTCAGATGGTAGAACTGAGGTTGGAACCTTTTATGCTACATACTGTGGACCCAGGGTTTCATCTTGTATTGCCTTAACTAGACAAAACTCAATGTCAATGTAGATTTAGAGCTGAGTTTCCCAAAGTGTGCTCAGAGTGAACTATTCCTGTTTGATCCTCTTCCTTAAAAAGTATCCTTTGTCAAATAAGTTTGGAAAATACTGCCTGGATAAGTACTCCTTGGAGATGATGCACGTTAGGGTGTTCTGAAAAGCCTTGCAGTTAAAGATCCTCTTTAACTTTGTTTCACTCAGTCTTTCCAAACTTATTTGAATGTGGAATTTCCTCACCGAGTAGGACCTTTGAACATTCTGTGGAGCTAGTCATCTCTAGAAAGACTTTGGGAAACACAGATGTTTGACTATTCCGTTGTTAATTTCTGTAGGAATCATTAGTCTTGAGAAAATTATGGATTTAGTCCGTGTTGCAGAGTCTCTCTGATATTAGTGATTACCGATAAAATAAGTTCACATTTGGTTTTCCAATGACGAGCCCACTGGGTAAGTTTGTTAAGATCATGGTTGAGATTTTGAGATGGCAAAGGTTTTAAATACGTTTTGGAAATATACTCATTGGTATATTTCTTTTGAGAAGGCTGAAATGTAGCTGGGGACCAGCCAGGTTGATCACAAGGGAAGATGATATGAGGTAAGCACACAAGAGCTATGGACAAGACAAGGTCTAAAGGATTTTGAATACAAAGCAGAAATATTTCGACCTTCTCATTTCTGGGGTGGGAGTGGGGAGTGTTCATTAAGTACATATGACAAGAGGGAGTGTGGGGAGAAGGTGAAACAGTAGACCACATTTATGGATTAAGTAGGGAATGTGAACAAAGATGTTAAAGTCATGGCGATCCGGTAGACAGATTACACAGAAGGGGACCAGGAAGAGGAACAAACGTCTCACTTGATTTGAAATACCTGTAACAATCTCAGCCCTCAAGGGCTTGGTTTGATGCCCTTGGGTGAAGCCAGAGACCATAACCTCATAGCCAATGCCAGTTATGAGGCCTCTAAGCTCCAGCTTCCTCTGGGTTCCTGAAAGTGTGAATTCCTGGGGGTCCAGCAGCTTCCCAGAATCCACCACCATTACTAGAAAGCTGTCAAAGGCATTCTCCGATGCCATCCAGGAAACTGTGAACCCGTAGGGATTAATGTCGGAAATGGTTAGGTTTTCCAGAAGGGGCAGGGCCTCTGAAAGAAGGGAGGAGTGAAAATAACTCAGGTTAGCAGCACTGACTCTGTCAGGATAGCACACGTTTCCAAGAACACCAATAGATACCCAAGTCCATCATTCAATTTGTGTTATATGCTTAGAAAATGAAAATTCAGTAGAACTTATTGGGTGCCAGATAGTGTTATCTTGTGCAATTCTCTTAATAGCCCACGAGGTAGGTATTATTCTAATTTCACACATGAGCAAACTGAGTTTCAAAGAAGTTGATTGACTTAGCTAAAGTTACAAGCTTGTAAGAAGAGATAGAGCGAAGATTTTAGTCAGGTTTGACTCCAAAGGCCATGTAGTTCTTTATACAAATAGGATGCGTTTTGTTGAGTTTGGATCCCGTTGTCTACTTCCCACTGCCTTCAGCTCTTTTTTTTTTTTTTCGAGTATAATTTCTTTCCGGTATACTTCATGTGTTTCTATCCCACTTCTAGTGCACAGTTTGAATCAAATTAATGAAGTCAATTAGTGACATATCCTCACAAGCTGAAATAAAGGGAGGAGGTAAGTTTTTTGTGTGTCAAAATTAATAGCTCACAGTTATAACCCACTAAGAAATGATAAGATTTGCTAAATCTTTTGCTGTTTATTTTCCTGGATAAAGTTAGAAAACAAGAACACATCTGGGTCTTAGTAAATTCTGTCATCATCTCTCCTTCATTCGTTCACCAAACATGTATGTCCCTGGCATTCTGATTTCTCAGGTGCTAAAGGGCCTTTTCACACATTGGGATATCCCAAAGGAGTGAGCTTATGTTGGCTAAGTTTCCGTTGATACTTGCCAACTGACAAAGCTTCACATTATTATCCTAGTTAGTCTTCAAAATGATACAGTAAGGTAGATATTGCTACCTGCCTTCCAACCCCGATCACATCTAAAAAAACCAGAGAGGTTAATGACTTATCCTAGGTCATACATCTGCTAGGTGCCTAAGCTGAGATACAATCAGGTCTTCCGACTCCAAGTTCTATGTTCTTTCCATACCCAAAGCCAACCCCAATCAGTGATGGCAATCCTGAGGGATAAGGAGGATTAGTGGAGAAGGTTCAGCGTCTCTTTTCTAGGTGTTTTTTCTTTTTTCTTTTTTTTTTTTCTGACAGTACTGGTAAATGCATTTTTTTTTTAATCAGAAGAAAAAAAGGAGACAGGAATTTCAAATTAGCTGCATCTAGTTTAGACACTTCTTTTCCATTACAGCTAAATGGAAACTTACAAAGAGATAAATGCTCTTGCATTAATTCACTAATGCCTAGGGTCTAATCCATGAGACATAAAGAAAAATGTTTTAAAAAGAAGTGTTTGGTGACTGAATGAATAAGGGAATGAATACCTTCATTTTGTAAATAGAGATTTAAATTTTGCTGTGGCTTGGACTTCCTGTAGTTATTTTGAAACACTTGGTGTTTATTCTGAGGCAGTTTTTTCCACGTAAAGATTTCCCAAGAATCGTAATTCTATCAAAAGCAAGGATGAAATCTCTTATACTGTGCAAACAATCTTCATCTGAGAGACAAGGGTCTCGAATTCTGTTCCTGGATTTTGTTTAGATAAGTGGCATCTCTCTTTGATAGCTGGCCTCTTTGCACCTCCACACCATCAAAGCAGTGAATTCCAATGAAAGTGAGGGCATTCAGGCTAATTAGGCAATCAAGGGCTTGTTATTTAAGAGTCCCTCCTGTTTTGTTTTTTTCTCTTTTAATATGCTTCTTTTAAAACGCAATCTTTTCACATCATGGATTAGCTGAGACAATGCTGTAACTGGATCTAGGATTCCCAAGACTGGGTCTCTCAGCTTCCTTTTCTTCTGTTATGTGGGAGGTCCTGCAAGCCGCTACAAGCAATGGCCTGATGGGATCTGTGGCCATTTCTCCCCTCCTGAGGAGTGAGAATCTCATCTCGTTCCTCCTTGTCTCAGTCCCTTAAGAAATTACCATGTTCTGCATTTGAAGACTCATCTGAATGATTTAATTCACATTAAGTAACTGGATAGGAAAAAATACTCATTTTTTTAATCTTACATTAAAACATATCCAAAGTTCTCTTAAAAAGGAGAGGGAGTTCATGATTGCATAGGTCTATTGTTCTATCTAGCCTTATTGGTTATTTTTAAGAAAGCCACTTTCCTAATAATGTTGGGAGACGGCAGAAAGAACCTAGCATGTATAAAATTCCTACTGGATGCTAGGCAGTTAAATTTCACCAACTCTATTTAATCTATGAGACAAGGCTCCCAGAAGTGCCTGTGGTATCCTCTCTCCATGCATAAGGAAATTAGGGTTCAAACAAGTTAAGAACTTGCTAAAATTATGTAGCTAAAAAGCTGTGGGAGAGGTTTAGAAACCACACAAGCTTGATCTCAAAATCCTCACTCTTCCAGGACACCATGCTGCCTATAATTAAATATTTAATTGTACTAATTGACATGTCTTAGTGATGGCAATTTAGACCCTGGGAGAGACCTGGTTTAATGTGAAAATCAGATGGCAAAGTCCGTCTTCTGAAAATTATCACTAATGAAAAGGAAGAGACTTCTAAATATTTTCTGAGGCTTTCTGGGCTAGAATTTAGTAAACTGACACCATGTGCAGCCTTTGCCATTGAAGTTTTTGCTGCCACCATTTGGCAGCATTTGCCAAATTGAACATTGGCAAATGTTCAAGAAGTCAAGTTGAGTGAATGGGTAGGGCTTAATTAAACTTGAAATTTATCTGCCATCTGAGGTTGAACCTTCATCAATCTTCCAACCCTGATCACATCTAAAAAAACCAGAGAGGTTAATGACTTATCCTAGGTCATACATGCTAGGTGCCTAAGCTGAGATACAACCAGGTCTTCCGACTCCAAGTTCTATGTTCTTTCCATACCCAAAGCCAACCCCAATCAGTGATGGCAATCCTGAGGGATAAGGAGGATTAGTGGAGAAGGTTCAGCGTCTCTTTTCTAGGTGATTTTTCTTTTTTCTTTTTTCTGACAGTACTGGTAAATGCATTTTTTTTTAATCAGAAGAAAAAAAGGAGACAGGAATTTCAAATTAGCTGCATCTAGCTGCATCTGTATTGTCAGTTTTAAGAATAATTATTTTTTAAAGAAAAAGATGGTTATACTTTTGGCACATATATGAACTGCCTTACCTAGCATGATTTATGAACAGAATTTCGATCTTAGGCCTTTACTAACTTAGGAGTCACTTTTTAGGCAGAATCTCTAAACTAGGGATAAAACAGCCAATAAAACTGGGCACAAAAAACCCTAAAAGCTTTATACAACTCTTGAGAACGTTCTCTCCACTTCCTAAGAGCAGCTGTGAAAGTCCTCTGCTTTATAATAGTATCTGCTTTCTCTTTACTTAGAAGTTTACATATATTATCTTGGCTATTATGAGTAATGTATTGTAACCTGTGTCTGTCAATGGATGAATGGATAAAGAAAATGTGGTGTATAGATAGATAGATCATATTTATATATAAATATATACATTCCATATGTGTGTATATATACATATAATACACATATATATAATGGAATACTTTATAGCCTTAAAAAAGAGGAAAATTCTGTCATTTTCAACAACACGGATGAACCCAGAAGACATTGTACAGAGTGAAATAATCGAGGCACAGAAAGACAAATACTGCATGATCTCATTTGTGTAATCTAAGAAAGCTGAACACATAGAAGCACAGAGAAGAATGGTGGTTACCAGCGACTGGGGTTGTGGAGATGAAGAAAGGGGAGATGTTGGTCAAGGAGTACAAAGTTCAGTTAGACAGAAGGAATAAGTTTTAGTGAACTACTGCACAGCATGGTGACTGGCCATAGTTAATAATAACATATTGAATACTTCAAAATTCCTAAAAGAGTAGATTTTAAATGTTCTCACAGCACAATAAGTAAATAAATAAATAAGGTGAGGTGATTGATGTGTTAATTAGGTTGATTCAATCAATCCACAATATATATGTATATCAAAACAACACACTATTCTCCATAAATATATACAATTACTATTTGTCAATTAAAAATAAGAGAGTATACATTTGCAGTGAAGATTGTATTTTTGTTGAATTTTCCTTTAAGATGACTTATCTCCTTTTCTCTCTGTATTAGACAAGTGAGAACCTCTGATTGAGTACCTGTAATGACAAAGGCAGTGAGGGGTCTGGTGGGATCCCCAGCCAAGGTGGTTCCTGCCACACTGACGTCATAGCCAGTGTTCTCCACCAAGCCTGTGATGTGAGCTTGCTTTGCATCTCCTGAGACTGTGAATTGCTGGGACTCATGCAGTGAGTGAGCGTCACTCACATTGATAACAATCTTTGCAAAAAGCCCAGCTTGAGTGGTCCGTGACATGTTGAAGCTTTTTGGAGTAATATTGCTAAAGATTAGCGTGCCCAACTGTGGCTTTGGTTCTAAAGAAGGAATATGGGCAGAGAGAAAGAGAGAGACATTATTAGAGGAAGCAGTGGATTTTTCCAGAATGTATCCATAGAACATGAAAGTATCAATATCTCTAAATACATGCAGAAGAGACAGTATGTTAGGCTGTGTCTACACCTGCATTGAATATGATGATAGAAAATACATTGCTTTCTCTGCAGGTGTAGATTTGTGTTCTTTATTTTTATTTTAGTTTTTAGATCTGTGTTCTTTTAAAGCATAGACACCACCATTTGCTAGTCATGTATGAAGAAGAGTAGACAAGCCATTAGAGTGGTAGATTGGAATAATGTGAAGGATATTAAGGCTACATTTTCTAAAGTTTGTATTGGGGACACAAGCCCTGTAAGATGTTCCAAGAA
The DNA here is from genome assembly GCF_028858775.2 of Pan troglodytes. Classification (NCBI taxonomy): domain Eukaryota; kingdom Metazoa; phylum Chordata; class Mammalia; order Primates; family Hominidae; genus Pan; species Pan troglodytes. The sequence continues at coordinate 23,392,747 of NC_072409.2, read as the reverse complement.
AAGACACCTTTATGATTAAGTATGCATGGTAAACACTGAATATTATGTCTTACCATAGAGATTCACAAGGTGGGTTTGCATTTTAAAGGCTCTGACAGGCTGATTCTGTCAATAAACCTATTTAATTTTGTTTAGCCCAAATTTCATAAACTTATTGATCAATGTATACCCTATCTGAGGAATATCCTTTGAACATCTCAAGGAGCTGGTGTTCCATTGAACATGTTTTAGAAAATGCTTCTTTGGAGTTTCCTCATTTAGTATTCTTTTTTAGTATCTACTGTTTGCACAAATTAAAGGCTAATACCCATACAAGAGAAATTTTTACAGTACTTAATATGCATTGTAGGAAAATCTATATTTTACCATTTAATACCGTAAAGGTGAAGATGGCTTCCATTAAAAATTCCCAGTGAATGCAAAGGTGAAAGAAAAACTTGAAGTTAGGCATTGAATTTTCTGCTTAGGAAACTCACTTATTGGATAATTTGGACAGATAGATGGTTTCCCTGAGGTTAAGTATCTCTTTTCTGTTAAAGTCTAGACATTCAGTTTTGAGAGCAACTCATTTAATGTTAAGGGGCCTATATGGCTAGATGTTTATGGGGCTGGCCTCCTAAATGCTCATTTATCAAATAAAACTAATTTTAAAGTAAGTGCAGCCCAGATTGTATTTTAGAGAGAGGCAACAGTACTGGAGGATTCAGATATTAAGATCAGGATTTAGGGTTGGGAAGAGGCACAATATTTCTTCCAAGGACTTGGGAGTTATTTTGCTTCAGCTCCAAAGTTAGGAGGAAAGAAGGGGCTCATTTGGATAAACTTTAACAGGACAATTATACAGCATAATTCAATGTCATAAAATCTCTAAGAACAAAAAGGATTTGGTTCAGAAGCAGAATATAGCCACTAGCATTGACATGGGATATCCTCCTTATCAATTAGTTTCAGAAGGTAACAATGCAATCATTTGCAGCTATAGCTTTGACAAATTCCCTCAACCACACAAAAGATTAAAATGTTCCAAGTGGAACTCTGTTATTTCCCTATATTTTGCTGTAGAAACAATCTCCCAAATTAAGGATGCATGCTGGAATTCTTCCCATGCTACCAGACAGACTATCAATGTCAACAGATTCACCATGCAGAATAAGACTCAGGTTCTTGAGGTCAGCTTTACCTCCAGCTGCCTCTCAAAGGGTGCAACCAAGTTGAGAAATGAGATGCAAGAAAAAACAGAGAAAGATAGTGGTAGTTAGGGTATGGTCAATGTTCCATGCAAAACGAGGGGCATTTTTCTCCCACCACTTTAAACCTTCTGAAATGACTCATGGACATGCTAGCTGCTTCCAGGAAAAAGAAACATTTTCAAAATTTAATGCTCTGAATATTCACCACATGCACCAAGATTTGGACAAGATGATGGCTTGAAAGAAGAGCCTGAGACTTTGTGACAGCTATCAGTGGGTGACAAAATGTGCTTGACAAAGTACATGTCAAAAAAGAGTAGTCTTCAGACAAAAATCTCGAGAACAAGGTAAGACTACTGGGTCCTCTCATGCAATTCTTGGGTTGTGATTCAGAGTCTATTCTCAGCATGCTCAGGGCACCTTTATTTTTTAAAATCCTGCTAGAGAGAAAGAGAGTGTAGATCTTTCTTACCAAGGCACCAGAAATGGCATGCACATACCTCTTTGAACATGACATAGGCAAACTTCGATTAGAACGACCACAGGCAGATGATAATGGGTGAGATTGAAAAAGATTATTCAAGATCAGATGAAAAGATGATTTAGAAATTCAACCAAAGCAAGTCAGGTTAACTTTATACAAACAAACAGAACAACTCCAGATGTGAATGGATATTTAGGAAAAAGAGGTTTGACACTGAAATTCTTTAATTTGGGGTGAGAGTTACTTTAAAGCTTTAAAGCTTTGATTTGGATGGCTCTATCAAATTTGAGAAGGATTGGGAGCAACTAGGAGGGTGAAAAGTGGGTAGCGGGTGATTTTTGGAAAGCTATTCAGAGGAAATTCAATGAAGAGTGAAGAAGCCATAATAGGAAATACCTGTGGTTGCTTGGACCATCAGGGTCTGAGCACGCTGCCCGCCAATCAGCCCATGAAGGTGGGCAGTGTAATTAGAAGAAGCTTTGAGGTTGGTGATGACAGAGCTGCGAGACACCCCAGGCACAGACAGCACCATGGTCTCATGGGGGTGATCGGAATTACTAACTTCTATAAGAAAGCTATCAAAGGCAGACTCCTGAGCTTCCCACGAGATGGACACACTGCCCCAGGTCATGTTTGAGACAGTGAGGTGGCTAAGAAGAGGTTTGGCTACTAAAGCAAGAAAAAAAAAGAAAAAAGAAAGTGTGTCAATTTAAAACACCATTGTAGAGTCAAAATCAAAATACATAAGACTAAATCCATAAAGTTTTAGACTTTACCCTTTGTTAATGGTAAAATAATTTGTCCCTTGTTGAAAATCAGTTTGAGCCATGAAAAACAAACATATATGTTTGCCTAATTTTCTCCTCTAAGTTTTTTTATACTTGAACCTGGCTGAGATAGGAACTGGATAATGTTGGCTCTCTCTGCCTTATCCATGGATCACCCTGACGACAATTTGTAGCCTCATGTAGAATGAGGACAGACCCTCTCTCAACCATGGGTGACCTAAATGACAGGTAATTTTGATGCTACGATGTCAACCCTCTTCTTGGATTTCCCAGACTATGAGTCCCCTTTTTGTAAACTATAAGGAAAAATTATCCTGTGTTTGTTCTGTAGATAATATTTATTTTTTTCTAGTTTATGATTTCTTCATTTCTCCTGTGTTTGTTTTGTAGATATTGTTTCTTTTTTTCCAGTTTGTGATTTCTTCATTTACCTCTCCAGAGAAGGCACTGTTTAAATTGTGCTAAGAATGCTACTTTGAATGTATGGGGCTCCCCTTTCTAAATTCACATAGGGTTCTCTTTTACTGCATGGCAAAGAGCATCTGACTTAGTGCACATCTCACAGACACCACAAATTTAAAGTGAGAGCAGTTTATTCTTTTGTTTTTTAAACTAAGTCCCTTGTTTGAACACAACTATTCTACTTTTATTTTTGCCATTTATCATTCACTATTCTGAGGGCAAGACAGCATGTTCTGATCTTCTAGAGGTGGTGTTGGAACTGGGGTGGTCTGAATGGCATGGCTGCCTCCTGCACTCATCTGATAAGTAATCTTTGCTGTTTCCCTTTACTTTCCCAGTTGGAAAAAAATACCCAACACCATCAACATGATTATTAAATCACTGGGATATTTGGGTATTGTGAGGTCCAAGAGACTAGGAAGACAAAGACACTAAGATAATACAAAATAAAATTTATAAGACCTCTTTGACTGAGGCAGACATCTTTCAAAGTCAAGAACAGGTCTAGTTATATAGCTTTTTAGTTATGAGAGGTTAGAATTCTTTTCTTTAGATTCCATATGGCAAACTAGACTGAACTACATTTTATGCTGTAAACATCCTGGTCAGTGATAAATCAGGCACATGTCTTTATGGCAATCCATTATTTGGGCTGCTGTTGGAAAAGAGTTATGTTAAACAGCACTCCAGCCTAGCACCATGGAAGAGTTAGTGCCCTGTGGCTTGTACATCAATGGGAGAGGAGAAGGAGAGGCTTCACCCTGCAAAGAAGACTGTAGAGAGAGTGTGTTAGAAATGGGAGAATGCACATGTACCTGTCGTGGCTGTGGCACTGATGGTTTTGGTCCGGATGCTGGGAGCAAGTCCAGAGAGGTAGACAATAAAATCAGTACTAGGGGGTAGCCCTGAGATATGGGCAGTTCGTTCAGCACCAGAGATATTATATTCCACAGTCTCCAGCAACCTATTGGAATCAATAATTTCAATGGTAAAGGTCTCGAAGATCCCATCGGTAGCCGTCCAGGAGAGATTGAAGCTCTCGGGAGTTATGTCAGAAACATTTAAGTTTCCAATTTCAGGTTCTTTGGCTGTAAAAGGAAGGGGTAGGGGAGAAGAAAAAAATAAATTTGAGTTAATTATTTGGCTGTGTTTTAAGATTGAGGTTGTTAATAGAACCATTGCTGGGTAGAGAGATCTGATAGTTCAGGGCTATGATGGAAGGAAGCAATGTTATCAATTAGTGCTAAAGGGAGAGAAAAAGCAGTTTTGTTAAAAGAAATTAGAAAAAGGAAGGTATGGCAATTAGATTTCTCTACGTGCAGTTGCCACATATAATCAGGCCCTGGCCAAGAAGATGTGCTGAATGATCTTATCAGGAACTGTTGCATCTTAACCACACTTGCCTCTGGGAGCCCTACCGCAGGGTTGCTGGCCACTGGTCAAAAGATATGAGTCCTGGCAACTTCCAGTCTCTTGAATTGCATTAAGGAAACCAAGATTACTTGGATGCCTTCCACAGACATTCTTTGCTTTGAAGGAGCTCTCATCTATTCAAATGAGGGCTAAATAATTCTGATGCCATTACCCTCCTCCCAAGGTGGTAACTTGAGGCTTCTGATTTTGTGACTTAATGGTAATTACCAATTTCTCAGTGTAATTCTTGGTATTTTTTTCATACTTTAGAGAAGGACCAGCCAGCCATTCTCATATTCTGTTAAAATAGCTTGTCCTCTCTTAACTGCTGCTATGCGGGCCAAAAAGGCTAGTATTGCATTGCCAACCAAGAGGGCTAAGCCAAGGCAAGGCAGTTTAGGCCATCCCTTTCAGCGAAGAAATAACATTTTGTCTTGAAGATGGTCCTGCCAGTGCTTTCCCCAACCATAAGAATAAAACATGCAGAGGGCAGGTAGGAGCAGGGTTTGAAAAGCTAGTACTGTCTCTTTAGCAAGAAAGAAGGCTCCTGGTCTCTGAGATCCTTCTAATAGATTTGTTGAGATACAGATCAGATGGGATTATGGAACTTCCTGCCCATAGGCCAATTCATCAGTGGCAAGAATGTTGCTATTGTTAAGAAGAAAAACACACACACATAAAAATACTGAGGACACCCAAGCCACAAGATATGCAGAAAAGATCAGAAGTGGTGGGTGATTACTTTGCCTTCTGGGAAGGGATGGTTTATGGGTCTCAGAAAAAGGAGGTCCGGGTGCCTTCAGAGTAGCCTTGGCTGCAAATTCTAGGCATTTCAGGGTCACGGTCCTGGCAGTGGTTGCCTGTGCTTTATGTTTCTTTATCTCAGTGAAAATTAGTGAAATGACTGAGGTTAAAATGCAGAGCTATGCTCTTGCTAGATTCAACTGGGATGTACAGGTATGCATTAAAGTTTAGTTGCAATAATTATTTAAAAAGGGGGGCAGTCATATGCAAAATGAAGCGATAGTCTCTACCGAGCTTCAAACCCATGGAGGCACATAATAAAGATGAGCAACGGAAAACTGTGTCAGAGGAAGGCTGCTGACTTTGGCAGGCCCCCGGGAAACACTGAAGTCTTGTAACAGGGGTAGAGTGACGAGTAAACTATAATGCACCCTCCAGGGTCTGGGGCTGGGAGTTTGCCATCCAAAGGCCAACACTCCAGAGAGAAACTCTTGATTAAAAGAGCAAAAAGGGTATCAGTTCTTTGACATTCATAGCCCAGGACATTCCTTGTTCCAAAAGCTGCTGTGTGTACTTGTGCTAATGAATGGCTTTCTCTTTGGTACAGTCTCCAGTCATAATTGTGTAATTTCTTTTTTTTTCCTTCTGGTCTAGCTATTTGCTAATTTGATGTTCTAACAATGACTCAGTATCTGAGAGAATTGCCCGGAGGAGGGTAATTCAGTTCTCTTATTATACTGGGTGCATTTTAAAGAAACATTTCTTACATGCAAGAACCACACTACCCATATCCTTGAGGGATTTAGAGATAGAAAAGCACCATTTCCAACTAGCAAAAGACTCTCTGAAGTGAATAATCTGTGTTCCACCAGAACTCATATATAGGGAGGGAAGCTTTTAGTTATCTCCAAGCACTGGAGAAGTGAATTAAAACCATCAGGCTGATTCCTGAAACAAAAATTCATCATTCAAAAAAGATGTAGAATCAGCCAGGTAAAGTATGAAAGGCTGGGGGGCTGGAGATCAGAAAGGGCAACACCTGCATCATTCACCATCCACATGGCAAAGGCATGAGGACAAAGGCATAGCCAACAGGGAGGTCTCTGAGCATGCACAGCCGGCCACTGAAAGGCACATGAAAAGGATTCAGTTATGGCGAGATGCTGACTCCGCGCATGATCTCTTGAAAAGGAAGCAAAGAACCTTGGGGAGAAAGCATTGACAGGGAGAGGAAGTACCTGTGGAGGCCTCAGCAGAGAGTACTGGTGTTCTGTAGCCCCGGATCACCCCATAGATGGAGACTCTATAAGGCGTGGCAGCCTCGAGGCCCGGGATGTCCACAGCCCTGAGGCTGCCAGGCAACGTGAGGTTCTGGGCTGCCTCCACTTTGTTGACCTCCTGCACCTGAATGACAAAGTGCTCATAGGCATTGTCAGCTGCGGTCCAGTTGAGTCTGAGGCCATCCCAGCCAACCTCAGACACGGCTAAATCTCCCAGCTGTGGGAGCTCCTCTGAAGAAGGACAGAAAAGTATTTGTCAGTTCTATAAACCAAAAATGAGGAAACCAAACATCCCACAGCCCAACTCTAGGAAAGAGAGAAAGGGGAAAGATAATTTTTTTTTTTTAATTCTTGGTCTCTGAGCATTTGCAATTTGAACTGTGGTTCTCTGGCCACAGTTGTCTTCAGGAGTTGAAAATGGCCAGAAAGGGAAATATCTACATGGTTTATCCTTGAGATGGCAAAGACATCTGCACCAATGCACAACCCACCAGGAGCATGCATTGCTAGCAGGTGAAATTCACATGGAAAAGTAGGATTGTGGGTTAGGGTAAGAGATACAGCAATGGTTACAAGTGCAGAATTTGGAGGCAAGTAGTCCTTGATTAGAATCCCAATACTAGCATTTGCTAGCTGCATAATCTTGGGCATGTCACTCAGCTTCTCTCTGAGCCACCCTCTCTTTACCTTTAAATGGAGTTGATGGTACTGTTTCATGGGATTGCGTGATGATTAAATGGTAATATTTATCAACTTCTTAGTATCATACCTGATACATGGCAAGTGCCCAATAAGTGTCAGCTTAATAAATAAATCATTGTTCAAGTGTTTTCCCTTGGAATTTCTTACTCATGTCAGGGAGAAATCCCTGCTTTATTTCATTATTTATAATTAGAAAGATTATCTCATCACTAGCCACTGGCTACCTGCCTGGGTTGATAAAGTGTATGCTGTCTCAGGTGTGAACAAGTATGATGTTTCTTCTTTGGTCTTTTATCAGCTTTCAGGGATCAAAAGTTGTGTACTGGGTTCTCAGCTTGTTTCTTCTTCCACCTTTTTCTGCTCGTACTTTATGTCTAAAGGAAGAATGGCTGTATCACAGAGCAAAGCTGTTTGTGTGAAATGAGTGTGCCTACTTTTAATTAAAAGAAAGGAGATTTTTCTCAGTAAATGGTGCAGAACAGAACCCACTATTACTGCTTCTACAATGTAGAAAGGAAATTTAACGTAGTTGTTATTGGTGATTTAGAAAGTTTGGATTTAGGATATGGAAAAACCCATTGTTTTGTGGGATGCTTCTGAGGGTTAAATGCAGTCTCTCAGCCACTGTTTTGAAGGCTGAAGTGGCCATGGGTTAGAAGTTAGGGAGGAGAATATCTGCAGGGATTTCAACCAAAAATAGTTGAAAGATATAGATACTTGCTCTTGGGTATCCAAGGATTCAATGCCCTGTGAGAGTCTGAGCAACCTCTGAGCAACCTCTTGCTTTTAAGAGGGGTTATTTTCAAACTGTGTTCCACATAGATCTGGGGCTTTCTAGAAGAACTGTGTTGAGAACATGGGTGGAGGTATCCCCCTCTTACTTCCAGGCTCACCAAGAACAGCTGTTCACTTATCTGTCAAATAGTAGGGTTCCTTGGAAGACTTCATTTGCAAAAGGAGTTGTACTGCTAAAAACAAAAGTTTGCGGACTACAGAGGAAGATATGAGCATCTTGCACACAGGCCACACCTGTCTCAAAGGCCCTTTTTGCTCTTGTTTGATCTGAAGATATTCCAGGAAACACAGGAATAAAACCTGGCCCCCTTATTTTTGGAATTTTATGTAGTTTCTAGCAACCACCAAGTTTATTTGTTATATAAGAGCAAGGAAAACAATTGTTTTGAATTGGGTGATTTGGATTGCATTATCAAAAGGCAGCATATGTAGAGTAGGGATGGGCTTAGGGCTCAGCACAGAAACCTTATCACCAAAAAGTTGGCCCTTTTTCCCATAGCCCTTTTTGAAGCTATTTTTAGAAACCTCATGTACAGCACAGTTTTTTATAACAGATGGAGCAGCTCATTTTTGGTGGAAAATTGAGAGGAATTGTTTTTCCTTCCCAAATTGAATGAAAAGCATTGAAGTCAAAGGTGGCTGTCCTTTCTTGGAAATGTCCCTGCTTTTTGTATCTGTTGAGGAGAGAGTCCTAGATAGTTTCAGCAGAAGCTAACTGCATCATTTCTAAAGGTTATTATGTAGAGATCTGCCTATCAGTTGGGTGTTAGTTGGTGGCTCTGAGGCTAGTAATAAGGTTTTTCTAGAAAGTTCTGATCTTATTTTTGTGCCACAGCCCTAATGTTTGTGCTATTTTAAAAATCATGACTCTGTTGCTGTATGATAAATTTAGCTATTTGCTATTCAGTATTTACTACGTGATGGGCACTTTACTAAGCACTGACATTCATTAGCTTATTTACTGCTCATGACAGTTTCCTGAAGTAGGGTTCATTGCTGATTTAAAGATACAAAAAGGAGGCTCAGGGATGTAAAGAAATATACCCAAGAATAGAGGTAGGGCACGCTGGCTCATGCCTGTAATCCCAGCACTTTGGGAGGCCAAGGTGAGAAGATGGCTTGAGCCCAGGAGTTTGCGACCAGCCTGGGCAAAATGGTGAAACTCCATCTCTACAAAAAATACAAAAAACTTAGCTGAGTGTGGTGGCTCACACCTGTGGTTCCAGCTACTGTAGAGGCTGAGGCAGGAGAATCACTTGAGTCTAGGAGCTCGAGGCTGCAGTGAGCCATGGTCACACCATTGCATTCTAGCCTGGGCAAAAGAATGAGACCCTGACTCAAAAAAAACAAAAAGTATATATCTATATATACACACATACATATATATACACACACACACACAAATATATATAAGTATATATTTGTGTGTGTGTATATATGTGTATCTATATATATACATACACATATAGTCCCAAGAATATTTAGCTAGTGAGGTGGAATTCCAACACAGACCTTCCTGAGTTAGAGATTCACGCTGTCTGTCAACAACATTGGGTTAGGATTCTGCCACACGGGGGAATTTTCTCTATTTCAATGACATGCTGGCTCCTATCATGTCTCCAGTCTGGGAGGAGGGTCATATACCTGTGACGACCTGAACAGCAAGGGGTCGAGTGCTGTGGCCCCTGACCTCGCCGTGCAGGGTGATTGTGTAAGGAGTGCCAGCCCTGAGGCCTGGGATTTCCACGGAACGCAGGCTGCCAGGAACCGTGAGATTGTGAGCCTCTTCCACCTGGTCAGCCTCCTGGACCTGAATGGTAAACTGGTCATAGGTTCCATCTGGCGTGGTCCAGTTCAGTCTGAGAGCATCCCAGCTAACCTCGGTCACTGTGAGGTTTCCCATATCTGGAACCTCCTCTGCATAAGGACACAGAGTTGCTGAGTTACTTAAAAAGGCAATTGCACTCTGGGATTCAGGTGAGATGGCATTTTGGCTAAGGTTGGGATGAGTTGTCTGGTTAGTGTTGATTATAGATGCATGATTTACAGCAGGTGTTGAGCACACTCAAACTGTTGGCACTAAAGCCAGGGTTTTTCTATTCAGCTTTTGGGAATGAAAAGTAGTTTTAGGAATTGTTCACAATTTCTATTCTTGACATACAAATAGGGCTATGGGGAGTCCTTTGGTGTTCTTAAAATGAGCTCATGAGCTCAGAGCTATTTTTTCTTCATTTACAGGTTGGGCTTTCCAACTTTTTAGATATTGTGACTGAAACTTACTTTGAAAGAAAAGCCACCTCTCACTTTTTTAAAGGAGGAGTAGGTGGAATTTTCCATGGAACTGGGCTACAACTAGGACTTAGCCAAATAAGGGATGTGACATTTAGGAAGAAGCAGAGATGATTCACTGGTATTTCCCCAATGTGGTAGGAGCTGATCCCAGTTTAAAGCAAGAAAGTGCTTTGATTCCTCCCGAGCAGAGACAAAGGGGAGGAAGTGAATTAGTGAATTCGTCTAGAATACCTGTCAAGACTTCAACAGAGAGAGGGGTTGTGCTGAAGTCCTGAGTGACCCCGCGGATGGTGATGGTATAATGAGTGGCTGCTTTGAGCCCAGGCAGGTCCGTGGACCTCAGTCCTCCTGGGACCGTGAGGTTCTGGGCTGCCTCTACTGTGTCAGCCTCCTGCACCTGAATGAAAAAGTACTCATAGGCCCCTTCCGGAGCAGTCCAGTTGAGTTTGAGGGCATCCCAGCCCACCTCGGCCACCACGACCTCTCCCAAATTGGGAGTTTTCCCTGGAGAAGGACAAAGAACTAGTTTAGTGATCAAATCACACAAGATCCAGGGAATCTTTAACACAAGAATAAGCTGAATAATAATATTACTGAAAAAATGTGACTTTCTTTAGATAAACATGCATCATGCAACTCTTTAAATTTTAGAAATGGAGCAAAGAGAGGAAAGAGCAGGAAAATATTTGTTTTTGTTTGTTTTTTAAATCTTAAAGAATTGCCTTAACCCTCAGCAGATGAGAGAATTTTGTGATTTTCTTTCCCTTTCATATATAGTGCCTTAACGTCCTTTAACAGGAGGGAGGCTGTTTATGGAGCTAAAGGCCCTCTCCATGGGAGCTGTGTGTTTAGTCCCGCAGGTTGAGCTCTGTACAACTCCCAAGGGTGTCATTCATGTGGAGTGAAGTATTAAAAGTTGCCTTGGGGTTCTGTAGCGTGATGGCCTGGTGTCACAATTAGACCCCATAGACATAAGTAGTGGCAGAACAAGTCCATTCCAAAGCTAGTCGTGTCTGATTATTCACGGGCAGTTTCCTGCTGGGAAAAACAGAAGCTATAAATAGAAAGGAAAGAGATACCTGTGGAGGCCTCAGCAGAGAGCACTGGTGTTCTATAGCCCTGGATCACCCCATAGATGGAGACTGTATAAGGTGTAGCAGCCTTGAGGCCCGGTATGTCCACAGCCCGAAGGCTGCCAGGCACGGTGAGGTTCTGAGCTGCCTCCACCTTGTTGGCCTCCTGCACCTGAATGATAAAGTGCTCATAGGCCTGGTCAGCTGCAGTCCAGTTGAGTCTGAGGCCATCCCAGCCAACCTCAGTCACGGTGAGGTTTTCCAGCTCAGGGGCTTGTTCTGAATAATGACAGAGATGGGGTCAGTTAAACTATTCCTCAGAAAGTTTTGCTTCTGAGAACCTGGGAATGGCAAACCCAATGCCACATCTATAGGCCATTGCAGTCCAAGTGCCAGGCTTTGTTCACTGCATCCCCTACTGGTGCTGTCCCTATTAAAACACCAGCAGGACAACAATGTCATATTTCTTTTGTGGCCGGGTGCGGTGGCTCGAGCCTGTAATCCCAGCACTTTGGGAGGCCGAGGTGGGTGGATCATTTGAGGTCAGGAGTTCGAGACCAGCCTGGCCAACATGGTGAAACCCTGTCTCTACTAAAAATACAAAAATTAGCCAGGAGTGGTGGTGGGCACCTGTAATCCCAGCTACTCAGGAGGCTGAGGCAGGAGAATCACTTGAACACAGAAGGTGGAGGTTGCAGTGAGCTGAGATGGCGCCATTGCACTCCAGTCTGGGGGATAGAGTGAGACTCTGTCTCAAAACAAACAAAAAAAATTTCTTTTGCCTTCATGCATATTTGGGTTTTTCTCTTGGAAATGGTATTTTCCTATTGATCAGTGTCCTGCAGATTTAGAAAACTATATGTCTATGTTAGTGATGCTCTGAGCTTCAGTTTTCATTTTGGAACATGTCTTGCATCATAATGGGGTGGCCCTCAGTTACTCTGGGGGTCTTGGTTTGAGCTGTCCGACCTTCTGTATTTTGAGACAATTGGCTCTTCTTAGATACCCTTCTTTTTTGAGAGGCCAAGGTGGGCAGATCATATGAGGTCAGCAGTTCAAGACCAGCCTGGACAACATGGCGAAACCCCGTGTCTACAAAAAATACAGAAATTAGCTGGGTGTGGTGGTGTGAGCCTGTAATCCCAGCTACTTGGGAGGCTGAGTTAGGAGAATTGCTTGAGCCCTGGAGGTTGAGGTTGCAGTGAGCCAAGATTGAGTCATTGCACTCTAGCCTGGGTGACAGAATGAGACTCCATCTCAAAAAAAAAAAAAAAAAGCCTCTTCTTTTTTGTGCTGCCTCAATATCCTATGGGAGGTCTGTTGTATAGTTTATATTGGGATTTCGTCAGTTTCTAGCGTTCAAATCATTTACATAGATCATATTGGTAAAGATCAGAGACACATCGACACAGTATTATTAAGGCTGAGCTAAAGAAGGTGATAAGGCTTTGAAAAACTGTTCCTTATTAGAAAAAAGAAAGAGGTCCTGGGAGAAGCAGATCTTATGAAGCTCAAGTAAAACTGAATGCACCCTGTTCATTCATCTCCCGAATGCACGAAATTCCGTAAAAACTCACTGGTCTCAACCTGACTTAAGGGAGATAATTTGCCCAGGGCTGAGCTTAAGTGGACTTTGCATAGTTTAGGAAGGAAAGTATTTCTCTAGAAATGGATCCTGTAAACTAGAGAGTAGAAACTGACTTTAAATCATTTAAAAGAACAAACTGTTTTTTTCTATTTATACTTCACATTGCTGCTAATTTCAAATGAGCCTTATGTGTCCATTAGAGCAGGCTACTAAGTTGAAAATCTTAGCTTGGAATTTGATTGAGGATATCCTTTCAGAGGAGAAAACATTTCTTTTCTGGAATTGATTTAACTCAGACATTTCTAAGTTCTGGGGAACATTCTTCCTGCTTGTTTCATATTGTCAGAGCATACACTTCTTCAAATTTTGTTTGATCGAGAACAGAGGTCCGCAAACTGTTACCTGAGGCCCACATCTGGCCAGCTGCTTATTTTGGTAGTCAGCAAGCTAACAACAGTTTTTCTTACTTTTTTACATGGTCGGGAAATAAATCCAAAGAAGAATATTATTTCATGGTGCATGCAAGTCATATAAAATTCCAATTCTGGTGCCACAGATAAAGTTTTATTGGAGCATAGCCATGCTTGTTCACTTATATATTGTTGATGGCTGCTTTTGTGTTACAAAATGTGCAGTTGAATAATTGTGATGGAAACTCTCTGGCCTATAAAGTCTAAAATATTTACCATCTGGCCCTTTACAGAAAATGTTTGCAATACTTGATCTTGAATACAGACTCCTCTTTAACCCCGACTCATGTCCTAAAGCTTACACAGGAGGCTCCAAAGCAGTTCTTAACCACCTAAACATGGTCTTTATGAGAAAGGGAGGACCCCAAACTGCAAGTGATGTATCTAGATTTAGGAAAAGAAAGGAGGTGTCAACTACCTTTAATCCTGCTGGGCCTTGTGAGGCCAGAAACAGTTCCCCGGATATAGTGATTATACCCTTGACATTAGGATTTAAGCACAACTAAACTCAAGAGCATGTCCTTCTCAAATATTTCAGCAGTCCTGATACAGAAAGAGATATAGGACAAAAACAGAGCTAAGTGAAAATTAAATCAACCCTATGTCTTCTTAGCTCTCCTTCTTATCCCACTTTCCTGTTTTTGTTCCTCTGCTGTCCACCTGTCAGGAACTAATCTGTCATTGACAATGTACCCCTTCGTGTGAATTAAGTTACTGTCTTTTTTCTACGGGTGTCTATCTTTTAATCCTTATGTCTAATTGTTACATAAAACATTTTTTTCTATGAAATAAATTTTAAATGCCCCCTTGAAAGAGATACTGGGAAAGTTACCTTACTGGGGGTGGGGGAATGAGATTGTGGATTGCCCATTAAGCTGTGGCAAGAGATGGATGGAGAGAAAAGATGCACGTTGGAAAATGTCTCTTCCTAATGAGAATCATCTTATCTCTTTGAATCATATATTTAATATGCCACTGATACTTTCATCTAATTGTCCCCACATCCTGTTTCATCTGTTCATATAGTCGATAGAGTGATTTTTTTTTACATAATGTCATGTTGTTCAGTAAATAGTAATAGTGATGATGTTGGTACTTCTGCTAACACTTTTGGCTATTTCTCTACTATTTTTTTTTTTTTTTGGTAGGCAAATCAAGAAAGAGCATTGGTTTATAACTCAGAGAGGCAGTACTGTGGCCATGTCAGTAGTGGATGCTATGTGTGCCCCACCCAGATCCCTTTATTAAATAAATGCTAGCCAAGTGAGTAAAAGGTACAACTTCCACAAATAAAATCAGTAGCTAAATTAAAGAGAGAGGGGGTCAGAATTATGAAAGAAGGGGGAATATTATGAATAAAAAATACAGTGGACAATAGTTGAGATGAGGACCAAGAGGCTTCACATAAATGCTGGCTCCACATTTCAACTGCAAATGACATACTGTGGACTTACTGCCCTAGAAACCAAGTGTTTCCATTATAGATTCCACACTGAATTTCTTGGCATTTCTTTATCAAAAGGCTGTTGTCTTCTTCTTACAGCTGTGCACTGGAATCTACCCTCTGAACAATGTCAGTGGGCCTGGGAAATCAGAATTTTGAAACCCATTGCTGTGCTCCTGGTGGGTTGAGCAGCTGGTCTGGAGGAATTTCTGACAGTGCCAACTTAAAAATCTGTAGATTGTTACCATCTTCTAGATAGTGATTACCAAGTGCTGGCTTGATGAGGAACTCACTTCAGCGTCCACTTAGGGGAGAAAGAGTGATTCTCCCACAGCAGGGGCATGGTCACATCCAAGCCTGACAACCCCAAAGGGTATCTTCAGTGGCTTTACTCTCATCTCTCAGAGATAAGACAATTGAAATGAGAAGCCTTGGCTGCCTTAAAACATTCAGTGATTTCTTTGTAACTGCCAAGAACCAAGCCCCTTTGCAGATGCCCCTGATGATGTCTCTAGCCTCCTACCCTACTGTTTTCCCACTCTATCATATAGCAGGACTGTATAGCTTGCAGTTCACTAAGGTAAAGTTTCTCATGCTTTTCAGCTTTTCAGATGCTATTCCCTCTGCTGGAAATGTCATTACTCTTTCTCCACTTGCCCAGCCCCTTTTCTTTTTCAGAACTCAACCAAACATCACTTCTTCCAAAAAGCCTTCTCCAATGCTTTTCATTCCCTTTGCTTAGGTCTGTGATGGGTACCTGTCTGTATGCTCCTGCAGCCTCCCACAAATCCCTCTAAAACAGATAAGCTACAGTGTTATAATTTGGGTTTTGGTTCTCTCTCTTATAGCAACGTGCGCCATTTCTTGAGAAGAGAAGCTGTTTCTTTCTCTTCTATACACCGGCATCGCCTGACCCACAGTAGGTATGAAATAAATATTTGCTGGATGAATAAATATTTGAATAAATTTCAGTTTGGTCTGTGAGAAAATCAAAATAGCAAATAAGAGCAGAATGTTCTGTATTACTGGTAGCTGTGGCTAAAAACAAAATTCCACCTCTCTTCTTCCAAAATTCCTGAGAGCTACTGGGTTGTCACTGTCAAGGCTTATGTTGCTATGAAAAGATGCTTTGCTGGCTTTATGTTTCTACCTATCACCCCTGCCTCCTGTCTCTTATGGCATGCAGCAAATTCATGGCTTTGACCTTAAGCAGGGTTTAGTTGGGTTTATGAGAGTACAAAAGCAGAGAGAAAAGGGAGAGAGAGGAGAGGAGAGAGAAGAGGGGAGAAGGGAGGAAGTAGAGGGGAGGAGAATAGAGTGGAGGAGAGGGAAAGAGAAGGGAGGGAATGGGAGAGGAGGAGAGGGAATGATGCCTGGTACACACTAATTTTTTTAAATGCCAACAGACACGGTACCTTTCGTTCTTCCCTCCTCCCTTCTTTCCTTCCCTTCCTTCCTTCCTCCCTCCCTCCCTCCCTCCCTCCCTCCCTCCCTTCCTTCCTTCCTTCCTTCCTTCCTTTCTCCCTCCTTCCCTCCCTCCCTTCCTTCCTCCCTTCCTTCCTTCTTTCCTTCCTTCCTTCCTTCCTTTTCTATCCAGATTAAGCGGAATTGAAGACTTTCCAAGGGAATGATTTCCCTTATGCCTTAAGGAAAGAATTGGGGTGTTAATGCAGAGGTGGAAGGGAAGAATCAGAAGATTCTATGGAAATGCTGACTCTGAAGTAGCCAGGGTCCCTAAACACTCATGAAGCTCATACCACATACTTGTCTGCCTTCAGGGCACTGGGATTCAGCAGTGGATGATGGAGTCAGTCCTTACATTCTGCTCACTGATGGGGAGGCAGGCCATAGATATTATAGTAAACCAATACTTGCATAATATCAAGGCAGATAAGTTTCACAAGGAAACCTAGAGCAGCTTGAAGGGGTAGATCAGGATGGGGGTGCCTTTTTAGGCTGCTGGTCAGAGAAGCCCTCTGTTCTGGGTCATACCTGAGCTGCTGAGTGAAATGAGGGAGGATGCTCTGTGAAGTGCTGGGAAAAGAGTGGTATCCAGGGAGTGGGAGCAGCATACTCCAAAGCCCGAGGGTGGGAGCAGGCTCAGCAAGCTTAAGGAACAGTGTGAAGGCCCAAGAGGCCGTGGTGAAGTGAGCAAGGGAATGAGTGGCAGGACTGAGGTCAGAGGATGAGCCGGCCGTGCCAGATTCTGTAGGGCCCTGTAACCCATGGCTGGGTCTTTGGGCGAGAGGTGTGATAGGTGGCCAGGTTATGCATATTTTTAGTATGGTGCCACATCAAGAAAAAGACTTACATTATGGCCCATCCATCAGTAAAACCCTGGAATTCCCTAGGAAAAATTCTTCAGGGCCACTGATTCTTCATTTTTCTCTGTAAGCCCCACAGACATTGAGTGGCACCTGACAGGCTTCTGCTATTAAGAATCCAGTGATACAGAGCTGGAAGGTTCTTGCTTCTGATGGTTGAACCTAAAACTCTGCAACATTTCAGGACTTATAGCCACATGGCTCCTTCACCCAAGAGCTCTCACTTTTCCTGTTTTCTTTCTTCCTCTATGCTTACCAAGGTCAGGTGCCTGGGCTTCTACTTCTTTAGCTATTCCATTTAACACATCTATGTTTGCCTCTTATGTCTCTGTCCAAAAGCGTCTTCCCATTGTAAGCCTTTCCTGATTCTCTGAAGTTAGATCCAGTGTCTCCTGAGCACTGGCTGCACCCTCTGTACCATCGATCGTAGTGAGCAGAATGTTATCTCAGTGTCTGTTTGTTCGCTACACAGTGAGTTCCTTGGAATTAAATACCCGTCTTCTTTGCTCTAGTAACCCCAGAACTTAGCACAGAGCATGGTGATAGTATTTTATTGACTGAGTGAATGCAGAAGGCTTTAAAAGTTAGAATTCAAGGAGGGAAAGAAACGTCTGCTTCACCTTAAATGAAACAGATATATTTTTTCCTGTGGAGAAAGGGATGGGGGAAATAGTCTGTGGACAGTGGAGAAGAACCAATAAAAAGAACTTTGCACATTTTTCCCACACTGAAGAATGTCTTTAAATATGAAACATGATATCTTTGAAATGGCATTAAGGAGGCGTGGTGGGGAAATGCAACTGCTGAGGCTTTGGAATGCCAATATGGGGCTCTCATTCAGAAACAGAATAATTCTAGCTAGTAAATCTCCTGGTTATAGCCACATTACCTCCTTTCTCTAGTGGAGAAGCCCCACACCTCAGGATCTTAGGGAGATAAAACTTCTTCAGTGACTGCGCAGGTGTGAGGCTTTCTCACTGGAGGAAGGAGGCAATGTGGCCATCACCAGAAGGTGGAATGATTGAGGGGCAATAGGAATCTCTCTTAGATACAGCATTTATCAAACTCAAGAGAAAGCTAAGAGAGAGGGGCAGAGGAAGGAGGAGGAGGAAGAAGAGAAGGAGGGAGGGAAGAGGGAAGAAAGAGAGAGAAAGAGAAAGAAAAGAGAGGGATTTCATCTTTTGGGTATTTCTGATTCATTTGTTGCCCCTTGACACTTTATAACAAGCTCATGTTTATAAAGCTGAAATTGAAATCTCTACTATAGATTTATTTCTTCTTGGTTCTATCCCCGCCCCCCAGCTTATTTTTTAATTAAACTATTCTTTCAGAGCATCCTTCATAAACATCTTATAGTTGGGTGGGAAGCAGTCAATGCAGAGTCAACAGAATTGACCACGTAAACTCATTTCAGACTCTGGCAGGGACTGCTCATTGTCTGCCAAATTTCTCTCTTACAAATGACCTCAATTTTATGTGGAAGTAACATGTTCAGACAGAAGACTACCTTTCCCTGCCTCCCTTACAGCTAGGAGTGGCCAATGAACTATGGGGAGAAGTGATTGGTGGGGTTTCCAGAAAGACTCACCCAGAAGGTACTCCTCTTTGGGAGTTTTGGTTCTTCCTCCCTTATGCTGCCTAGAACACAGATGTAATGGCTGTATTACAGCAGCCATGTTGTGACACTGAGATGACTTTGAGAATGGAAGCCAAGGACTAAAAATGCTGGAAAAGAAAGACAGAAGCAGCCTGGGTGCCTGACAATTTGAAACTACTAAGTTATCCCTGTGCCTCCCAGCTCCAGATTCATTTTATAAGAAAGAAAACCAACTTCTATCTTAAGTAAGTGACTGTGATTTGAGACTGAAGATATTGTGAGAAAGACTCTTCAAGCCATTTCCAAATATGTCCACACTTCTAACCCTTTTCTTGCATATCAAGCTTCAACTGGAATAACATCTCTTGCCATAACACCTTTGCCAGCTCTCCTGATTTCCTTGGATCACTCTTTTTCTCGAGTTCTGTCTAGCATTCTGAGTATCTAGTCTTCCGCAAGCACTATGAGCAGGCACAAATGAGTCCACATAACAATGCTGACTTTGGGAACTACTTTTCCTCAAATATCAGTATGGTACAATGTATGCAGTAGGTACTCAATACATGCCTACTAATTAAATTGGAAGTAAAGACTATTACTTGCCAAAACCTGGAAAAGTAACATTTTCCACCTATACATTTCGAATATTTGGCGGCCAAAATTGAATAGGCTTATTTTTCATACAGGAAGAAATATTTTAAAAACCTGGTTGTCTCTTCAGTTTAGCCACCGAGTAAGCATGGCAGCAGGTTCAGTGAACAGGTTGCATGGGCCAGAATGGACACAAGTTGCATGGGCCGCAATGTCAGGATTAAGCTGTTGTCATAGACAAACTAGGTTAATGTCTTAATGACTAAGAGAAAAGAGAAAATGAGAGGGCACCATGGAAGTCTCAAAGGGCCGTGTGCCACTCTTCAGGGGTAAACTTGGCAGAAAGCAAAAGACCTGGAATAAAAACAGTTTGTAGAAAATAACCAAAAAAAAAAAAATTATTACCAACATCTTGGTCATCTTTAAATGAAGTAAAATGAAAAGTAAATTAATTGTTAGGCTAAAAGAAGGAAATAAACAAGAAACAATTTAAAAGATGCTGTGATGCCCAGTTAAAAAAAGAAAACAAAAATAATAGTTAAATGCAAACACAAACCCTGATGTTTAAAGTTCTCCTAGGAAGAAATGTTTTAAAACCCCTATTTCCCAGTGGGGGAAATTTGCTGTATCAGTTGACAGGAGGTAGAAAAGACGAGTAAGCAGCCCTTTCAAAGTGGTGTTCAGGGGCTTCAGGGATGGAGAAAGTGGCTTGCTTTTGCATTTGGCTTTCTCATGTGAGGACACCCTGGCTGAGGAGATCTGCTAACCTCAGAATTAACCTAGAGTTTGGAGGAAGCTCAGGGCAGACTCACCAGTGGATGCCTTCACACGTGCGGGCTTGCTCTTGTGTCTGCCTTTCTCGGCTGTCAGGAGGACATTGTACTCCTGTCCTGGTTCCAGGCCTCTCAGGACATAGGAAGTGGTGTTTCTTGGAAGCTGCACTCCCACCCACTGGCCTGTGGGGAGACTGTAATTGAGGCGGTAGCGGTCAAATTTGGCCAACGGTGTCTTCCAGAGCAGGGTCAGGCTGGTCTCTGCAGTTTCAGAAACCTGAAGGTCCTTGGGCGTGTCCAACTCTGGGAGGAGAACAGAGAGATGAATGCTCTTCAGGCTGCAAGGCAGGGCTGCTTCTGGGGCTGAAAGTCAACTGCGTCTGGGCTGGAGTCCTAGGTCTGCCACAGAGGAGCTGAGGAACCACAGGAGAGTCACATCTCTGGGTCTCTCTTTTTACTTTTGTAAAATAGGTCTAATTATACATCACCCACGTGACCCCATCGGAGTCTGAGAAGATTAAAAATAATGTCATGGAATATCCATTCCATAAAATGCTACTCAGATTTAAAGCAGTTAAAAGGAACCAACTATTGATAAAAGGAGCAATTTAGATGAATCTCGAGAGAATTATGCTGAAGGAAAAAAAGCCAGTTTCAAAATGTTACATGCTGTATTGCTATGCACTGAATGTCTGTGCCTCTCTAAAGTTCTTATGTTGAAACTTAATCCCCAATGTGAAGACATTTGGATCTAGGGACCTTTGGGAGGCCTCATGAATGGGAGTAGTGCCCTTATAAAAGAGACCTTGCCCCTTCTGTCCTGTGAGGACACAGTAAAAAGATGGCCTGCTGTCAGCCAGAAAGCAGGCCTTCATCAGGCACCAAATCTGCTGGCATCTTGATCTTGGACATCGCAGCCTTCAGAACTGTGAGAAATAAATTTCTTCTGTTTATAAGTTACTTGGTCTAAGGTATTCTTATTCTTGTTACAGTAACTCAAATGGACTAATATGTGTAGGATCCCATTTATGCAGCATTCCTTGAAATGGCAAAATCATAGAGATGAAGAACAGATAAATGAATGCCCAGGGTTAGGCAGAGGGGCAAAGGGAGGGAGGTGGCTGTGGCTGCAAAGGGTAGCATGTGGGATTCTTGTAGTAAGACTGTTCTGTATCTTGACTCTAGCAGTGCATTCACAAATCTACATGTGTGATAAAATTGCATAGAACTAAGTATATACACACACATACCAATGAGTGTATGCAAAACTGGTGAAATATAAATAGAGTGGACAGATTACGCCAATGTCAATTTCTCAGTTGTTATATTAGTCTACATTTATGAAAGACGCTACCCTTGGGGGAACCTGGGTGATGGGCACAGGGGATCTCTCTGTATGCTTTCTCACAATTGCATGTGAATCTACAATTATCTCAAAATCAAAAGATTAAAAAAAAAGAATTGGCATGTAAATGCCCAGACTTGCATCCCGCATAATGTGGAAGCTCAATGATGATCCATCTCCTCTTTACACACTAGCCTCCTTCTTCCTCATAGGGCCTGCGGGGAGGTAAGCTGGGGGCTGGGGGAGAGGCAGAGGAGGAATTTTCTTTTTGCAGTGCAAACTTCCCAGAAAAATGGAAAAAAAAAAATCTTGAGGAAAGAATCAATGACCTCAAATCAGGTAGCCCCTCAGCATCCTCACCTACAAGTTGTGGCTACAGGATACAATAGGTAAGTGTAGGGCCTGGACTTTAAACTACAATCCTGTTACTTATAATCTGCTTGACAGGGGTATAAAAGTTAGGTGTTTTCTCAGAGAAAACCCCACAGTTGTGTTTGGACTAGATAATGGTTTATTTAAAAGATGCAACTGATTACCAACTTACAAATGTTCATGAATTTCTTACAAAGCCTGGTTCCAATTTTTCTTTAAAAAATCCCGGCTGGGCATAGGGACTCATGCCTGTAATCCCAGCACTTTGGGAGGCCGAGGTGGGCGGATCATGAGGTCAAGAGATCGAGACCATCCTGGCCAACATGGTGAAACCCCCATCTCTACTAAAAATACAAAAATTAGCTGGGCGTGGTGGTGTGCACCTGTAGTCTCAGCTACTCGGGAGGCTGAGGCAGGAGAATCTCTTGAACCCCGGAGGCGGAGGTTGCAGTGAGCTGAGATCATGCCACTACACTCCAGCCTGGTGACAGAGCGATACTCCATCTCAACAACAACAACAACAACAACAACAACAACAACCACAAAATCCCCAGTCCCCTTTTCCATACAGGGGATGATGTTGGCATCATACAGATGGACCGTACTTATGTTCCTTTTGAATTTCGACATTGGGGCTAGATGGTACTACAGGGCCCTTTCTCCTCCAGGCTTCTACTTTTTCTCTTTAAATAGGTTTTGGCCACATTGGCTCTGTCTCATCTGCCCAGCACCAGCTCAGTGGGATGGGAATTCCAGGTGTGCCTCACCTGTGGCTGCGTTGATGGTCGCTGGATTGCTCTCCTTGTCTTCCTTCACAGCAGAAACTCCAATCCCATATTCAGTTCCCGGCCTCAGACCTAAGGAGAGAATGTGCAAGTTGAGATTCATCCTGAAATCAGAGAGACTTTCAGAGGATGATAAAAATGGCTTTGAGTTGGTCTCTGGAGGCTACAACAAATTTTCGGAATGTTTTACAAAAGAACTCACTGCAATCCAATAAGCAGTATTTCAGGAAATTGGACTTATTTCTGAGGGTTACAAATGGGGACATGTGGGAGCAGGTGCCCATCCTTTAAGGGCCCTCTAGGGCTGGCTGGCTCAGGCTTGCAGAGATGCAGAGCTCACCTGTGAGTGTGGTTTTGGTTGTGGCTTGTTGGCTCTTTGGAACATCAACCTCAGCGTGGTCCCCTCCAGAGATGGGTGCATACTTAATTCTGTAACTGTCGATAGCTGCCTTGCCATTCCTCCATTCCAGGGTGATGCTGTTATCTGTCTGGGAAACACGTCGAAGATTCCTGGGAGCATCGAGGCCTGTTTGAGAGAAGGAACATTTGTACTGAACATATCAGTCACAAGAGACCAGGAGTCTTTGACAGCTCAAGCTGACATATGAAACGTGCCTGGAACTGGAGAGAAATTACAAAATTCTCAGCACACTCATCTGTCCCCATAGTTGATGTGCAAATCTAAACAAGTGCTACAGATTTGGCACATTTCCCTATTACGGATGAGTGCGACACTTTAGTCATTTGTGTTTTTCTCAGACTTTGTGGTTAAAGAAACAATGCAAAGACTTAAAAATAAGCTCATGAGTGTAAAAACTGGTCTTTTGCATTTTCTCATCATATTTCATTCTTTAATTTATTTTTTTGAGACAGAGTCTCGCTCTGTCACCAGGCTGGAGTGCGTTGGTGCGATCTCGGCTCACTGCAACCCCTGCTTCCCAGGTTCAAGTGATTCTCCTGCCTCAGCCTCCCGAGTACCTGGGATTACAGGAGCACACCACCACGCCCAGTTATTTATTTATTTTTTTGAGACGGAGTCTCGCTCTGTCACCCAGGTTGGAATGCAGTGGCGCGATCTCGGCTCACTGCAAGCTCCACCTCCCGGGTTCATGCCATTCTCCTGCCTCAGCCTGTAGCTGGGACTACAGGCACCCGCCACCACGCCTGGCTAATTTTTTTTGTATTTTTAGTAGAGATGGGGTTTCACTGTGTTAGCCAGAATGGTCTCAATCTCCTGACCTCGTGATTTGCCCACCTCGGCCTCCCAAAGTGCTGGGATTACAGGCGTGAGCCACTGCGCCCGACCCCAATTTTTGTACTTTTAGTAGAGACAGGGTTTTGCCATGTTGGCCAGGATGGTCTCCATCTCTTGACCTTGTGATCTGCCTGCATCAGCCTGCCAAGTGCTGGGATTACAGGCGTGAGCCACCACGCCCGGCCTCCTCATCATATTTCTAATAACTCACAAAGTACTTACTGAGCTCTGAAAAATATTTACTGAATGAAAAATTGACACTTTTGAACTTTTAAAATAATGCCATAGGCTAAAGTGTTAGGAGGCTCATTTGTCATATATGTTTTCCATATACCGTATTTTACTTGAAAAATATTTATTTGAACTTTATTTTAACCAGAACTTTTGTCTGAGAATATCAGACCAGCATCTTCTACATATGTCCCCCACCCCCAAAAGTGCTTTGGAAGGTTATTTGGAATTTTTTTGAAAAATTAATTAATAAATTGCTACAATATTTTAAAATTTACAGGAGTAGAAATACCCCTTTCATTTTTCGTACTGTAAAATGAGCCTGGAAGATACCCCAACATGCAGTGGGATGGAAATCTTTCAATCTTTCCTTTACTGTATCTGTTAACAGGGGGAGGCCTTTTACCTGTTGTGAAGGTCTCTTTGGCTGGGTTGCTTGACATGTCACCTCTGCGGGAGATGAGGGACACCTCGTACTCAGTGTCAGGCTTCAGGTTCCCGATGGAGTACTGGTTCTCGTCCTCTGTGAGATCGATGGTGGTACGGTCTCCTGGCACGTCTTTGATGCCGTAGGTCAGCTCAATGCCATCGATCTCAGCCAGGGGCTTGAACCAGGTGATCAAGGCAGTGGTGTCTGTGACATCTTTCACCTCGATCTGGCTGGGGGCATCCAAGCCTATGATGGGCAGAGGACAGAGAGGCTTCAGAGGTTAGGGCCATTGCCTGAAGCTTAGCAGAGAGAGGACTTTGTAACTCTCCAGACCTGTGGGTGAATACTTAGATATATACTAACTGCTTGACTTTATTTTGCCTTTCTGAACCTTAGTTTTCGGTTTGATAAGCTATAAGTAGGGATAACAGCAGCTACCTCTAGTGTTTTTGGTTTTTGTTTTTTTCATCTTAAGAGAGATAAAGCTTGCAAAGCATCTAGCACAGAGCCTGGCCCATGGATGTCACATGAAAAAAAAAAAGGTTGTTCTTTTGTTATTATTATTATTATTACTGTTCTCATAAGTTAAGGAAACATGTTTTGGGGATACTTTATTTGAAAAGATGAACTTAGTCTCTTTAAATTTTTAATTAGGCAAAACTTCCTGGATGTTTCCTGAAAACTTTTCCATCAGAATTACCAAGCAGAAAAGTGAGGCAATAGACGTCTTGACAGTGTATGGAAACTTATTTTTGATAAAAAGAATTCACGCAAGAAAGTCATTGCTATTTCAAGCCTTGCCTGTCTTTGCAGGCTCATCTTGACTTTTTCTGCCCCACCCACTCTGGTGCTGTACTCTGATAGATGCTCAGAGCTCTGGAAGCACATTATGCTGTTGGGCACCGCCTGGTCTCTGTACATGCTGTTCTCTCATTTCTTCTTTCTAAGATCATACTTCCCTCTAAAAATCTCCTATGCATCCTTCAAAATCCCACTTAAATGTTGTCTCCTAATGAGAAGCGTTTTTTTAACCCGGCTTCAGTCAGGTAAACACATATTCCCTCCCTGTGGCTGCCACTGTCCTTAAAGAGCATTCTAATATCATACATGTCTCATTGTTTCATAACAGATTTCTGTACAGTTTGAGTCAATTTAGGTGGGGTTATTCATTGATTGAGAGAGTGAGTCTTTTAAATTCCCAGCATAGAGACAGGCATATTCTGGGTATTCAGTGAATCTTTGAATCTTTCTTTCTTCTTCTTCTCTTTTTTTTTTTTTTTTTTTTTAAAAATGTGTTTTCAGCATTGGTTCAGTAAACAATAACAAGTGACAGGAAGTTGGCTTTATACAGGGAATGAAAAGGAACAATAATTTACAGCAGATTGTGAGAAAACTGCAGAGTCTGTTTTTGAAGTCTAGGTGTTGATACATCAGTCCCAGCTCACAGATGATGTAAAATGCACAATGAAAATGATGTCGCAAAAATGGACAGAAGCTGCCTGCTCTATGTTCTTATAGGTGCTAGCAAGCACCCAAACCGTACCTACTACCTTCCTTAGTACCCCTTACATTAAAGAAGTTGGGTTTCAGTCAAGGACACTGATATCCCCCTAGATTTGGGACCCTTGAATAGCAGAAACTAACAATGCTCTGTATTTATCAGGTGCAAACATGGTGCTTTGTTATTTATGTCTTGAGTCTTATGACAACCCCACGTCTTGAGTCTTATGACAACCCCACAAGGAGAATACTATAAACCCATTTTTCAGCTGTTGGATCTGGAGCTTAAAGAAATAGATTTTTCCAAGGTGATGGTGAATGGTAAAGATGGAATTCAAACTCAGAACTGATTGAATCCAAAGCCCATCCTTTTCCCCCTTTACATGACAACACCTCTCAAACATATTGACCTCAAAAGTAAGTATAATACCACCTTTATATAGATGCCAGACAGAAGGAGCCGAATGTGTTTTGAACTAGAAGTTTAAGGCCCTTTAAATCTGGAAAAAAGGTTAAAGGTTTAAAGGTTTCAGGTATATGTGGTAAATTGTGGCTGGCCGTGGCGGCTCACGCCTGTAATGCCAGCACCTTAGGAGGCCAAGGCGGGTGGATCACTTGAGATCAGGAGTTCAAAACCAGCCTGGCCAACATGGTGAAATCCTGTCTCTACTAAAAATACAAAATGAACAGGTAAATATTTGTCCCCCTATGTTGAAATTTATGATTATGCAACTTCAAATGTTGGAATGTTTGTTCTAAAATAAGAAGAAATAAAGCAGACAATTCCCAAATTTAGATAAACAAAAGAGCAGTGAAAAAAAAAAAGTTCAGTGCACCTCCTCCATAGCAACTAAGCATTTGCTTTGTCTTTTCTTTGTCTTTCTGGTGATCTAATGATTTTTTTTTCCTGTTGGTACCTGCTTTTCTACCTACCACAGAGAGGTGGTGTCAGGATGATGGAAAACACTTGCTTATGAAAGAGAAAATCCTTTGAATTGGCTCTGAGCTAGGCAAAATGTGCAAATATTTAAATGCAAGATGTTCTTTCTTGTCATTAGCAACTGATTTAATTTTTCCAACAACCCCCTGCCAAGAAGAGTCGATTACTTAAAGAGTCGGCGCATATGTTATCTTGAAGAAAATAAAGAGGTTTTCCTATATGGAAGTGCAAAATTATGCATTTTTTCTTTTTAAAAAATTGCAGCTGTGCACGGTGGCTCACGCCTGTAATCCTAGCACTTTAGGAGGCCGAGGCGGGTGGATCACCTGAGGTCAGGAGTTGGAAACCAGCCTGGCCAACATGCTGAAACCCCCTCTCTACTAAAATCCAAAAAAATTAGCCAGATGTGGTGGTGGGAGCCTGTAATCCCAGCTACTTGGGAGACTAAGGCAGGAGAATCACTTGAACCTGGGAGGCAGAGGTTGCAGTGAACTGAGATCGTTCCACTGCACTCCAGCCTGGGTGACAGAAAAAAAAAAAAAAGTTTCCTGGTGGAGCATCTCCAAATTCAGGTCTTTTTCTCACCAAATGATCTAGTACTGCTAAATCCTATTCTACTCCCAAGAACTTCTGACATCATTAGTATTGAATGAAATTTTACTTAGGTTCCCATTGAAGAGATGGAATCAACATTCTACATAAACCAGAGCCTAGTCAATGTTAGTGGAAATGGTGTTAAAGTTATAAAACTTACCCTGGCTTAAAGTTATGCCCCTGATGGTGTTAACTATGGGATGTTAAAGTGATTTAGCTTCTTTAAGCCTTAACATTAATATTTTCCCTTCCTCTGTCCTACAACTGGGTGCTAATATTAAACTAGTGACATGATGCTAATTAGATTGTTAGCAATGGGCTTAATTATCTTCAGGTAGTCACACCCCTTTGAAAGGAGATTTTGAAACTCCTTTCATCAAGAGATGGATCTGTTTCTCTATTCCTTAAATATAAACTGGCCGTGGGATGTGCTTTGATAGAAGTGATCTAATGCCAATTTTGAACCTGTTCAATAGCTGTGTGAACAGGACCAGCATCCTGGAGAATGAGAGGCTCTGCGAAACAGAAAGACACCATCCTGGCTGAGGCCATCCTAGGCCAATCTGCCCCTTAAGCACACAGATACATGAGGAGTGCAGTCAAGAACAGATAAGCTGCTCAGCTGAGCCCAAACCCAAATCACCAACATGCAAAGAATTGTTATTTTAAACCACTGTATCTGGATTTTTAAAAATGCAGCAAAAGTTAAATGATGTAGATGCTATATGAGAAGGCACTTTCTCAACCAGGAGGTGCTATGAGGTACAATCAGCCTTATCATTCTATAAGTATTAAAGGTGATACTCACGTGTGGTGGTCACCCTCTTCAGGCCAGGGCCCCGGGTATTGTTTTTCACTATGTGCAGAGATATCTCATACTCTTGCCCAGGAGCTAGACCAGTTTGCCGGTAAGAGGTCTCCGGCCTCCTCAGGCTTTTGGTGATCTCTCCCTCATCTTCTTTATTCTGAGAGATAGAGGCAGCTTGGTAAGAGTTAGGGGAGGTGCCAGTCTCTTAATTTATGTGATTCATTCACTCTGCATTCATTCATTCCTCTGTTATTCTTTCATCGATTCATTAGTCACTTACTATGCATCAGATCAGTATGTAAGCTACTGAGGATACAGAGATGATAAAGACATTTCTCTAGTTTGTTTCTCCCATTCGTAAACTTTTACCCCTTTGTCATGCAAGTCAAATGACAGAATGTGAGAGCCAAAGGAATTCTGAAGGCACAAGCTCAATCCCTCCTTGGGTAGACTGAGGCCAGCATCAGAGAAGTAGGGTGATTGTTGGATAGTCACACAGCTGGTTGGTGGCAGAGCCTGGGCTTAAATTCAGAGAACAAGTTCCCTGCTTCACATGTACTTTTGGGCCTGGAGAGAAGGGTTGCTCAAATCTGAGATGTACCTTTATTTTGAGGGAGAGACCATTTCTTCTCTTCTTTGCCTCCGAGTAGAGATTTCTAAGGTGATGATGGACAATTGGAACCTTGAGGTGACAACTTCTATTTGTCTAGGGTCTCAGCCCTAAGTGCTACACTTACTTACTAAAATCAGGGAAAAACCAACATCCCTTAAAATATAGATGCAAACACAAAAGATGCTAATTATAGCCTTGTCCTCCACCAAAAACTAAGGAAAATTAGTTGATACAGAAGTCTTCAGAACCCTTTGGTCATCTTTCAAATCCTTGAGATCAAATGGATCTGCTCTTTTGTACTCCTTACCATATTCCGGAAGATGATTTCCCACGTTTCAAAAGCAATGTCTAGAGGATCCCACTCCACTTCCACAGATGTCTCCTTGATGGACTTGAATTTCAGGCCTTCAGGTGCAGGTAAGTCTGTAAGTAACAACATAAATAGAACGTAAGCATAGGGCAGGTGTGTGATTGGGCAACGTGGCCACGATTCCACTAAACCAGACTGGATGTCTGCAACAGTCAGGGGCTGACAACCAGAGCAGGTGTCCTTTTAAAGCTTCTTCTGGGATGAGGTCTACTATGGGGCTGTATAAAAATTAATATTAGGAAAAATGGTATGATTAATTTTGGCAATTTCATATGGTTAAATCTAAAATGAACGCAGGCTTTGGAATCAGACAGACTTGGGGTTAGAATCTAAGCTCTACTATCAATGTGAACTTGAGCAATTGCACACAATGCTCTAAGCCTGAGTTTCTTCACCTGGAAAAAGAAGGTAAATATGTCTACTTCTTGGGAATGCATTGAGGAGTGACTGATATACTCCACTCCAGTGTGTAGATTGCTGGGCCTGGTTCGTGGCATGCAGAACAAGTTGAATAAATGGCAGCCAATGTTATTATTAAGCAAAAAAGGGTCAATTTCTAGCCAGAGCTTGCTTTTTAGATATGAAGGTAATTATACTGATGCTAAACTCATAAACCAGAATGTTTCCACTTAAAGAAAAATAGTCAGTGATCTCCACTGAAAAGTAATAGAGTGGTTAAGAACATAAACCTGCCAGGACTGCCAGGGTTAAAGTTTTGCCTCTACTCCTTGTTAGCTGCATGATTTGGGATAAGATGCTTAACCATGCAGTCTCAGTTTCCTCATCTGTAAAATAGGGTTAACAATAGCTCCTATTTCATACATATACTAACTCATATAATGAGGACTCTTTTTTTTTTTTTTTTTTTTTTTTTCTTGAGACAGAGTCTCACTCTGTCACCCAGGCTGGAGTACAGTGGCATGATCTCAGCTCACTACAAACTCTGCCTCCTGGTTTCAAGCTATTCTCTGCCTTGGCCTCCTGAGTAGCTGGGATTACAGGCATGCACCACCAGGCCCGACTAATTTTTGTATTTTTAGTAGAGACAGGGTTTCGCCATGCTGGCCAGGCTGGTCTTGAACTCGTGACCTCAGGTGATCCACCTACTTTGGCCTCCCAAAGTGCTAGGATTACGGGCATGAGCCACCATGCCCGGCCAAATGAGGACTCTTATACTAATATGTAGACTGCTTACAACAAAGTCTGATACACAGTAAACACTTGCTAAATGTTACTTGTAATGATTTTCTCTGGCAGGAAGTATATAGGAGAGCAAGGAGAAAGATTTGATGGAAAATGAGGGATTTCTTTAATAAGTGATTCTATGGACTTAATTCTAGGCTCTTATTTGGTATAACTGTAAAGAACAAGTATAGGATTGTAGGGGCCGTGGCAAGGGAGGGTTATACACTGGGTGGGCTGAGGTCAGGTGAGGCTGCCCAAAAGAGTTGCTCACTCACACGTGGCCACCCTGGCGCTGACAGGAATGCTCTTCTTGTTCTCCAGGATGGCAAATACACGGATAAAATACTCCACACCAGGCTCCAGCTCCCGAATGATGGTGGACGTCTGGTCCCCAGGCACACGGAACTGCATTTCCAGACCACCCTCGTGGGTGGGCGTGTACACGACAAGGTACTCTGTGACCCGCATCTCATTGTCCCAGGCCAGGTTGACCGTCTCTTCCGTCACTTCTGTCACAACGAGGTCTTTGGGAGGAGACACTGGCAGGAATAAGAAAGGACATCTGGTGTCAACAGTGTGCCCTCTAAAATCTCTCTAGGTTTGTTTGACCTGTCTTTTCCACTGTCAGCCACAGAGGTCTGAAGATCTTCTGTTGCCTCTAAAATGCAGATGGCATCAGGGACCCCCTGCTGTGATCCATCTTAAGACTTGTGGTGGCTGTTCCTTAGTCCATTTCCTTCAGACTGGAGTCCCAGGTCAGCACTGTGGCCTTTGGTGTTTCTGGCCTCTCCAACTTTCTGTGCTTCCTGGGTCTTAGCTCAGATGCAGGCTGTTGGCATGGGAAAGTGCAGTCTGAGCCTCACTCCCTGCTCTGAACTTTGAGTTACGTGTCCCTAGCACTGGGAGGGTATTTTGGGCATATCTGGTCCAACTTTCTTATTTTATAGAGGTGAGTAAGGCAGAACGACTTGACCAAGCTTGCTCACCTCATCAAGTTTAGAACTTGTATCTCCTCCCTGCCAGCCTGGTGTTCTTTCCAACCAGGCTTCCCTGCTTGTGCCACATTGAACACAAAGCCATTTATTTATGTTTAGATACCAATAACTTTAGTAAAGGAAAAAATTCTCCATTATGACAATTATAATATGGGTAGATGAGAGGAGTACACAGAAGACACTCATTAAATATGAGCATTAATTTTCTCTCCTGTGTTTTCACTTAACCAGGGTTTACTAAGCACTTAATATGTACCAGGTCCCATACTAACTGCTAGAAATAGTGCCCTTTTAAGGATAGGAGCTTGCAGTCTTTAGGATTAAAAAAACAAAACCAGTTACAAAAGACAATGAAAAGACAGGTCAATCTTGTAGATAATAGGCGTTTGGTCTTTAGCCGAGTATGCATTTGAAACAGTTGTTTTTATGTAATCTCACTGCATATTCAATTTAGCTGAATTTTTACATCCATCCAAATACAGAGATTTTGTTTACTGTTGGTTTGATGTCAGTGGAGAGTAGGAAATAAAGTTGATATTTAGCAAAAGAGAGAGTATCCCTTTATCTACCTCATCTTGAACACTAGATGTGTTCTGGCCTCTCCAACTTTATTTTAAACTCTATGTAGATGAGTTAGGCAGACTCGAATACCAGCTCTGTGATGTGTCAGCTGTGTGTCCCTGGGACAATTATATAACCTCTCTGAACCCTTCAGCCCTTAAATAGGTCACCTTGTAACAACCGAATGACAGGGCCCCCTTAAAAAGCCATTATGGGTGTGTGTTTAAATGGACATATTAATACGTACAAAGAATCAGTGTGCATGAATGTTTATAAATATAAACGTAGTTTTCCAACCCATACTAGGAGTCCACTCCATCATGGCCATTATATGCTGGTCTGCGCCCTGGGACTCACCCTCTGAGCAGTCTTTTCCGCTGTAGCCTTCGTTGCAGATGCAGCGGCCCGAGACGCATTGTCCTAAGTTGTTGCAGTCACTGGGGCAGGAGCGCTGGCCACAGTCCAGGCCTGTGAAGCCCTCATGGCAGATGCACTGGCCGTCCACGCAGCGGCCCTGTCCATGACAGTCACTGGGACATCTTTGCTCCTTGCAGTCTTTGCCCATAAATCCTTCATGGCACACGCACTGCCCATTCACACAGCGACCCCGGCCATGGCAGTCATTTGGACAGGAGAGTTCTGCACAGTCAGGGCCGGTGAAGCCGTCCTCACAGACGCACTGTCCATCCACACAGAGGCCCCTGTTGCTGCAGTCCCTGGGGCATTGGCGATCCCGGCAGTCTTCCCCTGTGTAGCCGTCATCACAAACACACATGCCATTCACACAGCGGCCGTGCTGGTGACAGTCATTAGGGCAGCTCATGTCACTGCAGTCATAGCCCTTGAAGCCTTGCTCACATACACATTTGCCCTCGACACAGCGGCCCCGACTGTGACAGTCATTGGGGCACCGTAGCTGGCTGCAGTCCTCCCCAGTATAGCCCTCATCACACACACACTGCCCATTGACACAGCGGCCATGGCCACTGCAGCCATTGGGACACTTGAGCTCCCCACAGTCAGCTCCAGTGAAACCATCATCACACTCACACCGCCCGTCTACACAGCGGCCACGATTGTGACAGTCAGCAGGACACCTCTTCTCGCTGCAGTCCACACCGGCAAAGCCTTCATCACATACACACTGCCCCTCCTCACACCGGCCCTGGCCGTGGCAGGCATGTGGGCAGGTGAGTTTCCCGCAGTCTTCACCTGTGAAGCCTTCTTCGCAGTAGCAGGTGCCATTGATGCAGCGGCCCCGGTCGAAGCAGTCATTGGGGCAGATGAGCTCACTGCAGTCTTCGCCCGTGAAACCCTCATCACACACGCACTCATTCTCCACGCATCGTCCACGGTTGTAGCAATTGTTGAGACAAAGAGGCTTGTTGCAGTCATCGCCTGCAAAGCCATCGTGGCACACACACAAGCCATCTACACACGTGCCGTGCTCCTCACTGCAGGGCACTGGGCAGATTTCATGGCTGCAGTCAGCCCCGGCGTAGCCTTCGAAACAGATGCAGACTCCATTCACGCACTTGCCCTGGTCATTGCAGTCGCTGGGGCAAGCCAGCTGGCTGCAGTCCTCGCCCGTGAAGCCCTCGTCACAGATGCACTGCCCATCAATGCACCGGCCTCGAAGGTGACAGTTGCCTGGACATTCGGGCTCAGAGCAGTTGGGGCCTTTCCAGCCAGGTTCGCAGACACAGCCACATCCTTCAGTGCTGAAGTTGCCCCGACCGCTACAGAAGGGCCTGGTGTCCAAGCGGCCTGCAACAAAAGAAACAGAAGTTCTCAGCCAGGCTTAAGCAGCCACATTTTTCTGTATCTACCCAGGGCACCCAGATTCAAATTCAGCTGAAGGACGGTTGCACCCTCAGGCTCCATCTGGCTTGAGAACCATTTGTTGTAGTGTGTGAAATCAGACGAGACTCACATCCTGTTATACCAGGTAGGAATTCATAACCTGAATTCTCTGAAATTATAGGCTTGTATGCCAAAACAGTGTGTGATTATGCATAGGGGTGTGTGTGTGTGTGTGTGTGTGTGTGTGTGTGTATTTCCACCCCTGGGGGGAGCGGATTCATAGTTTTTGTCACATTTTCAAGAAGTCTTACTACTCCAATGATGATTATGAGTCACTGCCTTGTGGAATGCATTAGGCTGGGGCTATGTTACTATTTCTTTCTTTTCTTTTCTTTTTTTTTTTTTTTTGAAACAGAGTCTTGCTCTGTCACCCAGGCTGGAGTGCAGTGGCACCATCTTGGCTCACTGCAAGCTCCGCCTCCTGGGTTCATGCCATTCTCCTGCCTCAGCCTCCTGAGTAGCTGGGACTCCAGGCGCCCGCCACCACGCCCAGCTAATTTTTTTGCATTTTTAGTAGAGATGGGGTTTCACCACGTTAGCCAGGATGGTCTCGATATCCTGACCTCGTGATCTGCCTGCCTTGGCCTCCCAAAGTGCTGGGATTACAGGTGTGAGCCACCACGACTGGCCACTATGTTATTATTTCTTTAGTGCCTCATCAAGGCCAGGCACATAAAAGATGCCCAAGAAATAGTTGTTGAACTGAATGTAATTCTGACTTTTTGATTCAATATCTATGCCACATTTGGCAAGGGATTTAGACTACCTGGAGCTTAGTTTTCTTATACGTGAAGTTGGGCCAATAGCCCACTTCCCTGGGGTATATCCGAGTTAAGTAAACCCCTTAAGAGCTCACTCTTGTGTCCTTGTTATTTTTTTCTGTTTTATTTTCCAAAGTTTTTTGTGGAAGGTTGGCTCAAGTTGGTATGTGGGTTTATATAACCAAAACATTCTAATTTTCCGCAACTAAAATGAGGTAGCTAATGGCTTTCTAATTCTATAAGGACACCTTTCAGTTTGGCTCTGTCCCCAGAAAAGTATCGTGCCTTTATCTTTTATTTCTTTCTATCCTGAAGGCTAAGTGGAGGTCAACTTAAAGAATGTGGGGTCAAGGTTGACATTACTCGAGCCCCTTGAGGCCTAAATATTGCCTTAGCTCAGTTTGCAGAAGTCATTGGTCTGATCTCCATGGAGCTTAAGGAGAAGAAACAAAACCCAGTTCTATATTCTCTGCACTAGAGTATATTCACTCTGTAGTCTCTGTACGTAGAAGCAGCTTGTATTAATATATTTTATCTCCTTCTTGACAGCAGGAAGAAAGAATTTTTTTTAAAAAGCTGATTTGTAAAGTGAGAGTCTAAGTATGTACTATCTAGTATGGTGGCCCTTGGCCACATGTGGTTATTAGGCATTGAAACATGGCTAGTCTAAATTGAGATGTTCTGTAAGTGTAAAATACACATCAGATTCCAAATAGTATAAAATAATAGACTGAAAAGTATCCATTAATAATTTTGATATTGATTTCAGGCTGAAAAACCAATATTTTGGCTCTGTTGAATTAAATAAGAGATGATTAAAATTATGTTTACTTGTTTCTTTCTCCTTTCTTTAACATGACTACTAGAAAATTTAAGATTACATGTATGAGTCATATTTTCATTAGACAGCACTGCTCTAAACAATCATTTTAACTGACTACTTAGCATTACTCCTACTGTGTATTCTCATCTGCATTTTTCCAGGGAGTTGACAGAAGTGGAAGATAAACTAACTTATGCCTAAAGAAAATGTTTTTAAAAATTGCCTTAGAAACCTAGAGCCTGTCCTGCAGAGCCGTAAGACTATTTCACTTAGGGTGGTTAGGTTTACTCTTGAAATAATTGTTGAAGAACATTTTGGTAATTTTTTTCTGAGTGGCAGAAACAGATTTTCAGCTCTGATTTGAAGTTGTTGAAACTCATGTAGCTTTATCAACTTTAGTTATTGGAGATAAAGACATAATTCCAAAGCAGCAAAATTCCTTGAAATAGGATGCATGTGGAAACAGGGCATCCATGGGTGAGTATGAGCTCTGGAGACACACAGGCACATGCAAAATCCCTATCTCTCTCTCTCTCTCTCTCTCTCTATCTCTTTTTTTTTCGGGTGGTGTTTTGCTCTTGTCACTCAGGCTGGAGTGCAATGGCATGATCTCAGCTCACTGCAACCTCTGCCCCTCGGTTTCAAGTGATTCTCCTGCCTCAGCCTCCTGAGTAGCTGGGATTACAGGCATGCACCACCACACCCTGCTAATTTTGTATTTTTAGTAGAGATGGGGTTTCACCATGTTGGCCAGGCTGGTATTGAACTCCTAACTTCAGGTGATCCACCCGCCTTAGCCTCCCAAAGTGCTGGGATTACAGGCGTGAACCACTGCGCCTAGCCAAAGACCCTATCTCTTATTGCTCTTTGTGCCATCTTGTGCCAGTGGGTTAATCCCTTTGAGATTCATTTCTTTGATCTGTAGAAGAGGACTTATCTTCCCCTCATCTAATCTTTACCTTAAAGGGCTGTTGGGAGGATTAAATAATACAACAGTGCCTGTTACACAGAGGGAGCTTATATGATTGTAATCATTGTAATTGCTATTAAATTGGAACTTTTTTCTAATTTTTATAGACTCAGCACTATCACAGGCAGCACTGTGCATTTGTAAGAATACTGAAATGTGAGGAACTCAACTCCTTATTGGAGGACCTTCAGGAATCCCATCCTCTTTCCAGGCCTCAGTTTCTCTATTTGTAAAATGAGGTGATGGGGCCACACCAGTACCTATCTCTGGGATAGAAATTTCATGGCGTACTCATAGGTTTTGGGGTAGAAAGTGGGTAGATTTCATGGTCAAATACGTTTTAGAAACTTATAATTAAGGTAAAATAGGGTTTTTCAAAGCAGGACTTATCAGAAGCCTGAAAATTCCTCTGAGAAGCAGTTGTCGCCATGACTCCTCCAAGCAGGAGAGAGATGGCTGCAGTCTCCACACTTATTTGAACATAAAATCTCTTTGTAATGAACACTCTGGGAAGCTAGTTTTCTAGTGAGCCCACTTTGGAAGCAAGTGATGGATGCTGCTACGCTCTTCATTTCTCCATATTTGCACAGTGTGGGACTGGGCGGGCCACCAGCTCATACCTGTGGCAGGCTGGAGACAGCAGCCTGCTCCTGCAGTACATTGCTCCCTCAGGGAAGACACCAGGTTCTCCAGCTCCTCCAGTCTGCTCAGCAGCTCCTTAACATCAGGGGCTGCGGCACAGCCACAGGCCCGGCGGGGGATGTTGATGCGATGTGTGAAGACAATCTGGTTTTCCCCATCCACTGTGTGCTCCTGGAAGCTTTCGCTGGGCTCTGAAGGCGGTGCCAGGTCTTTCTCCCCACTGGCTGACTCCAGATCCACCGAACACTGGGATCCCACTGGCAGCTTGATGTTGTAAACGTGGTTAAACACCACTGGCTGGTTCTCCTCTGGCAGGGTGGCGTTCACCCCACTCTGTCGCTTGTGCCGGATGACTTTCTTGAGGACCCCACCTTCAGTAGCGAGGGCAAGGAAAGCAAGAAAGACACCTGCCAACAGCTGAGTCATGGCCCCCATGGTGGAGGTGGGTTTGGCTGGGTGCTGCTGGGGCTCTAGGGCTCTAGGGTATCTCACTTTCAGCAGAATGGGGATTTAGAAGCACAGAGTAGACTTCAAATCAGTTGTCCCTGATCTTCTTGAAAGAATTATTTTCTACAAGCAAAGATGAACAAAAAAATTATGAGTATCTACTATTGAATATATTGAATATCTACAATTCCAAGTGAATTTTGATTTTATATCCCGGTATTTGAAGCTCTCCTGATAATTTTTCATTATATACCCTTGAAATAACATACAATGGTCTCTAAAAGAAGTTTGTCACTTGAAGGAATGATTTCACTCACTATTCAACTTCTGTAAATTTAAGGAGACAGAAAAATAGAGAGAAAAAGGTAAAATATTGAAATAAAATAGACATAGGTTTGTATCTTGGCTGTAGCTCTGGTCCCTTGGATAAGTTATGTAATTTTTCTTTGCCTTATTTCACTTTCTGTATAGTGAAGATCATAGTTGCTAGTGACAGGGTTAAAAGAATGATGTAGAAGTTATTTGTGTATTCATTAATTCCTTCAGTATTTACTATGTCTTCTGAGTGAATTATTATAGTGTTATAAAGGCCCTGGTCCCGGTAGATGTTCAGTAACTCTTGCCTCTTATTGATTTTCAAAACTGATTTCCACACCATCTGCTGGTTCTCTTCTGTCATGAGAGGCAGAGGTTAAAATAAAGGACTCTAGGAGGCAAACAGTTTTAATCCCAGCCGAGCTTCTTACTAGTTATGTGACTGCCAGTATAGCATTCAGTCTACTCCTCTGCATCTCAGTTTCCCTGCTCCTTGATTTATTTCCAAAACCTTCAAAAGTCCAGTTTTTAGAAGAGCCTGACAGAATATTCTTGAACCAGTTGTCTAAACTGAGGCTCACAGCTCAGAAAGGATGTCTAAGAGCCTCTGATGTCTTCTCCAATCAGCAAGTACTTATAGCATTTTTACAGAGGTCTGAGGGTGGTAGAAATAAATATAAGACCAAGTGTATACATACCATCAGGGGACTTAACAATAGAATTAAGAAGAAAATGGAATCATCCATCCAGTACTTAAGGAGCAAAGCAAGAAAGAATGTATAGGATTTGTTTTGTGGTATAGTGTATAACTGCCTATGGGGTTTGAAAATAAAAAGGAATGGTCAAGAGAAAGGTGGGGCATAGCTTATGGGAAAGGGAGGGTAAAATTTAAGCTGAGCCTTAAATAGTGAGAAGAATTTGATGGGAACAGAATATGGAGGAGAATATGCTACCATGAAGCAGTTCTCACTTTGCCAAGTTATCTTATTCATCTCTCTTAGAGCTATTCACCTGTATGAGCAATCAGGTAGCAGAGAAAAGGGGACTTGTTAGAGGCAGTTGAGAAACTAAATAAAGACAGGAAGAAATGGCAGTTATAATATTTACTAAAACAATGCTATGGAGGCATGTGAGAATGATCTATACACGATATGAAGTCATTCATGGTTTTCTTTAATTAGGAGATGCACCCGAGTAAAATTCAAATGATAATTGAAGAGCTATTTTATTTATTTATTTATTTTTGAGACGGAGTCTCACTCTGTTGTCCAGGCTGGAGTGCAATGGCATGATCTCGACTCTCTGCAACCTCCGCCTCCCAGGTTCAAGTGATCCTCCTGCCTCAGCCTCCCAAGTAGCTGGGATTTCAGGTGCACACTGCCATGCCTGGCTGATTTTTTTTTTTTTTTTTTAGTAGAGTTGGAGTTTCACCATGTTCCCCAGGCTGGTCCTGAACTCCTGAGCTCAGGCAATCCACTTGCCTCAACTTCCCAAAGTGCTAGGATTACAGGCATGAGCCACCGTGCCTGGCTGCTATTTGGTTTTTAGCATGTCATTTACAAATTGACATTTCCCTATGCCCATGATATTCTTATACTTGCACACTGTAAGTTAGTTATTTATGTCAATTAGTGGTGGTGCTTGGATTATTCAGCCTATAAGAAGGTTTCTAACTTTTTTTCTGGAAAGATTTTATCCTAATGATAGAATGCATCAACATGATCCCAACTGACCATCTCCTTCCTCATGACAGAAAGCCTTTGCAAAACTTAGAGAGGAATTGTGGCAAGGAAAATTGAACTGGGAAGCATTTCTATATGACTGATCAGGGGCCTAAGGACTAAGAAAGCACTAGTGCATTTAACTAAGAAGGTCCTTTCCACATACCTACCACATTCTAATTATATTCTTATTGACACTTTACCAAATGTCCCTGTAATATCTGCAAAAACAAAACAAAACAAAAACAACAACAACAACAAAAACAAAGAAACAAAAAATACCCAACCCTCTTTTGAGCATGCTTTCTCATTGAAATTAGCTTCTTAACTAACAATGTGTGGGTCTGTAATGTAGGTAAGGCCACTGAATGAAGATTATTATAAAAAAGGAGACTTGGCATGTTCTCTCCTTTCAAACCAATTTGGCCACCTTATGTGTTTACTGGACAAATATTTATTGGCTGCATAGTCTACTAGAATGGCTGCTCTAACTCTCTTCACCTTCACAAAGTTCTACTTTCCTACCCCTTTCCCATCAATTCTTAGGTTTTTTTTTTTTTTTAGAAAGGGCCATGGGCCAAGTTTGAAATGTTTTTGGACTTCTCCCCAACACTTTTCTGTGAGTTGCTAAATGACTTAAATTTCCATCTAAAAAGCCATTATAGTTGCTGATTGAGACTCCAAGGCAATGAGTTTAGGGTAATAATGACCAGAGTGTGAGTAGAGTGAGGATTTCTCACTGTGTGTTTAAGAGGCGTACACTGGTACCACCAAACGTTGCATCGTTGGGGGAAAGAGTATGTTATTCTTGAGCATTGTGTATTTCCTATTGGCTCATGGTGGTCTGAGGGCAGTGGGTGTTTTTGTACTTTGGGAAAAATCCATTATATTTTCAGTGTTGTAGAAAATGGTTAGGCTTTGGAATTAGGCATACCTGGGTTCAAATGTCACTCACTAGCCCTGTAACTTTGACAAGCTACTTATCCTCTCTAAACCATGACCTCATATATAACAAAGGAGTCAAAACCTTTCCAGAGAAAATTAAGCATTAGAGACCTGTACATAAAGTACCCAGCATGGTGTCAAGCTCGTAGTAGGCACTCATTAAACAGTAGTTCCTATTTTGTTGCGCTCCTGGGGAACAAAACCTAACAAGAGTCCATGTCAATAGCCTCCTTTTACTTAAGCCTGAGCTTGACCGCCTAGTTGAATACAGTCCTAAACTCAGCAGCAACTTGGATCTAGATCAAAGAGGAGCTGCAGAAATCACTGGTGGGTGAGGAGGTAAATTTACTAGAACTAGAAATATTTATATGAGAGAGGGAAAAAATAGGAAGCAAATAATGACCTTTAAGAATGTAAAATATTCTCATGCAGACAACTGGCTGTTTTAAGTCTCCTTTGTGGATGAACCCAGGGAAACTTACTTGAGATTGCAGTTGGAGGTATTTAGGTCAGACATGAAGAATCATGTTCTGATAGTAGGACTTTTATAATTTCAGAATGAGCAACTTATTCTACAGAGACTCTTTAGAAAACACAGATTCTAATCTTTATAGAAAATTGATCAGCAATAAAAGGTCTGGAAAATATCTTGTAGGAGGAAGGACTACAGACCTGGGCAGGTTTATTTTGTAGTTGAGAAAACCAAGGTTGAGTGGGTCAGGGTTACCATGTATAAATCCTGGCAAAGCAGGCACTGGCTTGCCTCTTGTAGCCCCTAAGGACAGGACAAGTGCCTGTGTGTGTGTGTGTGTGTGTGTGTGTGTGTGTGTGTGTGTGTGTGTTTATCTGTGTGTTTATGTGCTGGGAATGGGGCAGGGAGGGAGGGTTGGTTATGAGAAGACAAATTTCAGCACAACAGGAGAAAGACTTTTCTAGTCGGAATTGGTACCCAATAGAAAGGTCTTCTTTGAGAATGTAGCAGGTTCCAAAGCACCAGAATGTAAATAGAATGGCACTGAAGGGCACAAGTTTTATAGGCAAATTGTCTTAGGTTTGAATCACTGTTTGATCACTTCCTGTTCCTTGTGCAAGGTTATTATCTGTGACCATAAGCCAGAGTACTGTCATCAATAAATGTGTTAGGGGAGTCCTCATAGGATCATTGTGAAAAGTGCATGAGATAATGTGTGTGAAAGCAATGGCAAACAGTCTTTGGTAGCAGTAAGAGCTTAATAAAAGGAAACATTTGTAATGAAAAATATGGACTTTAATGAATGCTTTTTTTTTCTAGGATTTTCTTTCTCCTAACCTTTGAAACCCCTACTTTGGAATATGTCTGTTTTTAAGCAAAGGCAAGAGTTCTACAGCAAAGTAAGAACTTTTCCTCTCTCAGTGATCCCAGAAAATATGCATGTCGTGGTATGTGTGTATATATATATATATATATATATATATATATATATATATATATCTCCATATATAATATAATAGTTGCTCCAATTATATTACACATAATATTATAATATGTGATGTAACATAATATTACCTATTATAATACAATGAAAGATAATATATTATTACATATCATATTATATATGTAAGTGTGTGTATATCTTTGATGGTGACATTTAAGGATCTGGTAAGTCAATGATTGCAAAGAAGGGAATCAGGAAGAGACATAGTCTTTGCATTGGCACAAAACACAGATTTTTGGGGTCCCATATCCAGGACAAATCTATTTCCAAGCTAAGCATGTTGTGCTGCTTTTTGCTCCGCCTCAGCTTATGTATCTAATGCAAAACAAGACACACTTGTGTCAGACTTTGCTTTCTTTCTTTATCAAAATTAATTTTTAGAGTCAAACAAATACCTGTGACTTATGAAATTGTTTTTGTGAGATTTTCTATGTATCTCCATCCCTGTCAATGTCTCAAAAGCTAGTTAATCTGGTGAAAATAAAATCCACAATAAAAACTTCCCCATGAGATAGAAAATTTAAAAAGAGATAAAACACTTCGAATTCATTGGTCTTGAATTCGAAGTGCTCTGTCCGATATTCCGCATGTGATTATTAAAATTAATGAAAATTAAATGCAATTAAAAATCTCGTTGCTCAGTTGTATCACTCACTTTCAAGTACTTAAGAGTCCACGGGGCTTGTGGTTACAATATGAGACAGTGCAGATGAAGAACATCTCTATCATCCAAAGAAGTTTTATTGAGCAGTACTGGTTTAGAGGATTGCTTGTTTTTACTAAGCGCATGGTACAAAATGAGGAAACTGAGACTCAAAGCGATCAAGAAGAGTCTGTAAGAAAGTTTCAATGTTGTTAAGTTTCTTGACTAATGAAAATGGGTGAGTACCTCAGACACAAGAGCCCGGGGATTAGGGAGAAAAAATGGCTTCTTTTTAGCAACTAACTCACTTAACTATAGCAAGCATTGTAGTTTCCATACCTTACATGTTTGAACATATCCAGGTACAAGTGAGACGCAATCCTCAATGCTATTGTCCTTTGCAGATCTGAAGAGATAACTACCCTGTGTCAGATCAGCATCCTTTCCCCCAGCCTTGTCCTTGGATTAAGAAATATTTTTTTCTTCCTCCCTC
This sequence comes from Pan troglodytes, assembly GCF_028858775.2. Classification (NCBI taxonomy): domain Eukaryota; kingdom Metazoa; phylum Chordata; class Mammalia; order Primates; family Hominidae; genus Pan; species Pan troglodytes. The sequence continues at coordinate 23,349,655 of NC_072409.2, read as the reverse complement.
TGCACACCTTAGAGTCTCGTAAGAATCTTCTCCCCACGTTAAACTAAGACCAAGTTGCTCCAGGAACCACTCTGGCCAAGTCTAATGTCTCTTTCTGTCTGCTTCAGCTTCTCCTTAGAAGCTGGAGGAGCTTGTCAAAGACAACTCATGACTCCCGTTTCTCTGCTGTCCTGCACTGCTGTGCTCCAGAGTTTTGAGGGCACTCAGTCCATATCCTTCAGCCAACTAAACATTTCCATTAATGAAGCAGTTGCGTGTGGGGGAAAGAGTCTGGTCTTTGGTGTAAAATAAACCTGTGTTTGAATCCAGTTCTATCACTTTAGCAGCTGCTCCCTATGGCCATTCCCTTTCTCCTCTGAACCTCAATTTCCCCGCCTCCTCTCCCTGGAGATACATATGTCTATCTCATAGTGTTGCAGGAGAGAGGGATGAAATGAGAAGACATATGTTAAGCTACTGGCACAGTGCCTGGCACACATTAAGGTGTGCTTAATATGTGGTATCTAATGATAGCAGCAGCAGTAATAACAACACTGATCAAATAGAGAATAGATCAGAAAGAAAACCTTGTATCCAGAAGGGATGGGGGAATCAGGGAGATACATTCATGACTATAACAAGTAACAAAAGAGATTGGCCAACTCATATCCATTGAGGGTCCCAAGAAAGACATCTCAAAAAAGTGGTATTTGAGATGTACTTGAAAGATGGGCAAGATTCTGAAAAATGGTTGGATACAACTCCAGTAGGTGGGTTCAAATTGAAGCCTACAGCACCCTAGAAAAAAGAAACACCATGAGAAAAGGCAAAGAAGTTGGAATGCATGGGTGGTGAGGAGAATTAAGAAGATAGCTGTAATAATAGTGGCATCTCCTTGTGGGTGCCGGATACATGCCAAGGTGGTGTAGCATGCAGGGAATATGGAGAGGTCTTGTTCTACTAGGGTATAAAATAATGCATAGGAAAGCGGAAAGGTAGAGACTACATGGTATTGGCAGAAGCCATCTTGGGAAGGATATAAAAGATCAATATGAAGAGCTGGTACTTAACTCAGTAAGCAATATGGCACCTCTGTAAGGCTAGGTGCCTAACTGCTCACAGTTAGTCATCTGTTGAGAAGGCTGGGTAGAATATAGGCTTTAATATTTAGTCCCCCATTCTCCAAATACCTGGTACATTTATGGCCCCAGCCCGCTATAAAAAATAAGAAGATAAAAACAATGGTCCTGAAAGCTTTTGTGGGGAGTGTGGGGTGGGAGAAGGGTTAAATGTTAAGCTTTAATCTTATTTCAATTGCCTTGGTGTTAAATGTTATCAGTGTTGAATCATTTCTTCAGATTTTGGCATTATAGACTTTTATTCAGAGCATTACTGTGAGATAAAAATTTATTTACCAGGTTGGGAAACCAAGGCCAGTGTCATGCCAGTCGTAATGGCTTTTTAGCTCATAATTTTACACATTACGATGCCTCTTGGCTTGCTGTCAAATCCTTCTTTTTTTCTCTTTTACTAGTAGAGCTGTTTGGTAGCTAACCTTTTGGAAGCAGCAGGGAATAGGCTAACAGTTATTTTTGGGCACCTCACTGCAGGACAAAGATCATTGCTAGACAAAGAAATCAACAATCTGAATTTTTCCCTGGTCACAGCTGGAGAATAAACAACTTCATTTTTAGATAAAGATGAAACTTCCAACTGGCTAGAATCATATTTCAGAATTAGTTACTTATGACTTCATTTTTAGTAGCTCATGGAATATATTTATCTTGTTGACTTAAGCACGTACATGAAATATTCTAGGTTTGGGAGGACAAGGAGAATTCCTATTGTTTAGAAATGCAGATGAATTTGTTTCCACATCATTTTGGCAACCCATGAGGCAGCTTACACCAAATTTTTCTTCTCGCTTACAGGCCAAAGAGTTTTATTGTGCATGGCCTGTCAAGCGTAGAGTTGCTTACATGGGCATTCTTAAATGTCCTAGAAATTCCTCACCCTTTGTCCTTCCCAACATCCATAAATTCCTTTTTGGAATGTGTCAGGAAGAGAGAGGAGCCAGGAAACAGTCTTAAGTGTGGATTTTTTTTTTTTTTTTTCCTGAGGACATCTGATCTCCATAGTTGAGTGAGTCCGGTGCAACCTGTGTCATAAAAGAATTGAGAAAACTCTAACTGCCAAAGCGAAGACCCTCCTAACCCTAAGTGAAGAATTCCAGAACTGAGAAGTGGTTGTCCATTTAGGCAGCACAGTGGCTTAACTGGTGCCCAGTTAAGATGCTGGGGGAGCCAGCGATTATCCAAGAGGACTGAGAATTAATTTCTAAATGATTTATTCTTGCATTCAACAGAGATGGGTTGAACAAGTGTAAGAACAGGCTATGGGATAGCCTAGTGGTGGTGGGGTGTTTCAGAAGCCAATGATGGATAGGTCTTGCCCTTAATGAGCTCACAGCCAGGTATAGAAAGCAGACATGTAAACAGATACTTGTTGTGAAGAGTGATAAATACTAACATGGACAAATATCCAAGAAACATCTGTGCAATGTTTGAGGATATCTGCTCTAGCATCAGTCAAACACTGTTAGATCTTTACTCTGCCACTTGCTATTAATTTGAACCACATGGAATCACCACTCTTTTAGGTCAGAAATAGTTGGGTAGTAGCAAATCCAAAGGGTTCCATCCAGTAGCTGTTTTGGTTGTGTAACATTGCCTGTCTGGGCCTTAATTTTCACATCTGTAAAATGGTAACACTAATATCAACTGCACAATAAAGTTCTTTCAACTGAAAGTGAGAAAAATGAGATAATACAGGCAAAACACTCAGTAACAAATACTTAAAAGGATGGAGACCTTAGCAACTGGTGTGTATTGGTATTATATGATTATTCTGTCTTGTGCTTGGAGACAGCATTTCTAACAGAAGGCTAGTCTCTGAAGGATGAGATCTATAAGACAAATCTGGGAAGCCCTCTCTTTCCCACTGTTGCTTTTTCCATGGAAATGTATAAATCTTAGTATTTCAATTTGTCAAGTAGCAGGGACACTCTAAAATTTTTAGGAAAATGAGGAGGCTGTGGCTACAGCCCTGGTTTTCCTGTTATCCTATCTCTTCTAACTCAGTAGCAAGAAAAGCAAATGAATTAGCCTGGGGTGGGGCTCTTTTCTGGGAGGTCAGGACCCTGGCCAAGGTTCCTCAGGGGCAGTGCTGCTGTTGGGATGGCTGTCCATGCTGCTGAGCCAGGGCTTTCTACTGAATAGACTGCCTGTGGTTTAGTCTTTCAAGACTGTGTTCCTAACGGGAAACATTTGGCCCAGCTTCTCAGTACTTTCCAAAGACACAGACAGACATCAAATTATAGAATCAAAATCATGCTTGAGCAGGACTTAGAAGCAACTGTAGAAGATCATTGGGTATAGGCATGGCAAGTCTGTGGCACAAAACACTTCATTCTAGTGCATGGGGCAGACACAGCTAATCGATAACAACACAATTCTGAGGAGCCCCACTTAAGAATCATTCTGAATCATCACTTCAGGCAGCCAATTAAGTAGTATATAAATAGAGGTAGTATATCACATGAAACTTATTTGCCATAATACCTAGTTATTTAAGAGAATAACTGAATTGAAACACCCAGAGAGAGTCACTAGCTAATCAGTGGTGACTTTACTAATTAACTATTAAAGCTGATATTAAAATCCAGAGATTTTGCCTTTGGGTCAAGGAATTCGATTAAGATCTATCTCTTCCTCTAGACCATTGGGAGGCCTTCAAAAAGAAGTGCATATGTACGGCATGGTCACTACAGTTAATAATAACGTATTGTATCCTTCAAATTTGCTAAGATAGTAGTAGACCTTAAGTGTCTTTATCATTGACACACAGAGGTAACTATGTAAAGCGATGGCTGTGTTAATTAGCTTGAATCTGGTAATCATATCACAATGTATACATATATTAAATCATCACGTTGTATACCTTAAATGTATACAATTTTAATTTTAATTTGTCAATTATACCTCAATAAAGCTGGGGGAAAAAAACTTTTAAAAAGTGCATATGAAAGTCTTTCAGTAATTCTTAGTCTGAGGTCATTGTAATGATCTCCAGAGAGAAATATCAGTGGTGGGATCCTGAAGAGCATTTACGTTAAAGTATTTCTAGGCTTCTTGGCCCTGATGAGTTTTTTACTTTTCTGTCTATCTATCCATCAATTCATCCAACTATGTACTTTTTCAGTACATACGTGCCAAGCCCTGAGTTAAGTATGAACGATACAACACCGAAGAAGATAAACATGTTCTGTATAATCGCAAAGCTCATAATTTCCTCCCAAAGAGTCACAAAATACAATTTATTTATTTATTGAGATGAAGTCTTGCTCTGTTGCCCAGGCTGGAGTGCAGTGGTGCGATCTCAGCTCATTGCAACTTCTACCTTCCAGGTTCAAGCGATTCTCTTGTCTCAGCCTCCTGAGTAGCTGTGATTCCAGGTGCCCACCACCACGCTCAGCTAACTTTTTGTATTTTTAGTAGAGACAGGGTTTCATCATGTTGACCAGGTTGGTCTCGAACTCCTGACCTCAGGTGATCTGCCCACCTCTGCCTCCCAAAATGCTAGGGTTACAGGCGTGAGCCACTGCACCCGGCCGCAATTGATTTTAACTCCATGTACAGTTGATTTAGTATTTGTGATATTCTTAACTGCCACTGCAGGTTGGGAACATGGTGCACACTCCCAAGCCAATAGCAAGAGTATAAATGTTAACATTCTTTCAAGAGCAAAATGCTATTTACTTAGTATGGACCTCCCAATGTGCTGGGTACTTTGGAAAATAGGCCAAGTAAGGAGTTATTTTTTGTTCCTAGAGATCTCAGAAACTAGAATATCATACACAAGCAAGGTCTGGTATTAATGCCAGCCTGAATGAGATAATTGTGTGCCACTTTGCACTGGGAAGTTCATGGGGGGCTTCCTAGAAAAGGAAAGAATTACAATCACCAACTATTGGTTGAAAAGGCCTTGGAAGATCATTAAGAAGTTGACATAATAATAATAATCAGGAAGTTGACATCATCATCATCACCATCATAAGTAATACAGATATCATTAACTATAATTTATTAAGTGTTGATTTTGCCAGAGCCTGTGCTTAGTTAGCATTTTACATTTCCAATTTCAAATTCACATATAATTATGAGATAGTATTTGTACCCTCATTTTGCAGCTGAAAAAACTGAGGCATAGAGTCTTTACATGGCTTGTGCAGGTTCAGACATTATTAAGTTATGGAGTCAGGATTTGAACCAAATCCCATCTGAGTCCAAAGTCAGGGCTCTGAACCATGATTTTATACAGCCTTTTGTGCTGGAGGGCCAAGCAAAGGAGCTATGAGTCAAGACCAGCCCCAACCTCTGACCATATAACTTCCCAACACCTGGCTCAAAGCAGAATACTATCAATCCTCCAGAAGTAGACCATTAAGATGCCAGACAGCCTGTGGCTGCTGTGGAGATGAAGCAAGCTGACAGATACATTTGGGATGCTTCTATTTCTCAGTGATCATTCAGCGAGGGTTCCAGATGCCTTGAAGGCTTCTAGAAGCCTTTTTGCCATCTCTGCATGAATAAATCTATCAGTCCTTCAAGATGCTGCTTAAAGAAATCTACTATTGAAAGGTTTATCAGGTAACTTTGGCCTAAATTTATCTTTCTCTCTTCTGAATTGTCTGGGGAATTGATATGGTATTATTTGATTTATCATTTAAAAAAAGATTTGGAATGGCTTTATTATGCATGCATAACTCCATCTCTTAGGAAATTAGCTAATTCTAGATTGTATTTATATTAGTCTATAAACAGTTGGTTTGCATATGTGCAGTAGATTGTATGTAGACTATAAGCTCTATGAGGGCAGGGATATATCTGAGACATTCATCTCTGAATGCCCAACACAAAACACTTTATCTAGAACATAGTAAATGCACAATATGTTTATATTAAATGAAATGAAGCTGAATGTATTTCTTGGTTTGAACTTACACATAGCAGGTTCTTATATTGTGGAATTAATGAATGAACAAATACTCTTACTTTCCTGATGGCCCTAATGTAATTGGCTCTCCTGTAATGTCTTCTACAGTAAGATGTATCAAGGAATTTATCACAGCCTCAGTTCTGTAATTAGTTCGTTTTAATTCATTGAGTTATTCAGTGAGTATTTACTATGTTCCAGACACCACACTAAGTGCAGGAGGTACAAAAGTGACAAAGACAGACCTAGCTCCTTCCCATGAGATTCTAGACATCAACCCAAGGGCTTTTAAGAGCTCAGTACTTTCTACTTTGAGACAAGATTTCTTTATGATCAAGTAAACTCCTTTGGCAGAAGGTGGAATTGGCCAGGCCTAAGATGCACTCAGCATGAAAATTTGGTTTTGGTGTGAAGGAAGCATCCTGGGTTATTAGTTAGTAACCCTTTCAATTTCATTGCAGTATTTGTCGTTTTGTTGTACTGTTGTTAAATATAGGTCTCCCTTTCTCATTTTAAATTTTTACCTTCATTACTTTTTTTTAAGTTCCCAGATACTTGGCCTCTTATGAGGCCATATAACAGGAAGTGCAATAAATGGAAGATCTGGAGGAGAAGCTCTGAGCTCCTCTTCTGCCATCAGGTCTGACCAACAGGGTCATTGTGTGACCTTGGGCAAGTCGCATCTACTCTTGAGGTCTCAGTTTCTCTTGTAAAATGAGCAACTGTGTATGGTTTCCAATTCTAAGATCCCTTTGGTTCCAGTGATCTGTGGTCCATTGCTAATTTCACAATATCTTTGTTGAACTTAATTTTGAATTTCACTTTAGACCCAAGTCAACTGGCCAACATTAAGTACAAACCCTCCAAATAGTGTTTCTTTCCATAGTTTGGCTTAAGCATTGGTGGTGCCTCACGACTTCCTCCCTCCTGCCCCTTGAACAGAAGTTCCATTACCAACCAAATTAAATCCACAAATCTTAATCCATAAAATATTTCCATCTAGACACAATAATGAGATTCATATTTGTGGTTTAGTATACCTAAGAAATGCTCAGATGAAATATGACTAGATCCATTGATACATTCAGACCACAAACTGCCCTGGTGTGGTCTGGTTTCAATTTTTGAAATAAAACTGCAGAGTACTTGCTTTCTCTCTTCTATTTCTTGCCTAGACAGAAAAGAAAATGAAAAGTGGTTCTGACCAAGTGGCAACAATATAGATGCCTGTAAAATTCTGGAAAATTGTTTCAAAAATAGATTTGAATTCATTTCCCAATGGAACAATGACCTCTTCTATTTTGGTCTTCATCCAGAATTTTAAGAAATCTAGTTGGCTCTTTCAGAAGCATTGGATAGTGAGTTCTCAAAGTCTTGAGCCAAGGTTAAGAAATGGAAGAGATTTATCTAGGAAGAACCGATTACAGACAGACTTACAACACAACCCTAAATAAGAGAACTTCTGAATAGGGCTCTGTGAGATGGTTGCCTTTGTGAAAACTGTTATCAGCCACCCAAAGTCAGAAATTTAGTCCCGAAAGACCCTGAAAAATTTTAAGAAGGCATTGTGATGGGAGAGACAGGGGCATTGCCTTTAGAGTCAGGAAGACTTAAGACCAATTTCTACTTATCTGCTGGGGAGCCTTGGACAACGTCCTATACCTTCTGAATTGTGGCTTATTCAACTATAAAATCTCTCCAGGGTTGTTTGAGGCAGTGAATGGGACAACAAAGCTATAAGTGCCTGACATATTAGTAATAAACGTTACACAAATGTTAGTATATCTTCTCCTCTTCTTTCCTTTTCCTTCTTGTCTCCCTTTATGAGAGAGCTCCATGACATTGGGCATATTAAAAAATAAAAGAGTAATAGTGTAGAGGTGCTTCAAGCACTGGTTAAGAAGTGGAATTGGTTTGGGATCAATTACGTTTCAACTCAAAGAGCTGACATAGCTACCTGGAACTGCTTTGAGAAAGATTCTGTGGCTATGATTAGGCTTTCGGGAAAAGGTGCTGTGATGGATTAGCAATATCCACCATGGGTACAGGAGTGGAGAGTGTTGACGCGTACACCAAATATTTGGCATAGCAAAACTAGACAGCTTTGGAAATCTTTCCCGATCCAATGTGCTAATATTCAAATGAACGGAATCCTGCTTGAGTGGGGTTTGCATCAGAAGGAGCCAGATGGAGCCATTGACAATTACAAAATCCTGTTTAAATCAAGTTCAATAAAGTCTGATACATTTTGATAGAATATGACTCATGAAACAAAAATACGTCTCTAGGACTGGAAGCAGGAAACCAGACTCTTAGGGAAAACTAAGACTACTCCTGTAATTAATTTGTGTGACCTCAGGCAAAGCAAACATACTTTCATTGTCTATTTTCGCTTTCCCAAAATGGGACCATCTAAATGCTATAATAATAATGAACATTGATTGCATATGTCATCTGTGCCAGACACTGCTTTTTGTGTCTTCTGTGCATTATCTCATTGAATCCTCCCCAAGACTTCCGAGGTAGATGTCTTTATTTTTCACAGTTTATAGAGGAGAAAACTGAGGCTCACACAGCTCAAGATCACATAGCTAGAAAGGGGGAACAGAAATTTAAATCAGGTGAACTGATTCACTTGTTTTAATTATGTTAAAGGGTGGTTTGCATAACTAAGGTCGGGGTCCAGAGAAACTACTGGTAATGAAATATCTTTATGATCTACAGGCAGGACAGGAAAAACTGCAGAAAAATCTGAAAAATAGAGATATGTCTAACCCCCTTAACTTGGCTTTAACTTAGCTGTGTAACTTTAAACAGCATTTTCTAAAGTGTAATCTACAACACGTTGATAGGTACTAATCTGAGGGAAGAAGATTTCCTAATTAAACACATTTGGAAAATGTTATTTTAAACCAAATATGATTTTAAGCCAAACAAACTACACAACTTTCTTTACTTCAGGTTTTCCCAGTGTGTTTAATAGGTTCATGCTCGTTGGAAATCTCGAAGAAGGGGACAGTTTATAGAGTGTTTCCCAAATCTACTTGATTATTCTGTTTGAAGTGAGTCACAGGATTAGGTTGGATGGCACACGATGGGGGAAGAACTGATAGAGAACAAATCCTAGACCCTTACTCCTTTCATTTCCTCCTGTATTAGAAGGAAGTAGAGATATACCTAACTATGACCTCTCTGGGATAAAATGTGAAGCTCTATGTTAGAGGATCTTGAGCAATTTAAACTAAGAGTGAAGCAAGTAGGTCAATATTTATACTGTGCCTGGCACTTTACAAATGCTGTTTAATCATGTTACCAACTGTGGGAATTAGGGAGCATTGTTTGTATTTTACTGGTAAGAGAACTGAAGGCTTAAGAAGGTTAAGTAAGTGGCCTAGTCAGCAATTATTTGAATCAGAATTAAGAACAGTCTTATAATTTCAAAGTCTATGCTCTTTCTGCTATATCAAGTCACCTTTGAAGTAAGATTCATTGTTCAAGTTAAAGAATTAATATTTATCTACTAACTATCAGAGAGAAACACAATATCATTAATATGAATAGAGTTGTTGGATTTGCAAAATGGAACAAGGTAGGATGGTGTTTGGGAATTGGGGTTTACATAACTATTTTATTTACTGTTGTGAACTTGAGGGGAGGGCATAGGCCAGGTGGACTATAATATCTGTGTCTTAGGCAAATCTTTAAAGCCCCTGGAGAAAAGCCTGCTCTCCTTGAGTCTGACCTAAAGAGAAGGTTAATAAGTGAGAGGAAGATACAGTGAGAAGTAGCAGATGGGGGAGCTAAAAATCTATCATTTCTGGAAAACTGGGCTTCACACTATGTACTATCTAAAAAACGTGTGGTTTCCAAGAAATCAGTCAAGATCAGAGAGCGTTTCAGAGGGGCTGGAAATTACCACTTTCAGTTTTGAAAGCATGGACTTCTATGAACAAACAACTTATTTGTATAAGTAAGGAAAGGAGGGAAAATTCCTTCTAAATAGGATCATTTAATTCAGCATATGGCAGGAAATTCAAGAAATTAGCCAGAGAGAAATACTAGTCAGAGGAAGGCAGAGGCAAATGAAGATGAATCATACAAATGAATAACTTTTAATCATTATTCTGAACTTCTTTTAGGTATAGAGTTTGGCATTATGTTTTTGGAGGGGAACTTACTAGATGATTTTTTTTTTCTGCTTCAATCTCTTTATATACATAAGTATGATAATATCCACCTTGTTAGGTTAAGGTGACTGGAAAATAAGTATAAAAATTTAGTAAGGTTGACTAGAAGGGATCAGTAAACATTTCCTTAAATGACCAAATAGAAAATATGTAAAGCTTTGCAGTTAGATGATTTCAGTCACAACTATTCAACTCTGCTATTGTAGAGGCAGCAGCTATAGATAATACACAAACAAATGAGCATGGCTGTGTTCCAATAAAACTTTATTTACAAAAATAGGCTGCCACCCTATGGTTTGCTAACCTCTGCTGGAATATAGTAGTTATTCAATAAATGACAGCTTCTATTATGAAACTAAATACAGATTGAATTGAACAATAAGGAAACTAACATTTTGTTGAGTGCCTATTATATACATTTTTATGCCAAATCTTACACTAAATGCTTTTTATTCATGCTATCATTTATCTTGTCATTTGTCATGACAACCTGGTGAGTTAGGTATTATTATGCTTATTTGAAAATTAATTTGAGACTCAGGGAGTTTCCATGACTGGCTTAAGAGGCAGAGCCAGCTTTTGAATCCTGATTTATTTGTGGTTCTAAACTGTCTGCTTTCAACTACATTGAGCTACACTGGGCTGACTCCTAAAGGAATTTTCTTAGTTCAGATAAGGTAAAAACTTAAATTTTTACTGCTCCATAAAGAAAGAGATCAGCATTCAAGTGGATGAACTCACTTTCCATTTCCTAGACCTTCAGCAGCTCTTTGGTGGCTGTGTACATGTAAGCACCAAAATATTTGACCTCTGTTTTTCTCCCAGAACCTCTGGCTGGATCTCAAGTTTTATGTACTTCCTTTTTGGAGAATACTTAAGCCAAGGTGTACTGTTTGCAAACACTTATTAGCCTTGGGTAGATATTGGCGAGTTTCCGTTGGCATCAAATGGGCTTCCAGAATCTGCTGAGGCCTGGCTGTGCTCATTGATTGTCTTTGCCAAAAAGAGCTGCTAATTAGGATGACATCCTGCTTGTCTCTACCTCTAGAGCTAGGTTTTCCTTCCTGGGCATGCCTATTTTGTCCCAAGCAGTATGTTTGGATTTTTAGTGCAGATCTAGATGAACAAGAGCAAATTTGCAGTCCCTTTAAAATCTATGAAGCCTTGTGCTCCAGTGAAGAATTTCCCAGACTACGTTGCAAGATGTTTTTAGGTAGACGTCCTATGGTCAGGTATGTTTGGACATACTGGGCTAACGAAAGTTGAACAGATTAATTACAGCAAGATATCTCAGATGATGCACTCTACTTCCCTGAACCATCCATTGGCTTCTAACCACACTCAGAATGAAATTCAAACTCCTAGCCATTGCCTACAGAGCTCCTTCTCTCATTTCATTCAGATGTCTGCACAATGGCACATTCACCTCTCACCCCATCTAAAAGAGCACTCCTCTCACCACCAGTCATTGTTTATGCCCTTACCTTGTTTTGTCTTTCTTCTTAGCAAATATCACTACCTGAAATTGTGCTATAAGTTTATGTGATTCTTTTTATTGTCTGCCTTCCCCCTGCTATGGTCTGAATGTTTGTGTTCCCTCAAAATCCACACATTGGAACATAATCACCAGTGTGACAATATTAGTTGGCAGAGTCTTTGGGAGGTACTTAGATCATGAGGGCAGAGGCTTCATAAATAGAATTTGTGCCCTTATTAAAAGAGACCCCATAGAGCTGCCTTATGTCTTCTGCCATGTGAGGACATATAAGGTGCCATCTTGATTTTGGACTTCCCAGCCTCCAGAACTGTGAGAAAGTAATTTCTGTTGTTTGTAAGTCACTCAGTTTATGGTATTTTGTTGTAGCAGCTCGTACAAACTAAGATATGCCACCATAATGTAAACACCATGAATAAAAGGATCTTGACTGTATTGCTTTCTATTGTATCACCAGCCCTAAAACTATGTATTGAATGGACATATGAGCTGTGCATTTCCAAGAACAGAAGAGTACCAAGTGTTTCCCAAACTCATTTGGCCATAAAACCCTTTTTTAGGTGATTCCCATGAGAATTTTCCACATGACACACTTTTGGGAACTGCTTCTCTAGTGGGATCTTATCATCAAGAACTATTTGATCAACAGGTAACAAAACAATGACAACAACAAAACATTTATATTGAATGCCAGTTTCTGTGCTAAGCAGTGTTCATGAACTACATCATTTAATCATCATAATAAACTTTAAACTAGGTGCTACTACTTTGCTTTTAATATGGATAAGAAGAAACTAGCTTAAAGAAGCTAAGTAACTTGGCCAAGATCACATAGCAAGCAAATACCTCTCAAACCCAGAGGATTCTGATGCCAAAGTCATACTCTTAACCATTACTCATTTCTTCTTGTGGGCTGTGAGCTTCTCCATGTCCTAAGATAGAGAGCTCTTTGTCTCCATTCCACCCTTGAGCTTGTTCTTTCCTCCTATTAGTTGTTGACTAATCTTTGTTATAACCTCCAGATTTTCAGCTATCTCTTGTGACTCAGCCTCAAATCCCCAGATAGGACTCCTCTGTCCTTGGTACTGGTTTTTCCAAATCCAAAGCAATTTGTGTTTTTATCCTGAAGGCCACCTCTGAAAGCAAACACATTCCTTGAGGTCTGTGTCCTGAGACAGTTTCCTGTCCTAGGGCTGGGATGGTTTCCTCCTATCACATGTTGTGTCATCACACTGCATACTTGCAAGCCAGTGGGTGAAGCGTGAAAACAACTTCAAGCTCTGGGCTTTCTGAGCAAACTGCTAAGGAAGAGGATGTCCAAATCTGGGACACAGCAAGGACTCCTATTAATTGCTAAAGATTAACTTTATTCCAGTTGTGCTAGGTTTCAGATAAACCAGATACAATTTTTTCTTTTAGGAACTATATTGTCAAGAGGGGCAGACAGGCCATTCCAGGATGATAAAGGAGATGATAGATTTAAAAAAGGAAACATAGGTAGAATGAGATGACAGTAAAGGGACATCTAATTTACCTGGAGGAAGTGGTGCATGAACTGAATTTTGAGAGAAAAATATGAATAGGTGAAAAACATAAAAAAGGATATTCTAGGCACGAGGGAATGGCATTTACAAGGATATAAAAAGAATAAAAGGGTTGATGTGAACAGTATGAATTACAGCTGAAGTACAGGATCTGTTTAGAGACCAGAAGCAAGACCATGGAGAATCTTGAATGTCAGAATATCTGGACTTTTTTGCAGGCAGAAGAAAAGCATTTGGAAATCTTGAGGCCCAGGAATGTTAACCTCTATGTCTCAGGTTGAAGAAGGGGAAGGCTGGGTTGCTGGGGGCCAGTGGGAAAGCTGTTGCAGTGGCCCATCTGTGAGATGCTAAGATCTGAACTACAGGGGTAATGGAAGTGGGGCAGGGGGTGGTGATCAAGAAAGTGGGGAGGCAGTGAACAGATTTGCTTGTCAAGGCAGTAGAGACTACAACATTTTGTGTGTGGGGTTAGTAAAGAAAAAAGAATTAATCGAAGATGTTACTATTCATTATATCTGCTGAGAGGAATAGATTGAGGGAGGAACAATGGATGAGTTTTAGTTTGGGTCACATTGACTGTCTTGCTTTAGAATAAAATACATTTGGAATCATTGCCGTGAAAGGCCCCTCCCTGGGGTGAAATTCAGGAGAAATTGTGGCTAACTAATGAGTTAAAACAACTAATCAAAACACTTGGCTCCACTATATACATGGGAGGATGTTAAATAAAAACTAGTCCACTTCAGTGGCTGCCAGAATTTTTTTTTTTTTTTTTGAGACAGAGTCTCGCTGTGTTGCCCAGGCTGGAGTGCAGTGGTGTGATCTTGGCTAACTGCAAGCTCCGCCTCCCAGGTTCACGCCAGTCTCCTGCCTCAGCCTCCTGAGTAGCTGGGACTACAGGTGCCCGCCACCACACCCAGCTAATTTTTTGTATTTTTAGTAGAGACGGGGTTTCACCATGGTCTCGATCAATTTTTTTATTACTCATCAGTGAGAGTACAGAAGGGTTGAGTGAACTCGTCATTGATAAGAGGTTGCCAGAAATTGGTGACACTGGAGTGCTGGAGGCTGTGGCAGGCAGACTCTAAGGTGGCCCCATTGATACTGCCTCCCGGCATTCTCATACATGTGCAATTACCTCCCCTTGAGTGTGGGGTGGCCCAGTGACTTTCTTCTAACAAACAGAATATGACTAAGGTGATGGAATATCCCTTCCATGATTAGGTTACACAGGATTGTGATGTGCCTCTTGCTTATAGAGTTTCTCTCTCTCTCTTTTTTTTTTTTTTTTTTTTTTTTGAGATGGAATCTCGCTCTTGTTGCCCAGGCTGGAGTGGAATGGCTCGATCTTGGCTCACTGCAACCTACGACTCCCAAGTTCAAGTGATTCTCCTGCTTCAGCTTCCTGAGTAGCTGGGATTACAGGTGCCCACCACCATGCCAGGCTAATTTTTTTGTATTTTTAGTAGATACGGGGTTTCAGCATATTGGCCAGGCTGGTCTCGAACTCCTAACCTCAAGTGATCCACCCGCCTCGGGCTCCCAAAGTGCTGGGATTAACAGGTGTGAGCCACCATGCCCGGTAACTCTCTTTTTCATTGGCTTTGTTAATGTAAATGGCCTTGTTGGAGAAGCCCATGTGGCAAGGAACTGAGGGTAGCCTTGGACCAACAGCTTTGAAGGAACTGAGGCCCTCAGTTCAATATCTCTCAGGAAATGGAGTCCAGCCAACAACAACATCAATAAGCTTGGAAGCTAATCATCCCCCAATTCAGCCTTTAGATGAGATATCAACCCTGTCCAACACAGACAATAACCTCATGAGAGACCATGAGGCAGAAAATCCAACTAAGCTGTGCTTAGACCTCTAGAAACTATGAGATAATAAATGAGTGTTGATTTAAAGTAATTTGGTATGCAGTAATAGATAATGAATACGGAGATACTAGTCATCCTTGGCTCGGTCCATGTGAGTTAAGGCTGTTGAGAGAATAAGACTCTGCTCATTTTTCTTTTCTAAAAGAATGTCTTAATTCTGAAACTTTTAAGATTGTCCCTGGCTTCCAAGAGCAAGAGTCAGAAGACCTAGGATTCCAACCTGACCCTGTTGCCAACTGGCGGAAGATCTTAGAAAGATCTTTCCCTTCTCTATGTCTCAGTTTCACCCTCTTTAAAATGAGGTATGCTAACCTAGGCCAGCAATTTACAAAAACATTCTGTTTTTTCTGCACAGAGCCCTTTCATCAAATAAAATTTCATGAGGAGGCTCAGTGTACAAAACAGAAAAGTGGAGGGGCTTTCATTGAAATAAGGTTGAGGGGAATCCCCTGCTTGGCCTCCCTGTCTCTCCACAGCAGCCCCCAAATCTCCTCTGAGGTTCTTTTTAAAATCCAGTCTGCAAGATTCTGGCTTAGAGGCTGCCCGTAAACCCTTTTAGTTTGAAAATTCTGTATTCCCTAAGGAGATTTAAGAAAATAGTAACCTACCTAGAAGTTAAAGCATTCCTCTGCAATATCTGTGCATCGACTTTCACAAGACCATCCCACAGTCCTGGGCATCTCCTTTGGGGACTGTGCTAATGGTGCATCTGCCCATGGTGGGTCCATTTTTGGGGAAAATGAACTCCAGCAGACAAAGCTCCCGCCTCCCTAACATTCTTGACCTCAGTGGTGTACAGTCCAGTGTGGCAGGGAAGGCAATCATAGGGGTAATTATGACACACACAGTGGGGGACGTGCAGAGCTCAGTGGGAACCTGGAGCAGGGGGATTCCAGGCAGCCTGCAGGGCACTCATGGCTTCCCTTGGGCAGCACTTGCTTATGTGTGTCTATGCTTCAGGTCTCAGGCTGGTTGCAGGGATGTGATGTGGATCGGGCTTTGCCCTCATGTAGCTTAAAGTCTAGTAGAGAAAACGTATTACATTATGGGTCACATGCTAATCATTTAATTACAGTTTTTTTCAAGAGGTGAACCCTGAAGGAGCAAGCTGGAGATAGCAAAATTAACCAGTCTGTCAAAGAACACCAGGGCCAAAAAGACAAGCTTTTGTGTCTTTCTTAGCTTTGCTGTGTCTAGCCCTCTCTCTTGTCAGAAGATGAATAGAATTAGGGTGCTGAGCATGACTTCCTTACTGAAATGGTTATAACTAGCCTCTCAGGACTGGGAACTGGGTTTGATTTTTAACTCCACCAAGTACTTTCTGCATGGTATTGGGTAAGCTACTTAAACGTTTTCAGCCTTACATTGTGCATATTTGAATAGGGTGGGTGATAAGACTTACTAGAAGCTATGGTTGACTAAATGGCATGATGCCTATAGAGTCCTCAGTAAATATTAGCTATTACGATTATCCCCTAGAATTCTCCTAGGAGAACATTTCAGACACATTCTTGTCGAAGTTAGCAGCAGCCAGCTTTAGGGTTAGAGGTGAACAACGGTCAATTCTGAAGCAAAGCTATCTATGTTCAGAACTCATGATATATCTCTGGCTCTTGGTATAGGGTATTTGAGGAGGGTTAAAGGACCAAACAAAGCTATTTGAGTTACCATGGCTATATCATGAAGGACCTATGAACTTCAGGAAACTTCAAAATTCTGAGACGACGTGGCATGAAATACATATTTTTAAAATCTCCATTCACAGATAGACTAAAAATGCACATGGAAGGGATTTTCCATTCGCGATCTGCTTTTGACTTGGGCATTTTGCTTTTATTCCATGATGAAGGGCCAAAGAGAGTAATGATAGTGACAGGGTTGTTTCTAAAGTGGAAGAGAAGCTGGAAATGTGAGACAAGGTGGAGGGAAAGGAGTTTAGGCTTAAGGGCATAACTGAAAAATGTCTGGCCACCAGGATTAGAATCAGGTTGGTTTGCAGACTTTTCTCCTTTACAGAGAAGTCACAAAGCATTTATAGCCCCCGAAGGTAGGTCAGTTCACCATCTCTGTCTTTTACATTGAATAGAATTATGGCCTGGGGTTTGCAGGAGGCTGGTCACGTCACACTTTGAGGGGGGTTTTCCTCCTTGGAAGGGAGCCTTCATCTAATGTTTCCCACATGTTGAAGGTGTTCAAACTGGCCCGGGATAAGATTCAAGGGGATTCCCTACAATCTTCTCAGAGTGAGAGGTATTTGAATCATAATCTTCCTCTCTGAGGCTTCCGCTGAATTTGTGGCTCAATTTGTGGCTCGGAGCCTACAACCATTTCCAAGCTGTCCTGGGATTCATGGCTCCAAGGCCGATTTCACTTTACCTACCAATCAGCCCTTTTAAAACCAGATGTTTGGCTCACCTGTGTGCCTACTTTTCTGAGATGAAAATCAGCAGGAGTGACCTGACTGCTACCTCTAGTTTCATTCTTCTCTCTTCCAGGGCTGAAATTTGAACTTTCCTGTTTCCAGGCAGAGAGTTGCACCACTGAGAGCTGACCTTTGCTGAGAACCATGAAAAATGATACATGCAGGGCTATTCTGTAAAATCAATAGGCACCAATGCCAGCTGGGGGCTTCTCCACCATCTTGATCATTCACTGAAAGACACCATTTAAGGTTCCAAACTTGGTCAGCACAGCCTGACTTCAGAAGGCAATATAGCACAGCAGAAAGAACAGTGGGGTATTAGTTAGAAAGCTTGGGTCAAAGCCAGCTCTGCCCCTCAATTACGGAAAGACCTCAGATGAGTCACCTAACTTCCTTGAGTGTCGATTTCTTTAAAATTGAGCTAGTAATTTATAATTTGTAGTGTCTGAGTGAGAATGAGATGAGAAACCATTGGCAAACCCTCCTATTACATATGTGACACATAGCCCTCACTATTAACTTTGTGTTTGTGTGTTTTACCATCACAAAAGGACATATATTTCGAGCCAACTAAATGTTTGCAACCTACTTTTTACGTTTCAAACTGAAGTGGCTTCAGCATGAAGGGGGCTGCGCTTTGGTCCAGTGGATATGTTTTCTTGTAAGAAAGCACAGCTAGGTGTCTATAGAAATCTAGAGAGAGAGGAGAGAATATGTTCTCTTAATTTATTGTTAGCATTAGAAAGGGTAGGATTAAGAGGGTTATGTTTTTCATTCTGTCAGCTTGAATTCTCTTTCCAAATTCCATTCTGGTTATATGATCAGGCTACTGCTGTATTTATGGGTGGCCACAGTCTGCCTGGAGGGGCATATTTAGTCAGAAAGGAAGTGTTTTCCTTCTAAAGGCAGGCAAGAAGCAGAGAAGCATTCAGAAGGAACACGGCAGAATGTACCTCTGACTTGGTGATCACGGGGACCCGGGTGTGAAACCTGGCTGTATCACTCTGAGTTCTAGGACCTTGGTAAATTTATTCAGTCTCCCTGTTCTTGAAGCCATCTCTTTGTCCAACAAATATAGTCCATACCTCAGAGACATGCTGTGGATGATCCCACAAAGGCCTACAGTTTAGAGAGTAGGCTCATCATATATTTTGGCTATCATTGTCATTAGAATTAATTAAAATAGCCTTTGTTAAGTATTTTATTTCTCATTCATATTCCTGTCTATTACACTATTTGTGGACTTGCTCTTACTTCTGCTACAGATGGTGACTCAGAGGGGCAAAAATCCTTGTTGAAGGGCAGAATGGCAACCAGAATGCACACAGCCTGGTTTCATGATTTGTAAATGTGTTTTTTGTCATTGAAGATTCTGTGGCAATGTCCCAGAGGCTAAGAGCAAAGGTGTAAGTTTTAGACCTTGTGACCCCACTTCAACCAAAGCAGCCCTGCATTTACCTGTCATATACTGGGGTTTTGCCCTAAATTCATGTAATGAATATTTTCATCATTAAAAATAAGTTTAAAAATCATGATCTTAGAATATTAATCTTGGGCAAGTCCTTGTAAAATGATAAACAGAGAAACTAAGAAAAGTTTCCATTTATTGAACCCATAATATATGGCAGGTACTATGCCAAGAGTTTGCCATATATTACCTCATTTGACTGTTGCAAGAGCCCTGTGAGACATAGTTTGTCATCTCCATTATATGAATGACAAAGTTGAGGGCTGAAAGGTTAGTCACTTCTTAGAGCGGAGAAGGAGGAGGTTAGTGGGAGACAAAATAGAGAAGCTAGGTTTTTAAAAGAAAGCATAGAGGAAAAAAATATTTAATGACTGTAGAGCTTGGCAACATCCCTTTCAATCCTTGTCCAATTTACCCTGTTTGAGCAAACCAGAGAATACTCATATTGTGCACCTTTTTCTTCCCCACAAAGCAGTCACCTTCCTGAAATGCAAGGGCCAAAGCACGCTAACTTACGTCTCCTGCAAATGACTTGTATGCACACAATGCCAGAAACTCTTCACTTGGTTGTCTAGGACTGAATAAATCTTCTTCAGTCCTGAATTGGGCTTGCCTGGCTGGGATGGATAGTAGTTTTCCTTTCTAAAACACATATGGGAAAGCTCTGTAAAAATGGGGAAAAAAGTCTACAAAAACATGAAAAAGAGGCATTCATTCTTCAAGTGGGGCTCCCTGTCCTGCCCTCCCTCCGGACAGAAAGCTTTTCCAAAGAGTTTCCAACAGCATCGTACTTCATAGCTGTCAGCTTTAGAATCTGCAGATGCCTAAACTCAAAACCTCCTGACATTCTGGAATCAAAATTTGACATTAACTTCCAGCCCCAGGCTACTACCTTTTCTCCAGCCTGTGCCAACACAACCTCCTGCTTGTAAAATACAGCCAAGTCTCAGACCTGCCAGCCTAGTGAGACACCCTCAGATTGGGTGAGATAAAAAGCGGGGGCTGGGGGCGGGCTGAGGAACAACACACAAGAAACAATCCAAGACTGGCTAAATGCCTCTTTTAACTTCCAGAGTGATGGCAGTTTTTGGCAATGACAATGATTATCCAAACTTCCAGTTATTAAGCAGTCATTGCTGATCTTTCTATACCTCATTTTCTCCTCAAAACGACAGCAGACGCTATTGTCCCCATTTTAGAGATGTGAAAACTGAGGATTAAGGAAGTGATGTATCTTTCTCAGGGTCATATGTATGGTGGTGGGGAGAATACCAAACACCTCTGACTTCAAACCTAAGCTCTTATTCCTCTTACAACACTGATGGGTGAGAAGAACCCCTGTGTTCTTTCCAAAGTACACCAGGGGCAGCAGGGTTCCCATACCTGGGGGATGTTGTTGCTCAGATCTTTCTGTGATGAGAGGTGAGGAGGAGGAGGTGATTCTAGAGACATGTGGGACGCTGCTGGCTCTAGGCACCCCGATAAAGCTGTTCTCCACCACTCTCTAGCTGTCTGTCAGTTATTCATCTGGCCCAGGAGCCACCTCCTCTCTTCTGTTCCCCAGCTCTCATTTCCAGGGTGAATATTTTGAGGACCAAATGAGGGAATGGGTACAAAACTCTTTGTAAACTTTATGTAAGTGCTGTTTAGATATAAACTTTCATATTCTCCCTGCACTCCTCTATCAAACTCCCTCTAACCCATCCCAGGGGCAGGCTATGAGCAAAGTCTACCTTAAAACTCTACTGCCCTAACCCTCAAAATAAAAGATTTATACAGGTGAATCAGCCAGACTAGAAGTAGGAGAGCAGTTGAAGAGAAAATTCTTACTTTTCCTCTGCAGAACAGCAGAAGATAACAACTTCACGAAAAGTTCCTTCCAAGTCTGACTATTCATAAAGTTAAAACAAACAAAATTACAAGACCAGAAAAGTCAAGGTGCGTCTGATATAACCAATACACACTCCTTTTTTTTCCAGCGGCGGAAAAAAAAACCCATATGTTTTGTAATTATAATATAAAATCACAACTCATTTGGTACCAGGAATGCAATCCTTACATCATAAGGATCTCTAGTGATGAGGGAAAAACAGACTTACCTTTCCGATGGGGGAGAGACCTAGGTCCTTGGAAGAAGTACCTGGAGTGTGGAGCTGCGGCGGTTCCCACGTGCGCGGTCCCCGGAGTCCCCCAGCCGCGCTGCCTTTGTGCCCACGGAGGCGGGGGCGTGTATCTGCGCGCGGGAGAGGCGGGTGACAGTAGGCAGGCTGTGGCCGGTGCAGCCAACTTTGGCTGGCTTATATAGCGAGCTCCTTCCTCTGTAATGGGACGCCTCGCCTCCAGACATCCTTTCCCACTTTTTCAGTTGGCGAATTAAAGGAACAGCCCTCCCAGCGGAACAGGGTTAGCTCATGAAAGACGCACTCACTCCTGGCTCTCGGCCAGGGAAGGAACCCATTTGCATACAATTTATGGCGAAAGTAGGAATTCCCGCCTCCCCGCCCCCGACCCCGAGTAGCTGTTAGTGAAATGTGATTTTTGCTTTGCTCCCCACACGGGTTTTCTAATTGTGAGACGGATGCCCGGGGAGCAAGAGGGAGTAGGATCCGCAGCCCTGGCTCCCCTCTTGTACTTGGTCAAGCTGGAAATGGGACCAGGGCTCGCCTGGGCTCTGGGCAGCAGCTGCTCAGTGGCACCTCGGAGCGAGTACAGGCACTGAGCCCAGTTCCTGGAAAGAGGAGATAAAGCCCTTCAAAAGCCTGCGGGGGTTCAGGTTTCTCTGGGCCAGCGGAGAGATAACCCAGGATTAGGT
The DNA here is from genome assembly GCF_028858775.2 of Pan troglodytes. NCBI lineage: Eukaryota > Metazoa > Chordata > Mammalia > Primates > Hominidae > Pan > Pan troglodytes. The sequence continues at coordinate 23,327,816 of NC_072409.2, read as the reverse complement.
CTCAGCAGGTGGGGATCGTGCGGGACGCTCACATCAGCCCTGCTTTTCTTGTGTGGGAGCCAGCCTTGCCCAGCTGCTGGGAGGCATCTTTGTTCCAGCCCCAGTGTCCTGCAGGGCAGTAGCTTTTTGACATTGTTCATGCCCTGTGCCTGGTGTGGTCTTCTCAGCTGGGTCTCCAGGGGGAAGGATTTCTGAGGTTTTCTCTTAGTGCTGAAAGGCGTCCCCCACAGCCCTTTTTTATAAGAAAAGCAATAATTTAAAAAGGTAACAACCTAATCCTTGAGCCATAAGCTGCGCCTTTGCTTTCCAGCCTGCTGTGGATTTCCTCCAAGCTCTGAGTCATCCGTTCGTTTGGTGGTTAGCATGCATTGAGTATCCTCAGGGCATACAGGGGCATTTAAGGGAGTGGAGCAGTAGCACTTCACCCGTGCCCAGAGACTTCTGAGCCTGCCGCAGAGCATAGTAGTTTGTGACAGTGAAGTAAAATGAAACATCAAATGTAATTCAAAACGCAACTACCATTGAGCCCTCCCTTATTAAGTCTATAATCAGGTGCTGTGCAGGGTACTTTATGAACACTATTTTTGTTCACTATTTTTATTATATGCTTGTAACCAGTAAGTAGTATAGACACAAGTGTCTCTTTTTTACACAAGAAAACTGACGTTTAGAGAAGTAATGAAACTTTACCAAGGGAATACACCTGGGAAGTGTTTATATTACAACACTGGGCTCCAGAGATCTATTACACGTTACTGTTTAGGAATAGGGTATGATGATATTTAAACAATGTTTTATGCTGTATTAGATTGTTAACACCATTTGTGTAGAAATCACAGCCATGTTTGAATATGGAAAATATATTTATTTGCTCCGTAAAGCTAATTAGGAGAGATCTTTGATTTTTAAAAATTAACTACTAATAATGGAGGTCTCAATTATCCACTTATTTTCAATATTAAATGATATCATCCCCACAGTTATTATTGTTGCTGTGGGTCTCAGTTTCCCCATCTGAAAAAAAAAGCAAGACACGATTAGGTCATCCTACGGTTGCTTTGGCTGTAGTATTTTAGGATTCTCTGCTAAAGTGACCTTCCCAGACAGCAAGAAAGCCCATAAATAGTCATGTCATAAAACCGCTCATTTGAACTTTTGATCCATTTTGGCTGATTCAAATGTTGGTTGTTTGGGAAGTTTTAAATTCTGTGCTTTAGCCAAAGGATATTTCAGTAGCATGAAGCTGTGTCTCAACCAGCAGTGAGTGGTTCCATGCCTCTTGGCTTTCCTAAGGCTGCTGAGTTAATCTCTTGGGTTAGGGATTAAAATATTAGAATAGTGTACAATATATGTCATATGGTATATAAACTATATTTGTATAGAACATATAATCAATATATTTATAATTCTATGTGAGTTTTTAAATAAGACAAGAGCGCATGCTAGAAAACTAGATAGATATGGCTTTTTCGGGGAATGTCTCAAACTCGAACTCCTCTCCCCAGTTCTTTAGGATTCTACAATCGTCGATTAGTGTCTACCACAAGTGGTATGGTCAATCACAGGGAAACTAAGCCAAATATGACCAGGCTGGCCCTCAAAGCAGGAAAAGGCTAGCAGAGGTGACAAACAAGAATACTATTATGGGTTAAGTTAACAACTATCATATAAGTATATTCTGATAACATAGAGAAGAGATGATTTATGCATTTTTAGGAGAGGCTACTTGTAAAAGGCATTTTCTCCAAAAAGCTATGTGGCATCTTAAGCTTTTTGGCATTTGAGTAAGGAGTGCCCAGACAAGGACGTGTTTTCCATCCCTGTACTGTTCGCAGCCTCTGTTTCCGGTAGATGGGTCCATATGCACCATGTACTCTACAATACCCAAACTTTGTTCATGCTAGGATGATGCCCTAGGCTCCTCACCTCCATGCCCTCACATCTATTTATCATCCATTTCTGATCTGACTTCACTATGGAGCTTCCTAAATGGAAGAAATCCATCTAGGAAGAGATGTTTCTATGCACTATGGCATTTGTAACTCTATTAGGACATCCATTGCATCTACATGGTATAATTACACATGTGCATGTCTAGATTTTCCTCCTAGATGCTAGGCTTCCTGAGGCTGGTGATCACACTTGCTTTTTCTGTACCTAGCATAGAGCCTTGGGTATCATAGAAGCTCAGTAAATGTTTATAGAATGAATGAAGTAATGGAGGAACAAATAAATGTTTGACATGTTGTGCTTTATAATTAAATTCTTCCTTTTACAACCATAGAACCTGAAAAGGAAACTGGATTATTGTGTCCAATGCTTCCATCGCACAGATCAGAAAGTGGGGTGCTGAGAGGAAGAATGACTTGTCTGAAGCCACTATGCCTGCTTTCCAGGAAGAAAACTGTCACAATCAGAACTGAGCAACCAAGCCACACTAGACATTACAGCAGAGGAAGTTTATGGAAATGAAGAACCATTTTTCCTCCTGTTTGGCAGAGGCCATACCTCTTGGCATCTGATCCCTCATGGTTGCATCCTTCTGAGAAGCATAAGCACTTTTTTCCACTTGAGAGGGTAGAATGAATGCATGTAAACACCACCTCTGCACAGAGCTTCCTGCAAAAGACTGATTTTGTTGTTGCTTGTTTGCAGTTCTCATTCAGGAGTTGCTGGTGGAGGCTGTGGTTTAGAGACCAGAGGAATGTCGTGGTTTGCCTCAGGTGAGATCATTCTCATTTCTTTAAAGGTCTGTTAAATGTAATACTTTTTCTTCCAGACAGAACAGACAATGAGTGGAATTTTGGCCAGGACTAGTGCTGAGGAAGCTGAGTGTCCACTTCCCCATGGAATCCCCTGCTTCCTACTCTGATTACATACTCCTTCACTGTTCCCAACCTTCCTCCTCCTCTTCCCGGAATTCATCTCATCTGGTGTGCTAACTCCAGTCCAAAAGTCTCATGTGACTCCATAATTACCAGAAATCTTTTCCAAAGCCGGGATGGATCTCTGATCCCACACAGTGGGCCAGTCATTTAATTAAATGCATTTTGTTAGAGTCAAGGTTTCCCAACTTGCTTGCAGATCATTGTTGAGTGATCTTTTCCAACTCTTCTTGCTTTTCCTTCGACAACAAAGGACAAAATCAAGTTCAAAGACCATATGGAGTGTGTGGCAAGACATATAAGAGCTTCTCTGATGGATGGACTATGGCAATTTAGCTGCGCCATCAACCAAGAAGTCATGCCTGGTCAGCACAGCAGAGTGGAGAGCATTGGTTGAGTGTCTAAGTCTTGATGCTGCATCAACTCGCTGTGTGACTTTGGGAAAATCCCTTTCCCCGCTGACACGCAGGGTCCTGGTTAGCAAGTGGGGAATTCCCAGGGATTATAGCAACTCAAAACTCTCAAGTAAAATCTTTAAAGAAATAATTTAGAAGTCTCCAAGCCTTTGCACATTCACTTCCCTAGGAAGAACCCTGCCTTATTGCCATGACAAATTCCTTTATTATTTTTTTCAAGAGTTCCTTCATAGTGCTTCTTCTAACAAAGTTTTATGACCCTCACATCCAGAGAGAAGGGCCTCTCCTTCATGCTCATCTACACCACCATTTTTTAACTTTTAGTATGTTGCACATTTTATTTCTCTTGCCTGTTTACCCTGCTAGATCATGGACACCTGAGGGTAGACACTGTGCCTTTCCATCTGTTTGTCAGCAGTTCTCTTTGTTGCCAGCATCTGTTGATGGCTGCTGCCTATGTCATGTTATTTGTTAATTATTTTGAATATCATTCCTACATATCATAGTGTTTAGAATAGCATATGACCTGTCACAGATTTTGGAGGTAAGCAATAAAAACATTCTTGAAGTGACTTTTATGAAATGATTAGAGACCTTAATTGTTATCATCAATTTACTCATTCATTTGCCCAGCTGGTCTGTGAGGACTCCTTGAGGGCAAGGACTGTGCTTTTCACCTGTACAGACCCAAAGCACTTGGAGGTTGATTAATGTTCCTATGAAATGATTGACTGATCAACTAATTGGCTGCATAATGGAAAATATATGATATTAGCACACAGTCTTGGGTTCTATTTGGCCCAACTGCTTACAATGTGAATTACCTTGAGAAAAGCATGTCCCCTCTCTGAAGCTCCTCCTCTTCTTCTTGGGATTCATCTGGTTTCCTGTTTTATAAAACTGAGATAAAAATCTGTACCTTGAGTAGCTTTCAAAATTGGTATGAAGACCAAGTAAGAGGGTGTAAGACAAAGTGCTTAGTAAACTGGGATGCCCTATGTAGAGTTTTTTGATGCTAAATGATGTAGTTCCCTTCCCCGCCCCCCACCCCCCAAATCCCAATAAAAAGCTCACTCTCTGCATAGCTATATTGTGTTTATGAAAGCATGGAACCCAGCTTCTATCTGAAGCACTTCTGGGCTTTGCAGGGGCTGGCAGCAGGGAGAGAGGAGTTGAAGCCACCTGGTGCTGTCTTGTTAAAATATTCAAAAGGCTGCCTCTTTGGAGGTTGAAGGGAAAGAGGAAAAGTTTAAAAAACTAGCATTGCCCAAGCTAAATTAGAAGATGTGGAGTTGTATATTTCCAACAGAGGGCTCGGAGGCAGTTTTGATCATGTTTACCGGTCTGAGCTCAGGCTGAGGTGATGAATACAAATGGCTCAAACCATCTTGGGCTTAATACAGGTCACAGAGGGAATATATAGCTTTGAAATCAATGCAAATTGAATTTCTTTCTTTGATTTTCCACAGCTGGGTTGGATACTTGTGAGGAAGTATAATTTGCTTGTTTTCCTTCTCTCTTAGGTTTCTTAAGATTTCTTTTGTGGACCACAAAGAATAACAGTGGCTAACACTGATTGAGTATTTTCTGTGATCTAGGCACTGTTGAAGCAGTTTGGATGTATTAAATTATTTAATCTTTACGATGAGCCTTTGGGTTAGTCCTATCATTGTTCCCATTTTGCAGATGGGGGGTGTGAGACATGGAGAGGTTAGGGAAATGTCCAGGGTGCATGGGTAATAAATAGTAGCAAGAGGATTCAAACCCACCAAGAGGACTCCAGCTCCCAGTTGTCTATTATTATGGGTGCTTTCTTATGTATTTAATGTAACAATTGCCCAAAGGCAAAGATGGCATTCTTTGATTCATGAACCAGATTGAGTGATTTGGAGCTTTCACATAAAGATCTGAGGAGGCAAGGTTGTCTTTGGTTATTTTCCTTTGTCCCTGTCTATTTGTGCCAATCCTGGAGTTTTGGGATTACCTAGCATGCACTTGGTTTCAAACCTTAGTTTAACCAATAATAGCTACAAAAAGGAGTAGGACCTTGGGTAAATTACTTAACACCTTTCTTATAAGTTCTCCATCTGTAAAACGGGTACAATGATAACTGATACTCCTTGGAGCTAGTCTCAGGATTAAAAGAACAATACTTAGTCAAATGCTTATGCCGTTGCTTGCCACATTCTAAGTAATCTCAAAATAGTGGCCTTTGGCTATTGTAGATAAGTCACTTATTCTACTGTGAGCCTTTACTTTCTCATCTGTAAAATGATGGAAAAGATAATGTCAGAGGTATGTTTCAGAAATGTGCTCACTAAAATAAGAAGGGTTAATAAAACAAATGTACATGCAAATAAAAATATACAGCTCTTTTCATCATGGGACATAAGATTTTCAGATTGACCGAACTGTACTAGTCACCCTGTGTGCTCTAATATTCTTCATAAATTTCCCCTCCATCCTGCTATACACATGCACACACACACACACACACACGCACACACACACACACACAGAGAGAGAGCTCATTGAAATGAATATTTTACTGAAGGGATGTTTAGTATTTCTCTGAGAGAGAAATAGTTTGAACTTCCTTTGAAAAGTAGAACTACATTTGCCCATCCAGTCAATAGCAGGCATTATTATTTTTAATCGTCTTTCAAGCCTTGTACATTCTGTTTCTCAGGTGGAAAAATTTACCCTATTCAGAGTCAGCTGGGTGGTTTCACTTGCCTCAGAGCCAGAAGCTCCCTCAGCAGGGCCTAGAGGTTGATGGACTGGCATTACATAGGTATTTGAGTAACTCTCCTCCTTGGGAAGTACTCTGGGCTGGCCCTTTGTTCCTTACCCTTCCTAAGGAGGAGAGTAAATTGACCCTCCTTATTTTAGTGAGCACATACTAGGCAGTCCTAACCTTGACTGCTTGCTTGCCCCACAGCCTTCCAATGGTAGGGGTGGTGACAAATATACCCACTTGTATTTGCTAATAACGTGACAAGGCATTGGCATTATCTCAGTCCTCACGCCAGGCCATTCCCCTAATACAAGTGAGAAAGCTGAGGTGAGGAGGGATCAAGAGACTTGCTGAAAGTCACACAGCTGGTATGTGGTCTCACAGAAGGTCCGCATATGAAAATTACTGGGCTACTGGGCTCTTCAGGTTTCCATTACAGAACCATCTATAAAGAGTATTATTTTATCAGTTTTATGGGGTACAGTGGTATAAAGAAGAAGCTCATGATCTGATACTAGACAGATGGGATCAATCTTAGCTCTACCATTTATTGGTGTTTGACCTTTTTTCAATTTCCTTCACTTATGTGACTCCATCTTGTATCTGAGTCTGTAAAAGAGGAGTGAGAATACTTACTTTACAGGGATAAAGGAAGGGCCATGGGAAACTGGGTAAGGATTCCCAAGATGTGTGTTTGAATCCATGGAATCTGTGAATATTATCTTGTATGGCAAAGAAGACTTTGGAGCTGTGACTAAGTTAAGGATCTTGAGGTGGGGAGACTATTTTGCATATACTTAAAAGTGTCTTTATAAGAGGAAGGCAGAGAGAGATTTGACTACAGAGGAGGAGAAGGCAGTGTGACCAAGGAACAGAGATTGGAGTGATGTGGCCACAAGCCAAGGAATGCCAGCAGACACCAGAAACTGAAAGAGGCAAAGAATGGATTCTCCCTTGGAGCCCCCAGAAAGACCAGGCCTGTTGACAACTGGATTTTAGCTTACTAAAACTCACTTCAGACCTCTGGTCTCCATAGTTGTAAGAGAATACATTTCTGTGTTATTAAGTCATTAAGTTTGTGGTAACTTGTTAGAGTAGCAATATAAAACTAATACAAGAAATAAATGGGAAAGTATCTTTGTGTTGTGCATAACAGGGCCTTTAAAACAGGAATGCTTAACTTGAACTCATGGAGATAGAGAGCAGAAGGATGGTTACCAGAGTCTGGGAAGGGTTCTGGGAGGAGGGCTGGGGGGTGGGGATGGTTAATAAGTACAAAAAATAATTAGGAAGAGTGAATAAGATGTAGTATTTGATAGCACAACAGGGTGACTATAGTCAGTAATAATTTAAATGTACATTTAAAAATAACTAAAAGAGTGTAATTGGATTATTTGTAACACAAAGGATAAATGCTTAAGGGGATGAATACCACATTTTACGTGACATGATTATTAAACAAAACCTCTCATGTACCCTTAAATATATACATCTACTATGTACCTACAAAAATTAATGAATTTTTAAAAATGGTAATGGTTAGTATTAGTCCAAGAGATTATTTTCTGGGAGAAATGGCATTAACTTACCTTGAAACTGGAATGCTTTTCCATAGAGATATAGTTCTATGATGTAAATGCACATTGCTAGATTTTCAATTAGTTTTTTTGTCACAGCTCCTTTAACATGACATTTTAGTTGTAGGCTGAAAGACAGAGAAGGAAAGGGAAGTTGGAGGGAGTTGCAACCTCCATCATTAGCCCGACAGTTTTGAAGTGGCCTGTTGACATGGGAGCTTTGCAGTGTCGAGTGGTTTAGCCCACAGTGAGGAGTAAATCTGGACTTATACATGACATTCCTATCATTCCAGGGTCAGTCTGAACCCAGCAAGTGGCAGACTTATCTGAGTCCCTGCTCATCCATAATTCAGAGGATTCACCCACAGCACACTTTGACAAGTGTGAAAAGAGCTATGAGACAATCCTGCTCAAGTTAGAGATAAGAAAATGGGGCCCAAAGTAGTTGTTTGTCTTGCCCACTCTGAGCTAAAATCCAGGTCTGCTCATTTGTGAAACTATGTTCCACATGGAGGAAGAAGCTTGCCTAGATTAGTGTAAGACCAGCCAAAATCAAAGGAATTTATTGCTTAAAAAAATCCTTTACACGGATTGGGCTTCTTCACTTAGAAAGGACATAAAAAGGGGACCGAGAGGAGTAGGTGAACACACACCAGGCTCTCTACTCCCTCTGAGCTTCCGTGAGCAGTATGATGTCGCTTCTCTCTCTCTCCTGCTTTTCTCCGGTTTTGGATGTGTGCAGTGCTCTCATCGATGTGGCTGTGGTGTCAGAGGACCAAAGAAGCCCCTTAGTGAGATGCCAGGCAAGTTTTTCAGACACTGTATCAGAAAGCAGCCTCTGTAGGAGAACTTCAAAGACTTTCTAAATGCTTTGGAACACCTGCCCAGGCCCACATTTGGGCTCAACTTGCAGATGAATGGTATATGGGGAGTGCTCTTGGGTGAATATAGATAGATGACTCATCGTTTGAGACAGATGATAGATTTCCCTCGTGGAAATACTTTATAAGGAAATTATGGTGAAGGTTTGATAATCCCCATGGACAGGAGTGGGCAGGGGCCAGGATGAATCAGTGAGACAGCTGCATTGTGGAAGACCAATCCAGGGAAGCTTACTTTGAAGTATATTTTGCCAGTGGCTCCTTTAAACTAGTAAAGTATTGCCAAGGAGAGATCTTCCGAGAGTCTGGCTTAATGAGCAGAAATCAGTCATAAGTGGTTGCTTTTGAAGGAAGTGGAAGTACTTCGGCTTTTAGCAAGTTGCAATCTTGTTTGCTCAGTTAATCTAAGAAGTAATTCATATGAAATTGCTCCTGTTCAGCCATATTTGACCTACAAAGATGATACTTTAATATGATTAAACTTAATACAGTATAAGCCCTATCACCAAATCTGTGACAAAGACAAATTCCAGACCAGACCTTGGCTAAATTTAAAAAGCTTTTGCCCACTGTCACTCTTGCGATGGAAAGACAGGCCAGGTTGGTATGGGGCAGGGTATTTGTGAAGGACAGTGAGTTAACCCCATGCTTGCAGTTCTGACAGCCATGGTTGGCAGATGAATTTTTTTCTCCCATCTGTGGATACTGTACTGATATCAACACCATGGTAGAACCTAGGTACAGCAGGAAGACACCCAATAAAAGAGATGTCACAAGCTGATATTGTGTTTCTGAGTTCAGGTTTAGGCCCTCAGAGAGCCATGGAGATGACCAGATAGCAGGGGTAAAAGGCATGGTGTTCTTGAGACTACACCTGGGCAAACATGTGAATGGATAGTTGCTTTCTAATGAGCCCCTTGGAAGGGAATGGAGTTTTACGCTATCACTTCTATGACACAGGGGATCTTCTGTAAATAGTGATTGTTAATTTTTATTGAGCATTTATTATGTGCTGGATACCATTTTTAGAACTTTACATACATTAACTTCATTTAATCTTCATAACATTTCTATGGATAGATACTATTATTAGTCCCAAATGAAGGCATGTGCAAGAGGAAGTTACTTGATCAATAATAAATAGCTGGTGTCAGATATGGGATTAGGACCCAAAACTCTTTACATGTTGCACAGGATCCTCTTCACTATGTTTTCCTGCAGAGGATGTTTGTATTAATCCATTCTATGCTGCTAATAAAGACATACCAGAGACTGGATAATTTATAAAGGAAAGAGGTTTAATTGACTCACAGTTTCACATGGCTGGGGAGGCCTCACAATCATGATGGGAGGTGAAGGAGGAGCAAAGTAGTCTCATCTTACATGGTGGCAGACAAGAGAGAGCATGTGCAGGAGAACTCCCCCCCAACTTTTTTTTTTTTCTTTTTTTGAGAGGGAGTTTTGCTCTGTCTCCCAGGCTGGAGTGCAGTGGCATGATCTCGGCTCACTGCAACCTCTGTCTCCCAGGTTCAAGTGATTCTCCTGCCTCAGCCTCCCAAGCAGCTGGGACTACAGGTGCATGCCACCATACCCAGCTAATTTTTTGTATTTTTAGTAGAGACGGTGTTTCACCGTGTTAGCCAGGATAGTCTCCATCTTCTGACCTTGTGATCTGCCCATCTTGGCCTCCCAAAGTGCTGAGATTACAGGCATTAGCCACCACGCCTGGCCTGGGAACTCCCCTTTTTAAAACCATCAGCTCTCATGAGACTTATTCACTATCACGAGAACAGCATGGGAAAGACCCACCCCCATGATTCAATTACCTCACCAGTCTCTCCCATGATACATGGGAATTATGGGAGCTACAATTTGAGATGAGATTTAGGTGCGGACATAGTCAAACCATATCAATGTTTTACTGCTTTACTTTCCTTGTTGAAGGAAAGAAAAAGAAGAGGAAGAAAGGGCATGATAATATTTATTTGTATTTATTTTGTTGACTAATTCTTCCAACCATTTCTTCATTGCACTTAGATTGATGGGATACACAGGCCCTGTGCTAATAGCTATTGGCGACATAGCCACAAACACAACAGATGCAATCACTTTCCTTTTGAGCTTACCTTCTAGGGCAATGTTTCTCAACCAGGGATGGTTTACTCTCTAGAGGATATTTGCTAATGTCTGCAGGCATTTTGGCTGTCAGAGTTTGGAGGTTTGCTATGGGCATCAAGTGGGCAGAGGCCAGAGATTCTACTAAAAGTCTGCAATGCAGAGGATGGTCTCCCACAACAAATAATTCTTTGTCCCAAAATGTCAATAGTGCTGTTTGAATAATGCTGATCTAGTGAGGATGTAGGATGTTGAATCGTGACAAATATCCAACATAGAGATTGAAAAGACCTGAACTTGGACCCCAGAATCACTCTAACATTTATGACCTTGGGCAGAACTAACCCAACAGACATGCAATGGGATAGTGTGTAGAGACACAGGTTTCATGAGATGGGATAAACACTCTCTTCTAATGCAGTGTCTTAGGAAGTAAGGAGACTTGAACTGGTCGTGCCACAGAGTGCATTCAGAGGGGCTGTGTCCTGAGTGAGTCACCAGGATCCCAATATCATATTTGGAGATGGAAGAAGCAGAGCTACTCACTTCTAGGGGTACAGACCCAAAACTGAGGATATCTGCTATGGCCAGAGAGGAATGGGGCATGCAACTGGTTCCTAAATGTTCTAGGCCATGTAAGATCTCTAGATTATTGAATAAACTAGTGGACAAGAGAAGCAACACTCAACATAGCTGAGACTGAATTTTCTACCAGTGACAGAGGAGTAGGGCATGGTTGAAAGAAATGAAGTGAGATATATCTTACCCTCAAGTATTGTAATGTACCCATTATGAGGAGATATATATATCTCCCAGCTTCTCTGGGCAGCCACAGAAATTGGTAGTTTTCTTTCTTTCAAAAGAAAACAATTGCAGTTGAAGTAATAGCTTTCCCTGTTTTTATGAAAGTTGCATGATGAGGAGATGAGACCCATGGGTATGATAAACTTTCCAATGCCTAAGCATTCTGTTTTGGATGCTAACCTCTAGTTAGGAAGTATATACGGCTTGGCTTATAAACTGTTTCCTTCGTATATTAGATGTTCCCTTCTCCAAGGACCAGGATGCTGAGACCAGAGGTTTAAGAATTTGTCTCCAAGACTCCTGAGCCCCTTATTGCTGTCTGCCTCAAGCAATCCAGTAGAAACAGCTGGTTTCCTTTGGGTAACTGAGAAGAATGCTCAATGTCAAAATCATTCTCCAAGCCTTAAAATATCCAACAAGATTTAACCGGTACCTTGAACAGTGGCTGGCTCATACTAAGCACTCTATAAATATTTGTTATAAGAATTTATGGCTGAATCTAATCACCTTTGAGGTGCTAGCTTGGATATGGAAAATTTGGCTCACAACTTTCCTTGTAAAAGCAGCCAATTAAATTCAATACAGAGTTATTAATTATCTACACTTTTCTGGAACAATAAAAATAACAGCCCCAACCTTTTGTTCTTGGTGATTAGATGTTGTATGAGCAGGGTTGGCAGTAGTTAGGGTTGCCAAAGCCTGGAACTATAATTTTTTTGGAGCTCCAATTCAGTGGGCCAATGCCCCCTAAGGCATCAATATCTTTATTTTACAAATACTTGTTAGATTCAGACATGTATCACACCTTGGCTGCAAGTAATGGGACCATGTCATAGGGATTGAAAGTGATCCATCCATGGTGGCGGGTGCCTGTAATCCCAGCTACTGAGGAGGCTGAGGCAGGAGAATGGCATGAACCCGGGAGGCGGAGCTTGCAGTGAGCTGAGATTGCACCACTGCACTCCAGCCTGGGTGACAGAGCAAGACTCCATCTCAAAAAATAAAAATAAAAAAATAAAAAATAAAGTGATCCATCCAGCCCTGAAGGAGTTTATAACCAAAGAAACAGTAATTGTAAAACAATGTCATAAGTGCTGCAGTACAGTCACCATAAGAGGCTATGATTGGGACACAAAGAGATAGAGAATCTTATATTTCCATTGCTTGAGTATTTTTAATGTCCGAAAACTCATTGTCATAGAAGGAACTACAGAGAAAGAAAGTGCACTAATGTTTACTATGCATTGAGCATATTTTAAATAAGTACTTACTATATGCCAAGTACTATGGGAGGTTCTGAAGAGGCAGAGAATAAAAGAGACAACCATTAAACACACAAATACACAAATAAATATGTAATTCCAAAGAGCTATGAGTGCAATGGAAGAAAAGTCAATTGCCTATGAGACACTCTATATTAGTTTCCACTTCCTGGTTTTAGTTAATCCCATCAATCCTGAAATAAGTATTTTAATCTGTATTTTGCTAAGGAGTTTACTGAGGCTTCCAGCTGTAAAGTGTTTTGCCAAAAGCCACCCGGCTGGTAAGTTTTGGAGCTGGGATTAGAAGCCAGAATTGTCCAACGCCAAGCCCATGCACTTCACTCCAAGTCCTCATAAGGGAGCCTCATGAGATATGAGCCACCACATTCAGAGACAGTTTCACTAATTTATTAGAAGCATGCTTATTAAAACGCATTCTTTCTATTCAGCCTGTTATTTACTTTATACTCCTTTAACATCTACCACTCATATAGGGGTTAATTATATACTATCTCATATTGATTTATAAATGTGGATTAGTCTTGTTTAAGTAAGGACATGGAAAGTCTGATTCTCCCACTCAAATCCACCCACCTTCTGTCTAGGCTGATGCTGGATGTAGAAGTTCCTATTAAATACTCCCTGGTTTAAAGCACAGATCTTGAAATTTTTATGGTATTGGATACAGACTCCAGAGTAATGGACTAAGAGAACCAAATGGCTCTGAGTTCCCTTAAAATCATGCAGAGCTGTGTTCAAATCCCATCTCAGTCCTTACTAGCTATATGCTTCTAGGCAAGACTTTCACACCTCTGGGCCTCAGAGTCCTTACCTATGACAGGGAGATCAGACGCCTACCTTCAGCGTTCTTTTGAGGGGTCAATGAGTTAAAGCGCTTAGCACCATGCCTAGGACACAGAAAGCACTAAGTAGATGGTACTTATTATCACTTCTAGGTTTTCCTCTTTATTGGAAGGCTCTCACCTGAACCATCAAAGCTAGCTGCTCAACTTTTAATTCATTTCTAAAACTACATAAGGAGTTGGAAACTTACTGTATTCTATTTTTTTCTGGAATTTTTTCCCTTGCTTTTAATAGAAAGGGAGTCTGATTTGTTCCACTTTTTCGGTTCCAGTGGTTCTCGTTCTCAACGGGGGGCAATTTTGTCCCCCATTGTTTGGAAATGACTGGAGACATTTTGGGCTGTCACAACTAGGCTGGGTGGAGATGCTATTGACAACTAGTGAATGGAGGTCAGGGATGCTGCTGTACCTCCTACAATGCACAGGGCAGTTCCCCCCACACTTCTCAACAAAGAATTATCCAGCTGAAAAATGTCAATAGTGCTGAGATTGAGAAACCCTGGTTTATAGCGGCTAGCAGACCGGAGCCCGGGTGAGCTCCAAGATGATGTCATGCTGGGGGAGACCCACGCTGGCCTGCGGTGAGACACATTACACATGGGGGATCGCACCATTTCCTTGCAGACCCCTCACCTCACCACCGCCGCCGCCTCATATCCTGCTCAGGTCCCTCCTGGGAACCCAGGGAAACCTCGCAGCAGATGGGGTTTCGTTTAGTCACATTCTCTGCAGCCAGATTGGATTACATCGCCAGCAGCTCTGGCTCTGAGAAACCAAAGTTGCTTGATGAGCTCTGGGCTGGCCTTTCACCTTCCAGGACCCAAGCTCACCCCAACACACAGGAGGAGAGGGGCTTGTTTGTGGTTCTATCTCTCAAAAGGACAAAAGCTGAGAAACAGAGAAAGCCAAAAGGATATTGGTATCTTCTGTTGAAAATGGTGCCTGGATATTTCTGTCTGTATTTCTTGTGTTTATTATGACAGGTGGTAAATATTCAGTAATCTTTTTGAAGAAATATATAAATTATAGAGATCTCCAGGGCGTCTGTATTTCATACGTGTCTTTGTTATAGGCTGTTAGAACACCACAGACTGGGTGGCTTATAAACAATATAAATGTTATTTCTTATAGTTCTGGAGGCTGGGAAGTTCAGGATCAAGGTACCAGCAAATTCAGTGTTTGGTGAGGACCTGCTTCCTGGTTCATAGACAGCCATATTCTTGCTGTGTCCTCACTTGGCAGAAGGGACAAGAAAGCTCTCTGAGCCCTCTTTCATGAGGGCATTAATTCCTTCATGAGGGCACTGCCCTCACCACCTTCCTGCCGGTGGTTCCACCTCTAACTACCATCACATTGGGGATTATATTTCAACATAATTTTAGGGGGATACAAATATTCAGCCTATAGCAATGTAAAAGAGTCAAAATGGCTATTAATTTTTGAGCAGTTATAATAACATAAGTACTGTGTTATGTGTTTAACAAGTATTGCCTCATGTAATTCTAAAACAATGATGTGTAGATTAGCTTCTCCACTTGAAAGCAGATGTAATGGAAGATCAGCAAAGCTGGCTCACTTCAGGGCCACAGCTACTAAGTGGAAAAGCCAGGATTCCAACTCCTCTCTCACTTCCTGCAAGACCTAAGTCTTAACCACTAAGCCAGATGCTTCTTACTAAATGGTTTAGTTTGGTTCGAGTGAGAAGATAGCTAATGTTTTGCAGAAAGCATGACTAATCCAAGATCTTCCAGCAACTGAGGAGTGATGGAAGCATTTCTGATTCCTCTTGTTGTTGCTCTTTAGCAAATGGGTGAAACAGGTAAAATGAGTTACCAAAGCCTCTCATCTCTCACCTGGGCATGAATTCTATGCCTTTCCAATATACACATGCTACTGCTGCCTCCTGCCTCAAATTCCAGGTGTTCCCTTATACTAGATACTATGCTAGGAACCAGGGACCTAAACATTCAGTACCTGCTCTTCAAGAAGCTTACAGTCAAGTGTGAAAACAAGACAAGGAACAATGTTATTACAATACAGCAGAATAAGTCCTGTGACTGAGGTAGGTACATGCTAGACGAAGGTTGTCTAACCCAGGCTATAGGGAGGATTAGCTGATTTATCTCTGAGTTTTGAAACATCCTCAAAGCAAAGTAGTTTGGGAAGGGTAATCTGGTAGAATATACAGCATATGCAAAAGCAAAGAGGCATAGAAGAGACTTCAGGAGCAGTGAGTAGTTTGGGAGAGATGGGCACATGATCCATAGGGGAGAGATCATGATGAGTACTGTGTGCTAAGCAGTGTGCATTTATTCGGTTTTTCTGACCTCCCAAAAATAACAATGTCCACTTAGGAATAGAGATTTTCACAATATACAAGGGAACTGCCCACAGCTAACCCTTTTGAGAACTTGCTGGTCTTCCATAGGGATTTCGGCACCACCAGCCACCCCAGTGTGCTTGGCACTAGGTTAGGGACTTCTAGTCATGTGATCCTTGAGGCTGTAGTCCACATACAACATCTGCTACACATTCTAGTCTCTCATGGCTATGATGCATGCCGGAGTGGGCACTGATTCTCTACCTACTTAGGTACGATTCTGTTTTGCCAAGGATTCTCCTATACAATGATGTCCTTCCTCCCTCCATGCTCAGGGAACTAGATAGCTGTTTCCTTTCTTCAGAGAAGAAGATAGACTCACTGTATAGTTACTATGAAGAGATTTAGCACCTTCCCGCCACCAGCATCTATGGAAGATACAGGGAATGAGAATGCTTTGGGAACTAGAATCTAAATTTCTCGTTTGTAAGCTATTTTTGGATAGGAAGCAGAGCCACATGGAAAAGATTTGATAATGTTAACAAATGACACAATAATGACTAGCGAAGCCAGGAAGTGTTTCTTTTTATGCTCAAATGATGCACTTCAGTTACATAGACTTCTGAGAAGATAGCCTTCCCATTCTATCTAAAATGCCATTACATCTACTAATATGCAACAAAATGCCACCTGATCCATAAATCATTCCTCCATATTTAGCCCAGAATACCGCTTTATATTTTAGTTTTATCTCTATTCCTTGATTACCCTACTTTGCCAGGATCCTAAGTAATTGCTTTCTTATGTGCCCCTTTCATGAGATTATAAAATAAGGAGAGCAACATTTATTATGAACCTCTATGTGGCAGGCACTGGGATAATTGTTTTATAAATTCTTGTTCATGGAATCTTCCCAAATTGACTATGGGCAGATGTTACCAGCCCCATATTAAAAATAAAACTGGGTGTGATGGCATGTTCCTGTACTCCTGTGACTCAGAAGGCTGAGGTGGGAGGATCGCATGAGCCCAGGAGTTCAAGTCTAGCCTGGGCAACATAGCAAGACCCTGTCTCTGAAAAAAAAAATAACAAAAATGAGTAAAATGGAGGTTCTGAGATTTTAAACTCCTGGAAGGCTTAAAATTTGTGCCTTTATCTAGCTCTGTATGCTCCACCAACATGACATAACAGTTCTCTGAATATGGTAAGAACAAAGTGAGTTTTATTGGAATTCTTGGACTATTTCTTTTCCCTACTGAAGTAAGGCAATCTCCATCCAAGGTTCATCTTATATTAAAAAAAATATGCTAGGAAATCTCAACAGTGTTGTATCCAAGGAGTCAGAGCGTTAAATATTTTGGGCTCCTGCCACAGGCATTTACTGTGAAGTAAAGGACATGTATTGTTCTGTGCTTCATCATGATAGAAAGAACGCCAGCGACGTCATGAAATATTTTAGGATCAGATTTGCAACACTGTGCTTCCAAACAGCTGTGTGTCACAATGAGGGGCAGGGCCTGGGCATCTGGGCCACCGGTGTTCGTCTCCTTCTCTTCTTCTCTCTTGACCTTTAGCAGACTCCGTGTCTCTTTCCTTTGATGGAACAGCTAATGAAACACATCCTTTCCTTTAGTCAATCCCTGATTTCAGAAAAATCTTCAGACATCTGTGTGTGTGTGTGTGTATGTGTGTGTGTGTGTGTATGTTGGGGGGATGGAGGGAAGAGTGAGGAAATAGTTTCCATTCAGTAGTCTGGAGCCTGATCTATTGGAAAATCCCCACCCCCCAAAAGGAAATGCTACAAGAGCTCTTCTTTCACAGAGTTTGGAGTGGATTCTTTTCTGTTGTGAAGTGCAGATGTGAAAAATTCACCTGTTCTCACCTATGGTCAGACAGACTGTTCAGACTTTTAAAACTGTGGCAGGAGCATTTGCTAGCCCTAGTTGCCAATGAGCTGGATATGTGGGTTTCCCCCACTAAACAGAACTTGGTCTTATGGCAATGATAAAGCCACATTGACCATACTTGAAAGAGAGAGGCTGGGGGTGGCCCTAATGAGTTAATGGCAATGTTCAAGTTCACTTAACTTTTGTAATCATCCAGTTTGCAAATGCATAGCATCTACTAGGAGAATGTATAATATTCATTAGGAGTTAAAGATGATAATGAGAATATTTATTCATTTGTTTAACACGTATTTGCCTGTCTCTTGCTATGCATTGAGTATTGTGCTGGGAAGTGAGGAATTTAGATGAACCAGGGGGTTTGTCCTTAAGGGGCTCATAGCTTAGAACAGGAGACAGACAAGCAAAGTGACAATGGTAACCCATTGTGATCAATGTCATTAAAGGGAAAGTACAGGATTTAGGAACTAATAGTGGCTCAGGGTGTGGGGAAGGAAGGCTTGCTAGAGAGGATTTCACTTGAACAGAATCTTGAATATGATTTAGAGCTTGGGAGGAAAAGGGAAGAAAGGAGGCAGTGGGAGAGAGGCAGAGATGTCTATCCATACCAGAGTGTGAAGAGGAGAAACAGCATGCTGCATTTGGGGAAAGTCCATGGAGTGAGGGTCAGGAATGGAGGGAGGGTTTGGATGAGACAGATGAAATTGGCAGAATCTCATGTAGGACCTTGAGAGCCCTGGGAAGGATTTTGAACTCTTATTTTCTAGAAAAGTTATAGGAGGCCATTTTTGGATGTCAACAAGGAGGAATAAAGATAGATTTGTGCTTGAAAAATATCATCTTGGCTATAATTGTGAAGCAGAATTGCAAGCAGATTGGAGTTGGAGAGACCAGCGAGGGGCTGCTGTAGTCATTTAAGCAAGAAAGGATGGTGGCTCAAACCAGGGTGGGAGTTGCAGGGATGGAGGGAATTGGGCAGAGTCTAGTGATATTAAAGACAAACTTGCAAGGGTTTGGTGATTGATGGGATATGGGTAAAGAGTAGAGAGAAGTAATATCCTGAAATGGAATTGGCAGGTAGGGAGAAGAGGGAGAAGTGACTGTTGTTTGGACCTGGTAGTTCCAGCTTAGGAATAGAGGCAATAGAAACAAAAAAAATTCTGTTGTAGACCTGGCCTTAGCAGGAAACCGTGCGTGTGCTTTCTTTATCTCCAGACTTGGCCTGCCAGCACATACATATATCACCCTCTCACTTAAGATGGAGCTAACAGCAGGCAAAGTTCATCTCTTAGAGGCCCTTACCCTATTGGTTTGGCATGTCTTTATTCTCACAGTCCACAGCAGTAAAATAATAATATTGCTTACAGAGAGATGGCACCATGGTTATATGCATGTAAGTCAGACTGCTGGATTTGTAAATAGTCTCATTCTTAATTAGCTATGTGAGCTTGGACAAGTTACTGAAGCCATCTGTGATTCAGTGTCCACTTTGATAAAGTAGGGGCCATAGCTCTTATTTGACAAATTTGTTTAAGAGAAAAAAAAAGCAGAATTATATGTACATGAGTAGGCACCTGATAAATACTGATAAAACAAATGAATAGTTCTTACCTTATTCTTGGTTCATTTTCTCTTCTCAGTATATAATACTGGATGCACTTTGTCTTGGGGATTCAGAGCCCTGCTTTCTTTAAGGGAGAAAGGGAAGTTGAAAAGTCAATTAAAGTTTTTTGGAGAATCTGTATCCTGTGCTGCATTAGGCATTTTTCTCATGTCCTCTAACCTCGGATTATCATTCTAAAGTCTTTATCTCATCATGTTCCTTCCTGTTGCCCAAAGGATCAAGTTCAATTTTCAAATGTTGAGTAAGGCTTTCTAGAGTCTGAATGTTTGTGTCCTCTCCAAGTTCATGTTGAAACCAAATCCTCAATGTGATGGTATTTGGAGGTGGGGCCTTTGAAAGGTGATTAAGTCATGAGGTGGAGCCCTCATGAATGGGACTAATGCCTTCATAAAAGAGACCCCAGATAGCCGCCTTTCTTCTTCCACTATATAAGGGCACAGCAAGAAGACACCAGAAAGGGGCCCTCACTAGGCACTGAATCTACTGCTGCCTTAATCTTGGACTTCCCAGCCTCTAGAACTGTGAGCAATACATTTCTGTTGTTTATAAGCTACCCACTGTACGGTATTCCGTTACAGCCACCTGAAAAGACTAAGACAACTTTCATGGCCCTTTGTGACCTATCCCCAACTTGCTTCTTTAGCCTTATCTCCTGCCTCCACCTGCTAGGTGCTGACTCTACCCTCTGCTTTAGATATGATATACTTTCTATTTATCAAAATGTCATGACCACTTATGGCCCCATGCTAAAATGTGTGCTGTACCTTCTGCTGGGACTGTCCTCAGTTCTTACTCCTTAATTAAGGCTTTGCTCAAATATTACCACCTCTTATAGAATTGATCATTCTATCCTCTCTGATCCCTGGAACCTTGAGTTTTTTCTAATATAGAGCTTATTGCAGAGCATCTCAATTATTTGTTGAGTTCGTCTTTCCCTTAGTAAACTGTGACTCTTCAAGGGAAAAACCTGTACCTTCTTGGCCTTGGTAGCCCCCAATCCTAACCCAGAACGTGGCACAGAGTAAGTGTTTAGGAAAACTTTACTGAATGAATCAGTGGATAAGCCGATTCAAGTTAAAACTGAAGCAACAGTAGGTAGATGACATACCTTTTTTCCTCCCACCACCTTCTTGCTTTGCCTTGCCTTCACCCCAGCTCAGCAATCTGCTCAGAAAAGAGAGCATCAGAACTGACCAAAAAAGGAATGAATATCCTAAGAAATGATGCAGCTACATATTGCTTTGCTTGTGTTTCCTAGATAAGGCATTGATTCCTAGGCACTAAAATTATATACTATAATTAAAGAGATTTTTTTTTAAATCTATCAACAAAGACCTAGAGTTTGAAAATCTTTCAGTTTTCTAATCCAAATTAGGGAACCAGTTACACAGGGTAGCATAGGTCAAAGGGTAGGGCTATAAGACCTGGATTGGCTGGCTGAGGATAAATAAGGAAGTGTAGACTTAGTCCAATTGCAGCCCAAACTTGATGTGTAACATTTATACTTAGAAAATGTGTCATTCTCACGTCCTTTATACAGATTTGTCCATCAGTACATTGGATTTTCTTAAACAACTACCATTTGATTCCCCTATTATAATTATTGAAGTGAATTCACTCTGATAAAATACAGTCCTTAGTAGTTCGCTTTAATGCTCTCTAAAATATTCTTGGAAAAATATGAACCTTTTTAAGTTGACAAGTGCTTTTATTATAAGTTTAAATAGTTGTGAGGGATATAATGTAAAGTATATTGAAAATATGGTCATTTAAAATAAAACTGTCTAACTATTATAAATAGATTTAATGGATTGAAATTCCACTTTAATTTGATACCACCATTCATCCATTTAAAAATATACAAGTAGAATCTTCCCTAACAGTTGAAAACTTACATAGTTCTTTTGTTTTCCTTAAATGTTTATTTCCATTTCATTTGCTCTATAGAAATGTTTCCTAATATAGTATATTTTTTTATACTGGAAATTCTTTCACTGATCATGTTATTATATTATTCTGAAACAAAACATGTATATAAATTCATATTAAAATTTCTTTAATGTTCTGTAAATGTAAGATGCTAACAAAACCCAATTTCTTCTGGATTAAATTATCATAACAATTATTAGATGTATACAACTGATCAATCTACCATACACTTATTAAAATTTTGCTAAATGTGATGTGAAACATAAGGTTTTATTAGAAATGCTTTTCTGAATGAGGTGAACTTTTTAAAAAATTAGGCCATATGTCTGCTGAGGAATATTCATTATTGCTAACATGAGATGGTATTTCATAAATTATATTTACTTTTCATTTTTTGGTTGTAAGCACTGAGAAACCTATTCACAAAAATAAGTAGATGGGAAAAGAAAAACTTTTCTTATAGCAGTGTTATAACTTCTTACCAGGTTGTATGCCAAAAATCACATAAAGATCAATCATCAAATAGGATTTTTAATACTTTCTCAGCTGACATTTTAATTAGGTTCCCCTTCAGTTTTGTTGTAACTAAAGCATTGAAAGTCATCTGACTTGCAGAATGATTTGCTGCAAGGTCATTAGTCATTCACTTTCTCAACACTTTTTCTCGAAAGAATTTTGAGTTGTACCTTTGTTTGGTCCCCCAGAAATTTTTATACCCCAAAGCAACTCGAGATGAGTGAGAGGCATGAATTCCATTTGTAAAGTGAGAGAAAAGCATTTACAAAAAAGGGACTCTCTTCAGATTCCTGAGAAAGAGTGCAAATGAAAGCTGAGAATCTGAAAATTTCCTTATCTCTGCCAACTAGAGCCCATGGAAAATCTTTGAGTAACTCTGGGGGTACTATGCATCACAGTCTGAAAATTATTATATGGGATATACTTTCTATACTTAAATTAAATTTCCCCATGGAGGCAGCATTGTTATACAGGTGACAATGAGATAACAATGCAAAGAAACCAGAAGTCAAGTTCATATCGACTTATATAGCTCTGTCTCCATAAGTCAGAAACAGGAAAAACTAACTTGTTCTTCAGCAGTCTAGGTTGACTTCATGAACGAGCTGGCGTTCAAATGAATCCTTGAATTACGGAAACAGAATGTTAAATCTGGAATGAACTTCAGATATCATCTAGTATGGAGAGGACAATTAAATGTTGACTTTTACGTCAATTTGGATTAAATATTTGTGATTGCTTACAATTCTGTGTCAAGAAGGAGTCAGAGGAATCATCTGAGATCTGTAGGAAAGCATGTTGTGATAGATTAGCTATGCCTGTCAGAGGAAGCAGGGAGAGAGGGGCACAGGTGATCTGCTCTTGCCCCCCTAGGTACATAGTCCTTATCACATGAACCACAGGGAAAACTGAGGCCGACTGAGAGCAGGAAGCTTGACCAAAACTCCACAGTGAATTATTGCCAGGATGGGTAGAATTACATATGTTTTATTCAACATTTGGTGGTCATTGTAAATTTGGTAACATTTGCAACTGGAAAATTTGGGGATGTTTTAGAGCTGGAAGGGAGCAAATTCTTAATTGAGCAATACACACTGTCCTTTCTTTCAGGCTTCTTCACATTTGATCTCTGTGCAATTTGATAAGAGGAGGAAATGGGCTGTCAATTATGAAGAGACTGAAAACCTGAAAATACTGAGTATGGTCTTAGTTCCCTCTCCAAATGGAGCTCAGGAAAAATGCCAAGCCATACAAGCCACTGATTACTCATCTGGCTATTGTTTCTACCTCACCCTGGCCAAGGAAGACAGATCTACTGAGGAAAGGTAATAGAGGCTGGCAAGGTTCCTACTTTTACATCTATCTGTAATATCCACTCATTCTTAGCATCTTGCACATCCACAGGGCTGTACAGGAGTCTTCTTGCCTTGTATTATTGAATCTTGGGATAGGGGTAGGAACAGACAGAGGTATTAGCAGAGATCCAACAGGATGTAAAACATACATGTTGATGCAGAGGTTAACTTTATGTATAATAAATAGATTTTACCATGCATACCAAACTGAATATTCCTTCCTCCTTTTTCTCTCAGACCTCTTTCTATGTGTGGCTCATTCTTTTACTCTACAACATAATGTTCAGTTGATTCTGGACATTTTCTGTGACAATGCTGTAATAAACATCCTCCTTGTGCATTCATCTGGGTGCACTTCTGAGAATTTATCTGAAGGATAAATTCCTAGAAGTAGACTGTCTATAACATAGGGTCTATGCACTTTCAATTTCCACAGATTCTGCCAAATGGTTTTCTTAAGAGGTTATACCAATTTACACTCTCAGCTATGGTATATGGGAACCCATGCTTTCCCACAACCTGCCAACACTGGGTATTTACAAACAGAAATAAATGGAGGGTTTGAATAATTGTAGTTTTGAATTAGACTTGGGGCATCCCTCTCATCTGCCCCAACTTGTGTCTCCCCAAAGCAACCTAACTAGGGGATGGCTAATGCCATAGACTCTGAGGCTTACTCAGAGCAGAGGCTGAATGCTCCTGCTTCAGTGGGAACAGGGGGTGTTTCTTCAGTCTGTGGCCTACTTGGCATCTGTCCCTGACAGACCCAGCCAGTGTGGGGAGCCAGCCTCTCTAACCATAAGAAAGAATGGATTGGAAACAAATTGATCTTTTCACAGCTGGCTGTTCCCCTCTTTCCCCTCAACTTGGACTCAGCTCAGAACAAGGTTGCCGATGTTCTGCTGCAACAAAGATGGCATTATTGAGGACTGCCTCTTTAGGGGGAAATGTCCTTCTCCAAGAATCGCCTCTGTAGTTTCAACTATGACAAGCCTGGAGACCGAGCATAGCTGTGCATCTCCAAGGGTCTCCAAAGCGACACCCAACTCTATCCGTCCTGTTGATGACC
This sequence comes from Pan troglodytes, assembly GCF_028858775.2. Lineage (NCBI taxonomy): Eukaryota > Metazoa > Chordata > Mammalia > Primates > Hominidae > Pan > Pan troglodytes. The sequence goes on along the minus strand of NC_072409.2, from coordinate 23,303,559 downwards.
ATGTACTCTTCTATTGGTGTCCACAACTTTATTTAAATGATGTCAGATGACTCAATTCAACAGAATCTAGCCCTTTATTCATCCTCCCTGGAGACCTGTGGTCAGTGGGCAGGAGAGTTTGGGATTCAAAAAGAGGAGAACTGTGTGAACAGGGAAAAAGGATCTAGTGTTTATTTCTAGCAACACCATTACTGTTGCTGTCCATCCTATTATTCTGCATTCTTTTGCTTCATAACATTTTTTTAACTGAAAGAAATGGCTCCACGAAGGCAGAAATATTGTCTAGTTTACAACTGCATCATCAGTTCCTAGAATACCTCCTTATACATTGGAGGTGTTTGATACCTATTTATTGAATGGATGAATGAATTTAATGAGCACCTGTGTTGGACAATTTAATGTACATGATGATATTTAATATTTTAACTCTGTGGGGTATATATATTATCTTTATTTATAGCTAATGAAATTGGGTCTCGGAGATTAAGTAACGCTTCCAGAACCACACAACTGGTAATTGGTAAAACTGAGATTTCATTTAGGCCTGACTGATCCCAAACCTATCTTTTAGAACACTGGGATTCCAGTTTATCTAAGCTTAAGCTCAAAAGTATTAAAATATTTTGCAATCAATGAGGGAAGTTGTCATCAAGGACATTTCCAGGTGAGCATGGTGTGTTCAACAGGAAGAGAAACTCCTCCATACTCCCACCAAAGTGAGCAAGTGCCAAAATGTTAAGTGTTAATTTAATCTTATTCATCTGGGGACAAGCAGTAGGGTGAATTTATATGCATGTGCACCGATTTTGAGCTAAGTAACAAGGGGATTCTAAAAGACCCTTATGCTGACAATGAGTGAATGTAGGCAAGGGCATTAATATTTAACAAAGTTATGCTGTGTGCTAGGAACCATGCTTTAAATTTACGATTCCACTTAATCCTTATAATAATTTCTTTTCTTTCCTCTTTTATTGTCTTGCCCTTCCCTTCCCTTCCTCTTTCCCTCCCCTTTCATTCCCTTTGTCCTTGCCTTCCCCCTTCCCTTCTCTTCCCTTCCTGTCCCCCTTCTCTTCTCTTCTCTTTCCTCTTTCTCCTTCTCACCCTCCCCTCCCCTCCCTTCCCTTTCCCTCTCCTTCCCTCCCTTTCCCTCCCTTTCCCTTCCCTCCCCTCCCCTCCCCTCCCCTTCCCTTTTCTACCCTTCCCCTCTCTTCTCTTCCCTTCCCTTCCCTTCCTTTCCCTTCCCCCTTCCCTTCCCTTCCCTTCCACCTTCTCCTCTCTCCTCTCCTCTCCTCCCCTCCCCTTCCCTTCTCCCCTCCACTCCCCTCCCCTTCTCCTTTCCCTTCGCTTTTCCCCTCCCTTCTCCCCTCCCCTCCCTTTCTCCTTTTCCTCCCCTTCTCCTTTTCCTCCTCTTCCCTCCCCTTCTCTTCCCTTCCCTTTTCTCTTCCCCTTCCCCCTTTCCCTTCACTTCTCCTTATTTCTTTTCTTTCTTTTTCTTTGTTTCTCCCTCCCTCTCTCCTCTTTTTTCTTTTCTCCTTTATTTCCTTCCTTTCTCCTTTTTTTCCCTTCTTTCTTTTTAAATTCCCAGACAAGAATTTTGAAGTTCAGCTAAGGTAAGCCACGCATAGTGACGGAACCAGCATTCAGATTTACATCTCTTGCTACCCATCATGTCACATAGTGTTAGGCAGAGACTGGGGTCTCAGCTGCCTAAGTAAAGTCATAGGCATGAAGGGTGCTGCAGGAATGACTGAGTGGCAGGCTCCTGACAGCCTGGTTGATAGACAGTGACCCCAAGGACTACTTGGGTTTTGGCACCATGCCTAGTATGACTTTATCCTTTAACTGTTTCTCTTGTCAGTCAGCCCCCTGAGGGAGCCCTGTCTCCTCCTTGAAACTCTACTATAATGAGAGGTCTCCACAAGGGTTCCAGAAAGCCACACAATGTGCTGTGGTTTTCCTGAGAACTGGCTCCAAGGTAGTGCTCTGAGATCAGTCCTTCCAGCTCCCATCTCAAAGATCTTCAAACTCCAGGCTCTCAAGGGTTTTGAGCTGCCAGTTATGATGAAATATTAGCACAGAAGAAAATAATTTTTTTTTCTATTCTGTGTTTCTTACAAGGACACCATGGTTTCAGAATGATTTACATACTTTGAATATTTTCAAAAAATTTCTTTCAATGTTGTTCCTTCTTTAGGTATTTCTCTTATCACTTGGGCTCAGCTTGATACTTCTCTGGAATTTTTCTTTTTTTTTTTTTCCTCCCATTTATAAAATACCAAACACGTGTCCCCAGTCTGGATCCATGTAACTGAAAATCATGGGGAAATTCTTTATGTAAAAAGCCCTATAGATTGTTTTGGACAAAATCAACCCCAAAGAGTTTGTCCCCACAATATTTGTGAATAAAATTGTCCCTCTGAAATAAAAACACCACCTTAAATAAAGGAGTTCCTCTCAAGCATTTTACTCTATATTTATTATTTGTTCATTCGTGCCATCATTTGAAAAATACTAATTAAGTATTTACCCTGTGTTGGTAATTGTGCTGGGCACAAAGAACATAATAGTAAATCACATAAAATTCCATCCTCAAGGATCCCATGTTCTATCATACTAGAGAACTGAGTACAGCTGCTCCTCGACTTATGGTGGGATTACATCCCAATAAACCCATCATAAGCTAAACCTATCATAAGTCAAAAATGCATTTAATACACCTAACCCACTGAACATCACAGCACAGACAATGTCAGGCACTTTATTACATGTAGTAAAGTTGACATGACTCTTAATCCTACTAACAACCCTAGGAGATAGATTCTGTTATTATTACCATTACATGATTTAGGAAGCTGCGAATCAGAGAGGTTAGTGGCTGGGGTTGAAATTCAAGTAGTACAGTGTAAGAGCCTTTACTTCTCCTAGAGGTTCTGTAAATGTCTGTTGAATAACGGAGTAGACGATAGATTGATTGCAATATAGTTCCTCTGTTGCCTTTTTGAAGTGTTAGTTTAGTAAGCAACCACAGAGAAATTATTATCTACTAGAGATGGGAATAGGAACGGTTTCCTAAATCAGGGTTGGCCAATAGTCTTCAGTTCAAACTAAAAGCCATCACTTCTGCAACCATTATGTGTCAAGCATGAGCTATATGACATGAAAGATAAAGTGATGTAGCAAAGTTATTCATAATTCAGCAATATGAGATTATGAGAAGGAGCATATTCCTGTGCACTCACTCTGAGGTCAAAGGAGACACCCATTTTCCTCTTGAGGGAAATAGTGAGAGGTGTTTACCTGAAGGCCCCTGGTTTGTGCTCCCCCATAGCTGGGGAGAGGGAGCTGCTGCCGCCCTTTCCAGTAGGAGTTGTATATTCTATAGTGTCCTTATCACAATTCCTTTAAGGGCCTCCAGCATTTTGGAGGCATAGTAAAAAGAAACAACATTCCTGCATCGTGGGGCCATTGATGAATAAGAATGTTTATAAGAAGGCAAGCATCTTTGCACTCTATACATTTCCAAATCTTTTAGAAACATATCTAAGAACTTCTTAGTTCCCCTCCATGGTTACTGGATCTACAAACTTGGAATTTCCCCATTGGCCCTCTGATTGTATTTGGAGTCTGTTCTTCATCTTGTGGATCCTCTGGGCTCTGTCTTGAACTGTTGGAACATTTTGCTCCCACAGCTGTTGGAAGTGACCCATTAAGGTAGCCAGAGTCAGTCACTCAGCATCTTAATGGCAAGACCAAAAGGGGTGAAAGAAATGGAAGTCATGGTTAGTAAGCGACTGACCTCATTCTGCAGGAATTCTTTCTGGAAAGAGAGCAGTAGAATGTTGTGACAGGCGGTAAGTCATCTGTAAGAATGTTTACCGTAGAATTCTAGCAAAAGAAATGGCTCAAGAAACTTCCTGGGTAACGCAAATAGAGTCTGCTCAGAGGCCCCAAAAGAGAGTGACTGGAAAACTTTAGCCTTGTGAAGGAGGCTGTCTACTCCAGTGTTGGGGTCAGCTGGAGGTGCAGCAGCACTTGAGCTATCCAAACTGCTAGGATGTTGTTTATAAAAGAACCTTCTCGTTCTCGAGTCAACATGGCTAAAACAGCCAGCCATGAGATGTATGGGAAAGAAGTGCAGAGCAAGTTGTTATTTATTGAATGTGTAGTTAGGAATTACTATTTCCATTTCATGGAAGCTTAAGTAGATTGAGGAATTTGCCTGAGTTCACAAAGTTTGTTAAGTTTCAGACTCTGGGTTTAGACCCATGTGTGTCTGACTCCAAATCCTGCATGGTTGGCTTTTGTGAGAGCAGGGTTACACACTGTACACATTTTTCTTCCTCCATTGTACCATTCACTGTCCTAGGTATATAGAATCCTGGAACACAGGATTGGAAGGACCTTTAGGCATCCCATGGTCTAATCTTCTCATGGTACAGATGAGAATGGGCTCAGAGAAGGGAAGGGCCTTGCTCAGACTCACACAAAGGCTAGGGCCAGAATAGATGGTGCCTGACTCTCAGTTCAGGATGCTTATTCTGACGAGGCCCGTCACTTCACATGGATATTTAATGTATTTTGCTAGTTGGTTAAAAATAATGTAATGTATGGCAGAACCATCTCTCTTTCTTCAAGGCAAGCCATTGCTAAGTCTCGAGTCCTTTTTTGTCCCACAGCTCCTTTTTTCATTGATTATTATCATTTGGTCTATAAAGCCTTTCACCTTCATTTCAGTGAACAATACTGCTGTGGGAGACATTGGAGATGCAAAGATAAATCAGTCCTGGTTCATGAGCTTCAGGAACTTAGGAGCAATTTGGAGAGCCAGATATGAGAACAGCTTGTTTTCATACATTATTACACAATCATATATAATATATAGCTGGGGGGATATAGAAGTGAATATGAGAAGACCTACCCCAACCTGGGAAATTAGAGGAGTCTTCCTGTCTTCCTGGAGGATTAATTGATTAAAGTGACTCATTATTTCATTCCTACAACAAATATTTAGCAGACACCTCTTCTGTGTCAGATACTCTTCCAGTTATTAAGGGATGCAGCACTAAGAAAGCAAAAATATTCCTCACTTTCATGGGAGAAATGCAACAAGTGTAATTAAACAAAATATTATTTAAGTTTGCAGCAGTGACAGGCCCATAACAAGGCAAAGGTCTACCGACTAATATTGGGTTGAAGATTTATTTTTACAAGGGTGGCCAGGGAAGGCCTCTTCAAGGGGAAGTCTTTTGATCAGAGAACTAAAGCAAGTGACAGGGAAGAACCTTGCAAATATCTGCTTCCCAGGCAGAGTAAAAACCAGGACCAATGTCTTGAGTCAGGAACCAGCTTGATGTATTTGAAAAAGAGCAAAAGCCAGGCGTCTGTAGTCCTCAGCTACTCGGGAGGCTGTGGCAGAATGGTGTGAACCCCGGAGGCAGAGCTTGCAGTGAGCCGAGATAGCGCCACTGCACTCCAGTCCAGCCTGGGTGACAGAGCGAGACTCCATCAAAAAAAGAGAAAGAAACAAAGAAACAAAGAAAGAAAAAGAGCAAAAGCCAGTAGGGATGGAGGAGAGTTATTGAGGTTACTGCAGGAGGAGATGGAGATACAGACATAGACAATGACCAGATTGCAGATGTTGTGCAAGTCACAGGTGAGTAGGGCTTGTCAATAATTTCCCTCCTGGTCAGCATTGCTGGCAATACTATGGCATCAATGCATAGAGAAAGAAAAAGCTAATAGCAAATGAATCACTCTGATCATGCATCTTGAGATGTTGCCATGGATTACAATTAATGCGTTCCTATCCACAAGGCCAGATGCCCTCAAAGCATCTTTTTGGAAAATGCAGCGAGCTCTCCTGGCCCCAGCACTCCCACCCACCCCATCACACACCCTACATTCATCATCTCTTTCTCTGTTTCTTTGTCATGTTGCTAACATCCCTTGATGGAGATGGTGCAACTCCAAGTAAAACTGTCTCCATAAATATTTAGACTGAATAGAAAATGTGCCAAAGATGCAAATAATCTGTCCAGAGGGAGAAGAGACCTTTCTCTTTGTTGTTTTCTTCAGGCTTGTAATTTAATTCATGGATACATGTCTTTGAATAATACATAACTATCAATTTACCTAAAAGAGTCCCATAGAAACTTTAGCCTCTTCATCCTTCTGCCATGCCCTTGATGGCATTTTCTTCTTACACTGGAGTATACATTTCTCTGCTTTTCTTTTATCCCTTTCTTTCTTCTTTATTCCCATGTTTTTGATCACATACTGTGTGTCAGCCTCTGTTAAGCTCATCTGTGCAGAGTCTATACTTACTGCCTGTCCTCCTCTCATAGTCACTTGTCAACTCATTTTCATTAGCCTTCTCCCTCCACCCTCCTTTCCTGAGTCTGTTCCCACTGAGGTCAACCCAGTGTTCATATTACTGAACCCAGTGGCCATCTTTCTGTTTCTTCTTTTACCAGACCTCTTCACTGAAATAGATAATGTTAATTAGTCCTGGCTGGAGCACAAGTCTCCTTTGACATCTATTTGCACTGTTCCTCTGCTTGAACCACTCTGTCTATTCCTTCTCTGTCCCTTAAATTTTTGGCTTCTTGTGGGTTGGGTTTTTGGTATTCTTTGTCTGGCACCACCCTTGCTTGCCATCATGCCCTCATTCAGGCCTGGGCTTTGACTTGAATAGCTTCTGAATCTCTATGCTCTGCCTGTATTGGATAGCTGGCAGGCTATGGGCATGGGCTGCTAGGTCCCAGACAACTCACACTCTCATCTGATAAGTGGGTTTTAATGTGACCCTTGTTGTACCTCCTTATTTCTATTTCAGTCTCACTTACTGCTTCCTCTTTATCTGTTTTCAAGTCTTCCTACTAGATATTTCCTTAAGAAGGCAGAGAAACCATGCTCTCTTAGTAATTGCACAATTGAAATTATTCCTCTTGAATATTTGATGATGACATATTTTGACTTGATATAGCTTTTTCAATCTTACAGGAATTCTAAAGCTGGAGGAATGTTTAAACTCCTTCCAGCTGCCAGTTTAATGTAAAGAACTCTTTTCTAAACCTGGGGATATGAGGGACTCTTACATTCTCCTTTAATCAAATCAATTTAGGCTGAAAAGAAGGCCAAGTTGACAGCCAGCATTTCACTGCTGGCTGTGTATCCATATATGTATGTATGGATGCTTAGAAAAGTGGAATGCTAGTGATATATATATATATATATATATATATATATATATATATGCATATATATACATATATCTATATGCATATATATATACATATATCTCTATATATAGACATATTTCTGCTTTACTAGGTGAGAGGAGTTGCTTGATTTTAAGGGCTCTCAATCAACAGGCACCAAATGAACTTACAGCTTGCAAAAATATAAAGTGCTCAAGGCTGTACAGACAAAGGTAAGGGGGCACAGACCTTTCAGTTGTCTACAGGTATTATCATCTGAAATTGACATACGAAGAAAGAAGGTCAGAGAAGAAATGTGACATGCCCAAGGCAATCCAACTGAAAAAATAGCCAATGTGGACAATAATCCCAGTTTATAGCTTCTAGTGCAATGACTTTTGCCAGCACCCAGCATACCAGAAGATAAACCCACTGACTTTCTTTAGTGAAGATTGCAAATTGTTTAAATCAGAGCACGTGTGCAAAGTCCAGGGTACTATCTAATTCAACACTTCTGTAATTTGAAAGCTAATAATTATAAGAATTATTGTCCTTGTCCAACTGTTCCTTATACTATTTCATTGTTGGTTAATACATTGAAAATTATGAAACCTTATTTTTGATTGGAAGAGTGGTATAACTTCTCTTAGGAATTATACTACTAGTATCCTAGTGAATTATGAATTCCTACACCTAAGGAAGCACAATTATAATAGCATTGTTTTTCTTTACTTTTGCCAATAAATCAGTAAGTACTGCATGATTACATTGTGGTAAAACTTAATAGTTGATGTGGAAGGGAACTTACTCCTTATTCCATGTAGAGACACTGTAGAGTCCCTGGAAATGCTGGCTCTCCTCCCTCTTCTCATCTGCCCCCAGCAGGGGAGAAATGAGTTTATGTATTCAATTGATGAGTTTTGGAGCTGCTGAATATACTTAGCTCAATGTTCTTATTGTGGTCTCCGGACTAGCAGCATTAATAGCATGAAGGAACATGTTAGAAATGCAGATTCTCAGGCCCCACTCCAGCCTCCTGAACCAGAAACTCTGGAGATGGGCCCAGCCATCTGTGTGTTAACAAGCCCACCATATGGTCCTGATGACCATTTGAGTTTGAGAACCACTAGTTAGCTGGTTCCTTCATCCTCTGTGGACCTGCCTGCTCACAGAAAGGCTGTGTCTGTTTTCTGCCTTGTGGTTAAAAAAAGGGTCTGCCTGTTGGAGTTGGGGAAGGACATGCGGCTATGCAGTGCTGTCCTTGAATAGGTGTTCCTGTATGCTAATTTCAGGTGCACTGTTGGAAAGCCCATGACTTCAGATACCTAAACCATGTTCTCCAACCAAACCTTATCTAATGAAGATGACATTTTAATTCCCTTGTTTAAATATGACTCTAATTTCAAAGTAGGAAGTTGGTTCTGACTTTGTGGGTGGGAAGAGGATGTGGTGTCTAAACATGGGCCCCTTAAAACCACCATAATAGCCAATTACTTATTCTTTATGGCCATATGTCAGGTATATTTTAAAGATGGAAGGAGCTTTGGAGTGGTCTAGCTGACTTTATAGCTGCTGGCAACTGAAGTCCAGAAATGGGAAGGCATTTTCTCAAAGTTACTCAGAAAGTAGCTGGAGATAGCAGGCTCCCAGTCCTGGGCTCAGACCCACACATGCAGCCAACACAACCATGGTGCACTTTAACCAATTCCAAGTTGAAACAGAGGAAATGCATATTTGGAGCAATTTATCTTATCACATTAAAGATTTCCTAATTTACATTTCTGCCCGGTAATCATGGATGCCTCTGTATCTACCCCATGGCCCCCTGGTGAATATGGCCTCTCTCAATGTCAGGTCCTTGTATTCCTGCCCTAGCTTCTTGCATCCACCTTCCTTGACAGGAACTGAAAATGAATTGCAGCTGTTCATCATCTCTATGGAGGGGACCAATTTCTTAATCCTAAACTGAGCTCATCCCAGGGAAAACACGTAGTGCAATGAGGAAGTCCTCTTAACTATGACACTAAACTACCCCTTGTTTTTTTTCAGTCGTTTATATTTTCAGTCTACAGTCTAATTATTTCTCCAAATTGGGTTACTTGATCACCTGCCAAAGACAGTTTCTATTCATTAACAAATCTTGGCCTTCAGAATTATATTTTCACCAATCTAATTTTCATTGGCATTATGCTTTTCTGTTTTCTGACTCCTCTTATCGGTTGTCTACTTGTATGCATTTTTCATGTTCAAAAGTTTCATAGCAGCTCCTCCTCACTTTGATGCTAGGGACCAACCAATTTATCTCTACTTTTATGGATTGATATTGCCAGCTAATCTTTATTGTGTAATTACTATAGCCAGAAAAAATGCTAAGTGTTTTATATGTTAGCTTAACTGATTCTCACTGCTATCTATGAAGCAGGTACTGTTATAATTTCTATTTTTTAGATGAACAACTGAGACACAGTGAAGCTATGTAACCTTTCTAAGATTACCCAACTAGTAAGTGGTGGAGTCAACATCTGAGCTCTGGTTATCTGAGCCTATAAATTGCCTGTTAGCCCTGCGTTATACTATGATCATGCACAGGGGTCTGGAAAATGCCTTGATGTTATACTTTCCTTCTTTTTTTTTTTTGACAGAGTCTCGCACTGTCACCTGGGCTGGAGTGCGGTGACGCGATCTTGGCTCACTATAACCTCCGCTTCCTGGGTTCACGTGATTTTCCTGCCTCAGCCTCCCAAGTAGCTGGGATTACAGGCACCTGCCACCACACCTGGCTGATTTCTTTTATTTTTAGTAGAGACAGGGTTTCACTATGTTGGCCAGACTGGTCTTGAACTCCTGACCTCGTGATCCGCCCACCTCAGCCTCCCAAAGTGCTGGGATTACAGGCATGAGCCACCGTGCCCGGTCTATACTTTCCCTCTTGAAACACTATTCCTTTCTTTGTTCAGGATCTACTGTGGCAAGCATTTGAGCTCAGGTCATGGGTCTCCAAGACCATTTTACACAATGATATGTGTGATGGTTTTCTGGGATGGCCCAGCTAGCAGGTGGGGGAGGGATCACTGGGGTAGGGGACAGTGTAATTGACAGCCTTCATAGAAGCTAAGCAAGGGACACATTTAGTTCAAGTTCAGTGGCAAGGGGAAAAAAACTACTGATTGGGAGATGCTTAGGTGTTTTCTAGTAGTGTACAACAACTAAAACTTATCCCCATAGACAACTCTTGGGTCTGAAGATATCCAGCAATACAGAGTATGTGGTAGACCCTGGAGATCCTGCTGCTCACCCTGTGTTCCAGATTGGCCCCAGGTCATAGGAAGGTCCCTGGAAGTCCACAGAAAGGATTCTCAAGTTCTGGTAGGGGGAAATTTCAAATGTATGCAACCCATAGAAAATGGATTCTTTGGGGACACCTACAGAAATCAAAGATCTAGGCAGAATTTGTTCCTAGGATCTAAGAATTGTAGGGTTAATAAAACTAGCTGTTTATAGAAAATTTATGTAACTTGTTTTACTGATCCAGGCAGAATGGATCCAGAGTTTGTGTTCTGGCATACAGAGTAAACTTTAGGAGGAATATAATGACTGAGTTGAATCTTGAAATGTTAGTAGGAGGTAGACAATGCAGGAAGATGGTAAAGGTTGATGTTCCAAAAATGAACAACTTACTTCCTGGTATCAGTTAGGATGTGTTTGGTTGCCACTGACAGAAAAATCTGACTAGTAATGGGGAAAACAACTCTGAGTTTATTTTTTCACTTATTAAGAAATCTGGCCCTAACAATATCAACTAATATCAAAGTTGGTATCTGTATTTGATTTGATTTTTCATGAGCATCTCATTTGGCAGTCACAGTTTTGGACATTTCACTCAAATCAGGAGGAAGGGGGATGAGTGGCATTACCTACACGCAATCCTCTTTATCAGAAAAGGAAAAGTTTTTTTCAAAATACCCAGAAAATTTCCACTTGTTCAGGCTCAAAGAATGTAGCCATTCCTGGTTGCTTTTCCAGCTTCTATAGAAGGGATTGGTGAGGGAGAATGCCACCAGGACTGTGTGTTAAGTTAGGTTAGCCAACTGACAGTCTTCCATCACCCCTGCCATCCTGGAAGATTTATGAATTCAGAGTTGGTGTTTGCTCTTTCTTTATTTCTTCTTAGTAGAGAGCACAGTGTCATGCCCAAAGAAGGGATAACACAAAACATTCATTGCAAGAATAAATAAATTCAGTTAATCTCAACAGGCATTTATTATGCAGTGTGACCTGCATGCCGGGAACTGTATAGGTACAGATCAAGGAACATAGAGCCCAGGGACTGGTGAACAGATACTCAACATATACATGTTCCAATATGCCATGGTACATGTTAGGACATAGAAACACATAGGGGCTTTTCAAGGGAACCCAGAGTGGGAACACACGGCCCATGTTAGAGGGCTGAAGAAGGAGGACAAAAAGGGAGTCAGTCAGAATAGTTTCAATTATGCTTAGGTAACAAATGATCCCTAAACCTTAATGTGCAGCTACAACTTTCAACTCCCTACTGTGCTATGTGGCCATGTTGCTTAGCTGTGGCTCTGTTCCACTTCAGTCTCTGCCTAGGGCCCAAGCTGACTGAGCAGCCTCTATCTGGAACTCTGTCAGATGGACCAGAGAATATAGTAACCACACATTGGCTCTTAGAAGCATCTTCCTAGAAGTGACACACATCACTTCTGCTTATGCTTCCTTGGCCAAAACAAGTCTTGTGACTCTACCAGAATTGAACAGGATGAAGGTATATAATCCTCCATGTGAGGGGCACAGGATAGAGGCACAGGATAGGTGAGCAGTAATATCATCTCCTACAAACAGCAAGGACAGGGCCTAACTGGTGGTGCTCTCTGCTCCTTCTGGTTTACCTCCCCGTCTTTCTCCTTTCACTAGTGACCAGCTGTCAACCTCACTTAGTGTGGGAGAGCTGTGAGCTGGGCTGAGTCGCTGGGGATGAGTTGGAGGAGCCAGGAGACTGACTTCATCTCCACCTGGTCCAGGAAGGGAGACTGAGGGAAGGGGCCTGGATCCAGAACTGGAAAGATCTTGGCAGGATGTGGCTTTTTAGGAGGTAGAAAGATGGATTTCACCATCTGTCTCTTTCCTAATGTTTGGAGGGGTGTTCTCCCGGGATATAGAGGCTGGTGGCCCAGATTTCTGAGACATCTTTGTCAGCCAGCACTGGCTCAGCACATATCAATTGTGAAGATCAACTCCTGGCAAGTGTGGAGCTTGGCATCTACAGGGGCCAGTAGGGCAGTGAACCAGGGATAGGGACAATGACCAGAATCCTTACTTGTTGTCAGTGGAAATAAACACGCATAAATTTGTCTTTAGCACACGAAGACCCAGGATAAGACCTGTTCGACCTGCCTATATGGAGCCTTGGGTGAGAGATCATCTTAGATTTTTCTGCCACCTTAAGGTATTTCAAACTCCCTTATCTTAACCCTGCCTGCCAGCTGTGTTTGTGGACCCTGCATTCAAATCCTCCTTTAAAATGCTATATGGAAAATAAGCTTTAAGATCAACTGTTTTTAAGATACAAACTCAGGCTTCTCTCTGTAGGCACCAAAAATCATGCCCTGGACTTCTAGCATCAAGGTAGTTAGAATACCTGTTAAGAATACATGGAATTGGCCAGGCACAGTGGCTCATGCCTGTAATCCCACCACTTTGGGAGGCCAAGGTGGGCAGATCACAAGGTCAGGAGTTTGAGACCAGCCTGGCCAGTATGGTGAAACCCCGTCTCTACTAAATACACAAAAATTAGCCGGGTGTGATGTTGGGTGCCTGTAGTCCCAGCTACTTGGGAGGCTGAGGCAGGAGAATTGCTTCAACCCGGGAAGCAGAGGTTGCAATTAGCTGAGATCGTGCCACTGCGCTCCAGCCTAGGGGACAGGGTGAGATTCCTTCTCCAAAAACAAAAAAACAAAACAAAAGAAACCATGAAATTTAGTTTTATTTCTGGCTCTGAAGCTTTCTTGGACCATCAGGCACTCATTAACTTCTCTGAGTCTCATTTTTCCCATGTGTTGAATGGAGATGCTGATCATAGCTCTCCTGCTTACCTTAAAGGACTACTGGGGGAATTCAGTGAGAGCCTTTACTTACTGAACATCTACTGTAAAGTAGATATTGGCTTTAAGACAAGTGGGAACACATTGTCATTTATAAGATTTATGTAAAGTAAATAAAAGAAATTTTTATTGTTGTAGTTATTCTGTTGGAGAAAATTAAAGTTGGGTACACAATCACGGACTGTACCTCATTTATTCTTGCGTCTGATTCTTATGCTTCTGTCTTCAGAATATTTGTAATAATCTACAATTGTCCATTTGGACCATGAATCTTTTGAAGTTGAAATTACCTTTTCTTAGGTTGGCAGTGTTTCTCACCTGGATTATGGCAGTATCCTCTTATCTTGCCTCTCTGCCCTCAGTCTCAGCTGCTCCAATCCATTCTATGCATAGCAGACAACTATAAAGATATTTCACTTCTGCTGAAAATCCTTCCATTGCTTTATGCTCTTCTGAGACATCTACTTTTTTAGACTCTCTTTAGAGAATCTGTAAATCCTAGCCTCTGATAGTTTCTCCAGGCATATCTCTCAACACATCTCTTCCTACCCCACTAATACAGTCATGTGCATTCCCACAGAGAAGCCCAAAATCAATATTGGAGTCTCTCTGAAATACCTGAATCCTTAATGAGGTCCCAGCACCTTGGACCTTTGCATAGTTTTGGCTAGAACATCTTTGTTCCTGTGACTTCCCACTTAGGTTCAACTCCAAAATATCTCTCAGATTTCAACTTGAAAGTCCCTTCACTTCCTCTGGGGAATCTTGCATGATATTCCTTTTTTCCTTTTTCCTTCCTAGCTCATTATCAAACCTGACATCTAGTAATTGTAGTTGCTATTAGGCAGTGTCTGTTTCATTTTTAGGTGGTTACTAGACTTTGAGCTCTTTGAAGACAGGGATTGAGTCTCACTCATATTCTCTTTTCTTGAATTCTTTCCTTTCTTCCATAAATAGTACGTGATTTTCCACTTTGGGCCAGGCACAGTATTCTTAACGTGCTCATATCTTCATGCCTAATATGGTGCCTGGTACAAAGCAAGCAATAAACATGAATGATGGAATGAGTCAACCAGTGAATCAAAGATTTAGTTCAAACAAGTTAAGCCCTCCCTGTGGTCTAGGAGCTTCGAGAGGATCAACACCTTTTCTAACTTTTGCTTTTTACCATATTCTAGTTCCTTTTTTGTTTCACCCTCTGACAGAGAGAAGCTGAGTGGGAACAGGCTGCCACATTTTTGTAGGATATATCATCCAACTGGTGAATCACCCAGGCCCTTGATTTGGCTTACTATTTAACTTTTTTTTTCTTTTTTTTTTTTAGATGGGCTGTCACTCTGTCAACCTAGGCTACAGTGCAGTGGTGCAACTTTGGCCTGCTGCAGCTTCAACCTCATGTGCTCAAGCAATCCTGCTACCTCAGCCTCCAGAGTATGGGACTACAGGTACAGTCCAGCATGGCAGGATAATTTTTATATATTTTGTAGAGACAGGGTCTGTCTTTGTTTTCCAGGCTGGTCTCGAATTCCTGGGTTCAAGCAATCCTCTGGCCTCGGCCTCCAAAAGTGCTGGGATTATAGGCATGAACCACCATGCTCGGCCTATTTGACCATTTTAATGTTCTTATTAACTTGCTCTCCTGGGTGGTAGGAAGATCATGGCATGGAGTCCAAGGTTCTCTCACTTGCAAGTGTCCTTTGTGCACTTCGTTGAGTGTCCTTGTCCTCATCTGTAAAAAGGAGATGGTGATATTTAGTCTTGTGAGAAACTACTTGAGAGATGTATTATAAGTACCTGGTTACTTGATGTAGTCCTTGGCAAAGGGTGGATTCTCCAAAATTATATCTTCCTATTTCTTTCATTCAACACCCACTCAGCCAGGATAAGACCATACCAGAGCAAGGAGGGGGACTATAAATAACAGCAAAAGGACAATATCTGCAGAGAAAGTAGGGAGCTGGAACACTGACTAAAGGAAAGTTTTCATATTACCCTGAGAATTGTTGGGCAAATCATTCATTGTTTTTTGTTTGTCTGTTTGTTTTTTGAGACAGAGTCTCACTCTGTCATCCAGGCTGGAGTGTGCAGTGGCGCAACTTCGACTCACTGCAACCTCTGCCTCCCAGGTTCAAGTGATTCTCCTGCCTCAGCCTCCCAAGTAGCTGGGATTACAGGCATGCGCCACCATGCTCGGCTAATTTTTTTTTTAATTTTTTTTTTGAGACGGAGTCTTGCTCTGTCGTCCAGCCTGGAGTGCAGTGGTGTGATCTCAGCTCACTGCAACCTCTGCCTCCCTGGTTGAAGCGATTTTCCCGCCTCAGCCTCCTGAGTAAGCTGGGATTACAGGCATGTTCTACCACACCCAGCTAATTTTTGTATTTTTAGTGGAGACGGGGTTTCACCATGTTGGCCAGGCTGGTCTTGAACTCCTGACCTCAAATGATCCACCCACCTCAGCCGCCCAAAGTGCTGGGATTATAGGCGTGAGCCACTGCACCTGGCCTGGCTCATTCTTTTTATATATAAAACTTACATATTTTCTTTTCTATGGGAGTGTTGTGATTACTAAATGAGAGAATGAATGCGTAGTCATTCTTCAAGGGATTGTCACACAGGGAAGCTTCAATATGTTTGGGTAACAGTAATATTATATGATCCATTTTCATTTCTATCAATTTGGCCAGCTAAACTGTACTTTAATTCTGAGATTCTTTAACTCTGACAGCTGGTCCAGACTGGCATAGGTCCTGGGGGCAATGACAGAGTCCAGATGTCCCCATGGGCATGACTTGCAAATTATGTACTTTGACAGAATATGGTGAGGACAAGAACCAGACCATGCAGCACTATTCTCACGCCAGCTGCAGAGTCTAAATGTGTTTTCTGACACCTCAGAACCTTCTTGGGGGAGGGCATTCTGTGCTGGGTGATGGGACATGCTGGGATTTTGTTGCTCTCCTTCCCTTGTGGGTCTTAATGGAAAAGCTAAGTCACCAGCAACAGAGAAATAGTGGTGTCAGGCATTGTTGAAACTTTCCATGTATTCTCATGACACATCATTTCCAGTTATAAAAAGGAGTGGAGGTGTTGGGCTCTGTTGCCTAATCGTGGTAAGAAGTCCCTTTTACTAGAATGCATTTTTTCATCACGGCATCATGGTCAATGATCAACCATGTGAACTTGTGTAAGTTGCATAAACTTTTCAGTATCTTGACGTCTCTGTGGGAAAAGATGGAGGCCATATGTGGGAGAACAAAATCATGATTAGAGACATGGGAGAGAATAGGGCTCCAGAGTGCAGCTCCACTTCAGACCAGTGCATGGCATTGTACACATTGCCTGAACTCTCTGAGCCTCAGTTTTCTCTCCTGCTAAATGGAAGTGATAGTTGGTCCATTTTATGGAGCCGATGTAAGGACTAAAAGTTATAATGCATATAATGTACTTTGTCTGGCACACATTAAAGGATCAACCCACTTCTGCTACCATTATTATTAGGAACAAATACTTACTAAGAACCTAACATATTCAATATCACCTGAGTGCATTTTCATATTCAATTCTCACAATGACACAAGGAGATATTATCCTAATGTTGACTGTGAAAAAAATTAGACCTGGAGGGTTCAAGTCACTTGCCCAAAGTCACATGGGTGTGAGTGGCAGAGTTGGAACTTAAACCAAGAATTTTTGATGCCAAAACCTATTGATGGTCTTTCTACTGAAAGATACTGACTAGATGTCACCTTGCTTTCCCTGTCAAATGCTAATCAGAATCAATGAATAATCAAATGGAACTAATTAACTCTGAGTCAACAAATATTTATAGAGCCCCTGGTATTTGCCGAGTGCCATGGAGATGAGAGCTACCATGGACAAAAGGATGGTTACCCAATCCTTGGTGGTACAGGACTACTGTAAATGCCCCAGGAGGTCTTCCCTTGTTCCCAGGTTTATGCCTTCTGAATCACTTCTGTCCATTCACTGCTTTGTCAGCAGCAGTTTACTTGACTGTTACCTTGGGTAATTCCTTGAGCTTATTTATTTACTATTTTTGAGATGGAGTCTGGCTCTGTCACCCAGGCTGGGGTGCAATGGTGCGATCTTGGTTCACTGCAACCTCCGCCTCCCGGGTTCAAGCGATTCTTCTGCCTCAGCCTCCTGAGTATCTGGGATTACAGGCATTTGCCACCATGCCCAGCTAATTTTTGTATTTTTAGTAGAGATGAGGTTTCACCATGTTGGCCAGGCTGGTCTCAAATTCCTGACCTCAAGTGATCCACCCGCCTCAGCCTTCCAAAGTGGTAGCATTACAGACGTGAGCCACCATGCCCGGCTTCCTTGAGCTTCTTGAGAGCAGGCACTGGATCTTTCTTCTTTGCTACTTTCTCTGCAACACACTGCCTGGTACATACTAAATGCCAAAATCTTATTGACAGGCTTGCAGCGAGGAATGAGCATCTACCTTGCTGGTTAGATTGCTTTTATCCAGAGTGGTGATCCCTGGGGAGATGTTTTGCACTTGGCCTCGTGGCAGATGGGTAACAAGTGCTGGATCCCAGAGGAATGATGCATTCAACAAGTCCTGAGTTTTATCTATAGTGCCATGCAGTGAGTTCCTCCTGCTCCTACTGCCATGGGCCTTGGGATGCACCTTGAGCACTGACCCCACCTTGTCATGCTTCCTATGTGATAAGTTTCCTTCTGCAGCCAGATAGTTCTTTGACTCAATATTACATCAGTATTATAAACTGAGTGATTGCATTTTCCTTCCTCCAATCAACATGTTGAAGTCCTCCTTCCCAATGTGATGGTATTAGGAGGTGGGGCCTTTGAAAGGTAATTAGGATTAAATGAGGTAATCAGGGTGAAACCCTTATGAATAGAATTAGTGTCCTTATAAGAGTCATGAGAAAGCTTGTTTTCACTTCTGCCATGTGAGGACACAGAGAGAAGATGATCCTCTGTGAACCAGGAAGAGAGGGCCTTCATGAAATTCTAGATCTTGGAGTTTTTGATCTTAGACTTCTCTGACCCCAGACTGTAAGAAATAAGTATTTTTTGTTTAAGCCACCAGTTTATGGTATTTTTGTTATAGCAGCCCAAATGGACTAAGACACTCAGAAACCTTCCTGTGGCCTCCTGGAAGACCTTTACTATCCTGCAATTTCTCCAGGGCTGTCAGAAATTTAGACTTCAGTGTGGTTCCAGAACTAGTGTGCAGAAATATAAGGCAAAGCTCATAACTATCCTCCAGTGTTCAGGCTCAGCATAAGCCCTCTAGGAAACCTTTGTACCTTTCTTTGGGCCTCCCCCACCATAGCCCTCATCATGCTATGATTAATTGCTCGATTATCTTTCTCTCTACATTGTCAGTTATTTTTAGCTTTAATTAGTTTGCCAGATAAATGTATCAGCTACAAGCCCTTAGAGGACTTAGAAGTCTGGAAACTTTGGAGAAACTGTTTATAGGACTGGCAGTTTCTGATGGAGAACATAGGAAGTAGAAAGAAAATATCTGGGTAGTCTTTGGATATTCCCCAGTGAGGGTCTCTGAGACTGATATCATTGAGCAGCTTTATGAATAAGACCCAAGAGGAAAGGCTGGAGAAAATGAGTAAAACAAAGGGAAATTTTACCTACGTTTTTTTGCCCATGAGCTAGTCATGAAAGGGAGAATCAAATGTGATCTCATCAAAGATGTTCCCCCTTGAGATCATAACTATATATATATATATGTATATATATATATTTTTGAGACAGCCTCTCTGTCACCCAGGTTGGAGTGCAGTGGCATGATCTTGGCTCGCTGCAACCTTTGCCTCCTGGGTTCAAGCAATTCTTGTGCTTTAGCACTGAGTAGCTGGGATTACAGGTGTGTGCCACCATGCCAGGCTAATTTTTGGACATTTAGTAGAGATGGGGTTTTGCCATGTTGGCCAGGCTGGTCTCAAATTCCTGGCCTCAAATGATCCGCCTGTCTCAGCCTCCCAAAGTGCTGGGATTACAGGTATGAGCCACCACACCCAGCCCATAATCATATATTCTTAAGTGGGTGTGTGTGCATAGGTATGTGTGCATGTGTTTTGCTTTTCAACCTAAAAGCGATCATACAATATGTCAACAGCCTTGTGTGTTAAGCACAACAGAGTTCCTCTCATTCGTAAATGAAGAGTCTGAGGCTTGATACTTGGTTTGCCCAAGTCCTGTAGCATTAATACAGGCATCCAGGTCTTCAGATAGTTGCCCAATTCCCTTTTCACATCTCAAATATGTGAGGTCTTCAGACACCTTGGAGATAATATTTGCTCTCACCTCTTTCCTCAAAGAATTAAATGTGACTTGCCATCTTGAGTTTTATTACAAAAGATTGTAATGCTATTCAATAGTGGTATCATATATTATTTACCATGGAACAAGATGGCAAAAACTCCCCCTGAGGAAGTGCACTAAAAGTAAAAGATCAAGACCAAGGGAAGAGAAAATGCAAATATTCGAACCCTATGTATCTAACATGATTAATATATCTGAGATACATATGTGGCTGTGGTTACCAGAATCCAAAGAAGAAAAGGGAAGAAGATTCATTTATTTGTCCTTAGGAAAATAGCAGTTCCCCAGTCAAAGAAATATTTTGCAAGCACTTAGATCTCAGAGAGGACATTTAAAAGGCCTTTAGCATTTATTCAACAAATACTTATTTACTAGCTACTATGTACCAGGCACCATGCTAAGATATGAATATACATAATGAAGAAACAATGTCCTTGTTTCTGTGAAGCCAAGTCTAGTGAGGGAGAAAGATGTTAAAATTATACTCTTCTATATATTATGATACGGTCAGTGATATCTTTTGGCTCTGCGTCCCCACCCAAATCCCACCTTGAATTGAAATAATCCCCACATGTCAAGGGCAAGGCCAGCTGGAAGCAATTGGATCTTGGGGCAGTTTCCCTTATGCTGTTCTTGTGATAATGAGTGAGTGTCACAAGATCTGATGGTTTCATAAGTGTCTGGCATTTCCCCTGCTTGCACTCATTTTCTTTCCTGCTGGCCTGTGAAGCAGTGCCTTCCACCATAATTGTAAGTTTCCTGAGACCTCCCCAGACATGTGGAACTGTGAGTCAATCAAACCTCTTTTCTTTATAAATTACCCAGTCTCCGGTATTTCTTCATAGCACTGTGAGAACAGACTAATACAGTCAGTAATGGAAAAGAATAAGATGATGGGAGAGAATTTGAAAGGATTTGGTTTAGCTAGAAGATAGCTCTTGTTAAAGTGATGCTATAGCTGAGATTGAAAGCTAATTAGGTTTTAAAAATTTGGAGCGTTAAGAAGAATAGCGTTCAGCAAGAACAGCAGATGTGAAGGTCCCAAGTCAAGTACAAGAATGACGTATTCCAGAAACTTTTAAGGACAATGTGTTAGTGTGAATTTCAGAGGCCAAGGAGGAGAATAGTCTGGGATGAGCCCTGAGAGTAGCAGGAGCCCAGTCCCCTTCCCTTCAGAGCCTTGCTAACATTGGTGAGATGTGGTCTGGAGAGAGACATTAAAACTACTGAAGGATTTTGAGAGAGAAAGTGGCGGTCAGATTTGCATTTAAGACTATTGCTCTGGCTATTGGAAATGATAGCAAGAAAAGTGGCTGAAAACAAGAGTGCAAGTCTGGAAACTAGAAGGAGGTTATGGAAGAGGCACCTTTGCCAGAGATTAGGGTAATCTGGAAATACGATAGAAAATAGACATTCTAGGACGGGCACAGTGGCTCACGCCTGTAATCCCAGCATTTTGGGAGGCCGAGGTGGGCAGATCACGAGGTCAGGAGATCGAGATCATCCTGGCTAACATGGTGAAACCCCGTCTCTACTAAAAATACAAAAATCAGCCGGGTGTGGTGGCGGGAACCTGTAGTCCCAGCTACTTGGGAGGCTGAGGCAGGAGAATGGCAGGTGAACCCAGGAGGCAGAGCTTGCAGTGAGCCGAGATCTCACCACTGCATTCCAGCCTGGGCGACAGAGCAAGACCCCTTCTCTAAAAAAAAAAAAAAGAAAAGAAAATAGACATTCTAGAGTTAAACACTCAACAAGCTTGATGCAACCATCTTGTTTCAGGGGAAGGCAATTACTGCACAGAGAATAATCATGGACAATGCCCCTCAAACCTCCACATCCCCAAAATCAGGACATGTAGAAGGTTGGAGCAAAAATACAACCTTGGCTAAAATAATTAATAGTGTTCTTCTTGATTCAATTTGCAGGAGACATTCAGGGAAAATATCCACACTCAAAACTGAAATATGAGTGCCACACAGTCACTGCAGCTCACATCTGGGAATTTTCACCAAGCAACTGAAAAAAAGGCTATTTTCAGTTCTTTCATATGCTCTTTTTGTCATAAGTTGGGTTCGGGGGGTGGGGTTCAGACCCACAGTTGCTGTGGTGAGAGGAGCAAATTTGACAGCTTCTGGCAGAGCAAAGCACAAGTATTTCCTGCAGAGTTTTTCAAAGTAAATGGGTCTCCCTCCCTGGGCAGATACTGGCAATCCTTGATGACTCACTTCTGAGGGGCTTAGCCCATCAAGGATTCAAAGAAAGGAAGAGGCCTGGCACCAGGCCCGGTGCTGGTGACAAAGTGGCTTCTTGCCTGCTTTTTTGTAGTTGCTCCAGTGGGCACATCTGTGCCCGGAATTTGTCATGAGACAATGAGGGTTTGTTCTCTGTATCCGAAATGATGACTTCATGATTCTTTTATGGCAGAATAAGAGTTGGAGCAGAGGAGATAGAGGATTAATGGAGTTAAAGGAGCATATTACAAAGATTGAGTTTCATATTGGTTAAGATCTGGAATGCTTTCTATCTGGCAAACTGTAAAATCCAAAGCATTAATTACATTGACAATAAGGACCCAAGTGTCCTCCCATTTAGCTGTTTTCAAAAGATATTATGAGTATCCAAGCTGTCAGGGTGATGTGTGTAGATTTTTTTTCCTTTCCTGTGTCAAAAGCATGATGTTGAGCAGTGGCTTTTAACATTTTTGACAATAACCCATAGTCAGAAGTACCTTTTTTTTTATTGTGACTCTCAACACACACATGTAGTGGAAAAAGTTTAATAAAAAATACCACTGCAATAAGTAACACACACAGTTTCTATGATATTTTACTTATTAAATTATTTCCTGTGTAAAAATGTGCCTGTGACCCAGTAGATTGTTTTCATGACTCTCTAACAGGTTGTGACCTGCAATTGGAAGACATAGATATTGAGGAAAGAACACAGGTCTTGGCTGTTGAGGCTCATGACCTACCTCCCCAGCTGTAGGAGATTTTTCTGTGCTTTAGTATATGAGTAAGCATGAGAGAGGTGATGCTTCAGTAATACATACTCCCAACATTTCAGTGGCTTAAAACAACAAAAGTTTATTTCACACTCATGCTATAATGGAGGCTTGACTCCATATGATGCAGAGATCCAGGCTGCAGGAGCCTTCACATCAACCCTACTTTCTCCTCATCTGCTGCAAGAGCAATTTTACTTCTAGCTCTGACTCTTTTTTTTTTTTTTTGCTGTATGGAGCTGGGCAAGTCATAGAACCAGGGCTGACTTTATGTGCATGTGACTTAGGCAGTTGTATAGGGCCTGGTGCTCAGAAGGGCCTTGTGGCTTGGCTTACTACTCTGCTGTCACAGCCTTGAAAGTCTTAATAATTTTTTAACAAGAAGGCTCTTTTTGCACCAGGCCACACAAATTATGTAGGTCATCTGCATACAATCTTTTCTAAGTCTCCATTTCCTCATCTGTAAAATGGGTTAATAGAGAAGAACTCATAGCATTCTTAATAGGACTAAAAGAAAGAGCATAGTACATACACATGTAGTTTTCAACTTGCTGCCTTTATCTTCAGTAGTACCACTACAGAAAACTTTTACTTAATCAAGTTAGACTTCTCACCTTGAAAAGCTGTACTTCCTTATGTTGCCCTCCCTACTCCTTTCTGTTTATCTAAATTTTGTTCATTATTCAGGGCTCTACTCTAACACCTCCTCAGGGTCCTCTTCCATGACTGCCCAAGCTGCTTTCAGAACCCCTACATCATTAATTGTGGATCCCTTCTTTATGACTCACTTACTTTTGTTTCCTCTTCTCCTTTGGACACTTCCTTGGTTAGGATCCCTCCTACCTCGCCTGGAACATTAAACAGCCTCCCCATTAGTAACCCTTTTAGTAGCCCCTCTCCAGTTTGCCCTCCAGTTCCACTCTCCATCATACCAGGGTCATCTTCCTGTTACCCCGAAATGTCTTTTCTATCACGCCATTTCAGTTTTCAGAGACTTCAATGGCTCTTCTCACCTAAAGGGCACTGCCCTTAGTCTTGCATTTAGGATCTGGCTCTCAGGCCACATTTTGGGTCTCATTTTCCTCCACTCCACTCACACACTGCTCCTGCATTCCTGCTCTACACCATCTCTGGAATAGAGCTTATTCTCCTGCCTTTGGTTCTTTGTAAATTCTCTTCCTTCTACTAAGATGGCCTGCCACCATAGGCGTGGTGGCTCATGTCTGTAATCCAATCACTTTGGGAGGCTGAGGCAGGTGGATCACCTGAGGTCAGGAGTTCAAGACCAGCCTGGCCAATATGGCGAAACCCTGTCTCTACTAAAAACACAAAAATTAGCTCGGTGTGGTGGCTCGCACCTATAGTTCCAGCTACTCAGGAGGCTGAGGCAGGAGAATCACTTGGACCTGGGAGGTGGAGGTTGCCCTGAGCCGAGATTATGCCACTGCACTCCAGCCCGGGCAACAGAGGGAGACTCCATCTCAAATATAAATAAATAAATAAAATGGCCTGCCCCAACATGTACCCCACACCCCTGAAATAATCCAATCTACCTTTTACTGCTTGGCTGAAATCCTATCTCCTCCTGAAAGACCTCCTGTGCCAGCTCAGGATGAAAAGTCTCCCTTATTCCTTGGAATCCCTATGGCATTTCTTAGAATCTGACATATATCCTGTATGTGTGGGGCAATTCCCCCAACATCTTGGTTGCCTTTTCTGCTGGGTCTGTGTTCCAGGGAATAAGGACAAAAACAAAATATGGCTAGAGTTTCAGTCACACTTCGTAGGAACTCCCTGGAATGAAGGGTTCCTGCAGAGATTGCCTGGGGCCCTTCCCGACCCCCTCAGCTGTTCTGAATCATCATCCTCCTCTGGGTTCTCCAGGAACTTTGTACATTCTTCTAACATAGCACTGACTACTTTCCATTTGAGTTATTTCTTGACATGACTGGATCCCCCACTAGGCATATCTTATTCATTATTGCAGTTCTAACAGGGACTGGTGTCAACAGTGAATGGATGGATTGATTGAAGGATGGAGACTAGAGAGGAAGGAAAGTTGCTGGGGAGGAGATTCCCTGTATATGTAAGTGTGAGACAAGGTGGGCTGTAATAACAACCTCTTACTGGCACAAAGCAACAAATATGTATTTCTCATTCATATTCATGTCCACTGTGAGTTGGCCAAAATTCTACTCCACTGCCTTTTTTTTTTTTTTTTTTTTTTTTTTTTTTTTTGGAGACAGGGTTTGTTCTTTTTTCTAGCCTGGAGCATAGTGACATGATCACAGCTCACTGCAGCCTTGAGCTCCCATACTCAAACAATCCACCTCAGCCTCCCAAGTAGTTGGGACCACAGGCCTGCACCACCATGCCTGGCTACATTTTAAGATTGTTTTGTGGAGACAGGGTCTCTCACTATGTTGCTTAGGCTGGTCTAGAACTCCTGGGCTCAAGTGATCCTCTCGCCTCAGCCTCCCAAAGTATTGGGATTACAGGTGTGAGCCACTGCGCCTGTATTCCCTCTTCATCCTACAACCAAGCCTGATGGAGAATCCCTAATCTGGGGCATGCCATTCAGTGGCAGAAGGAAAGGAAAGATGGCAGAGACACACAATGGCTCTCAGAGCATCTGTGAAGAAATGGCTCATGTCATTTCAACTGACATCTTGTTGACCAAAGCAAGTCCTGTGGCCACAGGAAGGATAACACTCTCAAAGGGATGAGCACAGGAGAAAGAGGCAGTGAGTATTTTGACAAGGACACAATCTTCTACAGTGAGGGCAGAGCTTCATGTGGAATTCCAGTCACATAATGCTCTTTGTCTGTCTGCATACCCACACTCGTTCTGACCAGGGAAGAAGGAGGGGGCCATCTACTTGGTGATTCCAGGAGCTGGATGTGCAGGGCGTTGCATCTGTCTCTCCTCTTGCTATTGAGCATAAGCTGCCTCTAGCGGGCATGCTTTCTACCTTGCCCTCTCAGGGACTGAGGGATAGACTCTCTGGATATATGGTTGTCTACAACTTGGTAGGTAGGTCTGTCTAATCCTGGAGCTCCATTTATTCATCCGCAGAGCCATATCCTCCAATTTGAGATCTACAAGTAACAACGGTGGTTTTGATTCCTGCCATTGCCTTTACTCCTCTGCCTTAATTTTCAATTGGTTTCAAGCTTGGAAAAGAAAGAGAGTTCAATTTTTTGATCTCTCTCTCATATCTCCATAACAGACTTTGCAGAAATATCAGGTCAGGTCCTGTTACTGATGTGTTCATTCTCATGGGCAGGAAGAGACACTTCAGTGTTGCTGCTGCCAGGATTGTTTCACTTAAAGGAACTCTCTAGCTGTCAGAGAAAGAGTGATACTCTGAAAACAGTCTCTAACATGCTGCTTCCTGCTCTAGGATCATCTTATAGAAAAGACACTATGTTCATCCTGAGCCAACCTGGTCCCCTTATAGTCAGATACTAGAGAACAATGAGAAATGGACATGGGGGATATCTTTAGCGAACATCCTTAGTGAGGATCTGTCTCTTCTTATCCTGTTGGGCATGAGCTGCTTCTAGAGAGCATGCTTTCTACATTGCCACCCACCCCACCCCACCCTGAGGGATCCAGGAATAGACTCTCCAAATCCAGGGATGTGTACAACTTGGTAGGTAGGTTGGGTAGGGAGAGTGTTTTGCACAAGCTAGAGCTGGGGTACATATGTGTCTGGCAAGTGGAGTTAATGGTACTGTTCTCTATCAAGTGTCCAATTGCATAAGTTGTTATACAAAGACGGTGCTTTAGCTTTTAACTGGAGGAAGAGGGGGACATACTGACATGTGGGACAGAGGGTAGAGAAAGAAGAGGTAAAATTGAGGGGGAATAACGTGATTAATTTCCACTCAGCCTGGCCCGATGAGAGACTGTGAGGGTGCTATCTAAAGCTTAAGGAATCATGTTTATGAAAAAACTACAAGATTTTGGGAAGCAGCAGCTCTCTTTGGAGATTGGCAACAAATATGACAATTTACTCAAAAGGTTTTTATTTCTGGTGGTTCTAGACTGAGTGACAGCATTGGACAAAGATGTGTGGAGCAGGATGGTAGCTGGAGGAGTGCCAGAGAGAGATCTGGGCTCTCACCAAGGTTACAGTGTCTGTGGCTTTGCGAAGATTCCTCCTAAAATTCTGCTCATGGAAGGATTTCAAAGAAAGACTGAGTGAACTCGTTCCTGAGAATGTTTGAAGGGACAGGGAAACATTAAAAAATAAAGACTGGGTTATTGGAAATTGATGGTGGTGTTGGTGGGGGTTGTTAAGAACTACCGTTATTTACACACTGATGAACTTGTGACCTCATCTATATTCACAGGCTGCTGGTCTCTGAGCTATTGAGACCACCTACTTATAGGGATGTTCTTTATATTGGGGTGAATGTTTTGCTTGTGATATATCACTCTGTATTAGTTTCCTATTGCTGATTTAACAAATTAGCACAAACTTAGTGACCTCAAACACACACACACACAAACACACACACACACACAAACTCACACACACATTTATTGTCTTACAATTCTGGCAGTCAGAAGTCCTAAGTCAGCCTCACAGGGCTAAAATTAAGGTGTCAGCAAGCTATGTTCCTTTTGGAGGCTCTAGAGGAGGGTTTTTTTGCTTGTTTGTTTGTTTGTTTGTTTTACGTTTTCTAGATTCTGTGACTGCCTGCTGTCCTTGGCTCATGGCCTTTTCCTCATTATCAAAGACGACAGTACAGTATCTTTCAGCCTTTCTCCTAACTCTGATCCTCTTGACTCCATTTCATAAAAGCCATTTATCTCAATATCTTCATCTCAATATCCTTAACTTAATCACATCTGCAAATGTTTTTTTTTTTTTTTTTTTTAACATATAAGGTAACGTCTCCCGGGGAGCATTATTCAGCCTGCTATATTCTCCAAATAGTTTTCATTGGCTTTGGTTTCATCTTATCAAGAGGAGATCAATTCAACCTTTACTTTGTACCCATTGAGTGCCTTTTGTCTGCTAGAAATTTTTCAGGCTTTATTTCAATCAACCCCCACTGTGATTCTGCAAGGTAGGTATTTATGTGCATTCTATGAATGAGGAAACAGGGTTGCATGCAAATTGATCTGGCTTAAAAACTCACTCTTTCTTTACAACTTTAAATATTTCATCTCCAGAACTACTATATTGTCATGATTGAAATGACTGGATGAGAAATACTCAGAAATTTCAAGTCCCTGCTCCCCTGGTGGCTACAGAAGTACAGTTGAGAGGCCTTTCAGTATTTCTTAATAGACAGCCACCTTCCCTCTGCCTGGAGTAGATGAGATCCCTGACTCCTGTCTTTCTTCTGAGACTCTGCCCAGGATACCCTAGTTTTGCGGAACTGACACACCCAAATGTCCTGAATGAGTCATAAACTCTTCCCGAAGCTAACATGTGATGAGGAGGGAAGGCTCTTTCTGCCACAGCCTGTGAAATGGTTTCCATTACAGTGTTTCTGCTGAGAGCAGCAATTCTGTCTTTATCCTCTTTCCCATGACTACAGAGCCTCCAACATCTGACTGAGTTCACAGAAGAGTGAGGGGGACACTGGAGAAAGTCCCAGGCTGGAGGCCAGGGGACCTGGAGGCCGATATTGTCATTGCCTCTGACTAGTCCTTTGCTCTTGAGCAAGCTGCTCCAGTGTCTGAGTCTCTGGTCTCATTTGGACTAAAAGTCTTGGGCCTTCTTTGTGCTTACAATTTAAAGGATCCCTGCATAGCCAAACGGTACCATTCTTAATGGCATGAACAATATCAGAAAGACTTTAGATAACATTCATTTGGAGATAACTTTGCCATGTGCTTCACTCCCTCTCAACCGGCAATATGGCAGAGTGGTTAAGAGTGTAGAATCTGCATTAAAATTCCAGTTCTGCCTTTTTTGACTGGTTTTTCTTGGGCAAGCTGCTTAGCCCCTGTGTCTTATATTCTTCATCTATCCAATGGGGATAATGATAAAGATGATGTTCTCCCCCGAGGGTTTTGATGACTGCTAGTTAGACCAGCACTGACCACTGTTCAGTCCAATGAAAGTACTTGTCTCATGCCCTGCTATTCATTCTTCCTCAATCTCCCGTAGAGAAAGAGACTTCAGCTTTAAACTCAGAGTCTTTATAATAGTCCATCAGCTGTGTGACCTTAGGCAACTCAATTCAACTCTATGATCTTCAGGATTTTTCAACTTTAAAATAAGGATAACAATAACAGCAACTTCATGGTGAAGGGGGATAAGGATTAATAAAACAACACATGTAATGTTTCTAGGAGAATGCCTGGCATATGGAAAATGTTTGCTCCCTTTAGATGTTATCCTCGTCTTGTGTGAATCTTAAAATTTCTAGCCTGCTTCAGATTTAATTCCATTTTCTTTCTAAGATGTGAGAAAACATAATTTGATATTTCAGGCCAAGTTAAGCTTTTTTATTGAGCTCACACAGTTGTAAATATGTACATTAAAGTATGTCCTCATGAAGAACAAAGGGCATGGATTTTTCCAGCACCCTCCATCCCCCAACTCACAGCCTCAATATCCGCAAATAATTAATGCATAGAGGAAGTTTACGGTTGGCCACCCAAATGCATCTCAAACATTAAATTTAAAAAACTAAAAGGATGAACCCAGAAAACTGCTATAAACTTCAAAGAATATTAAGGACTTAGACATATGGTGTTAAAAGATATGTCCAAGATTTATGGCACTGGGCCTACAAAAAAGAATTCTGGATAGGCTTCTGCTATGTGAAATACCAGGAAAGGGTCAGCAGAGGTGAGCTCTGTGTCCCCAACTGCCTGGAGTGACCTCACGAGCAGAATCAGATAGCAGTGGACTTAGCTCAGTTCTTGGCTCCTCCAGATGCAAGCCAAACTTCAATGCTTAGGGCAGCGAGAATGTATTGGACAGAGAGCCGCTAAAGATAGGAGAAGATAGATCAGATATGTTTTGCATTTAGGTCCTTTCTTTTTTTTTTCTACCTGGAACACAGGCAATGATAATTATGGCCACTAACCATATTGAGCAATTGAGCAATTGCAATGTGTTTGATAGTTTTACATTGAATTTAATTTATACCTCATAACAAACTGTAAAGAATGTACTACCGTTTTCTTCTTCTAGAGGGGAAGAAACTGAGGCTCAACAAGTTTAAGAAAGTTGCTGGGAGACATATAGCACACAAACATAAAACCAGAATTTGAATACACATCTATTTCATGATGGACTACTTTTGTGGAACTGTTAAAGGAAACGAGTAATGGCCGAAATGAATGGTTTAGTCATTGATCTGCTTGAAGGCTGAGCAGCAGATCAAATGGCCTCTTGGACACCCAAGATTTTGGGAGTCTAAGACTCTGCCTTTCTGAATTGAATACCTTATGTGTCTACATGAGTCCTTCCAAATAAGCTGCTCAGCACCCCTGGTCCATAGATCCTTTGTAATTATTGCCTCCTCTCAAAAGCACAACATTGATTTTATCCATCTGGAAGTTACTGTCTGCCTGCTTTTAGATAGAGAGCAAATCTCCTCTTTGAACAAATTCATACAAAACTCTCACTATAGTCGGGACCCAGGATATGTTTTAAAATTGATTAGAAGTGTTCCTTGAGCTTTTATTTCCCTTCTGTTTGTGGAGGAAGGAACAGAAATATTTCCAACTTATCTTATACAATAATGACTGTTACAGGTATGACCTCAGACCCAGAGTTTGGGGATGGAATTTTCTGCCTTTGATCTTGGTTTGTACTGTCTCTAAGATGTGACATCTCTTCTACACTGTTGCCACCCAGCATCCATCTGTCATATTCCAAACCGCCAATGTGTGTCACCCAAAACATTAGATGACCTAGTTGTTCTCCCTGCCTAGAGCCTTGCCTCCTCTAATTCACTTCATTTAAAAAGAAAGACATTTATCTTATAAAAGAATACAAGCATACGGAAAAGTACCTAATAATATAGTAAATAACTGTATTGCCTACTGTTAGCAACTTTTAAATTACATATAGATGCATCAATAAAGGCAATATATAGTATTGTTGTAAACACATTTAAACCTGGTTTAAATTTTATCACATTACACAAACCATTAAGTGAGTTTCTTTTTAAAAACTCAACATCATGTTTTAAGAATTAGCTCTGTTAATATATGTAGATAGTTTATTCATTTGAAACTGCTCTATGGAGTACCTTTGTGTGAATATTCCACAATTGAATTAATCCACTCTCTTACTGGTATGCATTATTTGTTGTTATAAACAACACTGCAATAAGCATCCTTGTACACATTTCTTTGTGCATATTTGCACAAGTAACTGTGGAGTACATACCTAGATATAGAATTTCCAGACACATAATATTGTCATATTTATATTTACTAAAGAATATCAAATTTACTTTCTCAACAGCGTTGAATGAGTTTCCATTGCCCTACATTCTTACCAATAATTGGTATTGTCAGATATTTGACAATCTTATGGGTTTGACAAAGGGTTTCGTTTCCTAACTTTGTGTTTGTTAGTGAGGAAAATTAATTCACATTTATTTATTAGATTTTAATTCAAATTTATTAGTGAGAATAATTATCTTTTGTATGCATATTGGCTACTGGGATTTTCTCTCTCGTGACTTGCCTGTTTGTGTCATTGTGATTTTTTTTGTCTTGAATTTTTAATATTTAATCTGTTGATTTGTAGAAATTTTTATCCCTGCATGGTATGCGTACTAATTTTGACACAAAACTTGCAAATAACTTCTTCAAGTCTGTGGTTTATTGTTTACATCTTTTTGGAGATATATTTATCATTTACAAGGTTTTTAGTTTTACCATAGTCAAATTTATAAAACTTTGAATGTTTTTATGGTTTGAGCTTTGATGTCTGACTCAATAAATCCTTGCTTCTGACAGTCAAGAAGTTATTTTTCATTTATTTATCATTTATTTCATCTATTTATCATTTTATAAGTTTTAAAGTTTTGCTTTTTGTATTGTGATCCTCAGTGTATCTGGAATTTATTTTGATCTAAGGCAGTCTTCTAATTTTGTTTTGTTTCCATATGGAAACCCAATTGCCTTTGTACCAATTATTGAATAGTCTAACATTTCTCTATTTATTTATAGCGGCATCTCTGATAACGCCAATTTTTTCATTCATGTCCCTGTGAAGAGACCACCAAACAGGCTTTGTGTGAGCAATAAAGCTGTTTATTTCACCTGGGTGCAGGTGGCCTGAGTCTGAAAAGAGAGTCAGTGAAGGGAAATAAGGGTGGGGCCGTTTTATAGGATTTGGGTAGATAAAGGAAAATTACAGTCAAAGGGGGGTTGTTCTCTGGTGGGCAGAGTGGGGGTCACAAGGTGCTCAGTAGGGGAGCTTTTGAGCCAGGATGAGCCAGGAGAAGGAATTTCACAAGACAATGTCATCAGTTAAGGCAGGAACCGGCCATCTGGATGTGTACATGAAGGTCACAGGGGATGTGATGGCTTAGCTTGGGCTCAGAGGCCTGACATTCCTGTCTTCTTATATTAATAAGACAAATAAAATGAAATAGTGGTAAAGTGTTGAGACGGTGAAAATTTTTGGGGGTGGTATGGAGAGATAATGGGTGATGTTTCTCAGGGCTGCTTCGAGCGGGATTAGGGGCGGCGTGGGAACCTAGAGTGGGAGAGATTCAGCTGAAGGAAGATTTTGTGGTAAGGGGTGATATTGTGGGGTTGTTAGAAGAAACATTTGTCCTGTAGAATTATTGGTGATGGCCTGGATACAGTTTTGTATGAATTGAAAAACTAAATGGAATAAGAGAAGGAGAAAAACAGGTATAAAAGGTCTAAGAATTGGGAGGACCTAGGACATCTGATTAGAGAGTGCTTAAGGAGATTCAGCATAGTCCTGCCAGCAAAGATTATTTATTTACTTCAAGAGTTTAGAGTGGCAGTTTGGGGATAGCACTAGGAGATATCAGCTGTGATGGCTTGGAGAAACAGTGTAAACTGGCAGTGTAAACAAGAGCAGGGCATGTATGACTAGTTGAGAACAGTGAATAGGAATGACTAGACAGAAGATAGTAGGGATGACAAGTTTTTTGGGGCACAGTCCAAGTTGGTCTGGTGTCTGGAATGAGACTGGGGCCTAATAAAAATGAGCGTCTATACAGGAGCTTAAATGGGCTGTACCTTGTAGCATTCTGAGGACAGGCCTGAATTCTGAGAAGGGAAAGTGGTAAAAGTATTGTCTAGTCCTTTTTAAGTTGGTGGCTGAGCTTGGTGAGGTGTGTTTTTAAAAGACTATTAGTCCGTTCTACTTTTCCTGAAGACTGAGGACTGTAAGGGATATAAAGGTTGCACTGGATATTAAGAGCCTGAAAAAATGCTTGGCTGATTTGACTAACAAAGGCCAGTCTTCTATTGGACTGTATAGAGGTGGGAAGGCCAAACTGAGGAATTATGTCTGACAGCAGGGAAGAAATGACCATGGTGGCCTTCTTACACCTTGTGGGAAAGGCCTCTACCTATCTAGTGAAAGTGTCTACCTAGACCAAGAGGTATTTTAGTTTCCTGACTCAGGGCATGTTGAGTAAAGTCAATTTGCTAGTCCTGGGCAGGGGCAAACCCTTGAGTTTGATGTGTAGGGAAGGGAGGGGGCCTGAATAATCCTTGAGAAGTAGTAGAATAGCAGATGGAGCACTGAGAAGTTATTTCTTTGAGGATAGATTTCCACGATGGAAAGGAAATCAGAGGTTCTAAGAGGCAGGCTAGTGGCTTGTACTATAGCATAGCCTGCCTTTGCTGGTGTGTGGCGATTAGGCCTGGTGGAACTGCCATCAATAAACTAAGTGTGATCGGGGTGAGGCACAGGAAAGAAGGAAATACGGGGAAATGGGGTGAATGTCAGGTGAATCAGAGGGATACAGTCATGGGGGTCAGGTGTGGTATCAGATATAATGTGGGAGGCCAGATTGAAGTCCGGGCCAGGAACAATGATAATTGTGGGACTTAACAAAGAGTGAGTACAGCTGAAGGAGCTTGGGAGCAGAAAGTATATGCATCAGCTATGAGGAAGAAAATAGATTTTGGAAGTTATGAGAAATGTAGAGAGTGAGTTGAGCATAGTTTGTGATTTTGAGGGCCTCTAAAAGTATTAGGGCAGCAGCAGCCGCTGCACGGAGATATGATGGCTAGGCTAAAACAGTAAGGTCAAGTTGTTTGGACAGAAAGGCTACAGGGTGCGGTCCTGGCTCTTGTGTAAGAATTCTGACCGCACTAACCATGCCTAGGAAGGAAAGGAGTTGTTTTATAAGGGATTGAGGTTTGGGAGATTAATTGGCACAATCAGCAGGGAGAGCACGTGTGTTTTTATGAGAATTATGCTGAGATAGGTAACAGATGAGGATGAAATTTGGGCTTGACTGAAGTAATGGGGGCTGTCTGTGAAGCCTTGTGGCAGTACAGCCTAGGTAATTTGCTGAGCCTAATGGGTGTCAGGGTCAGCCTAAGTGAAAGCAAAGAGAGGCTGGGATGAAGGGTGCAAAGGAATAGTAAAGAAAGCATGTTTGAGATCTAGAACAGAATAATGGGTTGTAGAGGGAGGTATTGAGGATAAGAGAGTATATGGGTTTGGCACCATGGGGTGGATAGGCAAAACAATTTGGTTGATAAGGCACAGATTCTGAACTAACCTGTAAGCCTTGTCTGGTTTTAGGACAGGTAAAATGGGGGAATGGTAAGAAGAGTTTATAGGCTTTAAAAGGCCATGCTGTAACAGGTAAGTGATAACAGGCTTTAATCTTTTCAAAGCATGCTGTGGGATGGGATATTGGCATTGAGCGGGGTAAGAGTGATTAGGTTTTAATGGGATGGTAAGGGGTGCATGATCGGTCACTAAGGAGGGAGTAGAGGTGTCTTATACTTGTGGGTTAAGGTGGGGAGATATAAGGGGAGGATGTGAAGGAGGCTTTGAACTGGGAGAAAAGGCAGCAATGAGGTGTGGCTGTAGCCTAGGAATAGTCAGGGAAGCAGATAATTTAGTTAAAGTGTCTCGGCCTAATAAGGGAACTGGGCAGGTGGGGATAACTAAAAAGGAGTGCTTAAAAGAGTATTGTCTAAGTTGGCACTAGATTTGGGGAGTTTTAAGAGGTTTAGAAGCCTGGCTGTCAATACACACAACAGTTATGGAAGCAAGGGAAACAGGCCTTTGAAAATAAGGTAATGTGGAGTGAGTAGCTTCCGTATTGATTAAGAAGGGGACGGACTTACCTTCTACTGTGAGAGTTACTTAGAGCATCTGTGATGGTCCTATAGGCTTCTGAGGCAATCAGGCAGTGTCAGTCTTCAGCTGCTAAGCTGAGAAGATCTGGGAAGGAGTCAGTCAGAGAGCCTTGGGCCACAGTTCCAGGGGCTCTGGAGTGGCTGCCAGGTGAGTTGAACAGTCTAATTTTCAGTGGGGTCCTGCACAGATGGGACATGGCTTAGGAGGAATCTTGGGCTGTGGGCCTTCCTTGGCCTAGTGGCTAGATTTCCGGCACTTGTAGCAAGCTCTTGGGGGAGGAGGTTCTGGAGGAACCCCTGGCAGCTGTGGTTCAGGTATTTGGAGTTCTTGTTGTGCTGGAGATGTGGCTGGGGTTTGTCTCACCGTGGAGGCAAATAATTGCAACTTAGAAATATGTTGCTACTTGGCTGCCTCTACTCTATTATTGTACACCTTGAAGGTGAGGTTAATTAAGTCCTGTTGTGGGGTTTGAGGGCCAGAATTTAATTTTTGGAGTTTTATTTAATGTCGGGAGCAGATTGGGTAATAAAATATATATTGAGAATAAGACGGCCTTTTGACCTTTTAGGGTCTAGGGCTGTAAAGCGTCTCAGGGTTGCTGCCGAATGAGCCATGAACTGGGCTGGGTTTTTCATATTTGATGAAACAGCCTAAATGCTCACTGATTTGGGAGAGGTCTGATAAAGAAAAAGGAGCATTAACTTTGACTATGCCTTTAGCTTCAGCCACCTTTTTAAGAGGAAATTGCTGGGCAGGTAGGGGAGGGCTACTCACGGAATTAAACTGTAAACTGGACCGGGTGTGAGGAGAGGAGGTGATAAAAAGATTATAGGGTGGAGGAGTGGAGGCTGGGGAAGAATTGGGACCTAGCTTGGCCTGGCAAGGAGCAGCCTGGGGAGGAGGGGAGAGGTCAGATGGGTCTGTAGAAAAGGAAGATTAGAAAGACTCAGCGACGCTTGGGGTTGGGACTGAGGGGACAGGCGGGAGGGAAAGAAGGAAGATTTGGGATGAGTTGCACTGGGCACAGAGACTATGGAGGGACTGATGTGTAAAAGAATGCCTGGACGTCAGGCATCTCAGACAGTTTGCCTATTTTACCACAAGAATTCTTTAGATCTTGCAGGATGGAAAAATTGAAAGTGCCGTTTTCTGGCTATTTGGAACTACTGTCAAGTTTGTATTGGGGTCAAGCAGCATTGCAGAAGAAAATAAGATGCTTAGATTTTAGGTCAGGTGAGAGCTGAAGAGGTTTTAAGTTCTTAAGAACACAGGCTAAGGGAGAAGGAGGAGGAATGGAGGGTGGAAGGTTGCCTATAGTGAAGGAGGCAAACCTAGAAAAAAGAGAGAGTAGAGACACAGAGGGAAGGGGTTTGGGAGTTCTTACCTTCCAGAAAAGCAGAAAAGGGGTCAGGGCACAGAAATAAGGGGTTGGGGCATGGAGATAAGAGGTCGGGGTGTGGAAATAAGGGATGGGGGCACAGAGATAAGAGGTCGGGGTACTTGCCCCTCCTTTAGAAAAGCGGGACTTGCCGCTAAGGGTGAAGGAGAAAGGGTTGAGGGGTTCTTGCCTCTCCTTCAGAAAAGCAGAGAAGGGGTAGAGACACGGAGAGAAGGGGTTGGGGTACTTGCCCCTCCCCCAGAAAAGCAGGACTTGCTGCTAAGGGTGAAGGACCAAGGCAGGCATCCTTGCATGGTATGACACCTCTGAAACATGAGTGAATAATCAGAGGTGTCCCTGCAATGATTAAACACAGGCTGCCTTCCCAGTCTGTGACAGGCGCTGGAGTTTTGGGTCCACGGATAAAATGTCTCCTTTGTCTCTACCAGAAAATGAAAGGAATTGAAATTAAGAGAAGGGAGAGATTGAAGTGTGGCGCCAAGATTGAAAGGAGAACGAGGTTGAGGGATAGTGAGGGAGGTTGAAGAAGAGAGTAAAAATAGGCTGCTTACTGGATTTGAAATTGGTGAGATGTTTCTTCGGCTGGTCGGTCTGAGGACCTGAGGTCATAGGTGGACCTTTCTCATGGAGCAAAGAGCAGGAGGACAGGGGATTGATCTCCCAAGGGAGGTACCCTGATCCGAGTCATGGCACCAAATTTCACTTGCATCCATGGAAGAGACCACCAAACAGGCTTTGTGTGAGCAATAAAGCTGTTTATTTCACCTGGGTGCAGCTGGGCTGAGTCCGAAAAGAGGGTCAGCCAAGGGAGATAAGGGTGGGGCCGTTTTATAGGATTTGGGTAGATAAAGGAAAATTACAGTCAAAGCGGGGTTGTTCTCTGGTGGGCAGAGTGGGGGTCACAAGATACTCAGTAGGGGAGCTTTTGAGCCAGGATGAGCCAGGAGAAGGAATTTCACAAGACAATGTCATCAGTTAAGGCAGGAACAGGCCATTTTCACTTCTTTTGTGGTGGAATGTCATCATTTAAGGCAGGAACCAACCATCTGGATGTGTACATGAAAGTCACAGTGGATATGATGGCTTAGCTTGGGCTCAGAGGCCTGACAAATTTTCCATGGATTTGTTTCAAGGTGCTTGACTGTATTGTATTGATCTGTTTGTCTCTTCTTTATATAAATAACATTGTGTTACATACAGTGTTAGAATAACGCTTGTATGTGGTCTTGTATGCTTTATTCCCTTCCTTCAAAGCTTTATTTCTTTATTCTTTCTTATGAAGAGTATAAATACTGGCTGGTCCATTTTAATGAAAACCTTATTATAATTAACTAAAATTGCAACAAATATGTAGATTATTTTGGTGGCAGAACAGGAACCTCTTTAATAATAAGTCTTCTGTTCCATAAATGTTTATTCAGGCTTTCTTCTATGTCTTTAAAGAGATTCTTAAAATTTTCTTCCAAAGGTTTATTTACTTTTTTGCTAGAATTATTCATAGGAGCCTGATGTTTTTCTTGCTATTGTAAAAGTATCTTCAATTTCCATTACATTTTATAATTGGTATGGCTGATTTCTAGAATGAAAATAAATTTGCGTTGGTCTAATAACTTGCTGAATTCTGTTATCTTTTGTAATATTTTATCCGTATTTTTTAAAGAGTTTCTAATCATATTGTTTGCAAGTGAATGTCATTGTATCTCTTTTTATCTATTTTAAAAATATTGTGTTTATTTTTCTTATTGCATTGGCCAGGGCTTATGTACAATTTTGAATGGTAGGAGTGATAGCGGGCATTTTTGGCTTTTTCCAGATTTTCAAGGGAATGTTTCTAATGTTCCATCATTATAGAGGCCACATAGCACACTGGTTAAAAATGCAAGGTCAAGTAGGTTTGAATTTAGGCTCTGTCACTTAAAAGTTGTGTGATTTGGGCCAGATAACTTAACCCCTCTGTGTTCATGTTTTTCCATTAGTGAAATGAAAATAAACAAAAGCAACAACAACAATAATATTTATATCAGAAGAATGTTGTGAAGATTAAACATATATGTGTGCATATATACACATACATATATTAATATATGTATGTATGTATGCATATATATTTGTGTATTTAGAACAGTGCCTAGTACACATTTAATGCTCAATAAGTATTTAATAATGATAAAAAGTGATATTTACTGAATACTTTTTATAAAGATTCCTTATATGTTTGAGGAAATTTCTTCATATTCCTACTTTTCCTAAAGTTGTCTTTATAGTTGAGAGTTAAATTGTATCAAATGCTTCTTCTTCACCTAATAAGATAAATGATATGCTTTTTTGTTAGTGTTCTAAAATGGTGGTTAATTCTAACAGATTTTCTGCCACTGAACTATATTTGCATTCTTGGGCTATCATTCATTGTTACTGTTGATGTTATTGGTACACTATATATTTGAAATTATTATTTTGCTTTCCCATTTATAAGTGAGATTGGGCTTTTTTTTATTTTTGTACTGCCTTTTTACATTTTGAACAAGAAAAGGATTGTTTGTTCTTTGATGATTAGTAAAATATGACTGTATGAATTCATCTGGGTATTGTTTCTTTTTGGTATGAAAACTGCTTATCAATTAAAATTATCTGATACCTAATTTTGTGTAGGATTTTTGTTTGTATTGATGTCAATATTGATTGTTTCTATGGTTTCCATAAAGTATTTTATTTATGCTACATTTTCAAATTTGCATATTTGGAAAAGCTATGAAATCTACAAATTGAAAAATCTACAAAAAATAGCATGAAAGTTGGTTTAATTTATAATGATTTAAAAAATTCTCTACTATAGCCCTAATTGTGGTCCCACTTTGTTACTATAGTTTAATTTGTGATCTCTTTTTTTTTGGTTTTGTTTAATAATCTCTTTTGCTTCTTTGTTTTCTTGTACATTAGTATCAGTTGTTTACCTGTTTCTGTCAGAGGCATTTGAACCAGAACGACTCCATCTTGAGTAGGGGCTGGTAAAATAAGGCTGAGATCTGCTGAGCTGCATTCCCAGTAAATTAGGCATTCAAAGTCACAGGATGTGTTAGGAAGTCTGCACAAGATACTGGTCATAAAGACCTTGCTGGTAAAACAGTTTGCAGTAAAGAAGCCGGCCAAAATTACCAAAACCAAGATGGCGAGAGTGACCTCTGGTTGTTGTTATGGCTCATTGTAAGCTAATTGTAATGCACTAGCATGCTAGAAGGCACTCTCAGGAGCAGCATGACAGTTTTCAAATGCCATGGCAATGTCAGGAAGCTACCCTATAAGGTCTGAAAAGGGAAGGAGCCCTCAGCTCCTAGAATTGCCCAGCTCTTTCCAGGAAAACTCATGAATAATAACCCTTATTAAGCATATAATCAAGAAATAACCATAAAAATGGGCAACCAGTGGCTGATGCCACTGCTCTGCCTGTGGAGTAACCATTCTTTTATTTCTTTACTTTCTCAATACATTTGCTTTCACTTTATGGACTTACCTTGAATTCTTTCTTGAGCAAGATCCAGGAGCCCTCTTTCGGGGTCTGGATCGGGATCCCTTTCCAGTAACATTTCCCATTCTTTTAATTTTTATTGTTTTATTACCTTTACTTTCTTGAGTTGAATGCTGAACTTGTTTATTTTCAATCTTGCTTTAAAAAAAAAAACTAATAAATGTTTTTTAAGGAATACATTTTCTTCTGTTGACAAAAAGCATCAAACTCTGTAAAATATTTGAAGAGATTTATTCTGAACCAAATATGTGTGACCAATGGCCAGTGATATAGCCCTCAGGAGATCCTGAGAACATGTGCCCAAAATGATGGGCTACAGCTTGGTTTTATACATTTTAGGGTGACAGGAGACATCAATTAATACATGTGAGGTGTACGCTGGTTTGGTCCAGAAAGGTCCAGACAACCAGAAGTGGAGGCTTCCAAGTCCTAGGCAGATTCAAAGATATTCTGATTGGCAATTGACTGAAAGGGTTATTATCAATAGGAAGGAAAGTCTGTGTTGTGGTAAGGGGTTGTGGAGACCAAGGTTTTATCAGACAGATGACGCCTCCAGGTAGCAGCCTTCAGAGAGAATAGATTGTAAAGGTTGCTTGTCAGACTTAAAGAGTCTGCTCTATCAGTAATTCCAAAAGGGAGGAGGGTATAATGAGGCGTGTCTGGCTCCCCTTTCCCATTATGAATTGAAACTAGTTTTTCAGGCTAACTTTAGAATGTCCTTGGCCCAGAAGGGTCCATTTAGATGGTTGGGGAGGTGGGGTGGGCCTTAGAATTGTAAACCAAAAATAAAATTCTAAGGCCCCTCCCAACCAACTAAATGGACTTCCTTTTTAGTCAGGGTTCTTAAAATTTAACCTGAAAGACTGGTTTAGGCCATGAAAGGAAGTGGGGGTCAGACATGCCTCATTATACCTCTCTGGCATTAACAACAACACAGACTTCAAGTCTGATAAGAAACATTTTACAGCCTGTTCTCTCTGAAGCCTGCTAGCTAAAAGCTTCATCTGCATGATAAAATTTTGGTCTCCACAACCTCTTATTGCAACCCAAACATTTCTTTCTATTAATCCCAGGTCTTAAGACAAACTCAACCAATTGTCAACTGTCAGCCAGAAAATGTTTACATTTACCTATAGCCTGGAACCTACCCCCCTCCCCAACAGCCCCCTGCTTTGAGTTGACCAAACCAAATATTTCTTAAATGTGCTTGATTGATGTCTCATGACTCCCTAAAATGTATAAAACCAAGCTGCACCCCAACCACCTTGGGCACATGTTGTCAGGACTTCCTGAGGCTGTGTCACAGGTGTGCATCCTTAACCTTGGCAAAATAAACTTTCTAAATGAACTGGGACCTGTCTTACATGTTCTGGGTCTAGAGATTTTTATTTTTGGTTTACACTGGGTCCACAGAATTTTATTTTTGGTTTACACTTACTTCTAATAAACTTTAGAAGTTTTTTTGGCAACTCAGAACTTTTGATATTTAGTTTACTTTTACTTTTCCAAATATATATTTTAAAATCTATATCTTTTATTGTTGATTTTGCATTTAACTGTTTGTAGTTCAGAAGGACGTTGGCATAATTTCCTATTGTAACGAGTGGCAATAAAAGCAACATAAAGGAATTATGTTCTCTAAATATATCATGTGATATATAATAAATAGTATATTAAAAACCCATAATTAAATCCAATTTCTCTGGTCTTCTCATGTCACATTAGTTACGTTTACAAAGGCAAAATCTTAAAGTATTAGCATTTGCTTGCCCTTTGGTGTTCTTAAACAGCAGAGCCCCCAAACAAAAGCCTATCCAGTGAAGACTCTTATTTTGCTAAACATCCAAGCACTTCATTTTCTGAGTGAGAGATGATTTATCCG
This sequence comes from Pan troglodytes, assembly GCF_028858775.2. Classification (NCBI taxonomy): domain Eukaryota; kingdom Metazoa; phylum Chordata; class Mammalia; order Primates; family Hominidae; genus Pan; species Pan troglodytes. The sequence goes on along the minus strand of NC_072409.2, from coordinate 23,261,786 downwards.
CTCCACAACATCAGTCATTTGAACCTCAGTGCACAGTGTGTGAACCAGTGGCACTTTTAAAGAATAACTTTGAAGAATAACACACATGCAAAAAAGTGCACAGATATGTCTATAGCTCAAAGAATTTTCTGTAAGTAAGCACACTATGTGGCCTGCTTACAAATGAAGAAACAGAATATAAACAGCCCTCTCATGCTTCTTCCAGTGACAACTCCACCATCACCTGGCGTAACTTCTACCTTGAGTTATAGCAACACATATGCACTCTTCCTGTTATTGAACTACATGCTCTTTCGTGTCTGTCTTCTTTGGCTCATCATTGTGTTTATGGAATTCACCAATATTATTGCATTGTTATGTAGTATTGCCTTGTAAGAATATACCACAATTTATCTATTCTCCCTTTGGTGGACAGTGGACCAGGTTTCCAGTTTTGGGTTATTACGGATAATGCTACTACAAATATTGTTGTTATATTTTTGGATGAATATGTGTATGCATTTTTGGGGGGTTGTATACATCTATAAGTGGAATTGCTGAGTCATGGGATATGCATATGTATGTTTAATTTTAGTAGATATGTGCAAAAAGTATTCCAAAGTGGTTAAATTGATATAATTTATTGAAAGTTCTGGTTGTTCTGTGTCTTTGTCAACACTTTGTATTTTCTGTCTTCAGTTTTATTCTGTACTTCAGTAGGTATGCAGTGATATTGCATTGGTATTTGATATTGGAAGTTACCTAATGACTGATGAGGTTGAGCATTCTTTCCTGTGCTATTGATCATTTGTGACTCAGTGTTTTGAAGAAATTTTTAGTCTTTTCTTCATTCTTCTATTGTGGGTGTCACTGACTCAGGCCAGTGTGTTGGATGGTAAAAGAATGTACCAAGACACTTGTGGGGAAAGAAAGGCAGATTTATTAAAGAAAATACAAAGATATATTGCAAGGTGCAATGGGCAGCACAGCAGAGAAGGGGCTGTCTGCAAAGATGCAGGCACTGCGGGGAAGTTTTATAGGGTCATAGTGGAGGGGGCTATGTGTGGAACGAGATAATTGGGAAGAGGATGTTGTACCAAGGAGTTGTCTGTGATTAGCCATCTCTCAGAAAAATGATTCTCCCCCACCCTGGGAGCCCTTTTTCATTGTTGCCGACTTACCAGGACTCCATATTTTCTATGGGTTTATCATTTCTTCTTGATGTGTATAAATCATTTACATATTTTCTTGATACATATCTTCTATCAGATACAAGTATTGTAAATTTTTCATCCTAAATCTCATTTTCAGTTTTTAATTTTTTTAATAAACAGATGCTCTTATAATATAGTCTAATTTATCATATTATTATTATTTTATAGCTGTTATTTTTAATGTCATCTTTAAGATGTTTTTGCCTACTGCAGGTTACTGAATATGTTGTCTTTTGTTTTGTCCTACAAATTTTATCATTTTGCAGGTACAAAACATGTTTATCTTAATCTAACTGGAATTGATACTTGTGTATGGTGTCTTATGGGGTCAAGATATATTTTTTTCTCTGTATTTTATTTTACTTTTGCCATGTGGGTATTTAGTTGTCACAGCACCATTTATTAATAAGGCATTCTTTCTTTTTCTGCACTATCATCTCACCTAATTTTACCACCAATCTGGTAACCACTATTCTACTTACTATTAGGTTGGTGCAAGTGTAATTACTTCTAATGGCAAAAACATGCAGTAGGCAAAAATATCTTAAAGATAACATTAAAAGTAATAACTACAACAATTATAACATTAAAAGTAATGACAAAAACTGCAATTACATTTGCACCAACCTGATACCTCCATGAGATCAATTTTTTTTAGCTTCCATGTGTGAGTGAGAACATGCCATATTTGTCTTTCTGTTCCTGGCTTACTTATTTTACTTAATATAATATCCTCCAGTTCCATCCATGTTGCTGCAAATGGCAGGATTTTATTCTTTTTATGGCTGAATAATATTCCATTGCATATATATATGTATATATATATATATATATATACATATATATATATCACATTTTCTTTATCCCTTCATTCTGTTTCTGTACGTATTTTTTATTTTTTAATTTTTGTGGGTAAATAGTAGGTATATATATTTATGGGGTGCTTGAAACATTTTGATATAGGCATGAAATGTGAAATAAGCACAGCATGGAGAATGAGGTATCTGTCTCCTCAAGGATTTATCCTTTGAATTACAAACACACCAATTATACTCTTTAAGTTATTTAAAAATATATGGTTAAGTTATTATTGACTATAGTTATCCTATTGTGTTATTAAAAAATGTCTTATACATTCTTCTATTTTATTTTTGCACACATTAACCATCCCCACCTCCCCCACTGTACTTCTTAATGCTTCTTTTTATTTTTTTTTTAAATTTTGAGACAGAGTTTCACTCTTGTCACTCAGGCTGCAGTGGAATGGTGCGATCTCAGCTCACTGCAACTTCTGCTTCCTGGGTTCAAGTGATTCCCCTGCCTCCACCTCCTGAGTGGCTGGGATTACAAGTGCATACCACCACGCCCGGCTAATTTTTTTTTTTTTTAGTAAAGATGGGGTTTTGCCATATTGGCCAGGCTGGTCTTGAACTCCAGACCTCGGGCAATCCGCCCTCCTTGGCCTCCCACAGTGCTGGGATTATAGCTGTGAGCCACTGCGCCTGGCCAATGTTTCATTTTTAAAATTATCTTAATTACTATGGCTTTAGAATAGATTATGTAAATGCTCTTTTTCAAACAGAAAGTATCCGTATGTATTTCAGAATAAGCAGAAGCATTACATTTGAATCACATTTTCTTTATGCAAGTGAGAGAATTATTGGAATGCTTAGGCAGTGTTATAACCTGGGAACAAGAAACTAGTTTAAAGTAATCAAATTGTCAGTGACTAAGTCAAAAGTCAGTGAAAAACATGCACATGCACTAACGTGTTAGAAGTGCCCATTTTGAAAATCAAACGTGTGACTGACTATTTGATCATCAATATAAGATAATACTCAGTTGACGTTTTAAATATTTTATCTTTGCTTATGGAATTTTTTTTTACTGAATTTTTAAAAACACAGCCTCATCGATAGCTTTCAATAACTATGTTTGATTCATTACACTTATTGTGTTTTATTGATGTATTTGGAAATTCTTTTATTTATTTATTTTTTTTTTATTATTATACTTTAAGTTTTAGGGTACATGTGCACATTGCGCAGGTTAGTTACATACGTATACATGTGCCATGCTGGTGTGCTGCACCCACTAACTCGTCATCTAGCATTAGGTATATCTCCCAGTGCTATCCCTCCCCCCTCCCCCCACCCCACAACCATCCCCAGAGTGTGATGTTCCCCTTCCTGTGTCCATGTGATCTCATTGTTCAATTCCCACCTATGAGTGAGAATATGCGGTGTTTGGTTTTTTGTTCTTACGATAGTTTACTGAGAATGATGATTTCCAATTTCATCCATGTCCCTACAAAGGACATGAACTCATCATTTTTTATGGCTGCATAGTATTCCATGGTGTATATGTGCCACATTTTCTTAATCCAGTCTATCATTGTTGGACATTTGGGTTGGTTCCAAGTCATTGCTATTGTGAATAATGCCACAATAAACATACGTGTGCATGTGTCTTTATAGCAGCATGATTTATAGTCCTTTGGGTATATACCCAGTAATGGGATGGTTGGGTCAAATGGTATTTCTAGTTCTAGCTCCCTGAGGAATCACCACACTGACTTCCACAATGGTTGAACTAATTTACAGTCCCACCAACAGTGTAAAAGTGTTCCTATTTCTCCACATCCTCTCCAGCACCTGTTGTTTCCTGACTTTTTAATGATTGCCATTCTAACTGGTGTGAGATGATATCTCATAGTGGTTTTGATTTGCATTTCTCTGATGGCCAGTGATGATGAGCATTTTTTCATGTGTTTTTTGGCTGCATAAATGTCTTCTTTTGAGAAGTGTCTGTTCATGCCCTTCGCCCACTTTTTGATGGGGTTGTTTGTTTTTTTCTTGTAAATTTGTTTGAGTTCATTGTAGATTCTGGATATTAGCCCTTTGTCAGATGAGTAGGTTGCGAAAATTTTCTCCCATTTTGTAGGTTGCCTGTTCACTCTGATGGTAGTTTCTTTTGCTGTGCAGAAGCTCTTTAGTTTAATTAGATCCCATTTGTCAATTTTGTCTTTTGTTGCCATTGCTTTTGGTGTTTTAGATATGAAGTCCTTGCCCATGCCTGTGTCCTGAATGGTAATGCCTAGGTTTTCTTCTAGGGTTTTTATGGTTTTAGGTCTAACGTTTAAGTCTTTAATCCATCTTGAATTGATTTTTGTATAAGGTGTAAGGAAGGGATCCAGTTTCAGCTTTCTAAATATGGCTAGCCAGTTTTCCCAGCACCATTTATTAAATAGGGAATCCTTTCCCCATTGCTTGTTTTTCTCAGCTTTGTCAAAGATCAGATAGTTGTAGATATGCGGCGTTATTTCTGAGGGCTCTGTTCCGTTCCATTGATCTATATCTCTGTTTTGGTACCAGTACCATGCTGTTTTGGTTACTGTAGCCTTGTAGTATAGTTTGAAGTCAGGTAGTGTGATGCCTCCAGCTTTGTTCTTTTGGCTTAGCATTGACTTGGTGATGCGGGCTCTTTTTTGGTTCCATATGAACTTTAAAGTAGTTTTTTCCAATTCTGTGAAGAAAGGCATTGGTAGCTTGATGGGGATGGCATTGAATCTATAAATTACCTTGGGCAGTATGGCCATTTTCACGATATTGATTCTTCCTACCCATGAGCATGGAATGTTCTTCCATTTGTTTGTAGCCTCTTTTATTTCCTTGAGCAGTGGTTTGTAGTTCTCCTTGAAGAGGTCCTTCACATCCCTTGTAAGTTGGATTCCTAGGTATTTTATTCTCTTTGAAACAATTTTGAATGGGAGTTCACTCATGATTTGGCTCTCTGTCTGTTGTTGGTGTATAGGAATGCTTGTGATTTTTGCACATTGATTTTGTATCCTGAGATTTGCTGAAGTGGCTTATCAGCTTAAGGAGATTTTGGGCTGAGACAATGGGGTTTTCTAGATATACAATCATGTCATCTGCAAACAGGGACAATTTGACTTCCTCTTTTCCTAATTGAATACCCTTTATTTCCTTCTCCTGCCTAATTGCCCTGGCCAGAACTTCCAACACTATGTTGAATAGGAGTGGTGAGAGAGGGCATCCCTGTCTTGTGCCAGTTTTCAAAGGGAATGCTTCCAGTTTTTGCCCATTCAGTATGATATTGGCTGTGGGTTTGTCATAGATAGCTCTTATTATTTTGAAATATGTCCCATCAATACGTAATTTATTGAGAGTTTTTAGCATGAAGGGTTGTTGCATTTTGTCAAAGGCCTTTTCTGCATCTATTGAGATAATCATGTGGTTTTTGTCTTTGTCTCTGTTTATATGCTGGATTACATTTATTGATTTGCGTATTGAACCAGCCTTGCATCCCAGGGATGAAGCCCACTTGATCATGGTGGATAAGCTTTTTGATGTGCTGCTGGATTCAGTTTGCCAGTGTTTTATTGAGGATTTTTGCATCAATGTTCATCAAGGATATTGGTCTAAAATTCTCTTTTTTGGTTGTGTCTCTGCCTGGCTTTGGTATCAGAATGATGCTGGCCTCATAAAATGAGTTAGGGAGGATTCCCTCTTTTTCTATTGATTGGAATAGTTTCAGAAGGAATGGTACCAGTTCCTCCTTGTACCTCTGGTAGAATTCGGCTGTGAATCCATCTGGTCCTGGACTCTTTTTGGTTGGTAAGCTATTGATTATTGCCACAATTTCAGATCCTGTTATTGGTCTATTCAGAGATTCAACTTCTTCCTGGTTTAGTCTTGGGAGAGTGTATGTGTCGAGGAATTTATCCATTTCTTCTAGATTTTCTAGTTTATTTGCGTAGAGGTGTTTGTAGTATTCTCTGATGGTAGTTTGTATTTCTGTGGGATCGGTGGTGATATCCCCTTTATCATTTTTTATTGCGTCTATTTGATTCTTCTCTCTTTTTTTCTTTATTAGTCTTGCTAGCGATCTATCAATTTTGTTGATCCTTTCAAAAAACCAGCTCCTGGATTCATTAATGTTTTGAAGGGTTTTTTGTGTCCCTATTTCCTTGAGTTCTGCTCTGATTTTAGTTATTTCTTGCCTTCTGCTAGCTTTTGAATGTGTTTGCTCTTGCTTTTGTAGTTCTTTTAATTGTGATGGTAGGGTGTCAATTTTGGATCTTTCCTGCTTTCTCTTGTGGGCATTTAGTGCTATAAATTTCCCTCTACACACTGCTTTGAATGTGTCCCAGAGATTCTGGTATGTTATGTCTTTGTTCTCGTTGGTTTCAAAGAACATCTTTATTTCTGTCTTCATTTCGTTATGTACCCAGTAGTCATTCAGGAGCAGGTTGTTCAGTTTCCATGTAGTTGAACGGTTTTGAGTGAGATTCTTAATCCTGAGTTCTAGTTTGATTGCACTGTGGTCTGAGAGATAGTTTGTTATAATTTCTGTTCTTTTACATTTGCTGAGGAGAGCTTTACTTCCAAGTATGTGGTCAATTTTGGAATAGGTGTGGTGTGGTGCTGAAAAAAATGTATATTCTGTTGATTTGGGGTGGAGAGTTCTGTAGATGTCTATTAGGTCTGCTTGGTGCAGGGCTGAGTTCAATTCCTGGGTATCCTTGTTGACTTTCTGTCTCGTTGATCTGTCTAATGTTGACAGTGGGGTGTTAAAGTCTCCCATTATTAATGTGTGGGAGTCGAAGTCTCTTTGTAGGTCACTCAGGACTTGCTTTATGAATCTGGGTGCTCCTGTATTGGGTGCATATATATTTAGGATAGTTAGCTCTTCTTGTTGAATTGATCCCTTTACCATTATGTAATGGCCTTCTTTGTCTGTTTTGATCTTTGTTGGTTTAAAGTCTGTTTTATCAGAGACTAGGATTGCAACCCCTGCCTTTTTTTGTTTTCCATTTGCTTGGTAGATCTTCCTCCATCCTTTTATTTTGAGCCTATGTGTGTCTCTGCACGTGAGATGGGTTTCCTGGATACAGCACAGTGATGGGTCTTGACTCTTTATCCAATTTGCCAGTCTGTGTCTTTTAATTGGAGCATTTAGTCCATTTACATTTAAAGTTAATATTGTTATGTGTGAATTTGATCCTGTCATTATGATGTTAGCTGGTTATTTTGCTCGTTAGTTGATGCAGTTTCTTCCTAGTCTCAGTGGTCTTTATATTTTGGCATGATTTTGCAGCAGGTGGTACCAGTTGTTCCTTTCCATGTTTAGCGCTTCCTTCAGGAGCTCTTTTAGGGCAGGCCTGGTGGTGACAAAATCTCTCAGCATTTGCTTGTCTGTAAAGTATTTTATTTCTCCTTCACTTATGAAGCTTAGTTTGGCTGGATATGAAATTCTGGGTTGAAAATTCTTTTCTTTAAGAATGTTGAATATTGGCCCGCACTCTCTTCTGGCTTGTAGGGTTTCTGCCGAGAGATCCACTGTTAGTCTGATGGGCTTCCCTTTGAGGGTAACCCAACCTTTCTCTCTGGCTGCCCTTAACATTTTTTCCTTCATTTCAACTTTGATGAATCTGACAATTATGTGTCTTGGAGTTGCTCTTCTCGAGGAGTATCTTTGTGGCATTCTGTGTATTTCCTGAATCTGAACATTGGCCTGCCTTGCTAGATTGGGGAAATCCTCCTGGATAATATCCTGCAGAGTGTTTTCCAACTTGGTTCCATTCTCCCCATCACTTTCAGGTACACCAATCAGATGTAGATTTGGTCTTTTCACATAGTCCCATATTTCTTGGAGGCTTTGCTCGTTTCTTTTTATTCTTTTTTCTCTGAACTTTCCTTCTCGTTTCATTTCATTCATTTCATCTTCCATTGCTGATACCCTTTCTTCCAGTTGATCACATCGGCTCCTGAGGCTTCTGCATTCTTCACGTAGTTCTCGAGCCTTGGTTTTCAGCTCCATCAGCTCCTTTAAGCACTTCTCTGTATTGGTTATTCTAGTTATATATTCTTCTAAATTTTTTTCAAAGTTTTCAACTTCTTTGCCTTTGGTTTGAATGTCCTCCCCTAGCTCAGGGTAATTTGATCGTCTGAAGCCTTCTTCTCTCAGCTCATCAAAGTCATTCTCCATCCAGCTTTGTTCCGTTGCTGGTGAGGAGCTGCGTTCCTTTGGAGGAGGAGAGGTGCTCTGATTTTTAGAGTTTCCAGTTTTTCTGTGCTGTTTTTTCCCCATCTTTGTGGTTTTATCTACTTTTGGTCTTTGATGATGGTGATGTACAGATGGGTTTTCGGTGTGGATGTCCTTTCTGTTTGTTAGTTTTCCTTCTAACAGACAGGACCCTCAGCTGTTGGAGTACCCTGCAGTGTGAGTTGTCAGTGTGCCCCTGCTGGCGGGTGCCTCTCAGTTAGGCTGCTCGGGGGTCAGGGGTCAGGGACCCACTTGAGGAGGCAGTCTGCCCGTTCTCAGATCTCCAGCTGCGTACTGGGAGAACCACTGCTCTCTTCAAAGCTGTCAGACAGGGACATTTAAGTCTGCAGAGGTTACTGCTGTCTTTTTGTTTGTCTGTGCCCTGCCCCCCCCAGAGGTGGAGCCTACAGAGGCAGGCAGGCCTCCTTGAGCTGTGGTGGGCTCCACCCAGTTCGAGCTTCCCGGCTGCTTTGTTTACCTAAGCAAGCCTGGGCAATGGTGGGCGCCCCTCCCCCAGCCTCGCTGCCGCCTTGCAGTTTGATCTCAGACTGCTGTGCTAGCAATCAGCGAGACTCCGTGGGGTAGGACCCTCTGAGCCAGGTGTGGGATATAATCTCGTGGTGCACCGTTTTTTAAGCCCGTCGGAAAAGCGCAGTATTCGGGTGGGAGTGACCCGATTCTCCAGGTGCCATCCGTCACCCCTTTCTTTGATTAGGAAAGGGAACTCCCTGACCCCTTGCGCTTCCCGAGTGAGGCAATGCCTCGCCCTGCTTCAGCTCGGGCACGGTGCGCGCACCCACTGACCTGCGCCCACTGTCTGGCACTCCCTAGTGAGATGAACCCAGTACCTCAGATGGAAATGCAGAAATCACCCGTCTTCTGCGTCGCTCAGGCTGGGAGCTGTAGACTGGAGCTGTTCCTATTCGGCCATCTTGGCTCCTCTCCCGACACCAAGTTTTTGATGTATTTGGAAATTCTACTTTGGGGTGTGTGTGTGTGTTCTCCATCTTACAGATTTTAGAGAGATTGTCAAATTTTTTCATATCCCATTGTTCCCTAAAATGATTTAAAAGACCTCAATTGTAGTTTCATTTGTTTTAGGACACAGTCTTAGATTTTAACATACATACTTATCTATTATATTTGTTAATAAAGTCTTAGGTTAGTGGATATTTCTATACTCTTTCTGAAAATGACATGCATCTTACAACCAGCTGGACTTTTAAGACAGTCTAGGCCAGGTGTCAATTGTGATACAGCAGTCATATCTCAAGTATTGCCCAGTTTTTGAGTGCTTCTTTTTTTTTTTTTTTTTTTTTTTTTTTGAGATGAAGTCTTGCTCTGTTGCCCAGGCTGGAGTGCAGTGGCATGATCTCGGCTCACTGCAACCTCTGCCTCCCGGGTTCAAGCGGTTCTTTTGCCTCAGCTTCCCAAGTAGCTGGGACTTCAGGCACATGCCACCATGCCTGGCTAATTTTTTTTTTTTTTTTTTTTTTTTTGTATTTTTAGTGGAGACGGGGGTTTCACCATGTTGGCCAGGCTGGCCTTGAACACTTGACCTTGTGATCTGCCAGCCTCAACCTCCCAAAGTGCTGGGATTACAGGCGTGAGCCACTGCACCTGGCCTTGAGTGCTCCTTATCTCCATAATCATGTTTCTGCTGCTTAGAATTTTAGAAAAGTAGTCTTTTTGTCTTTTCGGTTGAGTGATTTATCTACTAATTTTTATCATTTTATGTGCTCATTATTGTATTCTACATCTCAGTCACTACTTTTTTATTCTTTAGAATTTCTGAACTCTGCTATGTGTCTAAAATAAGTTTTATGTTTTGTGTCCTTCAAAGTGCATGTGTTGGAAACTTAATCCCCAATGCAATCATACTGGGAGGTGGGGCTGATGGCAGGTGTTTAGGTCGTGAAGGCACCACTCTCATGAATGGATTAATGCTGATTGCTAAAGGGCTTGAGGCTACAAGTTCAATCTCTTGTTCTGTCTTGCCCTTCCACCTTTATCGTGGAATAATACAGCAAGAAGGCTCTTGCTAGGTGCTGGCTTTTCAATCTTGGACTTCCAAACTTCCAGAACCATGGGCCAATAAGTTTATATTCATTATAAATTACTCAGGCTGTGGGTATTCTGTTATAGCAGCACAAAATGGACAAAGACAATGTCTAAGTGTGGATTTAGTTTTTTCTGATCACGAATTAATGTTCATTTTCTTTTTCTTTTTTTTGTTTGTTCATTCAGAGTCTTGCTCTGTTGCACAGGCTAGAGTGCAGTGGAAAGCTATCTCAGTTCACTGCAACCTGCGCCTCCTGGATTCAAGCGATTCTTGTATCTCAGCCTCCCAAGTATCTGGGATTACAGGTGTATGCCACCACACCCAGCTAATTTTCCCTATTTTTAGTAGACAGAGTTTTGCCATGTTGCTCAGGCTGGTCTTGAACTCCTGAGCTCAGGTGCTCCACCTGCCTTGGCCTCCCAAAATACTAGGATTACAGGTGTGAGCCACTGTACCCAGCCCAATGTTCATTTTCAATCAGGTGACCACCATTCTACCCACTACCTTAATGAGATCTTTTTTTTTAGCTCTCACATGTGAGTGAGAACATGTGATATTTGTCTTTCTGTGCCTGGATTACTTATTTCACTTAACATAAAGTCCTCCAGTTCCATCCATGTTGCTGCAAATGGCAGGATTTTATTCTTTTTATGGCTAAATAATATTCCATTGTGCATATATACCACATTTTCTTTATCCATTCATCCACTGATGGACACTTAAGTTATTTTCATATCTTGGCTATTGTGGATAGTGCTTCAATGAACATGGGAGTACAGATGTCTCTTTGATATACTGATTTTCTTTCTTTTCATATATACCCAGCAGTGGAATTGTTGGATTATATGGTAGTTCTATTTTTAAGTTTTTGAGGAACCTCTAAACTGTTTTTTTTTTTACCCTAATTTACATTTCCACCATCAGCGTTTGAGCATTCCTGTTTCTCTACATCCTTGCCAGCATCTGTTATTTTCTGTCTTTTTGATAGTAGCCATTTTAACTGAGGTAAGATGATCTCATTGTGGTTTTGATTTGCATTTCCCTGATGATTAGTGATGTTGAGCATTTTTTCATATAGAGGTTGGCCATTTGTATGTTTTCTTTTGAGAAATAACTACAGATCTTTTGCTTATTTATAATTGGATTATAAAGGGTTTGTTTTTGCTATTCAATTATTTGAGTTTCTATATTCTGGCTATTAATCCATCAGAGAGAGAGTTTGCAAATATTTTCTCCCATTCCATAGGTTGTCTCTTTACTTTGTTGATTGTTTTCTTTGCTGTGCAGAAGCTTTTTACTTGCTACAATCGTATTTGTTAATTTTTGCTTTTCAAACTCACAGCTAATACAATACTAAATTAAAAAGAAAAATTGAAGGCTTTTCTCATAAGATCTAGAACAAGAAAAGGATGATTATTTTTATCACTTTTATGCAACATAGTACTAGAAGTCCCATCTGGAGCAATTAGATAAGAGAAATAAATAAAAGGCATCCAATTTGAAAAGGAAAAAAGGCAAATTGCCCTTGTTTGCAGATGACATTATCTAATATTCAGAAAAACTTAAGACTCCACGAAAGAACTGTTGTAACTCAAAAGCAAATTTAGTAAAGTTGCAGGATAGAAAATCAACATACAAAAATCAGTAGCAGTAGCATTTCTATATACCAACAGCAAACAATCTGAAAAAAAAAAATCAAGGAAGCGATTTTATACCTAAGTATAAAAATAAAATACCTAGGAACAAATACAGCTAAAGAAGTGAAGATTTCTACAATGAAAACTATAAAACATTTACAAAATAAATTGAAGAGGACACAAAGAAAATGGAAAAGTATTTCATGTTTATGAATAAGAAGAATTAATATTGTTAAAATGTTCACACTACCCAAAATGATAAACAGATTCAATGCAGCCTCTATCAAAATATCAATGACAGAAATAGAAAAAACAATCTTAAATCTCATTTGGAGCCAGAAGACCCTGGATAGTCAATACAATCCTGAATGACAAGAACAAAGCTGGAGGCATCACTGTACCTGACTTCAAAATATACTGCAAAACTATAGTAATCAAAACAGCATGGTACTGGCATAAAAACAGATACCAATGGAACAAAATAGAGATCCCTGGAACAAACCCATGCATTTACAGGCAATTCATTTTTGACAAAGGAGCCACAAACGTACACTGGGGGAAAGGACAACCTCTTCAATAAATGGTGATAGGAAAACTGAATATCCATATGCAGAAAAATGAAACTAGAATTATTGAAACTCTCTCACCATATAAAAATCAACTCAAAAAGAATGAAAGACTTAAATGTAAGACCTGAAACTATATAAAATGACTAGAAGAAAACACTGGAGAAATACTCGGGACATTTGTCTGGGCATAGAATTTTTTGAGTAAGACCTCAAAAGCACAGGCAATTATTTTACTCATTTTGGTTCACAATTTCCTGTTTTTTATGATCTCTGAAAATTGCAGCCCTACCTACTAAAAATCTTTTATTAGATTAGAAATTTGTTTTTGTTTGTAGTTGATTTATTATTGATTATTAGTTGATTATTGTTGATTATTGTTTTTATCTTGATTTTTATGATTGTGATCTATTTTTTATGTTTATTGGGTTTTGGTTTTGCTGTTTGGATGTTGGGTTTTCATTTTCAGGATAGCTCTGTCACATATTTCGTAATTTTGTTTTGTAGAATTATCTTATATTGAAGGAATGTTGTTTTGTGCTAATACATTTTCTCTTTCTTTAGAGCATATGTGATGTTTTCGTCCAATGGCCCCTGGATCTGCTATCCACAATTGTGTTTTATGTCAACTGTTTGAGATTCCTTCTCCATGGACATAATGAGGCTGTTTTGATACTATTACTCAAGGGAGCATATAGCTTGGTTCAGCTTGACTTTTGACTGCAAGGCTGGGTTTGCATATACTGCCTTTTTTGTCAGGTGGCTGTAGCCCTAGACAGCCTCTTATTAACGGGGGATTTCCAGTCTCTCTTATTAACAGGGGATCTCAATCTCCCTCTTAATCCTCAGCAGGGAGCCTGACTGCAGTCTACAGCTTCAGCTTCATGTTGGCTGAACTTTTTCTCTGTTCTTCCCATAGAAGTAGAAAAACTGGATGCCTCTTCCTGTGTGGACTAGGAGCCCAGAAGCCTGTAGCTTCAGCCCATTTTACCTTTTACTTATTCTGTTTCTCATCCACAGAGATGTTGCATATTTGAAGCCAGCTATGCATTTGAATGTTCTCTTTGGAACTGTTATCCGTTATCATTGTGAGTTTGGAGCAATGCCACTTGCCTGGATTTCTTCCTTTGTTTCCTACCTGGCAAACCTAATGGTATTCCCTAAACTCCAAATATCTGCACATCATTTCCCTGTTTATAACATTTCATTCTATCCCAATTGAACTTCGAACAAGTGTAAATGCATTGCCAGACCTTTGAAGACCTTTAATCACAGGGCCTTTGCTCCTATTTATGTGAAGCTGCTTTCAGTTTCCCGAATGCATTGCACTTCCTTCAACCACAAGGCCTTCACATGGGCTCTTTCTCCATCTGATACACTCTCACTTCTCTGTCTTGTTTGTACTTAGTCTTCCTGATCTTTCTTATCTCCATTTAATGTCACTTCCTCCCCTATTCTTCACTCCACGGACTTTCCTTCCTCCACTCCCACTTCCCATGTGATAACACTTGTCCCATTTCCTTGTAACCACTTTTTAATCACTCTTTCCTCATAGACTGAAGCTTTTTGTGAATAGAGAGCATGTCTTGCTCATTCAATTCTTAATCACTGCACCTAGCATATCATAGATACCCAGTAAATATTAGAGAATAAATAAATTAATGAAGAGGCAATTTACTCCTTCATCTTAGTTCTTCCTTGCTGTCCAGACATAGTCCTGACTTGCATGTGACATGGGGGAACAAACTGTTCTATCTGTACCACCAGTTAACTAAGGAGTCCTTCAGGCTCAGCTATGAATTCCATCAGGAAAATTCTGAGCTTTTTGGAGTAATGGAGGGAGAGGTGATGGGATTCTGTTGTGGAACTGAGAGGGTCCAGTGGAAGTGAGACAGAATGTTCAGTGTTCTGCAACAAAGACTTCCCTTCACTACCCCTTCAAGCATCACACAGACTCTCCAGGTCTGGGGTGGCTTGTGGTCCCATGTGGTTATTACATGCACCTCTACGTACTGAATTTGTTGATCCTTGCAGACTAGCAGTGCAAGAGCTGATCTGAACTCAGGGGCCCTGGAGAAGCAAAGTCACTCCTCCCCATTCTGAAGCAGCTGTGGTTCCTTACATTTGGACACAGGCCTGAGACCTTGGCTACAGTGAACTAGTGCTGGGGAATCTACTTATTGATCACCAGAGCAGCTGCTAAGCCTGGCTTTCAAGAACATCCCTCAGAGGGTGCTTTCACTGTGCCAAAATCTTTCATTCATTTTCCTCTACCATTTTAACATTCAATTTAGTTAAAACACTTTCCTTTCATGTGTGTGCCAAGATGGTGACTTCATAAAGGTCAGGAAATGAGGAAGCAAGAGCTTCCTTGAAAGATTTAAAATAAATTATTTTTAGTAATAATAAATGACAAATTGGGAGATTTAAGACAAAGATGCCTGGTAGTTGAATGCGCTGAAATCTATGATGTTTGGGGATTGTTAACAATCTTCTTCCAGGATTTGATCGGTTTTGTACTTGTATTTTCTCAATCTACTATTCTTTACTTGCTCTCCTTCCTTTAGAATGGACAAATTTTTGTAAACTTTTAAGTTTTCTCTTTCCTTGAGGTAGTAAATTGGAGTTGAGCTACACAGTTCCTCTTTCCTGATATCCCCTTTCTGCTATTTGATGTGAGATGGCTCTTGAGGCTAAAAGTGCAGTGAGGGAAAGAGAGTCACATTAGCAGAGATATCCAGAATATCCTCTGGTTATTTTGGAGCCTATTTGTAAAATAAGCAGGGAAATGTTTGGGGAAGAGTGTTGGCTTAGGTAGGAAAGAAACCCTCCTTGGTCTTTGCCCTGCTGTTTACTAGCCACGCGGCCTTGGGTAAGTCATTCAAGAAATGTAAGCCTACTAACTGTCAAAGCCTCAGTTCCTTTTACTTGTAAATGAGAGAGTTGAATTAAGTCAAAGTAGTCAGTTCAATGGCTTGCAAAGAATAAGGGAATTTAAGAAAGCAGAGAAGTTTCAGGGACCATGGAGAACAAATTGTGTGTAGCTAATATGTAACTCCAGAGGATGGTTACTGTACAAAAAAAAGCAGATCAGGCATTGTCAGCACATCTGATTATTTCAAGGGAACCCCAGATCTGGATTTTTATGTGAAATATTCTAATTTCACATATAATTAGCACCTCATTAAGAAAAAAACTAAAAATGTCCTGTTTAGGGCAAAGGAGACATATCTGTGGGCTCATCACTGCCTGTGGACAATCTGTTTGCAACCTTGGGAATAGATGACCTCTGACACCAGATTAATCATCTGCCTTCAAAATTGACTAACTTCACTGGACCCAGTCCCAGGTGGAGAGTCTGAAAGCCTAGAAATTGCTGCAGCAGCATCAACTTCCTGTTGGAAGCTGGGGAGGCAAAGTATTACCCTGAGAAAGGGCTGGATTTCTCTTAAAATTTTGAAAGGCCAAAGGTGGTGTCAGCATTTTTGTGATATGGCAGGAATAATACTGTGCAGTGGATAGGGAGCTCTGAATTCTTACCTTGGGTGTGCTAAAAACCTAGCCTGGACTTGGTTACATCCCCTCCTTTCTCCAGTGTTCTCTTGGTGGGTTTATAATTTTAGATTAAATCAGTATTTCTCAAACTTCAATGATTGGTGTATTACAGTGTGGTAGCCAGTCTCTGAGATGATCCTTATTCCTTGTTTTTGCTTCCTTGTGAAGTTCCCTCCCATATGGAATAGGAGTGATTTATGCAACTAATTAGAGATTGCAGAAGTGAGTGTGTGACTTCTCAGGATGTGTCATAACAGATATTGCCATTTTCACCTTGATCTCTCAGATCACTTGCTCTGGAAGTACACTAGCTGCTATGTCATGAGGACACTTAAGCAACACTGTGGAGAGGTCCACATGGTAAGGAACAGCCAGCACCAACTCACAGGTGAATGAACCACCTTGGAAGCAGATCCTCCAGCCCCAGTCACGCCTTCAGATGACTGCTGTTGTAGCTCACATTTTGACTGCAACCTCATGAGGGACTTTGAGCCAGAATCATCCCCAATTCCTAACCTACAAAAACTGAGAGCTAAAAACATTTATCACTGCTTAGGCAACCAAGTTTTGCATTATTTTATTATGCAGCAATAGATAACTAATACAAAATCATGATTATTGCTATATTGGCCTACCATTGATAATGTTACACATTAATGCATGTCAATGCATTTAAATGGTTTATTCTTTCAATTTAAATAGATTTATTTTAAGAGGAAAAGTTTTATGTTGTAAATAAAAAATAAGCATCACTAGCCACAAAATAAAAATAACTCAGAATTTAATTTCCTTTTCCTGTGACTCATTTTTTATTTTTATGTTTTAAAATAAATTTTATTGCATGTATTTAAGGTATACAACATGGTGTTATGGAATACATATAGATAGCAAAAAGGTTACTACAGTAAGGTAAATTAACACATCCATCATCTTACACAGTTATCTTTTTTTTGTTTTTGTTTTTGTGTCAAGAGCAGCTAAAATCTACTCATTTAGCATGAATTCCCAATATAGTACAATTTTATTACCTATAGGCCCACGTTGTACATTAAATCTCTAAAGTTATTTATCCTACATATTTGTTACTTTCTCTCCTTTGACCTACATTTTCCTACTTCTTCCTTTTCTATCTCCTCCTTTGCCCCAGTAACCACTGTTTTGTTCTCTAACTCTGTATATTTGATTGTTTTTAAAAGATTCCACATATAAATGAGATCATGCAATAATTTTCTTTATTTTTCTGTCTATGTCTGGCTTATTTCACTAAGCTTAATGTCCTCCAGACACATTCATGTTGTGGTAAATGGTAAGATCTTGTTCTTTATTGGGCTGAATAATATTCCCTTGTATACATATACCACATTTTTGTATCCATTCATTCATCAATGGACACTTAGGTTGTTTCCATATCTTGGCTATTGTGAATAATGCTGCAATGAACATGGAAGTGCGGATATCTTTATGAGGTGTTAATTTCATTTCCTTTGGGTATATGCCCAGGAGAAAGATTGCATTGCTGGGTCATATGGCAGTTCTATTTTTAATCCCTTTAGAAATATCCATACTGTTTTCCATAATGGCTATCCCAATCTTCTCCAATCTAAATTCCATTTAGATAATGTTGCCTGCAGAAGACTCTGAGCCTAAGGCATCTCA
The DNA here is from genome assembly GCF_028858775.2 of Pan troglodytes. Lineage (NCBI taxonomy): Eukaryota > Metazoa > Chordata > Mammalia > Primates > Hominidae > Pan > Pan troglodytes. Next base: position 23,244,049 of record NC_072409.2, on the reverse strand, counting down.
TGTCTTTGGAACAAAACTGGGACTTTATCCTTGAATTAAACAAAGTGACTGATACGCAATTGAGCAGGGATTAACTTTCTCACAGTGAAATTAGATGTTAAAATGCCCCCTCTCTCTACACCCCCAAACTGTCTTACAGTCTTCCAAAAAATGTTGGTGTTTTCTTTTCCCCCTTTTGGGAAAATTAGCTAAAGTTTATGTGTTTCTTCACATTCCAAAACATTCTAAGATAGCACATAATCTCTGTGTCAAGTAAGATTGCCTATAATAAAGTCCTGTAAAATAGATCACCCCAGTTTTTTTAAAGTATTGCTACTAATATAACGCCTTGTGGTTATTTAAAGATGCACAGTTTCCAAAACCCTGCTCTATTCACTGGGCTTTAGTAGCAACCAAGAGACTAGGTCTGCCTGAGGATTATCATCCTTAAATGTATAGATTAGGAAGTTGAAGCCTGGAGAAGTGAAATTAGATAAGATAATAAGATAATTCATCTAGTAATTAGTAGGGCTGGGGTTACAACCTGGGTCCTCTGGGCCCTCCATCACTCTGTGTGGCCTGCACAGAATCCAGTCTGTGGACTCTTCACATGTGAGGACTCTAGCTGCACATGTGGGGACTCCCAAGCAGGTATAGTATATCAGAGCTTGAAGGAAGGCTGGCATGGCAGAGTCTGGGGTGGTTTGGGGGCCTGATGCACGGTTATCAGAGGAGAATCTTTAAGGAATCTGAGAAGCTGAGAAGATAGCAATGTCAAGCTCGCCAAGCAGCTGCCATGGCAAATGAGATTACAGAAGCAGTCTTCCCTGCATCCCAGAGGCTGCCACAGCTGAGAGTTTAAATTTGCAGCTTCAGAAAGGAAAGCAGACACACAAATGTGCACACAAACACACACACACACACACTCTCTCTCTCTCTCTAATGCCCATGTGATATCAAATGTAGCCTTGACAATGCTCCAGCCCCCACAGAGATGCTAGTCTCTCCCACTTCTCAGTCAACTCCCTGAACCCCATCTCCCTACATGGCTGTAGGATGTTTTTGAATTTCTACTAAAAAATATTTCTGAATCTTTGTGCATCTTGAATTTGTCCAGGACTAAAAGAAAAGTATATTTTGATGTACAGGAATGCATGGAGCTTTGTGGTTCTCTACTCAAGTGGAGTAGTATTTTTATGTATATTGGGTGACAAAACATTCAGATTACATGGAAACCAAACATGTCAAAGCATTTTGGAGAAATAATTTGGTAGCTATTTCCAGATGCAAAAATACTTCTGTTTCTCAGTCAAGTTCTTTGTCCTATTTAAACACAGGCCACTAGAGCTAGTAATTGTCTTTTCTTAGGATATTTTAAAGGTCCTGGAACACAAGACTGGAACCCTGGAAGGATCAGATTGTCTCATTTTACCAGAAGAGAGACTGAGGCACAAGAGGAGACCAAGCATGGCTCCAGGGACGCTAGTGAGTCACCTGCAGAAGAGATTATTCAACTGTATAAATGAAATCATGTTTCACCTGCAACAAAAGAAAGCACAAATCACCAGTTTTGACTTCTTTCTCTTCTTTTACTAGTTTTAAATGGCTAAATGGATCACCTCCCTTCCATTCCCCCACTCCATCTCCCTTAAATTTGGAAACCAATTACGTTCCAGGGAGGTAGAGATCTGGTGATAAAGGACTCGTTTCAGGTTTCACACTTGAATACATTTTTACAACTTGCTTATAAAATTCTGAAAGCTGGTCTCCTAGTAGAAGGGCAGATGCTGTCAAATGCTAAATGGTGCAGTTAGAGGGACATTCAGACCTCCTCTCTAGCCCTTCCTCTTTTTCTGGCACCCAAAGGCACGGGCCTTTCCTGTCAGCTGTGCAGGCTCCTCATTACTTTCTAGGATCAGCACATGGATCGGCTCTACGGGGTGTCAGACTCAGTGAGTCAGCAAAGCAAAGCGGCTGGGCTGAGACAGTGAGACAGTGGACAGTCACTCAGAACAGAGGCAGGGCTCATACACCAGCAGCCGGGGAGGAGAAGCTGTGCAGAATCCACATCAGAGACATAGACCCAGGGGCATCATTCTAATAGAGGGCTTCCACTTTTGATATTCTTCTTTGTTGTCTGGTATGATGCTTAATCAGTGGAAGGTTTAAAGGGAGGGTGTGGGGGTGTGTCTATTTATTCCTTGTAATATTTTTCCACCAATTCGGAATAGACGAATTAGTTCAGACTATGACATTTTGGCTGATGCAACCTTATTTTATGACTTATTTTATTATAGATCAGAGTAAAGGGTTAAGTCATTTAATTCAGGTCAAATTCTAAAAGAAGGATATTACTCTACTCATAAACTGTATAATCTGCATCAAGACAAATGGCTTTTATCAACAGCAATCAAACTCCCTTATCCAAAATAGTAAAATCTTGAGACTTCCAATTTTAATGTAATATTTTCCATTTTAAATATGGATAATTATTTGTGCTAAGTAGCTAAATATAACCAGAGACATTAATGGACAAATGATAATAACACAAATAATATATTTATAACAGTTAGCATTTTTAAGTACACCATTTACCATATTATAGCCACACTGCAGAGAAATTTATTTTTAATGGATGCTACCTTCGTAGCTCCCCTAATTCTGAAAAGATTTTGTTTAATCTTTTTAGCAACTCTAATTAGTTATTATCATCTTCATATACATTTGTTAATTCAACACATATTCAACAGATATAGCTATTATAGTATAAGAAATTAAAACAAAGTGATGAGAAAGACTAATCTCAGGGGAATGGAGATCTTTGGTCAGGATATGAAGGGAAGGGCTCTCTTTCTAGATGATGGGTTTCCAGGTACAAAGAGATGTGAAGATGTGAAGATTGTTCCAGGGCAAGCTCCGAGGTGGGCAAAGTGACTGGTGATGGTGGGGAGAGGGACAGGAGGGAGGTTGATGAGGTTAGCAGGGGTTAGGTTATGTAAAGCCATGTGGGTTGCGGTGGGGAATTGAGATGAGAAAACAGAGACATTGAGAGGCATTAAGTCTCGTTTCCAAGGCCACACTGCTAACCGGGAGTGGTGGCAGGTGTCTGTAATCCCAGTTACTTTGGAGGCTGAGGCAGGAGAATTGCTTGAACCCAGGAGGTAGAGGTTGCAGTGAGCCGAGATCGCGCCACTACACTCCAGCCTGGGTGACAAGAGCAGAACTCTATCTCAAAACAAAACAAAACAAACAGAAAAGAACTGAAGCACAGCTAAGCCAGATAAGAATTTATCTCTATCTCTAAGTGTATCTCTCTGTCTTATGTGTATTTCCAGTATCTCAGTTTCTACATCTGTGTATTATCTATCTATCTATCTATCTATCTATCTATCTATCATTTATCTTTCTATCTCTCTATTATCTATCAGCTACTATGTGCCAGGAATTGTAGGCTGAGGAGATGTGACAATAAACACAATTGCCAGAGTTCCTACTCTCATGGATTTTTAATAAGTGCAATAAAGCAAACTAAAATAGGGAAAAGGGATGTAAAGCAAACTAAAATAGGGAAAAGGGATGTAGAGTAAAAGGGTGCTTTTGTGGATAAGATGCTTTAAACAGAGAATATCTTTGAGTGGAGGCAGGAATCAAGTGTGGAGGCAGACATGCGCTCTGTGTCTGCAGCTAAGATAGGTTGGTAATTAGCATTTTCTAAATACAGGAAAACATGATTGTCTTTATTGGGTAGCGTGAAACATGCCATGACTATCTTGAGGTGTGTGTGTGGGGTGTGTGTGTGTGTGTGTGTTGATCAAATCCTTTCCCAGACCAGAAAGAGCAAGAAAAGGTCAGCCTAAGTTGTATAAACAAAGAGGATTTGGAGGCTTCTGGTTAATAAAGTTTTGTGGGGTTTAGAGAGCCATGGAGGCGGTGTTCATAAAAATAGAGAACCCAACCAGACAGAAGTTTGTGTGTGTTTGAGACATGAGTCTTTGGTGTCTACACACCAAAAATCAGTTATACCTGGAGAAATAATTATGACATTTTCAACAGAAAAGTATTTAGGCATGGTTAAGATCTGACCCCCACAAAAGATTGAGGAAAAATTGATGAGTTCAGCAGCAGCCAATAAAAAGTCATGGGAAGACTGAATGTTGGAGTTTAGTTACCTTTGGGTCTGAGAAACTGCATTATATTCCCATAAAAGACTGAAGATTAAGCCATATTCCTCTCTCTGTGCATTATATTCCTTCTTTTTTCTTTTTTCCCCAACAGAATTTTAGTTGCTTGAAAAGAATTAACATAGAGCAGAATTTTGAATATGGCTAGGATTAGCTATTGTAGCATAAGGTAAGTGGGAAAGAACCCCTTGTCATGTTGAGTTTTTGGAATGTCTAGACATGAATAAAAATTAAAAGGTACCATTGATTGTTTTTGTTTTAATGAGTATAAAGTGAATTGGGCAATTCACAGGCTAACTCCAACCATTTTGGGCTTCCTGATGACTAGGGCCAAGATATTTCAAAGAGTACTAGGTGATTTATTGGGTCTTATGCAATTATTATTCCAAGGAGAGAGATGTCGTGTCCTTGGCTTATGGGTCTGGAACCTACTCATGCATCTGTCTATCCAGGCTTCTGTCCATGCATCCAAGAGGCTTTTATGGAGCTCTGTGAATGACACAAAGATGAATCAGGCATGCCCTCTGTTCCCAAAAAGCTCACAGAACAGCCACAGATGAGGAAATAGAGAATTATGTTTTTTAAAGTAGGGTAAGTGTAGGATGGTGGCAAGGGTTAGATGTTTTGGGATTGGGGGTAATGATCCCAAATTGGATTAGAGCACCTGGTAACAGTTTCTCAGAAACGCTGATGATTATGTTCATCCTAGAGAAGAATGTGTGGAGGTTGTGCAGGCACAGAAGGAAGAAAGAGGTTTTCCAGGAAGAGGGAATTGTACAAGCCTGGGCAGAGGCACAAAGGGGTGGAAGAGCAAGACTCACTCAGGGAATTGCAGTAAATTGGCATGACTGGAGTCCAGACTACATGTTTGGTCAGGCAGTGGGGTAGGTATAGAAAAGGAAAGAATGGCCAAGAGTGAGAGACTCAGAGTATTTGGGATAGAGTTATGAGAGGCCTGGGGGACACTATATTGAACTTGGATTTGATGCTAGTAGCTCTGAGGAACCATGTATGTAATTTAAATTGAAGGTGTCTCACTAAGATGATGGAAGTTGCATTGGGCTCCTATGGGGTGAGTAGAATTCTATGGCAATTTTTTGCAATAATTATGGCACAAGAGTGAGGCCAAGAGTAAATGATCTGGAGTGTGAGAAGCCACTTAATTCTTTGTATGTTGGTCCTCAAGGTGTAAGCATCCCTTTCATGGACCTTTTGTAGGTCCAATGAATGACCTCAACATGAAACCTTGCAGATAATTTTGAAAGAAAAGGAAAAAAAACTCTTCAATCATGAAAAGGTCTCCATTATATTTCGAAGCTATGTGAAAATTTTTATTATATATCAATTACTTTGGAAACATGGCCGTTGCGTGACACTGTTTCTCATTCATGAAGGGAACACTTCTGTTTTGAATCCCCAGCGGTGCCTGGTGTAGTGCCTGAGACAGAGAAGAAGCTTAGTAAATGTTCAAGGTATTGGTTTGCTAATGATCCAAACCAAGCTGTGTTTGGGCCCATTTGAACATTTACCGAACCATGTTGTTAAATATAAGCAATGTCAGTAATAACCACAAAAGTAAGTCAGTAAAGACAATAGAGCAATGTCTTAATAGTTATCATCTACTGAAGATCTGCTCTTAGCTAGGCATGGTCACAGGCTCTTTATGCCTCATTTCACTAAATCCTTACTATCCCCACACTGTGTCTGTTTTATTATCCCCCTTTACAGTTGGGAACACTGAGGTTAACTGTGTTTACTCAACAATCTCAGGGTCACACAGATGCAGAGTAGAAAAGCAGGATGTGATCCTAGGACTAAAGGCAGACAAAGTCTATGCCTTTTCTCTCCTATTGCAGTTTCCACATATCAGTAGGTACTTCCTGTGAAAGAGGAAGCACATTTGTTCTCCTGGCTCCAGAGAAGAGAAAGCAGACTGGCGGCTCTCCCATGAGGGAAAGAGGAGAACTTTGACAGGAATTTACGACCACCAGGGAGAACAGAACTAACTTTTCTGTAAGGCTGTGGCCACCTACCCCTGAAGATGAGATGCTGATGTAGAAAATGAACAGCCATCTCTTAGAGGATCTGCAAAATAATTTCTATTCTGGTTGGAAAAATTAAATACATTCACTTTATCTTTATGATCTTGAGATATTCCTTGGATAGTAACAACAGCTCCTGACATCTGGAGACTATTTCATTTTAGACAAAACTTTTGCATGGAGAATCTAATATGATCCCATGTGACATTCTTTTTGGGACAAGGTAGCTGTTGCTCAGAGAAGCAGCAGGAATTGTCCAAGGACACACAGGGTGAATGAAAGACTTGGCAGTGGGACCTGGGTCCAATAATTTCAAGACCAGTGCTCCTTCACCTATGCATGTTGTCTACTGGAGTGAAGCAAAAATATGGGTCTATAGGGCAGTATTATGCAGAATGAGTAGTTTCTTTCCATTATTAGCATAAGCCATACTCTGAAGCTATTTCTGAGACAGTCATCCTTTTCTATGTGGGTCAATGTTCCTGCAGCTTGGACTTCCTTCTGGGAACAAAGCATCCTTTAGGATCTTCCTTAATCATCCTCATCAGTGTAATATGTTGCTTCCTGTCCAACTGTGTCCCACTTCCATAGGCAATTTATCTGTATCCATAGAGACACCAGAGATCTGCTTCTTACTTCAAATGTTTCATATCTAGGTTATTCTTCCTGACGTGTGAGTCCAGGGCACAAGTCTAAAGCTCCCACTTACACAGCCCAGAGGGACTGAGCCCTGCTTTCCACAGTCAGGTCAGGAGCACACTGACTCCTGACTGTGGAAAATTTGTCTGTGTGCTAAGTGTAAACAGATGTCTCCAGCTGCCGGATCCTTTGACCATATGAAACCAATCACCAACTCTACACAAACATGCATCATCAGGCTAAAATCTGAAGGTGCAATGAACTCACCCTGCTTCCCATAGGACAGTGGGTGAGTAGAGGCTGTGGGGAGTTTGGTCAGAGCAGTCCATCTAAGGGCAAAATTTGTGTGGTTTAATGAGATGAAAGTGGTGAAGCGGGGCCAAAGGAAGTGCAGCTCAGAGTTAGGATAGATACTGGTTCAATATCATCTGGACACTTTCAACCCTGTACACATGGGGGCACTAAGGTTTGGGGGTAGAAGTGACTTCCTCATGATCTCATAGCACTCTAGTGATTCCCTCAGGGTTTAATCACAGATCAGAATGCCCAGGCCAGTACTCATTCCATTATGTAAGGCTGCCTATGACACTGGCTTTCCCTTGAGCTTCTTCATGTGGAGTCCTTGCATCTCTTATGTTTTAAATCCTGGCAGTTTTGGATTGACTTTTCTAAGCCATGTGAACTTTCCTAAAGGATAAAAATGATGATGCCATTGATTGTGGGTTAATATTAGGTTAGCCTAGATGTTCTATGTACTTAATTGTATTAATAGCCCTAACGTACCATGAAGTAGGTCTTCTATTTTAAAGAAGAAGAAGCTGATACTCAGAAATGGAAAGAGGGTTGCCTAAGGACATGGCTTTTAGATGGCACAGCCTGAATTCACATCAAGACAAGTTCCAAAGACATAGTTTAAAGAATCAACGAAGTTATACTGAGGCATCTGATTGACAATATAAGATGGCTGCATGATTAATATTATTTATTCACTTAAAAGAATTTATTGAGCATTTATTATGTGTCTGGCAGTATATGTGGTTTCAAAGTTGAGCATGACATTATTCTATTAAGAAAACAGTGTAGTGGTGGAGTTGGAAATACAAACAAACCCCTCATTTATGTTGAAGCAATTGTTAAATGGATGATTGATCAGGTATAATTGGAATAGAGTAAAAGGAGTGCATCAGTTTGTCTAAAGGGTAAGAGATGGTTTGTCAGAAGAGGTGACACTTTTCTATCAAACAGGTGAGGATGGAATTCAAAGCAGAAGTTGACAGTCTGTTTAGAGAAGTGAAAACAGAACAAATTATGGAATTGTGGAATACTTAGGGAAATACAGGTCATTAGGTATTGTTAATTTGTTAAAATATAAGCAGGGAAACTAAAAAGATGATATTAAATATACAGGTTACAAGGACCTTATAGGTTTTACTAAGGGAGTTAGAATTGTTCTCTGAGGGCAATTGGAAACCATGGATTGGTTTTAAACAAAAAACGCATGATGGACATATTGTTTAGGATTGGATTTGATTGTTAGTAATGTGAAACTCTAAATTAATACTGGCCTAAAAACAGTAGGAGTTTGTTTTTCATGTAAAAGTCTGGCGTTACATGGTCGAGGATTAATATGATGGCTGTTTAGGAATTCAATATTTTTTCAACCATCCCCGTATGTGACCTTCAGACTCACATTCTAAACCTATAATCAGGGCAACAAGGTGGAAACAATGGTAAATAAGAAGAGAGTTACACAGAGGTACCAGTGTTCTTTTAAGGAAGGTCCTCAGAAGCTTGCACAAGACACTTCTGCTTTTATCTTATACATCAGAACTTAGTTACATGTCTACACTCAGCAAAGGTTGGGAAATACAGTCTTTGCTCTGGATGGTCAAGAGCCCATATAAAAAATCAGGCTTTGTGGTTTTCTGCTAGAACTGAAGGATGGATATTGAGGCAAGTTATCAGTAAGTATTTTCATATTAAAGAGATCACTTTAATAGCTCTGTGGAAGATGGACAAAGATATAGGGAAGACACTGAAGATATGAGACTGAGGCTGGTGATAACCATGAGGCTGGGGAATGCTTTCCCTTTCAAATGACCTAGGCTTTGCCCAATTAAGGAAATTACTGTCTTAGAGTTACTTCTTTTCTATTGAGTCAGAGGTAGATATATGTCTCCTTCAGCAAATGAGTCATACCCAAGGTTGGGTAAACTTGTTTAGATATGCAGAGTGAACCACAATATGAACCTGGTTTGGACTGTATCCTTCACAGACTTAAAACTCTGCTCATCATTCTTGTGTCCTCAAATAGCCAGATCAGATTCTTTATTCGGATTTTCTATAGAGCTAAGATAGGTAAGAGGAAGTTTCTATCCATTTCATTCTGGTTAGCTGAGTTAACATGTTTTGTCTGTTAAATATTCATGGAATTAGGATAAGAACATGAGTTTTAGGACCAAGAAAAATGGGAATGAAAAACTCAGCTCTGGTACTAATCCCAGGTTGTCTGGTTTGTGAGTTAGTTCTGATCATCACCACACCATATGGCATCCTCTGGCTCTTGGTTTACTTTTCCCTCTTCCTTAAGCTGTTCATTTTCAAGTAACATGGGGAAAGTCACATCAGTCTTACTGAGTATTCCTAAAAAATGGAGGCAGAAGAATGGACTTGATGATAGAAAAATTTATTCTTGGGCACTAAGCGTGCTCAGCTGGCTATGTCTACCTCCATACCTCCCCTTTAATATTCTTCTCCTGGCCCAACAAGTATGTCCAGGGCCCTATAAAGGAAATAATCCAGCATATGTCTAATGTTGGCTCACCCAGTCCTCATCAGCTTTGAGCCATCTCACTTTGCTTCTAATATTCCTAAAGCCCCTCTTCTTCAGAGTCTCTACTCCTCTATTTTACTCAGTTTCTCTTGATTCTATATCATGGCTTCATTCTTCTCTACAGTGTTTCTAGGAATACGAAAGAGTAGGGATGTTTTCTGAAAACTCCAAGGTTGAGATATAACATACCGTTTAATAACAGAGATGCTGAAATCAAACTGGTATGAATTTACATCTTTCCCTTACTACTATTAATTCTGGACCTTAAGTAAGTTGTGTACCTTTTTCAAGTTTCCTCACCTGTAAGAAGGAGGATAATAATAATGCCTATCTTGTATGTTATTGTCAGAATTTAATGAGTTAACAAATATATGTAATATATATGTTTTTTATATATATACACATTTTGGTTTAGTGTTTGGCATATAGTTAAGTACAAAATAAATATTAGCTATTGATATTAATTTTGGGGTTGGAGGTCACGAAATAAGGCTGGAAAGTTGGGAGGCTCCATTGTGAAGAGTGACTTAATGATTAAGAAGCTGGATTTTGGGCAAGAAAAAAGAGGGGCTTTGGACAGGAGAGTGCATTCATTTTCTATTGCTGCCGCACAACATGAAACTTAGTGGTCTGAAACAACACAGACTCACAGTTCTGGAGATCAGATGTGTAACATGGTAGGCAGATTGCATTCCTCTGGTTTTGGGGAAGCCGTACCTTTCTCAGCTTCTAGAGGTTCTCCATATTCCCTGGCTGGTGGCCAAGCATATTCCGAATTCTGCTTCCGTTGCCACATCTTCGTGTATGCCTGACTCTACTGTGTCTCTCTCACAAGAACTTTTGTCCCAGATAGTCCAGGACAATCTCCCCATCTCAAGATCCTTAATTTAATTACATTGGCAAAGTCCCTTTTGCCATGTAAAGTAACGAATTTGCAAGTTCTGGGGATTAGAATTTGGGCTTTGATGGAGGACATTTCAGCCTACCACAGAAAGTAACATGGCTGTCTGGGGATTTTCCAGGATAGCTTGTGAGATTAGAGTTAGGAAGGCCAGTTAAGATGCTGTTGTGAGAATGTGAGAATGCTGTTGTGAGAATGTTGTGGGGAATGTGAATGTAAGCATTAGGGGCAATCAGGACACTGGGGAGGAATGGCTGCTGAAGAACTAAAATCACCAAGACTTGGCTAATGAGATTAGGAGAAGGGCTTCTTTCTAGATTTCTAGCTGCAGGGACTTTCAGCTAGGGGATGGTGGTGTCAGCAGGAGCTGGCAAATACCAGGGGAGGTGACCGACACATTGACTAAGGCTTTCTGAGAAATCTTGCTTCCTGTAGCCTGCAGCCATTCGTTATAAAACACAGAGAGCAGTCTGGCCCAGAACAGAGTTTCCCACGCTTCACTCATTCTTAACAACTTTTTCCAAATCTGTCTTTTTAATGTTTCAATTTCTGAATATTTTTCTTTAAATAGACTCCAGTAAAAGTAGCTTCATCCTAAGCAATTAGTTTCACAAAACCACAACTCTGATATGCCTGGATATTTGGATGCACATACTATTCATACATACTCATTAAAATGGAAATGTATTTTTCCATGCACCAGCTAAAATTATTTCTCAAACCATCAGTGCTAAGCAAACCACATATATGCAAATGTCGGAGAAATGACAAGAACACAGACTGAGAGATTCAAACCTAGACTTGAGTGTATCACTTGAGTCCCTGGACTTTTATTTCCTCATATGTGAAATAAAGATAATGTCTAACTTATAATAACTTAGTTAGATAATTAGTGTATGGAAAATGCAAGGTACCATATCTTATAACAGGAACCCAGCCTATTATATGCATTTATATTGTTGAATCTTGTGATGTTTTTTCCTTATATATTAAATAAGTCAGTCTTTTCATAAGACCTGTCAGTTAATTTTGATAAACACACTAGGGAATTCATCGTCTTTGCAGTCTAGGTGGCAAAGCAATTTTACTTACTGTTTTTTATTACCTCATGAGTCTTCTTTACTTCCAGGGCACTTCTTTACTTCCAGAGGAGGTATGGAGGTATGGAGGTAGACATAGCCAGCTGAGCACACTTAGTGACCAAGAATAAATTCTTCTATCGTCAAGTCCATTCTCCTGCCTCCACTTTTTAGGGATACTCAATAAGACTGATGTGACTTTCCCCATGTTACTTGAAAATGAACAGTTTAAGGAAGAGGGAAAAGTAAACCAAGAAAGAGCCAGAGGATCAAGTGACCACGAGGGGCTTAGGGAAGGCATTCATCCCTGTTGACTGTGCTAGGAGAACCCTGGGTCAGGAGATGCTGGACTCCTGGGGTAGAAAACCTAGTTCTTTTCAAAGATTTAAAGTAAAGGTTTGAGGTGGAAAGCCCTACTGTTTTCTGGACTATATTAGAATCATTCCTCTCCTCATGGCTGTGGATCATATTGCTTATAAAATACCAGCCTCGTGACCCATTTGAGAACATCACTGAAGGTCCACAAGATAGGACCAAATGGGTTTTAAAAAACACCCCAGGGTCTCTCCCTACTGAATCCCTACCCAGTCTAACAGAATTAGACTCAAAGCAGCATTTGCAGAAGATAGCCGTTTGCATGAGCTTTCCAATGATACATCTGGTTTTCCTTTTGAAAAAGGCCCTCAAACCTCATAAAACTGAAGTCCTTTGATTCAAACCACAAATTCCTTATAGCTAACCTCAGCAAAACTCCTTACGCACTCTGAGTACTTAGTCCCTGTAACCCTTATTCCTCTTTTCTCTTCCGTCTTCATTAAGTTAGTGGGAGCCAAGCTTACAAGGATAAATCTGATTGTTTTGTTCAATTCACTTCATATTAATAAAAATTATGGGTCATTTTTCTGCCTTAGACCTTTGCTTTAGAATAGCTACTATTTATTAAACTCTAACTATTCCCAAGTACATTACATAGCATCCCACTTAAACTTACAACAGGCTTACAAAGTAGGTGGTATTTTTCCAGTCTTTCCAATGAGGAAAGAGAAACAAGCAAACAAACAAAAGTTATTGTTTCATTGTCTTACTGCTGCTAGATGATAGATCTAGTAATTCAAATCCAGTCAGTATAACTCCAAAGCCCTCACTTCTCAAGTTTGTCTCTCTATATAACAGATTCCTAAGAGTTAATTTTCAAATACGATTTGATATTTTAACAATTCCTCATTTGCCTCAGGCAATCGTTATCCTGATTATTGACTTCATGGTGATGACAATTATTGCTACTATGAATAACAGCTCTTATCCTCTAAGTGTTATACTGTGCATTTTACATACCATGAATACAATAACTTCTTGAGGCAAGTATTATTATCTCCTTTTATAAATTTGTAAACTGAGATGCAAAATGTTTGTTAACATTTCCATGATCACAGAGCACTGAATTAGTGGGAACTGCAAATACTAACAAAAAGGAAAACTTTGTACATGCCAGCACTTTTGAAATATATTTTACATGGTTAACTCATTTAATCCCCACAACAACCCTGTAAGGTAGATAGCATTATCATCTGCCTTGCACAAGTGAGGAAACTGAGGCACAGAGAAATAAAATGATTATTCAAGGCCACACAAGATAATCAGTGAAAGGGCTAGAGTGTGAATCAGTATGGCCTTGGGTCTGACTCAGAGCTGGTTATCACAGCACCATGCTGCCTAACTATCTGACTGCAAAGCCTCTTTGCTCTGGGCAGGTACCTATGTGAGTGAACTTGAAACTCTATCACTCATTCCAATTCTTTTATTCACTGGTGATCTCACTATGTTGAAAGGACAGGATTTGATGCATGCCGTGTCAGTGGTGATCACTGTTATTGAGATAGATTTGCACTGATGTCTGGGAGTTTGGACTGAATGTTAATAACATACAAAGGTGACCTGCAATAAATATACAGCTCTGTCAGAAAGCTAGAGGTCTGCTTGGCAGAGAGAGTCATCATGGATTGTGGCAGATTCTCCTTCTGTCAAGGCTTATCTGAAGGCTAAATAAATCATGCTGGAATCTTCTGGGATGTTGGAAGAGAGGAAAAAGTATGTATTGGATGGGGGTAGGGATGTGGAGGAGGTTCAGATGGAAATGGAATATTGATTAGAACAAAGGTGAACTTGATGTCAGCCAGTGTTCTTTTTAGAAATGAAGGGCCAGGAATGGAAGTTAAAAAAGAGAAATATTTTCTTTAATTGCAGGCATAGAAATAGAGAAATCAACATCTGAAGAAATTCTAAGTGACACACTGGGCTCTAGATAGATGTTACTCTATGTTTGATTCTCAATTTTTTTGATCTAATGTTTCTGCAACTATGAAGATGTAGCTACACTACAGCATAAAGTGAACTCCTTCACAATGAAAATTTATTTGACACATATTAATTGATAACTGACAGCTATAAATTCACATTTAGATTGACTTCAATATAAAATATTCACTTAAATTGCTGTGTAGTCACATTTTTTAACTTTCCCAACTTTTCAAGTGTAAATGATGCCTGATGTTTGGCATTAGTTTTGAGGATTCCCAAGAACAGCTGTCTATACCAACGTTTAAGAAGCATCTTCATAGTGCAGATTTATAGAAAGATATCCTCCAGCAATACAGAGGCTATGTGAAAAGCAGTGTGAAGGTGACAGATATTTGTCACCTATGTTATGTCAGGCACTGTGCTAAGTGTTATATATGTAGCATCTCATTTAATAATAACAACTGACATGCAGAGTTGTTATTATTAATCCCCATTTTATAGACAAACATTTCCAGGACTCTGAGTTATATTGCACAAGGCTCCTTGATGTTCTAATCATGCAGCAGAATTTGAAAACCAGTCTGTCTGACTTCAAAACTTGTGTTCTTTTACCAGACCACCATACACTGCCTCTCAGAGTAAAGGAGAGATAAATCAGTGAGGACAGCTAAGTTGGGAGGTCAGGAGACTCTCTCTCCTGGAAGAGAAACACTGAACTAAAACAAAACCATGAAGTTCAGTGTTCTAATTTAGAACACCAACCTTTGAAGTCCCATATTCTGGCCTTTGCTGGGTGTAGAATACGAGCCATCTCATGCTCTAAGATGGCTGGTAACCTTTATCTCTTTCTTCCAGGTTAGAAAGTTAGCTGTTTCTGAAGGCATTAATCTTAGTGAGAAAATATATCATACATTGTAATTCATTATGCCACACAGTTCGTTCATTCATTCAAAAATGTTTTCTGGTAGATTGACTGAAAAAAGTAGCTCTGGTTTTATTTATTTATTTATTTATTTATTATTTTTTTTTACTCTTCCCATACCCATTGCAATGTGACATTGCAGATTTTATCAAGAGGTAGTCTATTTCACCATGATTTTAATCTGGGCTCTCCTTGTATCTTGTTTTGTCCAAAAGAAGGTGGCAGAAGTGACAATGTGCCACTTTTGATTGTAGATTATGAGAGGCTTTACATGCTTCTGTTTCTCTCCCCTGCTCTTGCATCCATCATGCTATGGGAACAAAATCAGGCCAGGATACAGGAGGTGAAGAGAGACACATGCACACAGCCACACACAGAAGCAGAGCTGCCTGATTGAACACAGCTAACCTCATGTTCATGAGGGAACCCAGCAGAAACCGGAAGAGCCACCTAGCTAAGCCTGCTTTAAGTTGCTGACCCACCGAATTGTGAGCTAAATAAATGGTTGTGGCTTCAGCCACTAGGTTTTGGGCTGGTTTGTTCTGCAGCACCAGATAACTGATATCTATTCACTAAAATGCACTTGGGTGCCAACATTGTGGCATGCTGTGGGGACATAGAGGTGATTAAGTTATGTTCCCTGTTCTGAAAGAGCCGGCACTCCAAATAGGAAGTCAGACATGTAAACAAATGACAACATAGCAAGTTATGGGATTAATCAAAGTAACTGGTGAACTCCTTTTAGTAGGAATAGTTCTATTTCCTCTGTAAAGAAACCACTATGATAGGGAGCACAGTACCAGTTGGTTCCAATAATTCTTGTGATAGTGTCATCCAAACCTCAGACTGCATCAGTGGTCACTCAGCAAGGAGCCTTGAAGATTACCCAATGCTATTTATATCTATTATATGATCCTCATTAAGTAACCTCAAAGGGGAGGCAAGAGCTTGGAACCAGAGCTTTTTGGAAGAATTTCTTTAAAGGGATAGTATTCTGTGATTGAATTAGAAATAGCAAGATACTTGGGAGTACTGATTAAAAATTTTAGTCTTTTGGACTTTTAATGACTGAAAAAATTAATAGAGCTCTAGGCTCCAGAAATCAGGAACTTGCTGAGTATCTCTTTTTTTTATTTTTCAGAGAGGAAACTATAGCAGCTGGCAGATAGAGTAGTGTAAAGAAGCTACACTTGGGTTTGAATCCCAGCTGAGCCACTCAGTTACTTGATCTTTTGCTGGTTCCTGAATCTCCATACATTTTGTGGTGCTTATGTCTAAACAGGGATAAAGATATTTACTTTATAAGGTTATGATGAGGACTAAATGTACCTGGCACATAATTAATGTTAATACTTTCCCCATTCCTTCATTTTTAATTCTCCTTTGCTTTCTGTTGCCATTTTCTACTTTTTTCAAAAGAATCTGTTGGAGCCCCAATACATTAACCTTCATGAAATTGGGTCCTGACCATCCGTGAAATGGATGAGTTTGAACACTTCCCCAATGTCGGTCTGTAAAAGCACATTTTGAAAGTGGCTTTGAAGGACTGTTTGAATAATAAGATCTATTCATGATCACAGAGGGCCGAGACAAAAGGCTGAGACAAGTCTGTTTGGAGCAAACTCTGTGTGGAATGTCAATGCACATATTAGAACCCAGCCTGTCAATTTGGTCCACAGAGAGAATGGTGGTTTTATGACATTATTGGCACCACAATCTAACAACTCTCAACCGGCTGGGGCATTAAACATGACGAAGGACATAGCTAGATAGACTACCCTAGATTTTTTTTATTCAAAGGGAGCACATGTAATGTTCTCATGCAAACCAGAGAGGAAGTGAGAATTCTTTCATCTTCCTTTTCTTTGCTATTAACCTCAATCACATAACTCTTGGGTTAATTTTCCTTCTATAACGAGAACACCAAACAGAAAACACATGTGAGAATTAAATAAACACAGAGTAGAATGAAGGCTGAATCTATGGAATCTATCAGGACTTGTTTACAGAGAAGGTAAATTAACAATTTCTTGGAGGCACAGTTTTCTTACCTGTATGATAGAAAGAATCACTGTTGGAATAGGCATGAGTGTTAGGGATGCTTCTAGAAAGCCTCTCTACTAGCATACTTTCTAGTCTCAGGACCTTTGCACATACTGGCTCTCTATCTAGAGATCCCTTCCTTGCCGAGATGTTTTTAGGTTAACTCCTCAAATTTATTCTGGCCTTTTTCCAAGTGTCATCTTCTCACAGGGAACTCCCTTAATTATCTTATCCAAAATTGTCATCCTATTACCGTCTACCTCCTCATTCTGGTTGATTTTTACATTGGAGCATCTATCTGATATTGTATCATATATTTACATGCTGCCTTATTAATTGTTTGTCTCCTACAATCAAGTGACAGCCTCACAAGGTGGGGACTTTATCTGCTTTGTTCACTTCTGTGTCCCCAACACCTATAATAGTACCTGCTACATAGGAAACACTCAAGCATTTGCTAAATGAATGAATAAGTAAATAAACATGCAAGATTGTTTTGGCACCAAAAATTACGGCATATAGTAGGCATTCTATAACTGTTGGCAGAATTAATGAGTGTGCATATCCATCTGTGAGCAGAATTAGGGAATCACCACTCTCCAGCAAGCCAGTGTCTCTCTCACTTCGCACCCCTGCAGATTGCATAAGGAATGTCCAGACACTTTCTGTTTCCAGAATGATGTAATGTGGAAGGAGAAGACCTGCAGAACATGTTGCTCACAGACGAGACAGATGATCTCATCCCCTTCCTGGGCATTCCCAGGCTTTGCTATTAAAAAAAAAAAAAAAAAAAAAAGCTGCAATGTTCAATTCACAGGTGGCTGTTTAGTCCTCAGCCGTTTATTGGCAAAATACTTTAACTCATCTCTTAGCTCCCTGGTGGCTGGGAGGAGGAGAGGAAAGTCATGTCAGATATCATCTGGCCTATTTCTTCAGCCAAATGGAATAGATTTACCCTGAGAAACTAGGACATAAAGGGAGAGAAGTGCATTTTAGCATCAGCCACAGGGGACAAGCTGTGAGCAAGGGGTGATGGGGGAGTTTAAAAAACAAAGTAAGCAAAGTGTTTCATTGACACCACAGAGCTGAGATTGTTCTTGGGATTATTTCAAAAGTCTAGAGCCTGAAGAAATGATGTACCCAATATCCCTCACGTGGCTCATTTTTATTTGAAAAATCCTTTAGTTTTGATGTCTGTGTATATATTAAACTGATCAGAATTTCAATTTATAGGTATTTATTACTCTACGGTTTATAACACATTTCAATACACAGATCTTCACAAAAGTCCTGAAACTGAGGGGTATAGAATGATCCCCCTTCATAGTTGAGGAAGCTGAGTTTCAGAGAGGGGAGGTAAATTAACCAAGATTGCACAGCTAGAGAGCAGCGGAGTTGCCATTGGAACTCAGATCTAGTTATCTTTAAGTGCAAATCTCCAACCAAATCTTCAATTCAAGACTTAAAAGGTGACCTGCTTGTCAACTACAGTGTTTGTATGCCTCAAAGGTTTCCCACATCTCTTTTTTCCATGGTTAGCTACTAGACACCTTATTTCAGATCTGGGGCAGTCTGGGATGGCAAGTCTGTGCACAAATCAAGCTGAAGTCCAGTTGGATGTCTCCTGAACAATTAGTAGTTTTGCACCGATTTATTAATAAGCCAAATAGTACTGTCGACTCCACCCTCCAAACTCGCCCCTCCTCTCTTTTCTATCCCCTTCCCACCAAGATGTTTTATTTATTTATTTTCAGAAGTTGATGTTAGCAGCTGGTCAAGTCCTAAATACAAAAGTCATCCTTTCCACAACCATGTTTCCCATCCAATCCATGATAAAATTATCCAATTTTCATTGCCAAAATGCACCTTGACTCTGTCCCTTTTTCTCCATCTTTATGGCCACCACCTTAGTTCAGGCCACCAATCCTGAGCCTTAGGTTATTATATCTGCCTCACAGCTGCTGACTCTCCTTCCACTCTTGCTTCTCTCATTCATCATATGCAATGAACACAAGAGCAGGTGTTTTTGCATACACCCATTTTTTTGTGTGCTTAACCTCTCAAGACATTTTGATGCATTTACAAAATCCTGAAGCCTTAACGGGACCATAGGCTCGGCTTGATCTAGCCCTTGGCAACCTTGACAAACTTATTTGTGCCCATTTCACACTTGCTTATTTTATTCTATTCCAGAAGCTGCTGTGTAGAGAGAAAGCTGCTGCTGCTTCTTTTTTTTTTTTTTTTTTTTTTTTTTGAGATGGAGTCTCATTCTGTCACCAAGGCTGCAGTAGTGCAGTGGCACAGTCTTGGCTCACTGCAATCTCTGCCTCCTGGGTTAAAGTGATTCTCCTGCCTCAGTCTTCCAAGTAGCTGGGATTACAGGCACGTGCCGCCATGCCCAGCTAATTTTTGTATTTTTAGTAGAGATGGGGTTTTGCCATGTTGGCTAGGCTGGTCTTGAATTCCCGACCTTAGGTGATCTGCCTGCCTTGGCCTCCCAAAATGCCGGGATTACAGGCATGAGCCACCACAGGTAGCCAAGAGAGGTAGCTTCTTGAGAGTAAAACACACCAAGAAGAAAGTAGAGCTTGGATGCTATGAGAGAGTGAACACTGGCGATATTGTTTGAGGCCCTGAGTGCATTTATGCCTTAAGTGCTGCATTGAGTTATTGAGCCAATATATCTTTTCCTCTGTGTTTTTTTAAATCAAAATCAAGTTGATTTGAGTTTATTGTCACTTGCAACAAAATATTTCTGGATTTCCACAAATTCACAATCAGTTGGGGAAAAGTCGATATGTGAACAGGTAAACACTGAAAATAGATGGTTTGTATGATACAGGTGGACACGAGGGCCTTTAACCAGTGTGGGGGTTGGGGTGGGGGAAAGTGTCCACTTCCCTCCAGGAGACAATATCTGGTCTGAATCTTGAAATATACTTAGCAGTTGTCATGATGTATCTATCAACCAGAGGATGGCAGAGAGACATTCCAGGGAGAAGAGAAGGCATGAGTCAAGGCATGGCGTGAAATGGGATGATAGTTTCTGGGAACTACAAGTCACTCATCCTAGCTTTAATGCAGCCTGGATGGTGAAGGCAAAGGGAGAGATGCTACAGAGAAAGGCACAGGCCATACTGTGAAGTGTCCAATAGTTTGTCCTAACAAGGTAATGTCATCCTGGGAATTTTGAGAGAGCATTGAGAAATTAATTTTTCCACTTTAAAAATGAACATTCTAATCCTTCCCCAGCCTATCTACCATAAAAGATGATAGTGAAGGTCTCTTAGTAAAACGTCTATGAAAATGCTTTGAACCAGGTATAAATTGGCTAATTATACTATGGAAAACAGAAACTGGAATATGTTTGATGTCTTCTAGTTTCCAGGCCCTGGACAAGGAGAGAGAATCTGATATGGTTTGACTGTGTCCCCACCCAAATCTCTTCTTGAATTGTAGATCCCACAATTCCCATGTGTTATGGGAGGGATCTGGTGAGAAGTAATTGATTCATGGGGGCCGGTCTTTCCCATGCTGTTCCTGTGTTAGTGAATAAGTCTTATGAAATCTGATGGTTTTATAAAGGGGAGTTTACCTGCATAACTTCTCTTCTCTTGTCTGCTGCCATGTGAGACTTGCTTTTTACCTCCTGCCATGATTGTAAGGCCTCCCCAGCCACGTGGAACTGTGAGTCCATTAAAACTCTTTCTTTTGTAAATTGCACAGTCTCGGTTATATCTTTATCAGAAGCGTGAAACGGACTAATACGGACTCAACACAGAAAGGAGAAGTTGAGAGGATGTGTAGGTGGGTTTTGTGTCCCATGAGATTTCAGTTCCTGGCAGTGAAGACCTCAATGGTGGGGGACCCTTGGAAGTTGGGCCACATCCTTGTAGTGAGAGGAGAAAACACTGCTTGTGTAGTTAGCCTATGTCACAACTGACCAGAGTAGGGCCTGCTCCCTACCCTTCTGTGCCTCCCCGTTGCATCCCAATAACATGATCCCAAAATAGTGTTTCTGATTCTTAAGTTCAAACAACTTCAGTGGTCAGGAACTTTGTTCCCAGAAACTGTTTCCCCACGTCCCTTCTTATATTACTTCCTGTATGTGTTAACACTCTCCCCACCCAACCCTCGGTCATTATATAGTTGAACAAAGCCAAGAGTATGCCACAGTGGCAGGTTCGCACATAGTCAGCCCCAGCTTCAGTGTGGGGACATGATTGAATTCTCGGGGGCTTTGTAGCCTGGAAAGCAGGGTTGTAATTGACAATGCACCAGGACAAGCATTTGTTCTCATGGGGGGTCTCCCATCCATGAGATCAAGAATCCTAAAGCCACATTTTTGGCATCAGCCTCCCTGGACCATTCAGTATGACCACTAAGTGTTAGATTGACTCTGGGCTGATTGCTTCTGCTATTTAGTGAGTTGAGATGATGAGCCTGAGCTCTGAGATGTTGCAATATGAGTCTGCCCAAATAAAACCACTTAGGATTGTCACAGGAAACAAAATAATGTGCCTCTTCAGTTTAAGGGACAACTTGACTACATTTGGAATTTAAAGAGTCTCTCTTCCATTTCTCAGTCAAGGGTACAAAGTGTGTTAAAGTAATATGAGATGCTTTGGCTAAGTATTCAATTATCTCATTCATTTACTCAACAGTTATTGAGAACCTGTTCTGTGTCAGAAATGGTGCTAGGACTTAGATAAGCTGAATAAGACACTGCCCTGCCCTCCCGAAACTTGCCATCCAACAGTGGTGTTGAGCAGTGGTGCTCACTCTCAACTAGAAGATGAAGGATTCCATTTCCTTTCCAGCTCTGCCACAGTGCTGGGAATACTTGACTGTAAGGGGAGAGCTTTCTGTTTACAAGCATTCTATTTCAGCAAACAGGGGAGTATCTTATAATCAAGGCATTATAAGTCCTGCAGATTTAAACTTAATCTCTCAATTGCTTTATTTTTAATGCCACAAATATTATTCAGAAAAAATATATGAACCCATTAAAAATCAGTGCAAGGTCTGGATATATAAAGAGGCCACCTGGCTGGGTGCAGTGGCTCAGGCCTGTAATCCCAGCACTTTAGGATGCCGAGGCGAGTGGATCATGAGGTCAGGAGTTTGAGGCCAGCCTGGCCAACATGGTGAAACCCCATCTCTACTAAAGACACAGAAAATTAGCCGGGCGTGGTCGTGGGCACCTGTAAAGAATCATTTGAACCTGAGAGGTGGAGGTTGCAGTGAGCCGAGATTGCGCCATTGCACTCTAGCCTGGGCAACAGGGTGAGACTCTGTCTCAAAAAAAAAAAAAAAAAAAAAAAAGAGGCCACCTGACCAAATGTTAAGGGAGGAGGCAAAAATATTTATTAAATTTTGTAATTATTCCTGATAGACTGCATTGCAGAATTCAAGAATATATATGTCTACAAAATGAATTAAGCACACACAATGTTCAATTGTTAGGCAAATTGGTATTTGTGGCTTGCCGATTAACAAAGAACTAGACCTCAAACAAATCAGATGCATCCAAAGTACTGGAGCTCTGCAAAGCTGTTAGATGACTTATAATGGCTGGAATCTGATATCAGAAGTTTGTATAAAATAGATTCATGAAAACTAAGAGTTGGAAGAAAATGCAATTATATTGCATTAATTGAAAATGCAATTAATATTTCTAATTTTATGACTTTTAATATGTGGTAATTTGATAAATATCATAAGTGGACATTTTATTATTTCATCCACATTTCTAATATTTAACTATATAGGTTAAACAAAGAGACAAACAACTTGTTGTCCTGTGCTCGGGCACCCGTGGTAGGTGGCTGATATAGCTGGTTGGTTTTCACAAATGTAATTCCATCTCTGAATCTTGGTGCCTTCATCTAGGAAATGAAAGTGATGAAGTGCCTGCTTCCTCTCTCATTTTCAATCATGGTGCTGTTCAAGGCAGTATGCTATGGAAAATTGTACATCTACACATTGGCTTTGAGTTTATTTAATAGCATAAATATTATTCAGAGAAAATACATGAAACCATTAAAAATCAACCTTAGGGCTGGATATATAAAAAGGCATGTTTCCCCATTTTATTCCTGGCTCATTGAGTTGGAAAGCCTCCTTAAACAAACAGACCTCCAGAACTCAGCAAGGCCTGCCCCTGCTCCCAGATTCTAAATGCAAAAAAATGAAGAATATTTTCTTTCTCCCATTTGTTGTATAGATTTAGAATTTAGAAGACATCTCAGAAGGAAGAAAATGATGGGTGGCATTCTGATAACATTATCTCCTCACTGATGTTTTGTTCTTGCCGCTGTTCATATGGAACACAGTAGTAAGTGTTGTGTGAGGAATGCAATTACGTTTAAAAAAGGAGGTGTAAGAAGCTATTATAGTTTTGAAACACGTAAAGGTGTCTAAACTCACTTTTCTCTGAGTCGTGTTGATCTGCCACATTAGCCGTCCCCATGGATTGGACCATCCCATGTGGTCCATGAAATCTCCCAAGATATTTCCTGTTAAATGGCCTCTGCCACTGCTATATTTATTTATCTTATTCTACGAGACTAAAAACATAGTTCAGCTATTTAGGTGGGCTCTGACTAGCTATTACAGTCTACATATAACATGATTAGATACATCTGTGGAAAGGAACGCATGGTGAGAAAATGTTTTATTTTCTCTAATTAATGTATAGTCTTCAGAACAGAACTTTGGGTGTTCTGGATTTGTGTTTGGCCCATAGCTGCTGCTTTTCACTGGAGCAGGAAAATAATGTTTAATAGCTTTGTTTAAAGGTTTTCGCTTGTTCCAAACTTGTTGCTGTAGAGTCTATCTCAATCTGTGTGTATTTAAGAAAAAAGAGGAAACAGGCTGGGAGCAAAATTGTGTTCTGGTCTCCACCCAAAACACCCCCTATTTTTTTTCTTTTTCTTTTTTTTTTGCAAACCATGAAAGCCTTTTAAAAGCTGCTTTGATTAGCTTCCACATCACTCCCCCCAACATAGAGTGAGATGCTGGTTTGTGGCCTAGGATGAGAGAAAGGGGAGCCGGGACTCTCACGGGACAGCTTGGCCACTTGAGTCTTCCAAACCCAATAGGCTTTACTTAAATCAGAGATGCACTGGAAGGAGACCAGGGGCCTTTTGAGCTCTTTACCCATCACTAATTCTGGCTCCAGCTGTACTCCGACTCGGGTGATGAAAGAGACTGAAAGCAGCAGGACTCAGCAAGCATTCTGGACTGGATCTATTCAGGCTGCGTTTACTCACTTTGCATTATGGGGTTTCCATGGCAACAGGCACATGTTTCAGCATGTTACATGTAAAGGGGATGTACCTGACAGTCTTCCTGGTCAGGAAAATCGGATCATGTGCCGCTTCTTCCCTGGTTGTCTAAATGGGCTCTACCATGAGTCAGTCTCCCTTCCTTCCATATGATACCCACAGAGAAAGATGCTGGAAGTCAGCGTCCAAGATCCTGAAACCACCATGGATCCCAGTGGAGACATCTGAGAATAGAGTCTGCTCCAAAGACAGCTGGCATGGTTGCAATACATCAGAAACTGAGGCTGAGTCTCCTTCCCTGCTCTTACTTGGCTCCTGGCCTTGGCTGGGCTTTGAGGGCCATGAAATGAAAAGATTTTCTGGATATTGGCCATTGTGATTCTGTTCCAAGGACTGTGATCCATGAGGGAGCTGGTACCAAAGAAAACTCCATGCGTGAGCCTGGGATATTCCTCCCCTGCGATGTCTGTCTATTGCTCATATGACCAACCTGAGAGCTGAGTGTTTACAGTTTATAGGATCATGGAGTCATATTCAAAGTCAATCTGGTTTAGTATATTAGAGTATGAAAAAACATCCACTCTCTTTTTCTTCCATTCACATTGACCATAGTCCATAAAATAGGACCCCACATCATCTAAGAAGTTTTGGGAAGAAAGTATTGGTTCTAGCTGGGTGTGGTGGCTCACGCCTGTAATCCCAGCACTTTGGGAGGCTGAGATGGGCAGATTGCCTGAGCTCAGGAGTTCGAGACCAGACTGGGCAACATGGTGAAACCCTGTCTCTACTAAAATCCAAAAAAAATCAGCCAGGCATGGTGGTGCCTGCCTGTAATACCAGCTACTTGGGAGGCTGAGGCAGAAGAACCGCTTGAACCCAGGAGGTGGAGGTTGCAGTGAGCTGAGATTGCGCCATTGCATTCCAGCTTGGAAAACAAGAGTGAAACTCCTTCTCAGAAAAAAAAAAAAAAAGAGAAAGCATTGGTTCTTTCTAGACTTCTCTTTTACTCATCCCCACAGGAGAAAGTTAGACTTCTCTGATAGTGACAAGAGTCTGATTTTCATCTGTGCTCATTTCTCTGAGGGTTGGAGAGAGTATGCTGAAGACTGTGTGACGTGTCTCTCTTGACTTTGTATGTGTCTTTGTGCCTATCTTTCATACTAGACTGCACTTTTCATTTCTTTTTTTATGTAGTTCAGGAATATCATTTATGGATAGTTATAATAATTGAGAGTTTAAAAACCAGTAGCCCTGAAAACAGATCTGATCCAATGATGCATTTTTGTCTCATAGAGTGATTGTAAGGTTTTGCTTTGAATATTAAACTTTAAGTATTGAGAAACTTTATAATAAAATCCTGAATTTTAAATTTATCTTGGAAGATCTGGCAACATGAGGTCTGCAGTAATTAGCAGGAAATGAGTGCAGGCTGCTACCCTGGGTGAGGCTGGGCTCTCCGGTTTGCCAGACTGCCTTCTGTGCCCACATCATACATCTACCATCCTGGCCACTCCAGTGCACGCTGGAGTATGTGATTCCAAGAACAAGAGGATGTGTGGGTGACACTAAGCGAGATAATTCCTGATTCTCTGTTGAAAGAGGTTTGTATGTTAAGTTTGTGTGATGTATGACCTGTCCTTTTGGGTGGTTTTTGAAGGCTGTACAGGAAGCCAGGTTGCCCATAAGGCTGGCTAGGGTAATGCATAAGCTGCAAAACCAGCTTCCCCAAGTCAAGATGCTGAGGTCTCATTATAACACCAGATGTCTAGGCACTGCAGAGACGGCAGACAGGAGGGAGAGGGCAGCTTCACCTGGGAAGAACAGGGAGAATGGTACTGAGTTGGGCTCTCGAGTGTGAATGGGATTTCACCAGGCACAGACAGAGGAGAGGAAGCTTTCAGAGCAGAAGGATCAAGAGGTGAAAAAAAAGCAACTATGAAGCACATGAAACTCAAAAGACTATAAATGCTTTGGTATGCCTAAAATGTAGGATGTGTGACAGGGACCTGGGAGAGATGAGGCAGGTAACAAAAAGTCCTTTTCTGTCAATAGAAAACTACTGAAGGTTATTTTTTAATCACTTACTAATTACATCAGTGATGCACAATTACACTCTCTTTGAAAGGTCTAAAACATTATAGATAAACTTCTTGACATCTACCTCCTAATCCTTATCACCTCTTTGTCTACCTAGAGTAGAGTTTCTCAGCCTCGGTACTGTTGGCATTTGGGGATGGGTAATTCTTTGCTGGAGGTGTCTCTCCTGTGCATTGCAGGATGTTTAGTAGCATCCCTGGCCTCCATCCACTAAATGCCAGTAGTACCACCCACCCCCACCATCCACACACAGTTTCAATAGCCAAGAATGTTTGTAGATATTGGCAAATTTCCGGGGAGGCAAAATTTTCCCAAGTTGAGAACCACTGACCTAGCAGGAACTAGTGTTATCCATTTATTGATAACATGGGACCTATGTTTACATTTACCTGTAGATATATTTACTAAGGAAAGTGCTCTCTTTTCTTGTTCACATAGGTACTGTTATTCTATATGTATCTCTTAACTTGTTTATTCTCAAGCCCATGTATTTGGGATATCTAAAAATGCTAGTGCCTAGGAAGCTGTCGGGTTTTGTTTTGTTTTATTTTTGAAATGTGGCATAGTATTCTGTGTAGGGATATATAACCATGTATTTATCTACATCCATGTTGTTGAACCTTTAGCTTGTTTGCTTCTTTCATTTTTCTTTTTTTTTTGTATTTCAAATAACTTTGCAATTAATGTCCTAATACATATTTCCTTATGTTGCATACAGAAGTTTGCATCAGGAATATGGGGTAGACTTGCTGTTATTCGTCTTCAAAATGACCAAACCATTAACTAGATTCTTTGTGCTTCTCAGAGAAATGCTTCTTTCCTATTGAAAACAACCCTAAAGGGAAAGGAAAAAAGGGGGACAAAGAAGAGAAGGGCAGAGGAGAGAGTGGGAGCAAAGAAAACAAAAAGGGGTTTACCAGCCACTCCACTGATTCAAACTACAGTGTTGCTGAGCATTGGTTCAGAAAAAAAAGTTGAATAGCGCAACAGGGTATTTCAGATGTCAAAGGAGACATCCTGGCACAACAGGAGGGAGGGAGAAGGATGAAGCTTCCAAATTTGTTTCCCAAAGCTTCTCAAGACATTGCCCCCCACCCTCTGATTTGACGCAAAGCCAAAACCAGCTGCCTTCAACATTCTTTATCCCAAAGAAATGTGTCCCTTTAATTCCCTCTTAAGCCATTTATGTGAGACATAATTTACGTTCTGAAAAAAAAAAATCATATACTTTCCATGGACCCCTACTTCCTGGGCTGATAGATCAGCACAGGGCTTAACTCTTTGATGGGAAATTAATAAATTACATCGCCCTTGTTCACCTCACTGCATTAGCAGGTGTTTGTATCTGTCAACCTTCCCCATGGTCTATCCATGGGGAGGAGACCCAGAGGTTTTGGGATTAATCAGCTCTGATCTGGAGGAAGATGAAACTGAAGCATCCTGTTATGGATGGGTCCTTGACAGGCATTCTGCCACCCAACCTGCAAGATCTGGCTTCCCCTGTGAAGTATTTTAACCTCCTTGCTCCCCTGATTCAATTCCCTGATGCTTCATCTCCTATATACTTGACTGTCCCTAAGGTCAAGACTGCAATGCCTTAAGGGCATGATGATGTCTAAAGCAGCCCCTTGCTCCTGACTGTGCTATGTTGCATTCAATTTATCTAAGTAAGTCACAAAGTCAGCCCAAACTCAAAAGATAGAGGAGCCACAAAGTCAAATAACAAAAGAGACTGGATACAGGGAGGAAATTATAGCAGTTATTTTTATAAACTATCTACACGAGGCAATTTATGAAGTTTATAAATTCATATACTCTGTGACCAACAATTTCAGTTTTTTTTTCTGAGAAATAAGGACATATGTGTTAAGACATTCATTGCAATTTTATTTACAGTATCAAAACAACAACCACCTCCACAAATAAACTAAAGGTTCAATAATATAGTTGTAGATAAACAGAATATATCCAAACTACAGAATACTATACCATATATATTTTTTTTAAATGGCAGCTTCCTATATACTAGCATGTTTAGACATCCTATGTGAAGTAAGCAAATTACAAATTGGTACATATAACTAAGTATGTGAAAAAGGAAAAAAAGAACATTTTCTATTGCTAAATTTACCTACCAGTTAATACACAGAAATAGGTGCATGAGCATCTGTAGAAAATGGATAACACTAGTTATCACTAAATCTGTGATTCTCTACTGGGAGTGATTCTGCCATCAAGGAGCATTTGGCAATGTTCGAAGAAATTTTTGGTTTTGACACCCCGGGGGAGGGAATGGTGTGGCTGGCATCTAGTGGGTGGAGGCCAGGGATGTTGTTAAACATTTTACAATGTGCAGAGATGCTCCCCACAGCCAACCATTATCCAGTCCAAATTGCTAATCGTGCTGATGTTGAGAATGACTGCCTTATATTCATAAGATGTGCTGAGCTCCAGACATCTGGAGTATCCATTGTACATTTCCAGTTGAATGCTCAATAAGTAAGACAGACTTAACCTGTATAAAACACTCCTTTAATGTCTACACCCCTGAACTTGCCCCTCCTCCACCCTGCCATCTTACCTGGCCACTCACCTGCCTCACTTCCCACATTGACTCCGTCAAAGGACCTGTCGGCTCTACCTTCAAACCATAACCTGACTGTTTCTTACTCCCTTCGGTTACTTTCCCATCACCTAAGTCAGGCCACCTTTGTATCTTCCCTAAGCCACAGAAAGGGGATAGGGAGGATGAGGAAGGCTGGCACCATGTGGCCAGGAAAACCACTGTTTAGAGAACGAACTGATTTCAGTAAAGTGTAGTCTCTGAGGGAGTGTTGGTGAGAATTGGAATATGGAAATCTGCCCTTTTTTGGTAATAGAAGAAAATGCTAAATTAGAAGGGGAAAAAAGCTTCACTCATGAAAACAGCCCACTGATTTTCAGGGAGGCTGTCCAAGCTGGGTTTGCATGTGGTAATCAGACATTGTGAGTGGGATTTAGTCAGAGGGCACAGTAGCCCTTTGTCAGGGTGGCTACATGGCCCACAGTTTGCCATGGCAACAGGAGACTGCCCAGTGTTCTTAGGGAGGAGAAGAGTGAAAATGGTGCTTCTGGGTGAGTAGAATGGGGAGCCTGTGAGGTTTGGGGCTGGTGGTTGCAATCTCAGCCATTTGTGGAATTGAAGTGAATAGCTGATCAAGTTCAATAAGCCCTGGAGTTTGAATCAGAGAGACCAGTTTCAACCCATCCTAACTGTCTGACCTTATTAAACATTTGAGGGTCTCAGTTTATTTATCTGTAAAATGGGTTTAACAACCCTGGCTGTCAGGGCTCTTATTAAGACCAGTACTTTCTTCCCGCAGTGACACCATCCTGTGCAGTCTGTTAAGAAGGCTTCTTAAGCTCATATGCACTTGGCAGGACTTGGGATCAGGTACTTCCACAGTGGGATTTAGAGGGCAGCAGAATTTCATGTTCTCATTGTAAAAACAAGGTCGCTATTTACTGCCTTAGAGACTTTCTTAACATCGCCACAGCAAGTAACCTAAGGGACCATTCCCAAAAGGGTGGCTAAATTAGAATTACCCACCTTTACACAAAAGACCAGGAAATCAATCCCTCCAATCTTACATTCCCATTTTAATCAATTGCTACAATAAATAGAGAACATCAGCCATTCATTATCACCTAGATTCATCGCTAGGTGGCTCTGTGTAGCTCCTAAATTGAACTATTTTCATTCTTTCCTCATCTCCCCAATTTTTTCACTCTGTCCTCTCAAATTCATCATCTCTCATCTATATCCTCAAATTCTTCCTTTGATGCTTCTCTTTATCTTTCTTTTCCAAAGGGAAAAATGGTAGACCAGAGGCTCTAAGGCATACTGCAGCCCTCACAAATGATAGGTTTTCCTTCCACATCTCTAGTTCCCTAAGATAGGCATTTTCTTTACTATTTCCCAACAATTCTCTCCTTTCTCAAAAATTAATAACTGCATTGAAAAGCATACCATCAGGCTATTCTTCCCACTTTTGTTTTGGTCATCAGCCATCTCCCAAGTTGCTTCTCCAGATGGATTGAACAGTTCAGCTCCTACATTACTGCCTTTCTTTTCAAGACTACTTCTGTCATTATAGTGACCTCTTAAACATCTACTCACGTAGTTTAACCTTGAACTTTGTCATTGCTGGTAATTGTGCGTTTTCAAGATTTTGATTTCAAGCTTTCTACCTCTGACCATCTCCTTTTGTTACACAGGAATTTTGTTTGCTTAGGAACATTGTAGGATAAAAACGCAATGTTGCTGAAGATCTCACTTTAAATATAAGACAAACATCTGAAATGTACCCTCAACATCTTCAGGCATTTCCTCTACATTTCCCCAAGTAATCCCTGCTCCAATTTTCTAGCATGACTTTGTCACATTTTATCCTCTGTTTTCAAACTCCCATACCCTTATCCCACCTCTCACCCTCATGGGTGGCCTCTACAGTGACAAATTCAATGATCAATTTTTTTTATTTTCACTTATTCAACCTCTAAGGACCACTTGGTCCTATTAATCATAGATTTCTTTTTGAAACACTTTCTTAATTTTGTTATAGGGACAGAACTCCTTCCTCATTCTCTCCTGGCATATTAGTCAGGATTCTCTAGAGGGACACAACTAATAGAATATATGTATATATGAAAGGGAATTTATTAGAAGAATTGACTCACATAATCACAAGTTAAAGTCCCATGATAGGGTGTCTGCAAGTTGAGGAGAAAGGAAGCCAGTGGTGGATCTGTCCCAAGACCTCAAAAGTAGGGAAGCCAAAGGTGCAGCCTTCATTCTGTGGCCAAAGGCCTGAGAGCCCTTGGCAAACCAGTGGTGTAAGTCCAAGAGTCCAAAAGCTGAAGAACTTGGAGTCTGATGTTCAAGGGCAGGAAGCATCCAGCATGAGAGAAAGATGAAGGCTGGAAGATCCAGCAAGTCTGCTCTTCCATCTTCTCCTGTCTGCTTTGTTCTAGCCACACTAGCAGTTAATTAGGTGGTGCCCACCCAGATTGAGGGTGGTTCTGCCTCTCCCAGTCCACTGACTCAAATGTTAATCTCCTTTGGCAACACCTCACAGACATACCCAGGAACAATACTTTGCATCCTTCAATCCAATCAAGTTGACACTCAGTATTAACCATCACACCTGGTATTCCAGTATTTCCTATTTCCTTCTAAATCTCCTTTCCTGGTCTTTTGTCTTCTGCTTGAGCACTGAGTCATAGAGTTTCCAAGGGTTTGATCCTCCTCTCCCATTGTTTTCCATTCCTTTTCCTCTTTGCTTTCTTCTCTTCTCTCTGGTTTCTTAGGTATTCCCAACCAGTCCCGTGACTTGAAATATTACCTATATGTTGCTGAGCCCCAGATTTATTCTCTAGCATGGGTGTCTTCTCTGAGCACCACACCTGTATCTATATCTCCTTTTCATCCCACTTGGATGTCTATAAGAGGTTGATCTACACACAACAGACCTCCAGATTTCTACCACCCCAAACTTACTTCTTCTCTAGTTTTCCCCTTAATAGGACATGTTCAACTGATAATCTGGTTGCTCACTTTCTTCACTTTGCATATCCACTCCATGGATAAGACCCATCAGCTCTCTCTTTGCACCATATCCAGAGCTATCTTCTTTCACTCTCCTATCACCCCAAGTCAAGCCATTTTTATATAATCCTTAAACCACAGACATTTTCTCCCAAATTGATATCTTCTTCTTACTTCCCTGTGGTCTTCTCACCAGTGTCCTAAGAGTAATCCTTTGAAAAGATAAATCAAGTCATAATACTGCTCTCTTAGCCCTTTAATAGAATTCCTTCAAAAGTGGGATAGAATCCCAAGCCATGGTCACATCTTGTAAGCCCCTAAACAGCATCTGACATGGTCCCTCTTTCTGAGCTTACCTTCTGCCACTCTCTCCTTGCCTTCTCTGCTCTAGACATGCAGACTTTCTTGCTGTTACTCAAATATGCCAAACTCACCCCCATCCCTGAACTTTATCGTTCTTTCTGTTGGAACATTCATTTACAGACCTTCACATGGCTAATTCCCTTGCTTCATTAAAGTCTTTGCTCCTATATTAATCCTCAGAGATTATTTCCTTGACCAACTCATAAAACATAAGACTCCTCACCTCCCCAGCCTTCATCACTTTGTGAGCCCTGATTCGATTTCATTTTTCTTCATTACACCCTCAGTCTGTCACCCTTTCCTTATTAGAATACAGTCTCCATTAGAGCAGAGACCTTGGTTTTTGTTAAGAGTGATATACTCAGTGCCTAGATCAGTGCCTGACACATTAATTGTCCCCCCAATCCCAATAATTGCTGAAGAATGAATGAATGAGTGAGTGCTATTTTTAAGATCAAAGGAGAGAAGATAAAACATTAATTTAGTACCATATAAAGCACATAAACATATAATAGGCTGTCAATAAAATGAGAGTTGAATTCATAGCACAACAGCACCCTACAGCCTTTCTACCATGACACTTATGTTTTAAAATTTTTATTAACATGTTTTTGTTGAGATACAGTTCACACACTATCAAAGTCTTCTTTCTAAAACATACAATTAAGTGATTTTTAGTTGTTTCACAAAGCTGCTCAATCATCACTGCTATCTAAGTCTAGAATATTTATGTTACCCCAAAAGAAAATTTAGTGTCCATTAGCAGTCACTTGTGGCAGTCTGCCACAGTTACTACTTGAGGCCGTCACTACGACAGTTACTGCTGTTACTACTTGAGATCATCATTACAAGACTGAACGAAGGAGGACAAACATAGAAATGAAAACTTAAAACAAAAGAAACTGTTTTAAAGAAGGGGTCCGGGGAAGAAGAAGAGGGCTCCTTGCTTCTAGTGAGCAAAGGCAGCAGCAGCCCTGAGCTTCTACAACCCTTCATATTTATTGAGGAGAAAGAGCAGGGAGGAGGAAGTAATGATTGGTCAGTTGCTTGATTGATCACAGGTTCCCATTATTGCTAACAGGCCTCAGATGTGCGTAATCACAAGGAACACTTGTGACTGGGTCGTGACAGCCCTCAGCATTCCTTCTGGGTGACAGACGCAGTTTGTCAGTTTGCCAGCATTCTGCATTTATGAGAACAGTTTGCTGTTTACTCATATAGCCTCCAGTGGTATACTGAGTTGATCATGACCCTCACTCTTTTGGTCTCCAACGGTCACTCCCATAGTACCTCTTCTCAGCCCTTGATAATCTAATAAGCCACTTTCTGTCTCTATGGAGTTTGCCTATTCTGGCTATTTTATATAAGTATAATAGAATCATAGAATATGTGCCTGTTTGTATCTGGCTTCTTTCACTTACCATGATGTTTTCAAGGTTCATTCACATTGTAGAATGTATCAGTACTTTGGACTTTTTTATAGCTGAATAGTATTCCATTATATGAAAACATATGTCCACACATAAACTTGTACACAAATGTTTATCACATAGCATTACCCATAATAGCCAAAAGGTGAAACAAACCAATGTTTATCAATTAATGAATGAATTTTTTATTTAGGGAGCTGGGAGCTCCCTAATGGCAGGAACTGTGTCTTATTCACAGTTTTGTACATAAGAGATGTTAGGTAAATGTTTATGTAATGAATAAATAAATGCATAGCTATGACTACTATAATAATATGCAATAATTAACTATTATATTGACAATAATGATAATAACAATATTCAGAATGATGGAAATTACTGCTTGATTGACCTTGTTAGGTTTCTGATTCTTTAGATTTCAGTCCATTTATTAATAAAATTGGGCTTATAGTGATGGTTAACATGAGATCAGGGATATAATCATTATTCCTATGCATAAGCTTAGTTCCCCATTGCAATCCACTTTGCCAGAACTGCCATATGTGTCATAACAACAGGCAATCGCTGGGCATTTAAGATATGTATTAATAACCAAGAGTAAAGTTTCCACCGCTTGAGAATTCTGTGTATCAAAGTTCCAGTTCTTTAGGATGAAAATTATACTTATTCTCTTGGATAGTATAAAGTTAGTTACAAAATGTTATGAATCTCTGAGGAAAAGTTGAGGTAATACATATTTTAGAATTTTAATGTTCTATGTTTTTCTAATTTCAATAAAATCACTAAATCACAAGATTCCTAAGTTGAGGCTATATCTTTATTGTTGTAACTTTAGTGGCAAGCAGAGTGGTTAGCACTTAGTAGGTACCCTTTTAATGTTTTACAGATGACTAAAGAGACACTATTTGATATAAAAAGGTGTGAACCCAATGCTCCACAGATTTTGTTCAAACTAATACCAGCAGCAGTGAATTGAGGCAGAGACATTGAAGGAAATTACATCTCTGGGACAAGCGCTTTTTCCCAGCTGGACTTCTTTTTGAAAAAGGGGTATGACCTCACACACACAGGCAGACCCTCTTCCACTGCACCATGGCGAGGCAGGCAGAGACTCATCCACCCAGGCTCTGGGTGACTAGCTTGCTGCAGGAGCAAGCCCTATCGTGGGACATCAATTATATAAGCCACAGCATTTCAGACTGAGGGACAAAAGTAGATTATTTGTGGTGGGGACAGAGACAGTCATTTTAAGCAATATCTTAAATGAAAAGCCAGTCTTCGTGGCTGAGCTTTGGGGAGACTAACCTCAGAGCCATATGGCTGTTGGGAATGGGGAGGCTAATTTCATCTGTAAAATGATAGGCCTGGATGAGATAATAATCACTTTTGTCTCTCCCAGCCCTGAATACTCTGTGGCTTCTCCAAGAAACTCTAATGAGGGGAATGTAGAATCCCAGAACACCCATGGCCTTAGGAGAGCCTTGAGAGATCTATGCACTGCCCTCAGGGTACTGCTGAGGGTTTTTTGACTTTTTCTGTAGCTGTGTACATCCAGTTTCTCTCTCTGTGTGAGTTCAGAGCCCCTCCTCTGCTCACTCATGCTCACCTATGCGCACCTCTGTGTACACACATGTTACCTACACAACAGAGCTGTGGTCCCTGAGGGAGGAAGATTTTCAGTTAAGCTCTAGTTTCCGAAGCTATCTCTGTCACCGCTGTCACTGGTGTGCTTCTAAAGCAGAACTCTAACTTCCATCTGTAAAATTTTCTATAGCATCCATTGCTGTTGGGTTGAAGTCGAAATCCTTGTCACTGCACCCAAGTCCCTTCAGGCAGAGGGCAGCCAACATCTTCAGGACCATCCCTAGCACCCATTTCCTCAGAATTTCTTCTCCAGCTGAAAGAAATGATTCTTTCCTTCTTCCTTCCTTCCTTCCTCCCTCCCTCCTTTCCTCCCTCCCTTCCTTCCTTTTTCCCTCCCTTCCCCTCCTCTTTTCTGCCCTTCCTCCCCACTCATCTCCCCTCCCCTCTCCTCCTCTCCCCTCCTCTCCCCTCCTCTCCCCTCCTCTCCCCTCCTCTCCTCTCCCCTCCCCTCCTCTCCCCTCCTCTCCCCTCCCCTCCTCTCCCCTCCTCTCCCCTCCTCTCCCTTTGTTTCCCCTCCCCTCCTCTCCCCTCCCCTTCCATCCCCTCCCTTCCCCTCCCCTTCCTTCTCTCCTTCTCTCCTCTCCTTTCCTTCCTTTCCTTACCTTCTTTCTTTTCTCTTCTTCCATCCCTCCTTTCTTTTCTTTTTTTTCTTTGTTTCTTCCTTCCTACCTACCTTCCTTTCCTCCCTTTTTCTTCACATAGATCATGTCTTCTCTCATCTGGAGCCTTTGCAAATATTGCTTGTTTTATGCTTTCACAAGAACATGAGTGATTTTTAAATATGTAAATCTGACCACAACTCTCTCCTGCTAAACCCTGAATGGCTCCACATCATAGTTAGAATAAAATTCAAACATCTCACCCTCCCTATATGGCCTTATAGGAGCTGGCCTTGCCTTCCTTCTTCACACAGTTTTATGTCCTCTTTGGCCTCCCTGTAACAGCCATAGTCACCTTCTTTTTGTGCCAAGAACCTGCTACACCTGCTCTGAAAGTCAGAATTTCATGCTAGCACTTCTCTTTGTCTGCAGGTTATTGGTTCCCATCACTGCCTGGCTGGTTTCTTTTCCTCTCTGGTTTCAACTGAAACGGAACTTCCTTAGAGAGGACGTTTTTGTCCACAGAATCTCAAGCAGCTTATTTCCCCTGAAGTCTGCTTTATTTCCTTCATGGCACAAATAACTTGTTGATATTTTGTTAATAATTTATTTTTGGTCAGCTGGCTGAAGAGTTGACACTATAAGATCAAAAATCATGTCTATCTCATTCAAGACTCTATCCCCAGTGTCTCAAACAGTTGTTCCTAGAACATACTAGGTACTTAGGACTTGTTTGTTGAATGAATTAATGAATTAATTAATGAACAAATGCTTGAACATCTATTACTCAGCTTTTCCTTTCTTTCACATGAATAACTTCTATGTATCTTTTAGCTGCTTATTTAAACATCACTTCCTCCTGGAAGCCTTTCCGGACCCTGGAGGATGAGCTAGATGATCCTCACCTGTGTTCCCTTAGCAGCCAAATAGATGACGGGATTGGGGAGATTAATTGCACCTGTAAAATGATAGGCCTGGATGAGATAACAATCACTCTTATCTCTCCCAGCCCTGAACACTCTGTGGCTTCTCTGAGAAACCCTATCGAAGGGGATGTGGAATCCCAGAGCTACTCTTGCTATCAACTCGCCGCATGACCTTGGGAAAATCATTGCACCTCGTTCAGCAGTGATTTACTGAGCCATTGAAGGCCTCACTTTCCAGATCCAGGTAAGATTGATGATGCTGAAGTCTTATTTCCTCTCAACTTCTCGTTTTCCCCTTGACGATATTCTTTTCAGGAGCAAAAACTGTAACCTGTGCATTGTTACATTCCTGGTGCTTAGCTCAGTTGTGAGCATTTGAGTGATTTTAGAAACTCAGAATAAATTATTTATTCTCTTGCTAAAAATATGACGTGCTTTCTAGGAAGTCACTATACTGGCCTCTATGTTAAATTCTCTCAAGGAGGAGAATGGAGAATGGAGAACACTTAGTAGTAATCAAATGCCTACTAAGTGTTAGTGTTTTACACAAATGTTCTTCTTGTATTCTCACAAAAGGCCTTAATAGGAGTAAACGCTGACTCCATTTTATAAACGTAGGAATTGAGGCTCAGAGGATAATTATCTGGTCGAGCTAGAAAATAGGAGTAGTGTCCTAACTCTACAATTTCTGCTCTTTCCACTAAACCACGGCTGTACTCCCAATGGTAGGGAATGAACAACAGGGCTCTCCTAATAATTTTATTAGCCATTCTCAAATTAATAGCTCCTCTGCTGGCCCCTCAGAAAGGGGGCTTCATTTAGAAGTCTAGCCTCACAAGTAAGAACAACTCTGGTTCCAGGTACCCATTGGGAAGTGGCTGATTGAAGCCAGTGTCACTCCTTGTCAGGCCCCAATTGGCCTGCCCCTTCCAGTAGGTCACTCAACGTCTGACCCCAGCAGTGTTTTCTAGCAACTCTATTCTGCCCATAGATAAGGGAAATAAATGGAGAGGCATTCATAGCTGGCTGGTGATGATTTGTTTGTTGAAAGAAAGGGTATTGGATGCAATTCTGAGTGTACTGGTGCCAGGTTCTTTCCTCTTTGGCATTTAGGTAACTGCCAGGGCTTGTGTCTGATCTTCATATTCTCCAGTCTAGGCAGGAACCAGCTTGGTCAGGTAGTTCCCTCTGCTGCTTGACACCCTGCTTGACCTCTGCTGATTCATCTACCACCCTCTCTTAGCATCCTCATAAGTTACTAATGGATTTCAGGGGGAAGAACAGCTGCCAGAAATATGTGGGCAAATGAAAGTCCTACATTTTAAAGACAAGTTAAAGCTGAACTGTTCCGGATAAACCAGCAGCTTTGTCTTCCTGTCAGTCCTCTCTAAATACTCAGTGTGAAAACTGCTGCCTTAGTGAGAACTCTTCCTCACTCTGGAAGGAGCTTTCTCTCCTTCCACAGAGTCTCGCCCTTGGATAGTTACACGTAGTCGTCCTTTCTTTTTCATTGTTGATGGGGACAGATGTCAGAGAACCGGGGTACAAGTCAAGACACCCGACTGGAGTACCTACTCTTGTTACCAACTCGTGGCATAACCTTGGGAAAGTCATTTCATCTCTTTCAACATTGATTTACTGAGCCATTGAGTGGTTCAAATATGTAGTGGTACGCATTGTAATCTTAAGACCTTTCTGACTCTCTCTCTCTTTTTCTTTTTTCCTTGGGAAGGTTCTTGCTCTGTCACCCAGGCTGGAGTGCAGAGGCATGACCATGGCTCACTGCAACCTTCACCTTTCCTGCTCTTGAACTCCTGGGCTCAAGCAATCCTTCCACCTTGAGCTCCCAAAGTGCTGAGATTACAGGTGTGAGCCACTGTGCCCAGCTGACTTTTTAATTTTGCTATTTTAAAGCTATATGAAAAGACAGAGAAAAGTGCCCACAGTATATTAAGTAGGAAAAGCAAGTTGCAGTATAGTCATTAGAATATCATACATTTGTTCAAATGCATATGTTTTCATATCATGTATTGTTTTCATAATTTAAAATAACTACCAATACATCATAAGCAATCTTTAGTAAGTTTATCATTTGATTGCTCAATTTATTCCAAAGCCTGTATGACTGTCTATTTAATATTAGATGTTTGAGACACAGAAAACACAAAAAAACTCATTGTCCTAGAGGAGCCTAAAGTTTATAGAATTTATGAGGACTTATGTTTCATTTCTAAAATATTTTGGGAAGTTTTTCTGTTGAGGTTGGGCTGCCTCTGTGTCTGATAACTAGAAAGAACACCAACAGCTCCTTTTCTACAAGAGGTGTATTGTTCCCATTCTCTTCAGTGCCACATCCTTGCTTTAGTGCTTCCACTGACCTTGTGCTTCCTGAACTCCTACGTAACCTTAGTTTGTGTCAGTAATGTAGTACTTGACAATACAGCATTTTCTCTCCTTAGCCCACCTCCTCACCATCAGCTCACCTCCTCACCATCCTTTCTTTCCCTAGCCCACCCCAATCAGGTTCTGTCTGCTCCATTCCACTGAAAATTTTCTTGTTAAGGTTACAATGTTGAAGATGTTTTGCTAAAAAAAACCAAAAGGCCAAAATCCATGCTTGCAACAATTCCAAGAAATTGGTGAATTGCTGAGGATGCTGCCTTTCATTCTCTGGTCCCTGCTTACACCTGCAGTCTCACCTCCACTTTGCAGCTTTATTGTGTCTTTCTCACCACCAAACCTTCATTCATGCTGCTCTCTCCCTGCCTGGAATGCCCAGCCTCTTCATCTCCAATTAGAAAATTCTCACTCACTTTTGCAGTAAATGCCTTTCTGTTTTATTTCTCCCAAGCCTTTTTTTTTTTCCAGTTTAGGTATCATCTATTTCTTCTTTCCAGAGGACCCTAATTTCTCTTTGGGGAATTTTATCTCCCCTATTGTTGGCAGGGATACCCTGCTGATCTTTAATCTAACTCATTTGGTACAGTCGTAGAATGGGCATTGACCCATGCTAGGCCAACTGGGCTTTTTCCCAGGAGAATGCATAAAATGTATGGATTCATTCATTTCAGCAGGCCATCTGGGTCCAGATATCAGGCCATTTTTGCCTCCAACACCGTCTAGTGTTACCTCTTTTCTATTTCAAGTCTCTTTTTTCGACATTGTCTCGTGGCCCTCAGAGCTGACCCTCCGAGCTTGTTCATAAGCTCCCAACACATGGCTTTTTTTCAAGTTATTCAAAGTTGGTTTCTGCTCCTTGCAATTGAACAACAATAACAACAACAAGAACAAGAAAAGACTGATACATTCTTCTAGACTCAGATAAGGGAATACCTTCTCTGCAACTTTTTCAGGCTTCCTCTTTTGTCCCTTCATTGGCCTCTAGTTGCTCTAATAGATTCCTCCACGGTGGCATTATAACCGACCTCTTCTCTCCTAATTATAGTCTCCTTTTGGGGGTTAGAGATCATGTCTCATTCCAAGTTTTGTTCCTAGAGCCTAAGACATCTTTATCTTGCTGGGGCCCGGATCACATTCATTCAGGAGTGAATGAAGAACCTGAACTTTTGTACCTATGGGGTTAGTATATTCTTTCTTGTTGACAGAGATAGCAACCTAATAGGATAGTTTTCTCTTTTTAGGAGCTAAAATTTTATTTCTGTGTAATTATTCTTGTAAGAGATTTGACAAGACCTCACTAAAGGTATGAATGTCCTGTTCCAGCAGGTTCTAGTCAGGAACATGGAAAGCAAATCAGAAATTTCAAATAGAGGGGATTTAGTATAGGGAATAGACCGCATGTATTTTAGAAAGTTGATGTAGCAAACGGGATGTTGAGGTAATCCAGACATCAGTAACTGCAGGAAGTGGCTGCTTCTGTCAGACATGGAGAAAAAGGAGAGAAAGGTGGTGTTATGAGAACTTACACAAGTGCAAAGGAGAAACCCTGCATGGCTGAGCCTCATACTTCTGGAAGGTTCCTGTGTCTTGTGACTGGTGCTTCAGCCTCTGAGTGGGGGCACCCTGTGGCCAGGCTTAGACATCTTAAAGAGTGCTCAACGACTGGAACTCAGGCCTCAGGGAGGGCACATGCTTGCCAGTGCTAAGAATTCTGAGATGGGAACTGAAAACTTGAGTTCAGACTTGGTGGGCCGCTCGTGTTGGTCTCTAATGAGGAATCCTGTGGCAGGTGCTGGGAGTGCGTAAGGAAGCTAAAGAACGGAACCATAGCTTTCTTTTCCTCTGGAAGCATCTAACAGGGTCTGAAATAGGAAGAGAGTCCTCTTCATCCTGCCAGCTTCTAGTCTCCTGTCAATGTCCCCTGTTGCAGGGCTCGAATGGGAAGTGGGCTGGCAAGGAGTCTGGGAAGTGTAGTTTTCAGAATCTCAGCTTCGGTGTCACTGAGCGTGGATGGGGGTGGGAAACTTTGAGGCTGAGAGACACTGGGTAAATAACAGACATATGCTCTTCCAGGAAAAAAAAAAAAAAAAGTAGACTTGGCCTCCAAGGCCATGTGATGAAATACAGTCTCCTTGTTTTGTAACCTGTTTCCAACATGATTCCCAATAACTCTCGAGTAAGAAATTACAGCTTGGGATAGGACTTCTGTGGAAAAACCCTGG
The DNA here is from genome assembly GCF_028858775.2 of Pan troglodytes. Taxonomy (NCBI): domain Eukaryota; kingdom Metazoa; phylum Chordata; class Mammalia; order Primates; family Hominidae; genus Pan; species Pan troglodytes. Next base: position 23,202,575 of record NC_072409.2, on the reverse strand, counting down.
TGCCAGTGTAAAAAGTGCCTCCAAAGTCAAAGCATTCCTGTTAGTCCCGACACATGGAGCCCATGATTTATTGTAATTTTTACTTAATTCTGCCTCCTTCTGTAGGCCCTGGTTCCAAGAACGTCTTTTGGGCCTGATGCCTCCATGGCTCAGATACTTGGGAACAGCAATTTGCCATAATGTCTGCTGCTCCTCAGGCCTCCCTGCCAACCCCCTGGCTGTGTGCAGCCAGCCACACCCTATTCCTCCAGATTGCATTGCTCCATGTGTTTTTTCTTCCTTGGAAACAGAATGCCATGTCTTAACCTATCCCATCACCAGACTCTATTTCTTTTTTTCTTCATTTTTCACTACTTTTTGCTCATCCCTTAATTCTGATGCTTGGCCTATGTCCCTGGATTTTTTTTTTTTAATAACGATAATGCTCTTTTCCTAGAATCTTACTATATAAAGAGCATCTTGTAATAACAGTGACAGTGAAATTTTTTGGCTCCACGAAGCTTTAGATTACTCAAGAGCTTTTAAAAATCTACAACTTCACTGATTCAATATTGGGGGGAAACAGGTCATTTGGATTCAATTAATGATATTTAAATCCTGAATCTAATTTAATTAGACCACCTTTATCTACTTAATTCCTCTAAGCCTTAGTTTCCTCTACTTTAATAGAGGGCTAAGACCTACCTCTGAAGATTGCTAGGAGGTTTAACATAAGCTCTGTGCTACATCTGGCACATAGTAGGACAGAATAATCTTAGTTCTCTTTCTTCAAGTGAGGGTGGGTGTGGTGCTCTTATGCATATGGAGAAAGGAGGCCATATAAATCTGTCCTGAGCTGTATAATGGATTTCACAATAAGAACAATGAGAAATATCTGAGCAATGCTATTTGGAGGATAATTTTTTTTCCTCTGTTCCTATAGAAAAATGGGAGTGATATTATCATCAGATGAATTTCAATTATGGACTGACTTCCCCAATGTAACTTTACCCCTGTACTTATCTATTATTTTTGTATGTGTGAGAGAGAAAATTCGGAACAAAAGCACCAGACTGGGACAATACGGGGGTGTTCCTAGGGAGAGAATGGTGGATTGTAAGACTTGAAAGTTAGTCTTGTGTCAGACTATGCAGATTCCTGAATGCCTGGCTAAGTAGTTTCCATTTTATTTCTTAGGCAATAGAAAGTTGAAACCAAAAAGGGTAAAATAAATAAATAAATAAATAAAGAACCTTGTAAAATGAATTTGACATTTTATATATAATAGCTCTTACTTGAGGAATGACAGGTAACAAGATTCAGAAAAATGTAAGATCCAAGGAGATTCATCTTTGGTGAGTCTTTTTTTTTTCTTTAAAGGAAAGACATACTTAAAGTAAGTGCTAGTAGATGAGGTGTTCCTTTCATTTTATTTTCCATTTTTTCATTCACATAAATCATGACTTGTCATTGTTTGCTTCAAACACAGGAGAGATTTTACCTGTGGGTTTATTCTGTTAGAATTTGTCTATTTGTTGTAGAGCAGGATCATTGTTGCATTTGCTAACATTCTGGGTGAGGAGAAAGATGCATAAAGAGATCAGGGTAACCAACATGGTAAGCCTAATGACAACCACAGGCAGGTATGAGTCCCTCAAGGGGGGAATTTAGGGCTTCAGGAGAAGCTTTCTGAAAACACGCACACAACAACAGAAAAAGATGAGCGAGCCAAGTCTTAGGGAATGAGGAGTCATCATCCATGTGGAGGAAGAACAGAGGGCACCACAATCCACATGGAGGAACAATCTGAGCAAGTGCACAGAGATAAGACACACCACACTACCTGAGGACACTACAAGCAATTTGTGATTCTGGAGGGTAGCAAAGCAGAGAGAGTGAGGAGAGAGGAGCTGAGGAGTAAGGCAGGACCAGGAGGAAGAAGTTCTTGTGTGCTCAGCCAAGAAGGTTACACTTTATCCTGCCAGTGATGTGGAGATGTTAAAGGTCTCTGAGCAGGTGAGTGACACTGTAGAATTTGTTTTATTCTGTTCTGGTGGCTGCATAAAAGAAGGAAAAAGATGATAGGAGAGAGACCAGATTGGAGGCATTGACAATAACCTATGTAGGCATGGGAGGCAAGGACTACTGGGGGCCACCATGGAGTATGAAACTAGGGTCTGTGGGAGTTGATGACTGAGTGAAACAGGGAGGTAAGACATACTGAATGACGGTGAGTCTGGCCATGATGACTGGTGAACGAGGTTACCAACACCAAAACAAGGAACACAAAAGGAGGTTCCATTTGGGGAGAAAGACAATATGTTAGGCTTAGGAAAGGATGGGTTTGAGGTGCCTTGAGAATGTAGAAAACTATACTCCCAAATCAACAGGAAGTAATTGGTAGACCTTGGGTAACTCATTTTATCCTCTGAGCCTCAATGGACTCATCCTTTTAGAAGGACACAATAATATCTAGTTTCCAGGGAAAGATCAATTTGCCCAGTGAACTCAAAGGGTTGCTTTTATCAAACTCTTTTCATTAGCACCATCTTTACATTAATTTATAAGGAAGAAACAAACAAACTTCTCTTTCTAAAATTGACCACTTCTCCCTTCTGAGCCAAGGATGCTCTGTTAGTCATCTTAAGCTTCAGAAGTTTTCCTACCCTTTAGGACTGGCCTTTGAGCTTTATATGTGTCCATGTGTAATATTCTTTCTGTTTAGTCTTCATATCAAGGTGACAGGTTACAGCATGAAGGTCCTGGGGTGGATATATCCTTTTTGAGAATACATATCAACAAATTCAAAAGTCTGGAGAAGTAAAGGTGATTCAGAAAGAATTTTGAAATTTGTGAAAGTTTTCCAAATAATCTTCATATTTATTTATCCCATATCATATTTCCAAAAGTTGTAAAATGAATTTTACTGTTAAATATTTTGTCCTTCTTTTCCAAAATAATGATAAATAGCTTTCTCATCTCTGTAAAAGCCATCTGTTTTGGACTCAAAGCTTCCTTGGACTCAAAGTTTCCTTTTTATTTATTTTTTCAGTGGCAGGACATGAAGGGGACAGAGCGAAAACCCTCAGCCCACATTTACTACTAGTAAGCCATGAAATAAACAAGTCCTGACCATCCTTACCACATGTTTTCTTGGAACAAAAGGGATGTGGGTATGACAGATCCAACTTTTGCTATGAACTGTGAACTAGCATATTTTTAACTTGGCTTCTGAGGTTGGCGAAGGAAACTTTCTTGTCCTTTGCTAATAAAATGCAGATGGTTCTTCTTCCAAAGTTCCTAAATCCCCAAAGTCTGAATCTCATCTTCTTCAAGGATAAGAATAGATTTGTAATTCAGTAAGCCTCAATGGGCATCATCACCATTCTTCCTTCCAGATAGCTTTTTAAAGTGCTTGACATATAATAAGTATTCACTAAATATGTATTGAATGAGTATATAAGAAGACATTGCCAGGCGCGGTGGGTCACGCCTGTAATCTCAGCACTTTGGGAGGCCTAGGTGGATGGATCATGAGGTCAGGAGCTCAAGACCACCCTGGCCAACACAGTGAAACCCCATTTCTACTAAAAATACAAAAAATTAGCTGGGCGTGGTGGCAGGCGACTGTAATCCCAACTACTCAGGAGGCTGTGGCAGGAGAATCACTTGAACCTGAAGCAGGGCGGAGGTTGCAGTGAGCGGAGATCACGCTACAGCACTCCAGCCTGGGCGACAGTGTGAGACTCGGTCTCAACAAAAAGCAAAACAAACAAACAAAAAAAACCACATTATCAGTAAGCTTAGAGTCTGAGCTCTTAGTGTAAATCTGGCATTGCAGGCCATTATCAAGAATGGGAGAAATTACTGGGCACCATATTAGAAGAAAGACCTTGAAGTCAGTTAGGTCAGGATTAGGATCCTGGTTCCACCTGTCCTAGGCACATGCAGGGAGGAGTTGGGTCAAAAAACATAGCTGCTCTGAGACTCCATATGGTGTAGTGGTTAAACATCAGGGCTTTTAATTTGAATACTGGTTCTGTCATTAATTGTCTAGAGGACCTTGGGCCATTTACTCAAACGTCTTTGTTTTTTGACCTTTAAGTGGAGAGAATAATTGTACCTATTGTTATAAGTTTGCTGTGAGTATTTATGAGTTAATATACACAAAGCACTTCAGTAGAGCATGGGACACAGTAAGGACTTTGTATGAGTTAACTATTATTCTGTTATTTTTATTCTACTACCTCGTGCTACTACAGAGTGCTACTCTGTGAGAATGTACACTTCTTTTCCTATGGACAGGTTCCATAGTTTTCAACATCATGATAGTGGTATTGAGGCAGTCATTTAACCTCAGCCACTTCGGGTTTTAGTTTTCAGACATGCCAATGAGACAATGCTTCCTATCCCTGCTGGATAGATAAAGCATAGGCTTTTTGTGAGGCGCAAATAAGATTGCAAATGTGAAAACACTTAGCTGACTCTCAAATGCTCTATAAATGTGAGTTTATTAGTTGGAACTCTTTCTACTACAAGTGACAAAAATTCAACTCAAATCAGCTTATGCCAAAAAAATAATTTATTGGTTCTTGCAGCTGGATTCTAGGGTAGCTCAAAGACTTGAAGGAAGAACTTTAAGAACTAGGACATTGGGAACCCAAATTGATGGCCATTGTAACTGGAATACACAGTTTATACCTATCTGTTATCTCTGATGGCTGCATTGTCCTCTACACAGCCCTCTTTGCATGTAATGAGGAAGATAGCACCAGAAACCTCACTTCATATTACTCATATATATATATATGATTAATTTAATCTCCTTTCTAACCTTGGATTGATTGTTGGGTACATATTAAATGGAAAGGATTGTGGCCCAACTTTTTTAGCCCTTGGTCACAACTCTTTCCATTTAATATGCAAAGAGGAATATATTACCAGAAGAAGAAATAAAGAGGAAAAAAGGTACTGGGAAGATTTTTTTTAAAAATTACTCTCATAGATTATCACTACTAACATTGGTTTCTTTAACTTCTGTAGAGATGACTACAATGAACCTCTCTGTGTAACTGAAAGACTAGATTAAATATACTCCAAACCCTTGAGTGTTTTCAAATTTCTGGCCGAGACAGGTTATCAAAATATTGATCCCATTAGAAGTTGTCTTTGTAAAAGAGGAATCCTACCCACAGAGTGGTCTTAACCTTTGAACTATTGACCTTTTGGGCTGGAAAGTTCTTTGTTGTGGAGGACTGTCCTGCACATCCTAGGATATTTACAGCATTCCTGGCCTGAAGATGCCAGTAGTAACTTCTCCCTCTCTATGATAACCCAAAATGTTTTTAAACATTGACAGTATCCCCTAAGGGACACGCCTTCCCACCCCTGCCTTTGAGAATAATTGTACTAGTGGAACACAGCTAAGCAGTAATTCATACTTCTCTATTCTCCACTCTTATTCCAAAATGATGGGTGTAATGCTGGCCAGCTAGACTGGTTTTATAACTTTTTAACCTTCCTTTGTTCCCTCTCTACACATTTCATTACACTGAACCACCCCACCAATGGACATTTGAAAGGTCATATTGTTGAAAAAGACTGCAGGGCACGTGACTCAGGATATTTTGGGTACTAGTCCTTCTTCTGCCACTGACTTGGGGTGTGTAGCTGGGCATCTCTTTCCTCTCTGGGCCTTGGATTTCCATATTGGCAAAAACTGAAAGATGTCCTGTAATTTTTCGTGTTACTCTAGCATTTTATGATACAATTGGATGAGATATGAACTATGAAATGGGAAATCACCCTACATATTTCATTAGTTGAATAGTTTGTGATTAAGAGTCTAAGTTTCCCACAAGCATCTCTTTTGTTTCTTGGAAGTTAAGATCGCACCTGGTTGCTTGGGATGTACAGGGAGTCTGGGCAAAAGCAAGGATAGGTGTATTAGTCTCTTATCATGCTGCTAATAAAGACATACTTAAGACTGGGTAATTTATAAAGGAAAGGAGGTTTAATTGACTCACAGTTCAGCATGGCTGGGAGGCCTCAGGAAACTTATAATCATGGCTGAAGGGGAAGCAAACACATCCTTCTTCACATGGTGGCAGGAAGAGAAGTGAGTGAGTAAAAGGGAGAAAAGCCCCTTATAACCCCATCAGACCTTGTGAGAACTCATTATCATGAGAATGTCATGGAGGGTAACCACCTCCATGATAAAATTACCTTCTATTGCTTCCTTCCATGACATGTGGAGATTATGGAAACTACAATTCAAGATGAGATTTGGGTGGGGACACAGCCAAACAATATCAATGTGCTTATAGCAGGGTCTTTGCTGCTACTTGATGTTTTGTCTCTGAAGATTCCATCTGTGGCTAGAAAAAACAGTATGAAGTGGAAAACCATTCACTGATACTGAAGCATAATGTATGAGGGGCTGGAGTAGTAAGAAATACAGTAGAGGACTGTGCAGGGCCTTGGATGCCAGGGTAATGGACACAACACTGATACCCAAAGAGGGGGGGTATAGTAGAATGCATAATGGAACAAATATCCATGTAACTGGGTGAATTATTTCTCATCTTTATGTTTAAAGTTCAGAAAGATGGTAGAGTAGAATTAGCCAGATGCATTTTGGAGTAGATAATAGTTTGCTGCCTCTTTATTTTTTCCATCAAAATTAAATGGCTTCCAATATTCACATAATTGAGAAAACTGAGGCTCAAAAAGGAGGAGTTTACAACTCCACAGTGATCACATTGTGAGTTAGTGGCAGAGTGGAGACAGCCAGCCAGGCCTCAGAACACCCTCCTCTTGCCTTATATAATTCAATAAAAGGAGACACATTGATGCTGGTTTTTCCATCTTGCTTTCCTATACCTCCCCATTCTTGGGAGGGTTTTTCACTAAGATTTCAGTATTATTGTTGCCGTTTACTCCTAGCTAGAGGCATCAGAACTAATAAGGTCTAGAACAGAGTTCATGGAGCAAATGTCTCCTCTCTACTTGGCTGAAAAAAAAAACAAAAGGAAAGGAATGAAGATGTCAGTTGTGTTTTCAGAATGAGCTTTCCAGCAGATGGAGATGGGAACCTATATATATTTTTCTAACATTATCTTCTAGTTTCTAGTTCCTGTATTAGTTTCCAGTGCCCACCATAACAAATTACTACAAATTTCATGGCTTAAAACAAGAGAAATTTATTATCTCAGGTCCTGGAGGCCAGAAGTGTGAAATTACTGTTCCTTGTCTCTCCCAGCTTCCAGTGGTTCCCAGGTGTTCCTTGGCTTTGGCCAGATCATTCCAATCTATACCTCTATGGTAATCCTTCCTCCTTTTTTTCTCTGTGTGCGTTTTATAAAGACACTTGTCACTGTATTAAGCGTCCAGTCAGATAATCTAGAATGATCTCTTAATCTTGACAGCTTCAATTTAATTACATCTGCAAAGAACCTTCCCCAAATAAGGTAACAATCACAGATTTTGAGTATTAGGACATAGATATATGCTTCTGGACACCACCATTTAATCCACTACACACAGGAACTGTATGTACAGTGTCTCATCAGCTCCTCACAAGTCTGTGAGTTGTGGATATATATAAGCATTGGCTTTTGTTGTTAAATTCATTTTAGGATGAAGACATGCAGAATAGAAGGGTTTTTTTTTTTTTTTTTTTGAGACAGAGTTTTCCTCTGTCACCCAGGCTGGAGTGTAATGGCTTGATCTCAGCTCACTGCAACCTCCACCTCCCTGGATCAAGTGATTCTCCTGACTCAGCTTCCCAAGTAGCTGAAATTACAAGTGCCCACCACCCCACCCAGCTAATTTTTGTATTTTTAGTAGAGATGACATTTCACATTGTTGACCAGGCTGGTCTCCAACTCTTGGCCTCCTAGGAGGCCCTATCTTTAGAGGACATATATACAGATACACTATGTTGAATAGGGGATTCCCATTAGGGTATTGAGTTTGACCCAATTATTATTCTCTTAACGGCTTAAAGGAAACTTGACTCAACTCTGACCCCGTCTCTATTTAGCTGTGAATAATTTTTAATGAGTCTGTTTGCCTCTTGCTCCTCAGATTTTCCAAGTGTGAAATGAGCAATCTGAACTATGAGCTCTCACTTAGTTTATGAGTCAAATCTTCCATCAAAATCAGTCCTGAAGACCAGGGTTTTGAAGGAATAATGCCATCTTTACAAGTGTAACTTTTGCTGAAAATATTCAAACTCTTCCCACTACGACTCAACTAGTGATACAAAATCCAATTGCTAGGAAGCTTTAGGATTCACCCTGGTGAGGACCATCTTCCCTGAAATACTCTTTTCTCCTAGGCTATACCTCTTATTTCACCTTCAAAACCCATCTTAAGTATTCCTCCTTCCCTGATCTTCCTAGGCAAAATTCACTAATCTTACCATCCCCTTTCCTCTCCCTTCAATACTTTATGTTGTGCATGCTTGAATAGTGACACTTATCTTTATATATAATTATTCCTTTTTCTTATCTCACTCTTCTAAAGTGTGAGTAAATGCATGAGGTACTCTTAATATCCTTTGAGAAGATGTCAAGATGAGGAACCTACACTCTCACTTTTCTTCTTGATAGTTGATTGGAAGAGTGCCAGAGCTGTTAGAGGAAGAAAGTCTGAGTTAGTGAAATACAGAAGACATTTTTTAAAAGAAGTCTAGTGCTGTTTTTCCTTTGTGAAAGAAATTGCTTCTTTGTTTTTTTCCTCTTGTCTTTGCTTTCCCTTATCCTTTTCTTTCTGTTTTTTACCGTTTATTTTCATCCTCTATCAAACATGCACGCTGAGCTCTAACTAATTTGCAGTTACTCCTACGCCTAAAGATAAAGAGATAAATAAGCCACTGTCCTGCCATCGAATAGCTCATAGTCTCATGGCCAAGATAGTTGAGGAAATAATTACAGCACATCATACTATATCATATCATTTCATATATGACATATATACTAGTTAACATGGGGCAATCATTGTATTACATATTTTTACATATAATTTTAATCTATAATATGTACCATATTATACACTACAAGGAGGATGTGCCAATGCTTTAGCAGTCCTCCTCCTGGCTTTAGGAGAAGCCATATAGAAAATGTGTTAGAAAATGAATGTCTTCATCAGACAAAAAAAAGGAAATTTAGAATGGAGCACACTCAAAATCTCAGAGACTGTGAACTTGAAAAGCAAACCCAGGCAGATATATGATAATCAAATAAAATTTTCTATGTCCACTTTTTTCATGGAAGAGCTATTTTTAAGGCTTACTTGGGGGTTCTAGTTCCCACGGTAGATGCTGTACCTCCACTAGCTCTGCAAGACAGTGGGCTGTGCCAACATCATCATCTGCCTACCATTCAGATCTCCATCCAAAGCAGACGGCAGGATACTAGCAAGCTGAGACTGAGCATATCACCCTTCTCCCTGAACACTCAGCCTAGTTTGCATTAGTCCCCTTCTCCGCTACTTCAGACTCCACAGAAACCATGTGTCTTTCCATTGCAAAGTTAATTTGCAAAACACTCAATAAACTTCTAATTTTATTTTATTTTCCTGGGATCTGATGTTGCAAATAAAAGAAAATTATAAAATGGGGGCAATTACTGATTGGGCTGTTATTGATTACTGTGTTATTTTAATACCGCCAATAGCCATTAATTATCAGGTCATAAAGGTACAAAGCATAAGCTGATTTATCATAATATCCCTGTATCTTTGACTGTGCTTGGCATAAATTAGGTAACCAGTAAATGAGAATTAAATTCAGTTGAGCAAGTTTGAAGGATTAAATGAAGCAGGCATTATTCATTTTCTTTATATATCAGAAATGGATCAGAATTTAACCAAGAAGGGAGCTGACATTCCCCTTGTGGTGTGCTAGTTAGTCCAGGAGCTATTGCTTATGGTACGAAACACACATACTCTCCTGTTGGGGTGTTTCTGTGGCTGACTTGATGGAGGTCTGAGTGCATGACCTTTCTCTTTTCAGCCCTCCTCTCCTGCATTGCATCTTACTTCATGCTACTGACTATAAAATCTTTCTGAAATGCAGATTAGATCACCTGTCCAAGATGCTGTTTATTTTCATACCATTTGTGATGGTTAATACTGAGTGTCAACTTGATTGGATTGAAGGATGTAAAGTATTGTTGCTGGGGGGTGTCTGTGAGGGTGTTGACAAAGGAGATTAACATTTGAGTCAGTAGGGTGGGAAAGGCAGACCCACCCTTAATCTGGGTGGGTACCATCTAATCGGCTGCCAGTGTGACTAGAATATAAAGCAGGCAGAAAAATGTGAAAAGACTGGCCTGGCCTAGCCTCCCAGCCTACATCTTTCTCCCATGCTGTATGCTTCCTGTCCTCAAACACTGGACTTCACGTTCTTCAGCTTTGGGGCTTGGACTGGCTTCCTTGCTCCTCAGCTTGCAGACAGATGGCCTATTGTGGGACCTTGTGATCGTGTGAGTTAATGCTACTTAATAAACTCCCATATATATAGGAGATATATATATAGATTATATATATAAAAATAGGATATATATATAAAATAGGATATATATATACAAATAGGATATATATATCCTATTATATATAGATATATATATAAAATAGGATATATGTATATAGGATATATGTGTATATCCTATAAACTAATAGATATAGATATAGATATGTATATAGATATAGATATA